>NC_090266.1:737512443-738123276 GCF_040414725.1 Anabrus simplex | reverse complement strand
TTCTTCGAGGCCGGGTTCGGCATTCCTCACGATCTCTGGGCACGCCCGCAGCCACTCAAACCTCACCTCCGTAAAAACACTCGCAAGTGCTCTACGGCTTTCTGGGTATATAAACCCGACAACAACAATCATCGTCCTGGCGAGAGATAGGGCGACACCATCTAGGTGGCCCGCCCCAACCCTTAAGGGTATGGAATGAAAACTTGTAAACAACAACAACAATCTTCGTCCCACACAAATCTCTGTTGAGGACTCTACACCGCTCCCAGGCAACGCCTCTTTTTTCTGCCGGGTGACGCCGCACCTTTAATTCGCACCCAGCCTACCTCAATCAAGCAAATTGGCCAGACACCAAACTGGAAGTCGGCTTTCCCAACATGTACACTCTCCTGCTTCATGATGGTAACCTTGCTCTCACTGAAGAAGACATCCTCGCGGAACTTCGCCCGGCGGGCGTTCATTCTGCTTCCAGACTCTACGCCGGCCCGGTTCTATCGCCTGATGTTCGTCTGTATTTCCCTACTTCTTCTTCAGATGCCTACTTCGACCTTCTAGACAACGGGGCGTGTATCCACGGCCGCCTCCATCGCGTCGAAGCTACTCCTCCGAACATCATGTCTCAACTACTTCTCACCGCACCCGATACGCCTGTCACCGCCGAATCGCCTGCAGCAACCACGACCCCTCCAACATTATCCCATCCCTTCTCTTCTAGCTACACCACCACTGTTAACACCACTACTCCTACCAACGCCAACACCACCACCACCACTCACACCTCAACCAACATTCCCATAACCACTTCAATTATGTCGCATCCCCTTCCCATCATGACGTCTAATCATCCTCTCCCTTCCACCCCTGACCAACCACGTCATTTGACTACATTACTTCAGCCACCAGCCAACGACACGACTGCAGCTATGGAACATCCACCATCGTCATCGCCGCCGTCCGACCGCTCTACCACCTACAGCTGCGTCGTTCGCGGTGTGGACCCTAACATATCACCTGCAGCCATCGTCCATGCACTTCGCCAAGCCGGATTACCCGTTCGCCGAGCGTTCCGGATTTTCAATGCAGATGGACCCACGTATCTCATGAGACTCCAACTTCCTACACTCGAAGATGTTCAACGACTTATCAACCACGGGATACAGCTCGACGGCCGCCACCACTGGGTTGAACAGTCACGATCACCTTCTCAACCTTCGACCAACACTACACCTCGTCGCCGTCCCCGGCCTACCACACCTCCCCACCCACCTAGTCCACATCTCCGACCTTACCAACCCCCACCCCAAACCAGTTACTTTTCACCACCACCATCTACCTTTGACATCCTTCGCCTTCTCCTCACTTGTCAACTTTTCCTCCTTTGCCCTTAATCTTATCCCTTAAAACCTTGCTTAAACCTTCCTTTCTTTTCATCTCAGTTATAAAGCACCTGTATTTGTAATTCTGTCAATAAAGCACTATATATAACCACACCCCGCTTACACATCTCCTGTCGCAATTAAATCGCCTTTACCCGTCTCCTTCATTTTTTACATCTTCCCAAATCCCGTCTAATATCTTGGCCAGAGAGAGGGCGTTACCCTTTAGGTGGCCCGCCCCACCCATTCAGGGTGGGGAATGAAAACATTTGAGAAGAGAGAGAGAGGCTCTTCGTCGTTAACGTGACAGAACACATCTCTATTGCAAGGGACGCGCTCATCGCACAATTTCTCACACTTTTTGTTCGGCCGGGGTGCCATACCATCTCTACCTCAGCACCTCGCCGAGTCGCCAAGTCGCCAAGGCATAGGCTGGCCCTAAGTTGGTGGACGGCCGTTCCCATTCATGTTCTCCTGCGTTGTTTGTGACATTGACCTCGCTCTCTCGGACGAGGACATTTATGATGACCTCCGCCCGACTGGTGTCTCCTTTGTTCAACGCCTCTTTCACGGCTTTGACGCTGCACCGGATGTCCTCCTCTACTTCAACTCAGCTACTGCCTGCCTCTCCATTCAAGAACATGGAGCGCTCATCAATCGCCGCCTCCATCAAGTGATACCTACACCGCCTCACCTTTAAGACGACTCCGACGCCGATGAAGAACCTGTAGCTCATGCTGTCCAGTCGCCTCCTGTGTCTTCCTCATCGCTATTATCTACGTCTTCTCGCCCTACCACTTTTCCCATGCCCACCCCCGTATCAATTCCCATGTCTGTTACTCTTTCATCCATCCTACCTCTCCCTACTACCACCACTACCACCACTACCACCACCATCACCACTTTTGCATACATATCTCCTCTCCATTCTCTTACTACCACGACTTCGTCCCATCCTTCCCCCTATTGATCACTTCTCTTCCCACCTTTCCTACCACTGATCTACCCCCTCACCCTTCATCGACCCAGCCATCTGCCGAGGGATCTTCCACCGCTGGTCCAGCGACCGTGGTACAGCCACCTTCGATGCAACCGCCATCTCCCTCCACTTGCAGCTGTGTTATCAGAGGCGTGGATCCCAGCATTGCGTCTGCCATCATCGCTCAAAACCTTCGCCAGGCAGGCCTTCCAGTACGACGGGCATTCCGTATATACAACGCTGACGGACCACCCTTCTTGGTACGCATACAACTGCCAACTTCTACCGACGTCCAGCGCCTTATCGCTCGCGGCATTCACATCTATGTTCGCCATCATCGCGTCGAACACTCCCATCCCCCCCCCCCAACCTTCCACCGTCTTCCTACATTTCGCAGTCGCCCCGGCCTAACCCTCCTCCTCCACTACCCCGTCCTCAACTTCGTTCATCTTCAGTAATACCTCCACAACCCTACGTACCCCACCTCCACCTCCTCCTGACTTCCTCCGCCTTCTCCTTACTTCCCTTGTTCATTTCTCCTCTTTCTACCATATCCTCGCCTCGAATTTTCTCTCTAGCACACCCACAAAAGTCATTATATCTATGCTTTGTACTGTTAATATCTCTGTCACATGCATATGTCTTATACTAATATCTCAATAAAGTCTTATATACAAAAGCAGTTAAGCAAAGACGCAATATCCCTCCCATCTCCTACTTCTTCACATCCTTACCATCTCCTTCTTCCCTCACATCTCCCAAACCCAGCCGCATCTCTTGGCCAAAGAGAGGGCGTAACCCTCTAGCTGGCCCGCCCCACCCCTTCAGGGTGGGGAATGAAAGCATTTATAGTAGAAGTAGTAATGGCGGACGTAATATTGTGTTCTGTTGATGAAATCGAAACATTAATTTGCTTAGTGTATGAAAACAAAATGTTGTATAATCCTAGACTCCCTGGATATAGTAATAGGGAGACCGTGAATTTTGTACGGCATTCTGTAGCGTCGAGAACTGGGACGAAAACAGGTAAGTATTAGATTTATTATGATTATGTTATGAGTAGTATTAGATTAATTATTAATAAAATATATTATATGGAATAAATTGGTGAAGAAAGTTACACTAGGAGAAGTAGTAATTATCATTCTTTTGACTTAATTGAAGAACTTTTTGGAAAACGTAAGCGGTGCTTACCTTCATCTATTACCTAATGAACACCATCGTTCGCTTTAATGACAAATAAGTGTATGCCATAAGTCTTGTATTGTCTTGTCTTGTCTTGTCTTGTCTTGATATTTTCATGGGCTTCGCGTGATAGCAGTGTACCCAGTCATAGACCCTATAATAAACATCAAAGTATGTAAGAGGTGAAAATGCAAGAGGTAAAGTTATTAAAAAGGAGATTATGAATTCTACGACTAATCTACAACACACAGGAGTAGCACAAGGACACAAGGTACAAAGCTTCACGCCAGAGTGACCTATCTCGGTGACTTGCTACCACACGAACATGACCGGGTTAATATAAAATGTAGAGACAAAGGGACAGAGATTAAAGGAAAGTGTTCGTGTCAGAAAGGAAATTCGATAGATCTACCACCGTTGTGGACGTGGGATTTAGTATCCAACATGACAATTGAGTGAGTAACGCGAATTGATGCCTAGAAACTTCTGTAACCATTTTATTCTACTAACTTGGAGCAACGGACATTGAAACAAGATATGGTTAATTATACCAACCGAAATACGACATTTACAGAGGTTAGACTCATCCAGTTTCATACGAAATAACTGATCAGGCGTGCACATATGATTTAATCGCAAACGAATGATATTAGTGATGTGACGTCTAGTATAATAATATTTGGTAAACCACGGAGAGCGCGAAATATTCGTAAGGATCGTGAACAAACTACGACCTGTTCGACACGAGGGGTGACTCCAATCATCCTGCCATAATTGTCTGATCTTATCTCGACAACCGCTGCAATAATCAGTGAAGGGTAACGCCAAATAGTACGCAAAGACCTGACCTTGAGCTGCCGCCTGAACCAAGGCATCAGCCTGTTCATTACCTTTGATATTTGAATGGCCCGGAATCCAAATTAAGGTAATCCTTTTACCTAATTGGTGTAAATCGAAACAGAGTTTGCGAAGATTTTGAATATACCAATTTGTCTCGAAACTGGAATTATTTAAGGCTTGGAGCACAGTCAGGGAATCAGATGCAACGTAGTGTCCCCTTCAAAAGTGGTAATATTTTATTAAAAAGAAAATGATTTATTTCATCAGCGTGTTGGAACATTATTTTAATCTACAAGAGGGTGAGATTCTGTATTTCGTGCCAGGGCGAGCCAGTCGCTTCGCGAACAGGTTTTTCCGACCTTCAGAGAGCACGAGGGAGCAAGCTGGAATTCCTGTTATGTGGCCTTCAGACACATGTGTGCGTACCACGTGACCCGGCGAGCAAGCAGATCTCAATCGATCAATAAATGGAAAGTCAAGTGACGTAAAACTGGAGCAGCCAATAAAAGTGACAACCTTCACTGCAATTCAACAAATCCACCAATTAGAAGTAATTAAGAGACACACCTATGTCTTACGACAGGAAATTAGTGGTAATTCCAGAGGAAAATTTGGTAGAGGGTTTTATACTTCTGAACGCTAAATTTGAGCATTACTCTGACTGCGGCAACCGAAGAGATTGGACGTCGTTTGCTTCATCGGAAGACTTTACATTGGAGAAGGCATCGAGGACTGTATAAACAGCAATTCAGACACTCGACAAATTCACTACGATTAATTTAGGGTTATTCTAAGATAAGTGTCTTCAGCCAAACTATAAAGCATCGAGAGTGAGTCCTGGGCTATTTCTAAGACTTTTTGTTAGTTTCAGCTTTCTACAAGAACTTGAAAGAAGAAAGGTCCTGAGTTCGAGTTCACTGCAAGATGGATATCCAGTTCTACGAAGAATACTGCAAGTTCCTGTACATCGTCAACGCCTCCATGAGTCACTAAACATGTAAGGCATCGGACATGGGCGAAACTTCGTTCGACGGAAGGTGATGTGACCACGTGCTAGGTCATCAGCCACAATCCAGTTCACACCAGTCACATGAGTATTCTTTAAGAATTCAATTGCTTTCCATCTTTGTAAATAATTGTAAACGCAGCCTTACTTATTCCTTTGGATTTCTATTAGTTTTGCAGTAGTTTGATTTTTCATTCTTCTTTCTTTGGTGAGAGGTAGTTAGAACCTTGGAATGAGTGTGTGTTTGCTCTATTAGTTAGAAATGTGTGTGAATCATCGAGAGAGACCTTAACTGTCCTAAGAATTTAGAAGACAGGAGAGATAAAAATTAAATGAACCCCGCGTTAATTTTGATTAGTTTTGAAATAATTTGAAAATTATTTGAAACAAATTAGGACAGTGTTCTAGTGTTTTTTCTTCGTGTAGAATTTCATTCTACGATTGTACGACATGTTTATGGGTTCGAATTTATTTAGAGTCATCCGAATAACTTCACACGACAACTTTGCGAATGAGATTACGCACGGTCAGGGATAATAATAATAATAATAATGAGTAAAAATAATTAAAGCTAATTACGGGCTAAAATGATTTAATAAGGTCATGAGTGTAATGCTAGTTATTTTTGGAGAGTATTATCGTGTGCTCACTTTATGTAAAGTAAGCCTGGGACATGGCAAATTCTCCTGACGGAGTATCGACGAGTTATAGGTATATTTCTGCGCTATGAATTTGAATATGACTTGCAGATGGGCATTATATTTTGAGTAATAATTTATGCACCCATTAGAGTCAATTTTGGGAAGGGATGTGTCACTGGACATGATTTCTTCGAGCTTCAGTGCAGAATAATTGAGAGCCACGACATTATGATGAATAAAAATAAACGCCGCAACTCATGTACCGTAAGCGCGTATCCTATTATTTTGACCTGTGTTATAATTATTCTATTCGCTAAATTAGGATGATTTCTGTTTAAAATACTCCTTGAACATCGTTGTATAGTTAATTTCTTTGTATAAGTGATAACCTTAATTCTATCACATTCTGAATTGATACATGGGATGTGTGTGATAGTGTCATCTAGAGAACGATTTCCCTAATTCACAGTAAAATCCTAAAATTAATAATAATGGGTTAGTGTTCGTGTAAATAATGTTATAATAATGCCGTGTAACCCTGTGTGAATGTGTGATGTGAGATTTGATCCTAATCTGTGTTTTTTGAATAATTCATGTACGATTTTGTGAAGGTAATTTTCATTATGTGCGTCAAAATTTTTGACCGACTTGTATTATTTCGCGTGTCCGTAATTGGATCAATTTTGAATCTTTAGAAGATTTTATCATAATTTAAGATAGATTAGAGCCTAATTTACTAACTCAAAGTGGATAAGAGAAGGCAACGTCCGTGGACTGATGTCACGAGATTTAATTGTTAGATATTGTACAGTCACTTTCTGCATAAAATTGAGCCAAAGTTAGAATGATAGATGTTCGAGTAAAATTTATTAAAAGAATTTTTTTCAGTCAATAATTATATAAATGATATAATTGTGGAAAGGAAAGTCTAGGGAAGACTTGCTAATCATAAATTAATGAATTAAATAATTTTTAATAATTTAAATAAGGAGAAGAAAATAATCATTTTCTTGGAAAATAATTAAAACCCAGAGGGAAGATTTTAATTTAATTATCATAGGAGAAGGATATCAGATATTATTTTGTTTTCAGTCAATTTTTCAGTAAGTTAATGATTTTTATATTTATTATTGCAGAAAAGAACAATCATTGAAAATTTATTTGAGCGAGATCCCTCACGAATGAAAGCACGAGGAGAAGATGTTATTCAAGAATTCAACCCAGATTTTGTTAATTTACTTGTTTTCTTTAAAAGAGTGTTAGTTTAATAAATGTGTAAACCTATTTTAGTCTCCTTTCATTTGTCGCTAGTCCTTCATCTATCCCTGCCTTTAAAAATTTCTGCACAGCCGATAGCGAACGGTCCACGACTGAGACCCTCGCTCTCCGGCGAGCTGAGCCCGGCATGAAGGGGGCAGTAGGCACTGTCTAGTGGCTAATTCTTGATGCATAGTAAGGCTTGACGGATTGCAAAAGCCTCCGCCGTAAAAATAGCTGTCTCCGACGGGAGTGAATATTGTTTTTAAATTTGTAAATCGTGTGAGAAAGGAGCAGGAGGGGTGTGAAGTTTGGACCCATCCCAAAGCTAGCCGGGCGTACTTCCTGGCACTGTGTCTCCCGAACGGGCCAAAGGGTTGAGAACCACCGAATGATGGTAAAATAAGGGAAGGGACATGATAGTTTTCTTGAAAGAGATGAATATAATTAGATGTGGACGGGGTACGAACAATAGAAGTGCGAAGGGAGCTAAAGTAATTATATGCCCAGGCAAGGGCTGGGTAACGTTGTAGGGGAGTACCTCGTTCCTGATAGTAACGTAGCCTACTAGTAATGATAATTTGGGAAGGAGTGGGTGTGAGGTAAGAAAGAGAGAGATAGTCCTGAGCATAAACTTGGAGGCAAGCAATTTTCTCCGCAAATGTAATGGGAATTCAGCAGACTCGACCAAGGTTGCATTATTGGGGAAGACTGCAGAGCCCGAACACGAAGTTTAATAAATAGTACCTGAATCGAGTCCAATTTAGCAAGCTTTTGATTGCCCGCCATGTCTATAAAACCCGAGCCATAATCAAAGGTCGAACGAATGATGTACAACAGTTGCATAGTACTGGGATCCGATCCCCAAGTTCTCTGCCGTAATGAACCCATAATTCTACGATGAGAAAGTTATTTTTTCTTCTAAATATTTATATCAGCTACAAACTACTTTTTACGTTTTATTACAAGAGTAAGGCTGTCTCGTAGGAACGAACTCCCCGTGTCGAGCCAGCCGCAGATCGTGAAATACGGAACACTTAGGTGGACTTCGAATATTGAACAATTTTTCAAATTTAAGAAATCCTTCATAACGAGAGATTTTGGCGACATGGTCAATCCAGGAATAAATTAAATTATTCTTAAACCCTATGTGAAGACAGAACACCCAGGGTAAAAATAAATGCAGTTAAGCCTAGAGAAGTCTTTGCGTCCAGACCGCGGATCAGCGACACGTGCCAAGGCCGATGGATGACGAAAAACCCGCGAAACGCCCGGGCAGAAATAATTCATTTCGCCTGTTGCGAGTATGGGAAAATTATGAAATTAACACCGTACTAAATCGTCTGTCCGAAGTTATGAACAAATTTCAGAAAAATTGGTCTATTGGATGCGGAATTAGCATATTACACAACCAAGCTTCATGGTGTGGGTGGCGTCCTCCCATACAGTATAAAAGAAATCTCCCTCCGTATATTTCACACTCTAGGTCTGGTTGTTGGAACGACAAAGCTCACATCACTCGTCAGGAGAAAAGTGCGGAGATTTGTTCTCCAAGTAACTTATTACACATTCGTGTCTATGGTTCAAATATACTGCTAAAGTAGAAGATGATAGAAATTTTCTGAATTGCCGCTAATGGGAAATTTGAAGGTTTAGATATTTGGATGAATAAGTAAATGAGTTTCTCTCTATATTCAGTGTGCGTCTAATATTTGTTAAAGAGGAACCTGGAAGTTAGCTGCGAGGTCTGGTTTCTTATCTGTTGGAACACCTGGCCCTTAGTAGGGTGAGAGGAAGCAGAATCTTGCGAACGCAGTGGACGTGGCCACTTGAGAAGATTGCTCGTCGCCTGTTAAACGTGTTGAAAGTGCGTTGTATAGTGTTGTGTAATTTAAGTTATATATCTATATAAGAAGACGTCTAAGATAGCCATGAGAGGCTAGGTAAAAAGGTCTGCTGGCTAGATGCAGCCAGAATCCAGAACGATGTCTACGATTACAGGTCTGTGAATATTTTTGTATCAATGCTGTAGTTAGAATATTGTTTGTCCCAACCAATTTTCATTGCGTATGTCGGGTTGATATTTAATAATGATCAGGCGAATGTATTACATTTCTGGTCGTCGTGTGAAACTCTTCAGTGCTGTAAAATTCACGTCGAGAAACAATAAAATGCGAAGTTTAAATATTGTGTTAATATTCTTTGAGATATTGTCCAAATTGAGAAAAATTAGGAAGGTGATAACGATAACGTAGTCGTGGTGATTGTCTTAATTTCGAATATCGTTTGAATTCAGAAAATTTTGTGAAAATAATAATATTAATAATGATAATAATAATAATAATAATAATCATATTTACCGCGGGATAAAAATTTTCTATGTTCAAAGTGCATTTAACAGGTATGTTCAATAAGGTTTGCGTGTGTCTAGAAAATTCCAGTGAAATCCGATAAAGATATGTTTTATTCATGGGAAGTAAAATTTTGTGACATCGTGTATGTCGGTGATATGGAAAATCACGGTGTGTTGTTGTATTCTTGAGGTCCGAAAGTTGTAGTAAAAATAAATTAAAAGATATTTTATAAAAGTTGTTTGTCACGAAAGGATTGAGGTTTGAAAAGTCTTGAGTTATAAGAAAAAGGATTGATGGCGAAGAATTTTGATATGTTGTGATAAGAGTTGTATAGATGTTGAAGGCAAAAGAAGCCTAGATTTTATGTAATGCCGTCGTGACAAGGCGATGAGTATGAATTTTTGAGACAGGCTATATTCGCTGATGGCGAAGAATTTTTGAGACAGGCTGTATATTAAATGTGATATTTATGTGGCAGGCTGTAGTATGTTCCACTAACAATCCGAAAACTGAGACCTGGAGAAGGTTGGTTCGAGATGATTATTGTGTGAGGCACAGTAAAATTTCAAGTTGTGGGATGAGATATTGGACGTTATTAAAGCGATATGTTTGGCTGTGTATATTCATTGGGTTTCGTTTCACTGGATAGTCATGGATATGAATATTTGAAAATTACAGTGTGGATTTTTGCGGTGGTTATGATTATTGTTTGGCGATAGTCAAGTAGTGTTAGACGTGTGTTTTAAGTCATTATTATTTTTCCAATCTTCATTGCGCATGCTGAGATCGTGTTTGAGATGTGGATTGCGCGCCACGCGTTATTTATTTTCGATTTCATGTTTTAGTAACAAGATAGGGACTTAGTTGCATTTCCCGACTTGCGTTCATTTTGTGGCAAGATTCGTTTCATTGTGTGCTATTATTTTCGACAAGGTTTACGGCTAAAATATCTAGGAGTGTGTTTGAAGTTACGATTTCGCCTGATATGCTAGAGGAAGCGTATGCGAGCCAATTTCCGCTCGACAATAGATTTAGGACGTCACATGTTATCCTAGCAGTATACTGATGATGAGACGTCCTAATTCACGCTCAACGATAGGTTCGGGAAGGTGTGTCTGTACATAGAGGTTAGTGTTAGGGTGTGCAGACATTAGGTAAGCCCGACGATAGGTCTGAGATGTCAGCTGTACATACTCAAGTCTTAGATTAGATGTTTTTGCGAATTGACTTGATCGATGGTAGTGTCTGCAGTAGTATATGCAATGCGAAGTGTGTTAGCTAAGTAATATTGATGCCAGGCTTGCGCACAGCTCTTTACCAGCTGGAAGGTATTTACCTAAGATTACGGAATCACTAATGGCCTGAACATAATGGTTGTCCAATATTGGGTACTGAGTTAATGGTGATTGAATATTTACAGCAGTTCGCCGTGCGTGTTTGAGTTCATTGAACGTCAGTATTTTATTTACGGACTTTAAAAGTTTGTCGTTCTGACGTCCGTTTCTGCTTTGATAGTGTGCGTGTTGACACTCAACGTATTAGTGTGAGACTTGAGTTACGAATGCGGGTTCGATTCGTCAGCCGGTAAAATATTTTATTTTCAATTTTTGTCGTTCTTTTATCCGTGTATTCACCATGTGAGGGTGCAGATGAGGATGAAGTTGACAAGTTTTTTTATGAAGTATTGAGTGACATCGTGGTCAGGGTCAACAGCAAGGATAGAATAGTGCTAATGGGCGATTTCAATGCGAGAGTTGGGAATAGAACTGAAGGATACGAAAGGGTGATTGGTAAATGTGGGGAAGATATGGAAGCTAATGGGAATGGGAAGCGTTTGCTAGACTTCTGTGCTAGTATGGGTTTAGCTGTTACGAATACATTCTTCAAGCATAAGGCTATTCACCGCTACACATGGGAGGCTAGGGGTACCAGATCCATAATAGACTATATCTTAACCGACTTCGAATACAGGAAATCTGTTAGGAATATACGAGTTTTCGCGGATTTTTCCATGATACAGACCACTATCTGATCTGTAGTGAACTAAGTATCTCTAGGCCTAGGGTAGAGAAAGTGAAATCCGTCTGCAAACGAATAAGAGTAGAAAATCTCCAGGACGAGGAAATTAGACAGAAGTACATGGATATGATTAGTGAGAAGTTTCGAACAGTAGACAGTAAGCAGGTTCATGATATAGAAAGTGAATGGGTGGCATACAGGGATGCTGTAGTAGAAACAGCAAGGGAATGCCTAGGAACAACTGTGTGTAAAGATGGGAAAAGGCGAATATCTTGGTGGAATGATGAAGTGAGAGCAGCCTGTAAACGTAAAAAGAAGGCTTATCAGAAATGGCTCCAAACAAGGGCCGAGGCAGACAGGGATTTGTACGTAGATGAAAGAAACAGAGCGAAACAAATAGTTGTTGAATCCAAAAAGAAGTCATGGGAAGATTTTGGTAATAACCTGGAAAGGCTAGGTCAAGCAGCAGGAAAACCTTTCTGGACAGTAATAAAGAATCTTAGGAAGGGAGGGAAAAAGGAAATGAACATTGTTTTGAGTAATTCAGGTGAACTCATAATAGATCCCAGGGAATCACTGGAGAGGTGGAGGGAATTTTTTGAACATCTTCTCAATGTAAAAGAAAATCACCCTGGTGGTGTTGCAAACAGCCAAGCTCATGGGGAGGAGGAAAATGATGTTGGTGAAATTATGCTTGAGGAAGTGGAAAGGATAGTAAATAAACTCCATTGTCATAAGGCAGCAGAAATAGACGAAATTAGACCTGAAATTGTGAAATATAGTGGGAAGGCAGGGATGAAATGTCTTCATAGAGTAGTAAAATTGGCGTGGAGTGTTGGTAAGGTACCTTCAGATTGGACAAAAGCAGTAATTGCACCTATCTATAAGCAAGGAAACAGGAAGGATTGCAACAACTATCGAGGTATCTCATTGATTAGTATACCAGGCAAAGTATTCACTGGCATCTTGGAAGGGAGGGTGCGATCAGTCGTTGAGAGGAAGTTGGATGAAAACCAGTGTGGTTTCAGACCACAGAGAGGCTGTCAGGATCAGATTTTCAGTATGCGCCAGGTAATTGAAAAATGCTACGAGAGGAATAGGAAGTTGTGTTTATGTTTCGTAGATCTAGAGAAAGCATATGACAGGGTACCGAGGGAAAAGATGTTCGCCATACTGGGGGACTATGGAATTAAAGGTAGATTATTAAAATCAATCAAAGGCATTTATGTTGACAATTGGGCTTCAGTGAGAATTGATGGTAGAATGAGTTCTTGGTTCAGGGTACTTACAGGAGTTAGACAAGGCTGTAATCTTTCACCTTTGCTGTTCGTAGTTTACATGGATCATCTGCTGAAAGGTATAAAATGGCAGGGAGGGATTCAGTTAGGTGGAAATGTAGTAAGCAGTTTGGCCTATGCTGACGACTTGGTCTTAATGGCAGACTCTGCCGAAAGCCTGCAGTCTAATATCTTGGAACTTGAAAATAGGTGCAATGAGTATGGTATGAAAATTAGCCTCTCGAAGACTAAATTGATGTCAGTAGGTAAGAAATTCAACAGAATTGAATGTCAGATTGGTGATACAAAGCTAGAACAGGTCGATAATTTCAAGTATTTAGGTTGTGTGTTCTCCCAGGATGGTAATATAGTAAGCGAGATTGAATCAAGGTGTAGTAAAGCTAATGCAGTGAGCTCGCAGTTGCGATCAGCAGTATTCTGTAAGAAGGAAGTCAGCTCCCAGACGAAACTATCTTTACATCGGTCTGTTTTCAGACCAACTTTGCTTTACGGGAGCGAAAGCTGGGTGGACTCAGGATATCTTATTCATAAGTTAGAAGTAACAGACATGAAAGTAGCAAGAATGATTGCTCGTACAAACAGGTGGGAACAATGGCAGGATGGTACTCGGAATGAGGAGATAAAGGCTAATTTAGGAATGAGCTCGATGGATGAAGCTGTACGCATAAACCGGCTTCGGTGGTGGGGTCATGTGAGGCGAATGGGAGAGGATAGGTTACCTAGGAGAATAATGGACTCTGTTATGGAGGGTAAGAGAATTAGAGGGAGACCAAGACGACGATGGTTAGACTCGGTTTCTAATGATTTAAAGATAAGAGGTATAGAACTTAATGAGGCCACAACACTAGTTGCAAATCGAGGATTGTGGCGACGTTTAGCAAATTCTCAGAGGCTTGCATACTGAACGCTGAAAGGCATAACAGTCTATAATGATAATGTATGTATGTATGTTTCATATTTATACGTAGTTGTGTGTGGTCAATTGATAACTTTGTAGGTAGTGTATTGGGACAAACAATAAGTAGATGGATCTGTGATGGTAGTCATTGTTAAAAAGGAAAGAATTCTGTATTTTATTTTATTTTACCACGAGGACTTGTAATTTTATTAAGCGTAACGTAACCATTTATAACCTGAAATTCGGTTTTATAATAATATTTTTCAAGTGATTTACCACTTTTTAATTAACTTCAGTGTTTGGCATTTCTTCTAAATGCGTGATGAATAAGTGTTTCCTGCATTTCGCAGTTTTGTTCCTTCAGAACGACGTAACGCAAGATCCTCGCGGATCGTGTTGTTGTTGGTTCCTTCTGAACAGCTGTTTGGGTGATGCACGTTTTAGCATTATTGTATAACTTAAGGATGTCATGAAATGACAACACATGGTGGAATTTTGTTTCGATTGTGAATGCTGCTGTTAACTTGTAGTGAACACCATGCTTTCCAATAAGGTTTCGCAACCTATCCAAGGCAACTGATAGTCAATTTGGTTCGATTAAGGGTCCATTTGGCGGGTGTTTCCGTATCCGAAAGCGTATTCGACTGGTGGATAACCTCAATTAAGGGGAAATCCGGCGTTATACTTGTTGAAGGTCAGATTTTCCACGGACCGTGTGGATTAAATCTCAGTTATCGTTTGGATTAATAGGGGCCCGATTTTTCAGGCTTTCTTTTCACCTTTTCAGTTTCGCTGTCCACTAATTTATAAGATTCCTACTTTCTCAGAAGAGAATTCTTCGATATTGTAATAAAAATAACGCTATGCAATGTGACTGCGTTTGAAACATTTAATAATTAATAATTTTTTGGTCAAGGATTTATATAAATATTTTTTTTGTGCAATTAATGATTCAATAAAAGTTAGTAATCAAATATTTGCTCCTCATTTCAAGTAGTTAGGCTCTCTTCTGAACCCCATCCTTTGGTTAAGATCGTGACCGAATTATTCCCGCAACGACCCCAAGACTTAAGAGTTCAATATTGCTCTACTGCAGCAGCTGTGGCCGACCAACGATGGAATGCTAAGTCAAGGGTTCAGTAAGGCAAAAAATAATATTTTTGGAAGAGACTTTCCCACAAAGTATTTAACGTGATAGTGCCATAATAATTTCCTGTCGAGGTAAATACCTAAATATTTAGTCGACTGGACAATCGGGATCGAAAAACTTTGAAAGGGGACAGGCGGGTGATCAGTACGCTGGGACCAAGAGAAGATTACCGCTCTACATTTATCGTAGGATACTTCTAATTGAGGCAGTGAGTGAGAGAGTGGGCTATGCCAGAGGTGGATGAAACTGAGATATTTAAAGTTTTGTGTTTGCTGTAATAATGAGAAAAACATACGTGTTCACGTATAATTTATTGTTTACCATTCAAAGGATACGTTTCAAACTCTTTAAGAAAATTATTTACAGGGTGTAATTGCATCTTTTAACCGGCTCCTTAGGCCCTTTCTACCTGCAAACAACCAAACAAAATAACATTGCATTGCTACCTATAGGTTCGCTAACACTACCTACCCAAGAATTGCCTTCATTACCCGGTTATTATAAAACTTTTCGTCCTTTGTAACAAATACTAACAGTTACCCGCGGCATCGCTCGTGCGGATTTCGTAATTTGATAAAAGTAATCGTTACTACGACATTATCTGAAAAGCCCTAAAATATAAAAACTCACCGAAAATTGAGTATCATTGATCACAGAAATTCTTTGTAAACCACATTTGTTTTATTGCCTTTTGGGGCTAAGGTGACCATTCAAGTTTCTCTCAATTCGAAAATAAAACATATTTATTTTTAAATGAGATTCCAAATACCTATTTCCACGTCTAACATCTTCAGTGTTTGAGTTATGAGTTTTCCCATAAAACAGAAATCAACCCAAGCTCATAAAAAAATAATTAATTCTCCTTTCACTTCCTTTCACCGCCCTTAAGTGACTTTTCCGAAAACAAAAAGTACATGTTCTTCTATTTTTTTTAAGGGTTTTTCCATATACCAAGTGTAATGTATCTAAGATGTTAAGTTTTTGACATTTACCGTACGTATACCGGTATTCATTTTCAAAATTCACCCGCTTTTTTCGTTTATTTGAGTCCCTTTAGTGGATTTTGAAAAAATACGTCTTTTTCTGTTTTTAAAGGAGATGCAAAATACAAAATTTTGCGGCTAAAATATCTTCAGATTTTGAGAGATAAGTATCCTCATAAAAATAATTCACCTCCTCTTTCATCCCCCCCATTTAACCTGATTTCCCACAAACAAATTCGTGCTTCTTTACTTTTAAATGGGATTCCATATACCAATTTTCACGTCTGTAAACTTCGATTTTTGAGATAGAAGTATACCCATAAAAATAATTTAATTTTTTCAGTTCCTTTCACCTTCCCATTTACGTGCATTTTCCGAAATTAAAAAATACTTGTTTCATTATTTATAAAGGGGCTTCCAAATACCAATTATCACGACTCTGACACCTTCAGTTTTTGAGATGTGTGTATCCTAATAAAGAGAATTTAACTCCTTTTTCACCCCCGCCCAAAAAAATCTGTGTTCCTTTATTTGAAAGGAAGATTCCAAATACCAGTTTTAACTTCTTTAACATCTTTAGTCTCATACAAATAATTCAACTAATTTTTCAGTTCTTTAACCCCTTAAGTGGATTTTCCCAAAGCAAAAGAATATGTGTTTATTTTTAAAGGAGATTCCAAATACCATATTTACATTTTTAGTTTTTGAGATGTAAGTAGTATCCTCATACAAATAATTCAACTAATGTTTCATTTCTTTCACCCCCCCCCCCTCGCCCGTTAAGTGGATTTTCCCTAAAATACGTATTTCTTTATTTTTAAAGGAGGCTCCAAATACCAATTTTCACGTCTGTAACATGTTTAGTTTTGAGATATCAGTATCCTAATAAAAATAATTCAACTTTTTTCACATATTCTGTGAAAAATTCCCTTGATCATCTAGTTACGGTATACAGGATGACATTTCAGAAAGTTTTACCAACCCCAAAAATACCAACAGGTGTGGTATTTTATTAAGGCAACTCTGGGTGTACAATTTCGGTATTCATATATTCAACCGGAAAATTGCCTTCATGTGTATGTGGGCCAAAAACGTTGCTTCGCGAGGTGCTTTTTGACACAGCGCACACGTTGAATGCTTCCAGCTGCTTGGCATAGCTCACTCTCTCGCAGCATAAACGTGAGATGAGTAATTCACAGAAAATATGTCCTTTGAAAAAGAAAGGAAGGAGCCTGCGGAAGTCTTTGATATTTTGCACACTGAAAGATGAATGTAATCCCTACACAACGGTACCAATAACTCAGTTTTGACAAAATCTCGGCATAGCCCACTCTCTCGCTCACTGCCTCAATTGATGATCGTACGGGCAAGTAGCAAAATCCAGAAGAGTCGTATGTAAGGAATTGTAAATAGCTTCAAGAGACGGGAGACTAAGATACATAACCAGGTCATCAGCAAATTGTAACATACGAGCACTGCGTGTTATAATTTTTCTCTAGGGACATCGAATATAGTGTAAATAAAATAGGACAGAGAATGACCCCTTGAGGAAGACCCGTAGACGTCATGCATGCCTGGATATGCGGAAAATGTTTTAATTGAAGCGTTGTGTGCGAAAGCACGTTCAGGAGAAGATTAACAAAGTGGGGCGGGAAGTTATAAAGGAGCAATTTTTGAAGAAACACTTGGAGGTCAACATGATGATAAACCCCACGTAAGTCAAAATATATAATCATCAAGGGTTCTTTCCGACAGCGTGGTAGAGTGATATCGGTTACCAAAAGGTTAATGGCGTCAGTGGCAGAACGACCCGGTAGAAAGGCAAATTGTTATTTGGTTAGTAAATTGTAATAATCCAGAGACCTTTTAAGGCGTTCAAGTAGAATATTTTGGAAAATTTTCCGAAGGCATTGTCCCTATAACTGTCGGGAAGTAAAGGGTTTTTCCCTGGTTTCAAGAGGGGAACCAAATAAAATTCGTTCCAGGTGGAAGGAATCTGAGCAGGCTCGAGGCGACGATTGAATATATGCAGGGAGGTCTGGCGCGCCAAGGGTGGAAGTTGTTTTAATACTGAATGCGATATATCATCCCGTCCAGGGGTCGAAGTATGTGATGTTTTGATGGCCAGATTTAATTCGTTGATATCAACTGGGCTATGGAGAGAAGAAAATTTATTGGAGGTAAGAAGAATATGGAAACTATAATGTGGGGAGACAAAATTCGGGGTTAGTTGATGAAAGAAGCGTAAAAGAGCCTCCATATTGAAGTGCACAGTAGATGGAGTACGAATAAAACGGTTGGACAGGCCGGCAATCGCTCGTCATATATGTTTGGACGATGACTGTTTATTAAGAGGGGAAATGACAGCTTTCCAAGCTCGGCGGCGTTTGTCGTTAAATACCGTTTTCATGTGGGGGACCAGTACTTTATAATGTAAGTATGCTTGGAAAGTTCCAAAACGTCCAAAGGAGCGAAGTGCTGCCTTCGGTTGTGAAATTAAAGCAGCATACTCAGAAACCCACCAGCGTGCATACTGAATAGTTTTGGGTCGGAAAAGTGGCTGTTTCGGATGGTATAGATCTAAATATTGAGTGAGAATTGATGTAAAAGTATAATAGGGCATACGTTGACCGTCAAAATCAGATAACTTGTTAACCAAAAACTCTTGAAACTGGGTTGTATTGAAGAGTAACATGCGCCTACTCACTTTTTTTTGCAAGTTGCTTTATGTTGCACCGACATTTTAAGCGGGGGCATAGCGGCAGGTCGACTGTCAGCAAAAGCAATGAAGATGGGGAAATGATCACTCTAATGAGTGTCTTTGACTAACTCCCATTCGACTCTGTGTGCCAGATTGCTAGTAAATATTGTACATATTTTTAAATCGACAGCACTCATCTTTTCAAAAGGTGACGTCACTCGAGTAGGCGAGCCGTCATTCAAAATGGGTAAATTATATAATGCCGCAATTTTAACTATTTTATTCCCTTTAGGACAAGAGATCTCGCATCCCCAGCTCTGATTGCGACAGTTTAGATCGCCCCCGGGGATAAAAGGGTACGGAAGTTGCGAGAAAAAATGTGTCCAATTACAATATGAGCGTTGGATTTTCGGTGGACAATAGAGAGAAATAAAATGTATGTTTGCGACAGCAATGGCGACCACCTGTGTACCAGGTATTCTCTAATGCAAAGGTGTCAAATCGAATTGTAGTTGGTTAGACACCAAAATACGAGCCCCATCATAACCGTAGTTATCATGTCGAATACAGGTATAGTTTGGGATATGAAATTGTTTGGCTGGAGCCAGCCAAGTTTCACTGATCAAAATTATGTGACGGTGATGGGAATCGATCATTAAAAATAGTTCCTGTTTCTTATGTACGACACTACGTGCATTCCACTAATAATAATAATCGTATGGCCTCAGCTACCGCGTGCAGACATTTCAATTTGACGCCATCTGGCTGTCTGCTTGTCAATTTCGACGTTCCGTTTTACTCTAGGTCCCCGCTAGATGGCAGACCGAGTAAACCGAAACTCTCTTGGGCGTCTATGGCTGAGATTTAATGAATTTTGTCGGGTAAACACCAAATGTGTCACCAGAGATCTTTTACATGCCGACATCGTACGACATGGAGTGTCGAATGGACTTTTTTCCGCCCTTCAAAAATCCGACTACCTCTGCCGGGTTTGAACCCGCTATCTTGGGATCCGGAGGCCGACACTCTACCGCTGATCCACAGAGGCAGCTGTGCATTCCACTGAGGAATAATCATGATTGGAGAAAGACAGTGCTAAAGAATTGAGAAGTGCCAGGATCTCCTCCTGCATGGTTAGGAGCATCTTCGACCATTTAGAATCATTTTCTGCCCGAGCATAGGCAGATATTTTATCGAAAATAGCTGTAATTGTGGCAGTAACCGGGGTCGAGTCCTGGAAGCGTTCTTTGGCCATGGTATCATTAGAATCAACCGGCCTAGGAGGAACCGGTATGCTATTCCCAGATACAGAAGGCATGGGAGGGAATGCACTCTTGGAGGAGGAAGGCATTTGGAGAATTGCACGATGTCCCCGTACATCGTATCTTGGGGAAAGATCGTGTTTAGGCGGATGCGATGTGACAACCGCCGTGAATTTTCTTTTCCTGGACGGCGGAGGTTGTGGAACTTGAGAAGTTCGTGGGAGAGGGGGAAAGTCTTGGAGGGACATGACTGGGCCGAATCGATTTTCTACAGGGGTGAAAAAAGGCTCAGGATTTGGAGTAGTAACTTCCACAGCCTGCTTTTTCTTCAATTCCTGTTGGCGTTTATGCTCGGGGCAATTGGCACATCTAGGGCTTTGAGCACTACAATTTTTCTAGTATATCCATAACGTTGTCACCTACGGCAGACTGTAGGTTGAAAAACAAAGGGTTCAGCCGAGGTTCGAACCCTATAAATAGAAACGAACGAATGTAGCGTCTGACTACGGAAGGTTATCTTAATGGTTCATGTGGGAACATATGTAACCTTGCCATCTTGCATGGAACGTCTGTTCATCCGCTGAGCTCCGACTATAGGTACGGACGTTTCAGCGTATTTGCAAATTTTCTCTTCGGTCAAATCCCTATCCACGCCTCTGATCACTCCAACCTTATAGAGAGAAGCTGAAGGAATAACAGCTTTAAGATGCTTTTCCTGTAAAACAGGATTTGACAGGAAAAGATTGGCCTTGGTTCGGGTTTGAAATTCAATTTGGAGCCGATGTCTACCTCTACGAGAGATTTGCGCAACACCAACAAATTTGCGCTCTTAAAAGTTTTTTCCAATGGCCATTGGATGTATACTACCCTATTTTTTTATTTTCGTCAAGGGCTTCCACAAAGACTATGTATGGGCCGGTACGGTGGGCATCGTATGACTGGGTGTCAGGTTTTAGAGCAGGACTGATATTAGTAGGTAGAGCAGAATTACGTTCAGGTAGGGGGTTATCATTAAGCACAATAGTTTCCTCCAGAGGTATTTCTCGACTGTCAACTACAACAGACTCCTCCTCCATACTATTCCCCCCACTCGACTCCGCCATGAGGCCAGGAGTGAGGGAGAAAATCAACACATATAACAATTACGAGATTCTCTCACCACTCGCAATGAACACAGAGCAGGAATAAAACACAACATCAAAACTGAAAACTAATTGCACAACACGTATTGTAAACCGCTAGCGCCTCGAAACACACACGTCCCCTCACCACCGGCAACCAGCACGAACTGTGTATGCCATAAGTACTACATCTATATTTTCTTTGTCACAATATTCTAATTCATTTTTTCAGGAAACAGTTGTGCCAAAATATGGCAAATTCTGAGGGCAGGGTGTCGAACTTGGAGAGATAACATCCTCCCTCTCCTCCCAGGGTTCTGCTGTACAGAAAAAAAAATGGCTTCAATGCCCTTAACTTTCTGGAACCTTTCATTGCTGGAAAAAGGTACAATTCTGTAATATATTCATTTTAAAAGTAGGCCTACACTACAGGACCAGTGCTCTAGTTGTGAAAGAGTGAGGGGAAAATTCAGTCTGTAGGCCATAAGTTCTACCCATCTGATCATTAATGTATCAGATACAACTGAAAGTAACATAATCTAACCTAACAATCATCTTACTAAAATAATTATGGAAACTACTAAACAGAAGGCTTGTGTGCAGACTAAAATGTACCTCCAATTTAGAAAAATTGCATTAATATGTTGTTCATTTTTTCAGTTCTGTAACATACACACATATGGAAGTGACACCTGGTGTAGGAAGGCCTCCTCACCAAGCTGAAATGGAGGAGGAGAGGGGTCTAAAACCTGCAGTTCAGAAATTATTGAAGGGACTTTTACTTCCAGTCCAGTGACTTCTGCTTCTACAGTACAAACAGCTCTGCCAGCAGTTAAAAAAATAAACAGAAATGTGAAAGTGATAGTGATGTGTTAAGTAAATATTTAGGAAAGATACTGAAAACTACTAAGAAAACATAATCAGTGTTGTTTTTAGTGTCTTCATGATGACATGGAAAGACTGAGTGAACTGGGTCGAAGTGTTTTCAGAGTTAAAATTCAGGAACGTTTGTATACAATACTAGAACAAGAAAGAATCCAGTAAAATTCATGTCCTTGAGAAATGTTCTACTTTTGTAGTTAAATCAGTTTTCCTTCTACTTATCTACGGTATCAATATTTATTGGAATCCTCAGTGAGATATGTGTATTAGCAACTGATGGGAAAGTAATCTTAACTGCAATTTTTATTAATTATTAGCATTATTACAGCACATTCATTTGTATATTTTATGTGGTGGAACATGTATGGTTTACCAAAAAATGAGTATTTTGAAATACTGGTAGTAGGTCCTTTCTGTGTGTATGCAGTAAGCAATTGTACAAGACACGTGGTCTGAAACCAGACCGGTGTATTGATAGTTCTGGACAGGACCTGACTTCCTTCTTACAGTTCATTGTTGATTGCAACTGCAAGCTCATTGCACCAGGTTTGTACAGCACAGGAGGTCTGAAACCAGACCGGTGTGTAGATACGAGTAGTCCAGGAGCTGACGGCCTTCTTATAGAACACTGTAGATTGCCTATGCAAGTTCATTGCATTAGGTTTACTGCACTTATATTCAATGTTGCCATCTTGGGAGAGTAAACATCCTAAATACCTACCGTATTTGAAATTATCTACCTGTTCCAGTTTTGTATTCCCAACATGACATTCAGTTCTCTTTTAGGTGTATTCCCTACTGCCATCACTTTAGTCTTGAAAAGACTAATTTTCATGTCATATTCATTGCATCTTTTTTCAGGGTTTCAGTAGACCAAGTCGTTCGCATAGGACATATTTCTTACTACAGTTATACCTAACTGAATCCCTCCCTTCCACCTCATACCTTTGTAACTTAGCCTTTATCTCCTCATTCCAAGTCCTCTCCTTTCATTGACACCTGTTTCCTCCAGCAATCATTCTCACTACTTTCATGTCTGTTACCTATGACTTATTAATAACATATCAGCCTACTGAAGGCATCAAGGTGCTGTAGATTCACGTAAACAATGAAAAACAAAGGTGAAAACTCATTTTAACTATATGACAGGTGTTTCTACCAAATTTTTGTAGATTTTAATCTACAAAATAAAAATCTGCATTTTGTGTGATGCGATATTAAGGGGAAATGATGGCAGAAAACGTACATATTAAAAAATATATATTCATATGACAGTTACATGCTTGTAATAAAAGGTTGAGTAGATTAAATACCCCGTAAGTGAATCCGAGATTTTACAAGCGCCAAGCACCCTACATTGTTTTATATGATCAGTATTTACAAACAATTATGACAGGCAATGTAAGGTATAGCAATATGAAATCATTTACCACCTGAGCAACAGCCCTAAATAACATTCTACTGTAAATAGCCATGGTATTTAGTTGTTAGAAAGGCATACTCTTCACTTCTAAAAATAGAAGGCAAGGTGCTGGTTATTAGCACCTATTATTGTTTGCAATGTTTGTTTCTCATTTTTGGTGACACTGAAGGCAAAGTTTTCATTTTCCTTCAACTGATTCATAAGGAAAGTATTTCAGGATGGATAGATAGCCTTGGTAGTGTTCACATCAGTAAAGAAGATACATATGAACAATATACAGAAAGCAAAATCAACATTGAGGTAAGAAAGAGAGTCCTACCAGACCTTTGTGGAAAAATTTGTCACGCTGTACTAAGGAGTTTACCAGCAACTTGGATGGAAGTGCAGGATTTAGATGAATAGGTTTATTATTGCCAAGTGAGCATTTAGATCAACTTACCTGTGCAAAGTTTGGGGTGACAGTACTTCATACACAGTGATGAGAGTAATAAACAAGACCTTGTGTGTAATTTACAAGTAGTTGTGACAAGTATCAGTCTATTACGCTGCCAACTTACTCATTATAACAATATTCCAGAAGCTTTTCCTATAGTTATTAATCTAGTGTACAGAGCACCAGCCTCACCTGAACTCCTCAAGAAATGTACATGTGTGTGAATACACAGAACCCTAATGAGAATTTAAATCTTTTACTTTGGAAGAGATGTCCCTAAACAACCTTTCTTCTCAGCCATTTGGTAAAATTAGCTGCTTTTCAAGATGCGGTAGTCTTCAATAATATAAATTAAGACAGGATTGTCATTCTTGCAAAGTTTGGATTTGGACCTGGATTCTTTGCACAAAAGACAGTACAGAAATTCAGCAACATGCTTGTCATGAAAGCAATATCCTACTATTCTGAACATGGCACAATAACAAAGAAGAGAAGAAGCAAGAAGAGATTTGCAGATGATCATGAGGGAGAGAAACAGTGTAAGGAACTCTATTGCTTTTCCTTGTTTTTCTCGTTTTCACAATATTCATAACATATGTGCATTTCTCTTTCTTTCAAATTTATTTACAGGATTGTAATTATACTTGACACACTATTTCTACATTGATAATGTAAATTTTGACTGGAATCATTTCTTGATACGGTATGTTTATTATTTTAGTAGGTGGGGTCTCACCAGGTGGTATGAAAAAGAAATTAAAAAGCTGTTAACCTCCATCTAATAAACTCCTCAAAACATTCATATCCCAAGAACCAGCATCATTAAAAAAATGAGCATAAATGGTATTAGTCTTATATTTGAAGTACAATGAGCCACTGTTGTGAGGCTTTCGTTGCAATTTTCACACTGTCAAGAATTCTGGCTGTAGTGCTCTATGAATGGCATCACATATAATAGGAACAAATCCACTGATGTATTGTGAGCAATCCTAAATGTGTAAGATGCAGACATGTACGAGTCCCCAATGTCCAGAAACCTGTAGACTTATATATATATATTTCCACTGTTAATTGTAGTACCTTCAAATTATGAATTCAAATTGATGTACGGTACATAAATGCATCCATTGTTTTCAGTCCTTTTTTATCAATACTTTATTAGCAACCTGTAGAATGCAAAGAAATGTACGTGCCACTAATCTTTTACTTGATAGCCCTATATTTTACTACGGACGTAGTTGTTTCGGGGGTGAACATCGCTTCTGACTTTAAACCTTAAAAATCGTTGTGAATATTCAATTTAACGGCACTGTCAGCCTTTCCTCAAAACTTATACATTTCCTGTAATTTGTTTGCCTGATGTCTATAAGTGACTTCATTTTTTCCACTAAAGCCTTGGAGATTCGGTACTAGGTACACGTTGGTGGAATTCTCCATGGCTCTCTGCCTTGTCCACTGCGTTCATCTAGTTCTTTCCTTTCTCCTAATATATTCATATGTTAGAATAATACCTTCACCCGAATTATCGCTTTCACAACACATGCTTTTCCGCTCGTGAATATGAATACGTATGTAGCCTGCACTGTACTGGGTGGGAGTATCAGCTGTTCCCGTGCAGTCGATCCCTCTCGATGGATGATCAGTGTGGCAATGTAAATGAATTTAGTATTAGTACTCGATGGCAGTTGGTTGCTCTTGATCGTTCGATGCTCACTGTGACAGGGGGGTTTGCCCTGCGACGACGCATCAACTGTTTCACTGGCTATTCCCCAGCGGAGCTGTTCCTTGGTCGACAGCTATACGGCACCGGGGATTGGAAGATTCGTCCACCACCCACTTCTGGTCAAGATGATGCAGCTGTTTCCCTAGCAGAGTGGCAGCATGATAGACAGCAGTACATCAAGGAAAAGATTGCATTGGCCGAGAAGAGATCGCTTACCGAGGCCAAGGCTCAAGATCTCGAAGAGACCAAGATATTCCTACCAAGCCAACAAGTAATGCGACGTAAGCAACCAGTCAGTAATAAGATTGGAGGGTTTCATGCAGGTCTCGCTCCCAAGTGGGTTGGTCCCGTCAAGGTCGATAACCAACCGGGCCATGGAGTCTACTTACAAAAGACCAACCCTCCTGTCAAGGTCCACGCATCAGAATTGCAGCGAGTCACCCAACCACTGCGCATACAGAGAAAGCCTGGTACTGCCATGGCTCCACCTGGAGGAGAGGCTAACGATGACACGGCATAATCTGATTATGAGGAGAACGCATCGACTACCACAGAGGAGGAGGCTGGCAGCGATGCGACACCGACTCCCGACATGGCACGATCCGGTCAAGAGGAGGAGAGCACATCCAGCGACGTCGAGGAAGAGAGAAGATATAATGTATGACCAAGGCAAAGTCGATGAGTGTATTAACTGTTGAAATTGTTCCAAGTTATAGGGGGATATTGATTCAAGTGTGTACCGGTAATGGACTAGTATAACTTGGAAACAATTCTCTAAACCCATGGTACATAGTGGAAATATCGATTTCGATTAGTATGTGTTCTTATTATTACAGTATTATTACTTGTGAATTGTGACTATGAAGTTGTTTACGTCTTACAGTGTATCTACGTAGTTTGTACGACGGGTTGTCAGTACAGACTTTATCTATATATATAAAATAAGAGTTTTGTCTGTACATTGCTCAGAATTTGAAAAGAATGGCATTTCTGTACCTGTCATCTCCACAGTAAGAAGGAGTTACATTTTTAATTTTCCGTAATTTCTGTCTGTCTGTCTGTCTGTCTGTCTGTCTGTCTGTCTGTCTGTCTGTCTGTCTGTCTGTCTGTCTGTCTGTCTATCTGTCTGTCTATCTGTATGTACACGCATCACGAGAAAACGTCTGAAGGGAATTTAATGAAAATCGGTATGTAAAGTCGGGTGATGAACCACTACAATCTAGGATATAAATTATTTTATTCACGCTGAGTGAAGTGGTAATTTAGGAGAAGGCCTGAAATGTAATTCTCAAATAAGTTATTTATTAGTGGTCGTATCGATAAATACTACATAACTTACATAACTTTAGTTATGTCTAAGTTAGTAGTAGTTATGTAAGAAGTTATTAATTTCCGATCACTTATGTCTTATACGTTGTTACCGTACCGCATATAATCACTGAGATATTCATGAATTTGGATTAGTTACAAAGTCCATATAGCGCGGAGTCACGAGAAAATGGGTAAACAGAATTTAGTGAATATAGGTACGGTATGTAAAGTCTGAGAATAAGGAAGTACAGTCTACGATATAAATAATTTTGTAAGACACCCTAATATCACAGAGTCGAAAGAAAACTAATGTGAAGGCCTGCAATACATAAAGCTCATAAACTTTATCAACAATAACATTACATTGACCATTGTTTGTTGTGATGTGCTTTTTGTCTTCTGTTTCCACTCATCCCCGATAGACCGATAGACAGGTTTACTGCAGCGTACCGAGGTTTTTCAAATTTGCTTTACGTCGCACCGACACAGGTAGGTCTTATAGCGACGATGGGATAGAAAAGGAATAGGGGTGTGAAGGAGGCGGCCTAAGCTTTAATTAAAATACAGTCTGGTGTGACTAGTGTGAAAATGGGAAACCACGGAATACATCTTCAGGGATGCCGGCAGTGGGGTTCGAATCCACTATCTCCCGGATGCAAGCTCACAGCTGCGCGCCTCTAACCACACGGCCAACTCGCCTAGTCGTACCGCGTGTAACAGCCTGCCTGTATATTGGCGAGAAGTAGCTGGGGAGTTGGAAAGCTTTATTCTTTACCATGCCATTCCTCTGGTTCATAAATGTTCTGATATTACTGGTACGTAACACACTGGTTCATCCTAGCATTCGTGCTATTCAATCCCTACTCTGAGGCACTGATTGGAATGAGCAGTGTGCATACTTAACGGAATAATGACAGAGGAGTGTTCACGGCAATCTGCAACCTGGCTTTTCCAGCTCTGGAACTTTGGACTGTTAGATTAGCACCGTAGTACTGTTCGTTAAGAGTGAGAAAGTGTTCGGTTTTTCATTTGATTGAGTATTTTATATGATAACATTGCCTTCAATCGCTACATTCCTACTGACGTTTTTGTAATGACCTATGTTGAATTCAGTTAGGAAAAAAACCAAGTCAGTGTTTCTGAGAATCCCGTAGCGAAGCACGGGTACATCAGCTAGTTTGGTATAAATCGTAGTCGTATTATTTATTATTTGTGTGTTGTATGTAATGTTATGTCACGACACTTCTGCTGTATGTATATTAACATGACTTTATTTAATGTAAGAACATGTAATTAATATTATATCATTTATTGTTACCTGCAAATGTGATGTATAAATCCGATGAAATGTTGTGCAACACAGGGTAATAACCTAGAACAACGCAGCTTTGTCACTCGAGTTTTACAGGATGTTCTATTCATTTGTACATAGGTTATTGGAGACTCGAGAATATACGAGAAAGCATGTTGTGTCATACTTCTCTAGAAGCCTGGCCAGGCAAGGTATATAAAGAAACAGCTATGGGTTGTCGAGTTGAGTAGAATCGTTAGTCGACTTAAGTGTGTGAACTCATGTTGTGATTGGAAGTAGGTTGACATGGTAATGTGGCAGTCTTCTTCTTCTTCTTCTTTGTCTTCTTCAGTTCAGTTCAAGATCGTTGTTCATTAATGTGTGTGTGTAATGTGTATGTAATTTGTAAATAAAACGGTGTACACAATTGACAGCATCTCGTGTGTGCGTCTTTGTGAATGTGACGTAATGGATGTAGGAGTCGTACCAAAAAGGCTTATAAGAGGGTCATTCAAGACAAGAAATTATACTACAGAAAAACTAATGTTGATGAATTCGGGTCTTGCCTTAAATCACGTTTCAGTTGTTGGATAATTGAAGGAAGTAATGTGGATACACTTTGAGCAAACTTTAAAGGAATCATTTGAGAAGGAGAGAAGAGATTTGTACACATTAAGAAGGTAAAATGACTTCAGACCCTGTTTATTATACAAGGAATATAAGAAAATTAAAAAGAATATTTAGAATAGTTAACAGGAAAATCAAAGAAGGTAGGGAGAATAGAGAAAATAGAAAACAGCTAATAACGGAACTTAATAGAATGAAAATGGAAGCAAAAGGTATTACATGAATGGCATACTACATGAGGGTAATGACCACAAATGGAAACAGAAAAAGCTGTATTCATATATTAGGAATAAAGAGAGAAAAGGAATCGAAATTCCCACAATGGTGTTAGAAGGGGGTGAACACTTTTTAACAGATAATGTTAAAGCAAATCTATTTAGCAGGGAATTCATAGATTAAGTGCAAGTTTGTCAGGAGTTAGACACCAAAACAGAATATAGAGAGGTTGGGACACATAAGGAAACAAGAAGCTTCTCATTCACACATGAGGATATTTTCAGAGAAATCCTACTGCTTTAGCAAGGAAAAGCAGCAGGGTGTGATCAAATCACTGGGGAGTTATTAAAGACAATGGGGTGGTATATAGTGCCTCATATAAAATGTTTCTTTTGCCGTATCATAAATAATAGCTCAATACCAAAGGAATGGAAGGAATCTATAATAATACAAATTTATAAAGGAAATGGTGATAAGAAAAACCCGAGAACTGCAGACCAGTCAGCCTGACCAGTGTAGTTTGTAAAATACGAGAGTGTTTATCAGCAAAGTACATTAGAGGGGTATGTGAAGATAAAAATTTGTTCATGAGGAGCCAGTATGGATTTAGAACGAAATTTTCCTGTGAGGCACAACTGGTGCGATTTCAGCAGGACATATCAGATCAGTTAGACGGTTGGACTGCATAGCCACAGACCTTTCCAAAGCATTCAACATAGTGGATCATGGCACGTTATTAAAGAAACTGGAGGGTATAGGATTGGACATAAGGGTTATGCATAGGACAAAAATCTTTCTAAATTCGAGAGTTCAGAAAGTCAAAGTACGAAATCATGTATAACAGGAAGAGAAAGTTTGGAAGGGAATTCCATAGGGTAGTATAATCGGTCCATTATAAAAAAATGTTTCTTTTGCCGTATCATGCAAACGATTTAGGAACAATATAACATCAAAAATAAGACTGTATGCAGATGACATAATTGTTTATAGGGAAATAAATAACATTGAGGATTGTTCAGAATTACAAAGGGACCCTGACTATCCAACAATGGGTTGAAGAGAATAATATGAAGATTAATGGAGGCAAATCAACTGTCACAACATTTACAAACAGAAGCTTAAAAACTGAATTAATATATATTTTGGATGAGGTAGTTGTCCCAAGAAATGGCAAGCGCAGATACTTAGGTGTGAGATGTGAAATTAATTTGCACTGGAAGGGCCATGCAGAACGTTACGTGTCATAATGAGGCTACTTAAAGGATGCAACAAAGAATTAAAAGAGAAAAGGTACTTATGTATGGTTCGTCCATTATTGGAATATGCAAACAGTGTTTGGGATTTTCATCAGGAATCCCTAATAAAGAAATAGATGGTGTGTATAAGAAAGCAGCAAAGACATCGTAAACATAGCACTATTACTGTTTTTCTTTATATTCAAGGAGCGTATGATTCCGTTCCCTTACACCTATTATGGACTTGCCTTGATTCCCTTGGTTTTCCCTCTGCTTTTATTTCTCTCTTAGAATGATTATATATTTCTCGTACTCTCACTCTCAAATCCCCATACCCTCCTTTTCCAGAAAGACACATTTGGCATGGAGTTTCACAGGGTGACATACTAAGCGGTATCCTCTTTGCGCTTTATATGCGAGATTTAGAACGTGTAATTACAAAGAATGCCTGAGTGTTAGCTTACCCCGACGACTATGTGTGTAGGAGAAAAATGGAGTGTATCCTTCGTGAGGTTGCTTTCTTGTTACATGAACATGGCTTCTTACTCTCTCTTTCCAAATGTGCTGCAATGCTTTTTACCCATCTTAGAGCAAATAACCGTTCTCCTATTCTTCTTGATCGTCTTACCATTCCCTTTAATAATCAGCATCCCTACCTTGGAGTCATATTAGACCACAAATTATCGTGGACTCCTTATATTGATTCGCTTCAACGTAAAACTGATCGTTTAATATTACGTACGATCACCCGTCAAAGTTGGAGCACTGACCCTGTTACAGAGATTCTCCTTTACCGAGCAACTATTCGATCCTTACTAGATTATTGCGCTTTTTTATAGACACCGCTTCTGCTATTACCCTGGCACGTTTAAATACAATACCGAGCACTACGTGTCTGTCTGGTAGCACTTAAAATTACACCAACCAACGACTTATTAATAGAAGCCGGTGAACAGCCTTTAAATATTTGGCGACAGACCCTAGCCGCTAAGTATGTCCTCATACATTTTACTGTCACCCGGTCTCAGCTTATCCCTAAGCTACGACTTTTCCGTTCTTATTATTCTTCCAACCGCCCCGTGGAAATCGTGTCCCTGCTTTATATACCGTCTTTTGTTCTCTTATCCCGAGAGAAATTGAGCTCCTCTGTTTACCCACATTGCCCTTATACTCTGTCCCTTATGGCTGCCAGACCTTTTGTCCTCAAGTCATTACATCTTCTTCTGAATCATTTTCTTGTCTAACACACTCTACTCCTCCTTTCTTTCTTGCATCTTAATGTATTCGACTTTCCCTCTACACACGGAAAGTAAGTATTTATATTGACGGGTCGAAATCAGTTCACGGTGTTAGAGCAGCCTTTTAAATCCCTCAACTATATACTCTCTCTGAATTTTCCCTCCCTATGGCCTTTTCTGTTTTTGCCGCTGAATTGTTTGCTATTAGACAAGCCCTCATTACCGTCAGATAACACGCGTGTGATAAGGTTGCGATTTTCACGGATGCACAAAATGTTTGCATGCCCTATGCTCACCGCTTTCCTCCCCTAATTGGTACTTATATAGCGTTAAGTATATTTTATACATCCTTACTCGTTCTGGTGTTTACATAACTCTGGTTTGGGTTCCCAGTCACTCTGCCATAGAGGGGAATGAGACTGCTGATCAGGCAGCTAAACGAGCAACAACACAGTCTCCCCCACTTTCTATAGCGATCCCTCCTTCTGATCTCATGCATGAAGTGCGGGACATATTGCATCAACAATGGCAGTCTGATTGGAATTAATCGTCACGCGAAAATGGACGTTTCTGCCATCAATTACAACCTGTTATTCCTCCTAAACCGTGGTTTTATTTTGGTACGTATTCTAGGTGCCATATCACATCTATTATATGCCTCTATTTTAATCATGCTCATATTCCTCAATATAAAAATCGTATCATCTCTCTCCCCCAACTTCCTGTGTTTGTGGCTTGTCTGATACCGACAGTAATCACCCCCTGTTTCAATGTTCAGCTTTTGACGTTCCCGCCAGTGTTTCCTATCTTCTTTGCGTAACATGGACATACCCTTCCCCACAAGTAGTTCATGTTTGTCATCCTCTCTAACTACTACTCTGGTTGACAGCATCAATCAGTTTCTTGATGATAGACATATTGCATTGTAATCTTTTGTCAGCCTCTTTGTGCGAACTGTTCCACTGCAAAATTTTTGTCATAATATTGGTTGGATACGCATCACTTTAACTTCTGTTTAATATGAAGTAATCATGTTTTGTGTAAGTCCTATGGTGTGTTTCTTTTCAACTACACTTTTAATGTTCATTGTGAGTGATTCATGTGTCCATAGTGAAGTTATTAATATAGTTTTGTAACTGGACGATAACACATGAGTCCAACCCCACCATTTAAGAAGAAGAAGAAGAAGAAGAAGAAGAAGAAGGAAAGCAGCAAGATTTGTAGCAGGGGATTCAGGAGAAAAAGTGGTGTACCATAAATGTGAGAGAAACTTGGATGGGAAACTTCAAGTAAGAGAAGGGAGAAAACTAGACTTATAGGATTATATAGAGCCTATACAGGGGAGGAGGTATGGGGGAAATCCGTGAGAGACTTCAGTTGGAAAATAATTACACCGGCAGGGCTGACCACAAATATATAATTAGAAGGGAATTTAGCAGAAGCGAGTGGGCAAAATTTTCATTCATTGGGAAGGGCATGAAGGAGCGGAACAGTTTACCAGGGGAACTGTTTGATCCTTTCCCAAAATCTGTACAGATATTCAAGAAAAGAGTTAACAGCAAGAGAGAAAAGAAATGAAATATTAGTGGCATTCGACCTGTGCAGGTTATTGTAAAAAAGGAATTTTTGTGAATAGATTAATTCCATCTCGTCGTCTATGGGCATTGGAGTGCCAAAGTAGGGGACTTCCTGTAGGGGTGAAGTACAGTGGGGACTTTGAGGGCTCTGGGACCACTATGGTAGCTGTGAAGGCCCTTCAGGAACTCTGAAAAGCAGTGGTAAAAAGGACTCTGGTTAAGACGCAGCAGGTTTTTATGCTTGTTAAGTACCGAAATGGGTGAAAATAAATAAATAAATAAATAAATAAATAAATAAATAAATAAATAAATAAATAAATAAATAAATAAATAAATAAAAGCAATGTAAATTTAAATCCTATAGCAGTTGTATAGCATTGTTTGAAGTAATTCCACATGCTGTATACGAGTTGATTGTGTGTGCAAATACAGAAGATACACTATGTGATCAAAAGTATCCGGACACCTGGCTGAACATCACGTACACGTTCGTGGTGCCCTCCATCTGCAGTGCTGGAATTCAGTATGGTATTGACCCACCCTTAGCCTCGATGACAGCTTCCACTCTCGCAAGCATTCATTCAATCGGGTGCTGGAAGGTTGCTTAGGGAATGGAAGCCCATTCCTCACGGAGCACTGCACTGAGGAGAGGTAGCGATGTCGGTCGGTGAGGCCTGGCACGAAATCGGCGTTCCAAGACATCGCAAAGGTGTTCTATAGGATTCAGATCGGGACTCTGTGCAGGCCAGTCCATGACAGGAATGTTGTTGTCGTGTAACCACTTCGCCACAGGCTGTGCATTATGAGCAGGTCCTCGATCGTGTTGAAAGATGCAATCGCCACCCCCGAAGTGCTCTTCAACAGTGGGAGGCAAAATGGTGCTTAAAACATCAATGTAGGCCTGTGCTGTGATAGTGCCACGCAAAACAACAAGGGGTGCAAGCCCCCTCCATGAAAATCACGACCATACCATGACATCGCCGCCTCCGAATTTTACTGTTGGCACTGCACACGCTGGCAGATGACGTTCACCGGGCATTCGCCATACCCACACCCTGCCATCGATCGTCACATTGTGTACCGTGATTCGTCGCTCCACACAACGTTTTTCCACTATTCAATCGTCCGATGTTGCGCTCCTTACAAAAAGCGAAGCGTCGTTTGGCATTGACCTGCGCGATATGTGATTTATAGGCAGCCGCTCGACCATGAAATCCAAGTTTCTCACCTCCCGCCGAACTGCCATAGTACTTGGAGTGCATCCTGGTGCAGTTTGGAATTCCTGTGTGGTGGTCTGGATAGATGCCTGCCTACTACACTTTACGACACTCTTCAGCTGACGGCAGTCAACAGACGAGGTCGTCCTGTACGCTTTCATGCTGTTCGTGTCCCTTCACGTTTCCACTTCACTATTAAATCAGAAACAATGGACCTAGGGATGTTTAGGTGTATGGAAATCTCGCATACAGACTTCTGACACAAGTGACACCCAATGACCTGACCACGTTCGAAGTCCGTGAGTTCCGCGGAGCGCCCCATTCTACTCTCTCACGATGTCTAGATGACTACTGAGGTCGCTGCTATGGAGTACCTGGCAGTAGGTGGCAGCACAATGCACCTAAGACGAAAAACGTATGTTTTGGATACTTTTGATCATATAGTGTATTATGAGTAGAATTTTCGTAAATAATACAAATTTATTAAGGCTGAGCTCATTGCTTAATAGAAAAAAAAATTAGTCTAAATTGTATAATACTTTATTTTAGGAAAATGTCTCCTCTTTTTAAATTACAATTTAGGGCTTGATAATAACGTATTTTTGTGTATCATTTGCCACCGAAGTCGAAACCTCATTTGCAAATAAAGTTATTTTGATTTGATTTGATTTGATTTGATTTGATTTGATTTGATTTGATTTGATTTGATTTGATTTGATTTGATTTGATTTGATTTGATTTGATTTGATTTGATTTGATTTGATTTGATTTGATTTGATTTGATTTGATTTGATTTGATTTGATTTGATTTGATTTGATTTGATTTGATTTGATTTGATTTGATTTGATTTGATTTGATTTGATTTGATTTGATTTGATTTGATTTGATTTGATTTGATTTGATTTGATTTGATTTGATTTGATTTGATTTGATTTGATTTGATTTGATTTGATTTGATTTGATTTGATTTGATTTGATTTGATTTGATTTGATTTGATTTGATTTGATTTGATTTGATTTGATTTGATTTGATTTGATTTGATTTGATTTGATTTGATTTGATTTGATTTGATTTGATTTGATTTGATTTGATTTGATTTGATTTGATTTGATTTGATTTGATTTGATTTGATTTGATTTGATTTGATTTGATTTGATTTGATTTGATTTGATTTGATTTGATTTGATTTGATTTGATTTGATTTGATTTGATTTGATTTGATTTGATTTGATTTGATTTGATTTGATTTGATTTGATTTGATTTGATTTGATTTGATTTGATTTGATTTGATTTGATTTGATTTGATTTGATTTGATTTGATTTGATTTGATTTGATTTGATTTGATTTGATTTGATTTGATTTGATTTGATTTGATTTGATTTGATTTGATTTGATTTGATTTGATTTGATTTGATTTGATTTGATTTGATTTGATTTGATTTGATTTGATTTGATTTGATTTGATTTGATTTGATTTGATTTGATTTGATTTGATTTGATTTGATTTGATTTGATTTGATTTGATTTGATTTGATTTGATTTGATTTGATTTGATTTGATTTGATTTGATTTGATTTGATTTGATTTGATTTGATTTGATTTGATTTGATTTGATTTGATTTGATTTGATTTGATTTGATTTGATTTGATTTGATTTGATTTGATTTGATTTGATTTGATTTGATTTGATTTGATTTGATTTGATTTGATTTGATTTGATTTGATTTGATTTGATTTGATTTGATTTGATTTGATTTGATTTGATTTGATTTGATTTGATTTGATTTGATTTGATTTGATTTGATTTGATTTGATTTGATTTGATTTGATTTGATTTGATTTGATTTGATTTGATTTGATTTGATTTGATTTGATTTGATTTGATTTGATTTGATTTGATTTGATTTGATTTGATTTGATTTGATTTGATTTGATTTGATTTGATTTGATTTGATTTGATTTGATTTGATTTGATTTGATTTGATTTGATTTGATTTGATTTGATTTGATTTGATTTGATTTGATTTGATTTGATTTGATTTGATTTGATTTGATTTGATTTGATTTGATTTGATTTGATTTGATTTGATTTGATTTGATTTGATTTGATTTGATTTGATTTGATTTGATTTGATTTGATTTGATTTGATTTGATTTGATTTGATTTGATTTGATTTGATTTGATTTGATTTGATTTGATTTGATTTGATTTGATTTGATTTGATTTGATTTGATTTGATTTGATTTGATTTGATTTGATTTGATTTGATTTGATTTGATTTGATTTGATTTGATTTGATTTGATTTGATTTGATTTGATTTGATTTGATTTGATTTGATTTGATTTGATTTGATTTGATTTGATTTGATGGAAGGCTTGCTATACTCTCCTCCATGTAAGTGAGTGCACTAAAAAATTAAATATGGTTCCCTATCCTCTCCCTTTTATTTTTTGGCTCATCACTGCTGCATCTTGACTAATCAAATATTATAATTACCAGACATACCCATAACTGACTAACCTTAATGTAGGTTCCCTTACGCAAGTAAATGATGAAAGGAAAGATGAAATAAATTAAGATATTCATATTTAAGTCAGTTTTCAAGCTCAGTGAGGAATAAAGGAAATAAACACAATCTCTCACGCTCACTCAGTTTAATGTTACATACTCTATTTCTGCCTTTGTTTTGATATACGCATTACTACAAGCTTATTTTTGAAAAGAGGGATACATCCCGAACAATGCAATTTAAAAAATATTTGTAGTGTGATTTTTAAAAGTTTCAGAAATTTCCTACTGGTTTTGCTTTGCTATGCTATTTGCTTTTACGTCGCACCGACACAGATAGGTCTTATGGCGACGATGGGACAGGAAAGGCCTAGGAATGAGAAGGAAGCGGTCGTGGCCTTAATTATGGTACAGCCCCAGCATTTGCCTGGTGTGAATATGGGACACCACGGAAAATCATCTTCAGGGCTGCCGACAGTGGGGTTCGAACCCACTATCTCACGGATTCGAGCTCACAGCTGCGTGCTCCTAACCGCACGGCCAACTCGCCCGGTTTTTTATTTTGCGAGAATGTTTCCTTCTCTCTCCAGAAATCAGTAAAAGAGAAAGATTTTTCATCATATTTCCTACTTACAGACTTGTTATATCTTCAGGCTTATCCAGGTAATGTATAAGAGCACTAATGAGCCAAGCTATGTGAACAGAAATTAGATCACTTTTCAAGCTCACTGAGGATTTGAGAATAATAATGTTATTGGTTTAACATTCCACTAATTACTTCTGCGGTTTTCTTAAACACTGAGGTGCCAGAACTTCATCCTGCAAGAATTCTTTTATGTACCAGTAAATCTACAGACACGAGGCCGGTGTATTTGAGCACTTTCAAATACCACTGGATAGCACCCGGATCGAACCGGCGAACCTGAGCTAGTCATACACTCCCTCTCCTTCACTCTCTTAAGTTAATTTTAAACATTTTCTGTCTTTAGTTTGATGGATGCATTTCCATAACCATATTCTAAGAATGAGTGAGAGATCTAAATTTTATGATTCATTGCAATTTCCAAAAGCTCAAGAACTTACTTACCTATCTGGCCTTTCTTTTCCTTGGATGTTTCTTTTCTCCTTCTTTCTTCAATAAGTAGTAAGGGACAGGCATTTTTAAACATATTTTCAGCTTGCAGGTTGGTTGTATCTCAAACCTACCTCATTAGGGAAACCCAGAAAATGTACAGGGGCACTAAAAAGTCAAACATCAACAGATTTTTTTCCTATTGTCTTAAGTCGCACCGACTGAAGACAGATCTGAGGGCAACAATGGTATAGGAGGGAAGGCTAGGACTGGAATGGAATGGAAAGAAGCCTTCATAAAGGTACAGCCACAATATTAGCCTGGAGTGAAAAATGAAGAAACCACTAAAAATCTTCAGATCTGCAAACTGTGGGGTTTAACCCCATCATCTTCCGAAAGCAAGCTCACAGCGACATGACCAAAGTACACAGCCAATTCAGTGGGTTTCTTGTGATTCACAATATCACATGGACTTACTGCCCCAAACTAGACACAGTGCCGTATTCAATCAGAGGGCAACGCACTTACTGGTATATGGAACTTCAGCTCTTCAATTATATATATATAAGAACATCATATACCTAAATAAAATATATTTCCGTTGTCTAATTGGTGCAGGAATAAACAATTTATTTTGGAAGAAATACTTGTATATTTACGTCATAAAAGAAGGTGTGTTGTCATAGCAGTAACATTATGCAATTAAATAAATTAATACGAAGAGATAAGCATAATTTATTACATTAAATATTAGTTTATTTACATTTTAATTAATATGTATAATAATAATAATAATAATAATAATAATAATAATAATAATAATAATAATAATAATAATAATAATAATAATAATAATAATAACAAAACTATGCAATGAACAAATAAATATAATTTATAAAGAAATAAATATGATTTACAGTATTAAGAGCCATTCCATGGTCAATGAATTACAAAGTGGGGGGGAGTTGAATAAACAAACATAATAAACATGAATGGATGCCTGATAAAGATCATCTCTCTATCGTATGTGACACTAGACAGTACTACCTGCGACTATTTGGCCGAGGGTCAAGCAGCCATTACCAAACTTGACACCCAAAGGCGGGACCTACGGGTGGAGGAGCCCTCCCTTTGAAGGCCAGGTGAAACCTTTGTGTAGGAAATGACACACAAATTCGCAGGAAAGGAGAATATGGTCAATGGTTTAGATGTTTGAAGAGGATCCCTGTCCCAACGGCAAATAAAACGGAAGAGTACTTCAGTGAAGCAGTTGCAAAACGTGTCTGTACTCCTGAGGAGCGGCCTACTAAAGTTAAACCTGGCAGTAGGTATAAAATGTCTCTAGGAGTGGCGATCTCACCATAATAATGGCCTATAAATGATATGGTACTTTGGAACTTGCTTCGGAAAAATTAGGGCGTACCCTGCTGCACGTAACAGGATGTTCCTTGGGCACTGGGGGAACTTTGAAAAATGGGCGACCATTAGCCAATGTTTAAATATCTTCATTTCTACTCATTACACTGGTTTAGGTAATTAAATTATACCATAGAAACACCAGCTTCATCAGTTACATCCTTTTATTACGAGCTGTTGACCACAACTAACTATCACATACACGAAGCAGTTCAAACGTTCAAAGAACAAAGCAAACCAAGATAAACCACTCGACTCAATTTACTTGAGTTACAACGCATAACCTCAATGTTATTTTCTTATAATTAATATAAGGTAAAATACATGACGTTTTATTTTTATGAGAAAATCACAACATTCAAACACTCCCCCCCTTTTCTCAAAAAATAAAAACTACAATTCAATCAATTATCCGCTCATCGCAATCTTAAAGCATATAGAAACTCTTAAGCTTGTTGCTTGATAAATTCTTTGTGAGCAAGTCTGCAGCATTTCTCTCTGATGCTACATATACAAACTCAATGAATCCCTTTTCTACTAGTTCTATTTTTATTGACAGTAAGTTTGTTGCTTTCCCTAGATCTTTAATCTCTAACTCATCTGCCGACCTTATTTTAACCAACTTAACAACCTCTTTGTCACCTATTACAATTATGTCGTCAACATACAAGTTCCTTGACACATTTCTTAAAATCTAGTCTTCTAGTTATAGCATCAACACAAGCATTCCAGTCTTTACTCAAATTAGGTAGTCTAAAGATGCATTTCTTCAGTTTGCCTACATAATTTTGGACATCTTTTTCTACAAACAATTCTGGTTGTTCCATGTATGTACAACTGATTTCACTATTTAAGTAAGCAATAGCTACATCTAGATGTTCTACAGTCCAACCTTTACGTACTGCAATACATATTAACAGTCTCATTGTTTTCCTCTTTATAACAGGACTAAATGCTTCATCATAACTCAGGTTCATCTGTCTCTTAAAACCTTGGGCAACCAACCTGGCCTTATATTTTTTAATGTTACCCTCACTGACATATTTCAAAGAAAACGCCCACTTACAACTAATTACCGTACCTTGACATTTTCTGGTCTTTTTACAATTTCCGTTCTCATCTCATTGATCTCCACTTGCATGGCTTCCATCCAGTTATCAGACTCTTGGCTTGTCATAGCCTCCTCAACTGTTCTAGGTTCCACTACACTCCCATGTCTAACTTCCATCACTGCCTTACAATCTGCACAAGTCCTTCCTCTGTCTTATTGACCTTCTCAGATTATTCCCTGGCTCTTGTATTGCTATAGACTCAACCTCTAGTTGTTCCTCTCCGGTCGTTGACTTAACAACTAATGTTTCCTCTCCGTTCTCCCCTGTGTCTAATTCAGTCCCTAACTTTATCTCTGGACCTTCAGTGCACGGTATGTCAAAGTATGTTTCACTACACTCTGCCTTTTGCACATTTATCCTTTCTATGATATCGATTTCAGGACCTTTCACCTTAAAGGGAAATATCTGCTCCTCAAATACCACATTTCTCCTCACTATCACTTCTTTCCTTTCAAAGACTCCATAATCAATATTCATCTTCAGTACCTGTCTCGTACCTTATCATAACGCATGACTCTGCTCTGGGATCTAACTTCCTGCTGTCTGTTCTCTCAGCCCACGCCGACATCCAAATACTTTCAATCTACCTATTTCTTCCTCCTCTAACTTCCTATTGAACCGCAATTCATACGGTATCTGAACATTTATTGCTGAGGATGGGCACCTATTTCTTAAATATACTGCAGTCATTACCACTTCTCCGCAAAATCCTTTTGGTAACCCTGACTGGATCAATAGGCATCTAACAGTATTAAAACATCGCTATTTTCAGCCTCTCTGCTGGCCATTTTTGTTGTTGAGTGTACGGTTATACTCTGTACCTTTGTCAGATTGCACTACATTAATTCCTACACCGTGTAACTTTTGTGCCTTTGCCTGATACCTATTAAACACCTCCAAAACTTCATCCTTTTTTCATGCATGCAGCCACATTAAATCTGGAGTATTCATCAATAATACAACATACTGAGCTTTCCCAAGTGATGGCGGACTAATTTTTCCAATTGCATCAACATCAAGTGGTTATTCTCCCTTACGCTCACAAGACTTAGGTACGCTCTGGTTACTTAGTTTCCCCTGAATGCATACAGAACAAGTATTAATATCATTACTTCTTTTTAATTCTAACATAGGCAATTTAAACAAAGCTTCAGAAAGTACATGTCCATATCTCTCATGTCACAATCTAACCTCCCCAGTATATTTAAATGCTACATTGTTATTACATTCTTGATCTATCATTTGGTCACAATCACTCACAGCTCCAATGTCATTTCTTCCCTCAATCTGCACTACATACACATCATTCCTCCTGGTTGCAATAAACAATGTTTCATCTCCATTCTCATCTACAGCCGCTGCTTTCTCACCTGCAAATCCTACTCTGAAACCCTGCTGGTTAACTTACCAACTGATATTAAACTTGCACCCAAGTTTGGTACATACAGCACATCCGTAAATGTAATTGTCCATCCTATTGACATTTTTACTTTGACCTTTCCTATACCTCTAATATCCAGCTTACTGTTATCTCCTATTTCCACATTCCCAGTTACGTTTGTTGACATCAATCAATCAATCAATCAATCAATCAATCAATCAATCAATCAATCAATCAATCAATCAATCAATCAATCAATCAATCAATCAATCAATCAATCAATCAATCAATCAATCAATCAATCAATCAATCAATCAATCAATCAATCAATCAATCAATCAATCAATCAATCAATCAATACTGATCTGCATTTAGGGCAGTCGCCCAGGTGGCAGATTCCCAATCTGTCGTTCTCCTAGCCTTTTCTTAAATGATTGCAAAGAAATTGGATATTTATTGAACTTCTCCCTTGGTAAGTTATTCCAATCCCTAACTCCCCTTCCTATAAACGAATATTTGCCCCAATTTGTCCTCTTGAATTGTAACTTTATCTTCATATTGTGATATTTCCTACTTTTAAAGACACCATCCAAACTTATTCGTCTACTGATGTCCTCCCATGCCATCTCTCCACTGACAGCTCGGAACATACCACTTAGTCGAGCAGCTCGTCTCCTTTCTACCAAGTCTTCCCAGCCCAAATTTGCAACATTTTTGTAACGCTACTCTTTTGTCGGAAATCGTCCAGAACAAATCGAGCTGATTTTCTTTGGATTTTAACCAGTTCCTGAATCAAGTAATCCTGGTAAGGGTCCCATACACTGGAACCATAATCAAGTTGAGGTCTCACCAGAGACAAATATGCTCTCTCCTTTACATCCCTACTACAACCCCTAAATACTCTCATAACCATGTGCAGAGATCTGTACCCTTTATTTACAATCATATTTATGTGATTACCCCAGTGAAGATCTTTCCTTATATTTATACCTAGGTATTTACATTGATCCCCAAAGGGAACTTTCACCCCATCAACGCAGTAATTAAAACTGAGAGGACTTTTCCTATTTGTGAAACTCACAACCTGACTTTTATCCCCATTTATCATCATACCATTGCCTACTGTCCAACTCACAACATTATCGAGGTCATTTTGCAGTTGCTCACAATCTTGTAACTTATTTATTACTCTGTACAGAATAACATCATCTGCGAAAAGCCTTATCTCTGATTCCACTTCTTTACACATATCATTGATATATATAAGAAAACATAAAGGTCCAATAAAACTGCCTTGAGGAATTCCCCACTTAATTTTTACACGGATAGATAAAGCTTCACCTACTCTAATTCTCTGAGTTCTATTTTCTAGAACCAGAGCCACCCATTCAGTCACTCTTTTGTCAAGTCCAATTGCACTCATTTTTGCCAGTAGTTTCCCATGATCTACCCTATCAAATGCCTTAGATAAGTCAATTGCAATACAGTCCAACTGACCTCCTGAATCCAGGATATCTGCTATATCTTGCTGGAATCCTACAAGTTGAGCTTCAGTGGAATAACCTTTCCTAAACCCAAACTGCCTTCTGTCAAACCAATTATTAATTTTGCAATCATGTCTTATATAATCAGAAAGAATGCTTTCCCAAAGCTTACATAAAATGCATGTCAAACTGACTGGCCTGTAATTTTCAGCTTTATGCCTATCACCCTTTCCTTTATATACAGGGGCTACTATAGCAACTCTCCATTCATTTCGTATAGTTCCTTCATGCAAACAAAAATCAAACAAGTACGTCAGATATGGTACTACATCCCAACCCATTGTCTTTAGTATACCCCCCGAAACCTTATCAATTCCAGCTGCTTTTCTAGTTTTCAACTTTTGTATCTAACTGTAAATGTCATTGCTGTCATAGGTAAATTTTAATACTTCTTTAGTATTAGTCACCTCCTCGATCTAGACATTATCCTTGTAACCAACAATCTTTACATACTGCTGACTGAATACTTCTGCCTTTTAAAGATCCTCGCATACACACTCCCCTTCTTCATTAATGATTCCTGGAATGTCCTTCCTGGAACATGTTTCTGCCTTGAAGTACCTACACATACCCTTCCATTTTTCACTAAAATTAGTGTGGCCACCAATGATGCTTGCCATCATGTTATCCTTAGCTGACGTCTTTGCTAGATTCAATTTCCTAGTAAGTTCCTTCTATTTCTCCTTACTTCCACAGCCATTTCTAACTCTATTTCTTTCCAACCTGCACCTCCTTCTTAGTCTCTTTACTTCCCTGTTATAATATAGTGGATCTTTACCATTCCTTACCACCTTTAAAGGTACAAACCTATTTTCACATTCCTCAACAATTGCTTTAAACCCATCCCAGAGTCTGTTTACATATTTACACTGACTGACAGAGCAAATGCAACACCAAGGAGTAGTGGTTCGAAAGGGATGAAAGTTTGGGAAAAAACAGAGACGGCACGGACAAATAATTGATGTTTATTTCAAACCGATATGCAGGTTACACAATGCGCACGGCATCGACTCAGTAGGATGTGGGACCACCACGAGCGGCGATGCACGCAGAAACACGTCGAGGTACAGAGTCAATAAGAGTGCGGATGGTGTCCTGAGGGATGGTTCTCCATTCTCTGTCAACCATTTGCCACAGTTGGTCGTCCGTACGAGGCTGGGGCAGAGTTTGCAAACGGCGTCCAATGAGATCCCACACGTGTTCGATTGGTGAGAGATCCGGAGAGTACGCTGGCCACGGAAGCATCTGTACACCTCGTAGAGCCTGTTGGGAGATTCGAGCAGTGTGTGGGTGGGCATTATCCTGCTGAAACAGAGCATTGGGCAGCCCCTGAAGGTACGGGAGTGCCACCGGCCGCAGCACATGCTGCACGTAGCGGTGGGCATTTAACGTGCCTTGAATACGCACTAGAGGTGACGTGGAATCATACGCAATAGCGCCCCAAACCATGATGCCGCGTTGTCTAGCGGTAGGGCGCTCCACAGTTACTGCCGGATTTGACCTTTCTCCACGCCGACGCCACACTCGTCTGCGGTGACTATCACTGACAGAACAGAAGCGTGACTCATCGGAGAACACGACGTTCCGCCATTCCCTCATCCAAGTCGCTCTAGCCCGGCACCATGCCAGGCGTGCACGTCTATGCTGTGGAGTCAATGGTAGTCTTCTGAGCGGACGCCGGGAGTGCAGGCCTCCTTCAACCAATCGACGGGAAATTGTTCTGGTCGATATTGGAACAGCCAGGGTGTCTTGCACATGCTGAAGAATGGCGGTTGACGTGGCGTGCGGGGCTGCCACCGCTTGGCGGCGGATGCGCCGATCCTCGCGTGCTGACGTCACTCGGGCTGCGCCTGGACCCCTCGCACGTGCCACATGTCCCTGCGCCAACCATCTTCGCCACAGGCGCTGCACCGTGGACACATCCCTATGGGTATCGGCTGCCATTTGACGAAGCGACCAACCTGCCCTTCTCAGCCCGATCACCATACCCCTCGTAAAGTCGTCTGTCTGCTGGAAATGCCTCCGTTGACGGCGGCCTGGCATACTTAGCTATACACGTGTCCTGTGGCACACGACAACACGTTCTACAATGACTGTCGACTGAGAAATCACGGTACGAAGTGGGCCATTCGCCAACGCCGTGTCCCATTTATCGTTCGCTACGTGCGCAGCACAGCGGCGCATTTCACATCATGAGCATACCTCAGTGACGTCAGTCTACCGTGCAATTCGCATAAAGTTCTGACCACTCCTTCTTGGTGTTGCATTTGCTCTGTCAGTCAGTGTATTTACCGTTTTCCACCGATCATTGTTGCTTATTAAAAACTCCCTCATGAGTGTTTTATCAGCCATATGGTTTTGCCTAACAGTCCTAATTTTAATCTCTTCCTTTCTTTCACATTTATTTTTAATTACCACAAAAACAGCTTCGTGATCACTAATACCATCTATTACTTCGGCTTCACTATAGAGCTCATCTGGTTTTACCAGCACCACATCCAGAATATTCTTTCCTCTAGTTGGTTTCATCACTTTCTGAATCAGGTGCCCTTCCCATATTAGCTTATTTGCCATTTGTTGGTCATGCTTCCTGTCGTTCGCATTACCTTCCCAATTGACATTTGGTAAATTGAGATCACCCGCTACGATCACGTTCCTTTCCTTATCGTTTCCCACATAGCTGATTATCTTATCAAGTAATTCTGAATCAGCATTTGCGCTACCCTTTCCTGGTCTGTACACTCCAAAGACATCTAGTTGCCTATTATCTTTAGAATTGAGCCTTACCCGTAGAATTTCGTGCTTGTCGTCTTTAACTTTTTCGTAGCTTGCAAATTCTTCTTTCACGAGAATAAATACTCCCCCTCCTACCTTTCCTATCCTATCTCTACGATACACACTCCAGTTCCGTGAGAAAATTTCTGCATCCATTATATCATTTCTCAGCCATGATTCAACTCCTATTACAATATCTGGTAAGTATATATCTATTAAATTACTTAATTTTATTCCTTTCTTTACAATACTTCTACAGTTGAGCACTAACTGTTTTATGTCATCCCTACTTGATTTCCAGTTCCCTGTTCCCTTAACACCGCTGCCTAGCGCACCCTGTTTCCCTGAATGTACCTCCCTATAACCCTTCTAAACAAATTTCCCAACTTATATGTACCAGTGCGGTTTAAGTGAAGGCCATCTGAGCGCAGATCCCTATCTCCTATCCACCCATTAGGATCTAGAAATTTCACTCCCTGTTTCCCACATACCCACTCCATAGTCTCATTTAAATCCCCAATCACCTTCCAGTCAGTATCTTTCCTACACAGTATTCCATTGATAACGATCTCCGCTATGTCCATAAACATCTCCTCTGCTGGACACATATGATGGGACGCTTTTGAATCGAACAGCCAATCTCTAATGTTCTTAGTTCATACAGAAACTACCATGCTCATTGCTTTATCTACTACATGTAGAATTTCTGAGCTTACCACTTTTCCACTTGCATTCACTGATTTACACTCCTGTGATGATTCGTCACTCTTCATTGTTGGACATACTTTAGTATAATGCCCTGACTTACCACATTTGAAGCACTTTTGGGTGATGCAACAATATTTAGATACAGGTCCCTGTTTACCGCAATTGTAGCAACTATACTGTTTTCCTCATCCCACGTCTTATTTCTTGATGTATTGCTTCTGTTGAACAACTATGGCTCCACACGTTTTCCACGTTTTCCTCCATGTTGCTGAAGTTTCCTTCTGCTTTCCTCAGTGAGTAATCTCGCCTTAACCTTCGAGATGGCCAGTTTCGCCAAATCAGCTTCCGAGGAAGGTATACAACCTGTATATTCCTCTGTAAGATTTCCGATGATCATTCCTGCAATTTGTTGATATGTGAAATCGTATCCGGCTTTACTCGTTCTCCTCCACAGTTGCTTTATTTTAGTGAAGTATTCTTTAACAATCAGTCCTTGGGCGTCAAAAAATGAGTTAACTCTTTCAGGGTCATAGCCCCATTCACTAGTCCTCCGTCATTGCACAACTCGTTCAGTTTTTCCCATGCCTTTTTCGCTGATTCTATATCTGCAATGTCACTTTCAAAAAAATTTTCGACATATTTGAAAATAACCGCTAATGCGATCACATTGTTTTCGCGCTCATCGTCTTGTTTATGTCTGAGATAGTGGACAACCTGGCGTATCCTCATCCCCTATTATTGATTCCCATACATCTTTCAACAAATCTCTTGTTTCACCTTCAATGCTCATAAAAATCGTTCTGCACTCTAAACTTGGCTACATTCCTATTCAGTGTTTCTTCACCGGTTCACGAGGTCACCTTTTTTTCCGACAACTTGCTTCGTCCGTTAATTCTCGTTACTCCATTTCAACTTATATTGTCCAGATTACACTGCAGCGTTTTGGTACTCTGGAGCCCTGGGCCCATAACCTGTTGAAATATATTCATTTCTACTCATTACACAAGTTTAGGTAATTAAATTATACCATAGAAACACCAGCTACATCACTTACATCCTTTTATTACGAACTGTTGACCACAACTAACTATCACACACACCAAAGAGTTCAAACGTTCAAAGAACAAAGCAAACCAAGATAAACCACTCGACTCAATTTACCTGAGGTACCGGCACATAACCTCAGTGGTGACAAAGAGGCAAAAATGGAGTGGGCTTGATAATTTTGAAACAGCTGGAAGAGTATGTGGATACGGTAGAGTACATCAGCGTCAGGATAACGATAATAAAACTTAGACTGAGAATGAGGAGCAAAGTGAAGGACTTCATACAAGTGTATGCACCAGATAGGGAACAAAGAGGAGGAAATTGAGGAATGTCTGGAGAAACTAAGAAAAGAGATAACTGCTGTGAAAGTGATTATCATACGATACTTAAAAGCACGGGTGGAAAAAAAGACAAGTATAGGAAGAGGCTATTTTCTTTACGTTGCACAGACACAGAGAGGTCTTGTGGCTATAGGAAGAGATAATCGGACCATATGGATATTGAAAAAGGAATGAAGAAGAAGAGAAACTAGTTCAGTTTTGTGAGTGGAACGGAATGATCGTGGACAACACATGGTTTTGGAAGGGAAACAGCAGGAAAATTACAAGATCAGGCTGGGGTGACAAAAGAATGGAAGGGACAAATCGCAGGACATGACCGTCTCTTCGTTCTGTTTCTTGGCGGGCGGTTTTGTAGCCGAACTTGATGACGTACTATCCCCCGACCTTGGCCTTTTGGCGTTGTCGGAGGGATAGCCTCTCGCCCATACCTGTTCCCTGGCTTCTTCTCCATCCAAGTTCCAGCCGCTATTTTGGCTTTCATACACGCTATCTTCCCTTCTTTGTAATTTACACTGTTGCGAGGTGGTCTGTCGATATGAAATCTCTTGATTTTCGATGTAGAAATCTTCAGTTCTGTCTCTGCGGATGTTTCTGGTTTGCTTATGGTAGCAGCTTGCTTTACTGGAGCTTCTGTTGCCATTTATTATTTCGAGTCGGCGACAGCTTGCTCCCGGATCTGCTCTACCGGAGCTTTCAAGGCTTCCCTTGATGTCAAAGTTTTTGAAATTGGTTCTTTATTAGCATCCATACTTCAATCAATCATAGGGTTTTTGCATATTCTATAGTCCTGAACGTTGTTTTCACCATCCGTGGTGAGGCATACAGCTAGACATTGTCCTCCCGCAACTCAGGCTCTCCGTAGCGGAGACCACGCCCCTCAGTTGTCCATCCAGTGGTCCGCCCCTGGCCCGAAAGTGGCCAGGTTTTCCCCTTCAGTAGGCCTACTCACGTGGTCTCCACTTGGCATTATCATGACTGAGTTCACAGCCACGAGTTATCCCCTAGGGTGGGATAGGCCCTTTCCAAGCATGCAGCTCGTCCAGGCTACGTAGAGCAAAGTGATGTGTTTGGTCCAACACCCTGCAGTAAACCTTCACCTGAACCGCCGTATCACCCATGTGGAGGAACCATGAATGCCTCTCTAGCATGTGTGGGTGAGGCCTCCACTTCCAAGCCTTGACTTGGGCTAGTAACAAAGCATAATACATTTAGTACGTTATCTCTTATACTTCCTTGGTACTTCCTTACTCCAGACAAGGTTTCTTACAATCTGGTAGAATGCACTGCTGTTTTGCACCCTCTTACTAATCTTCATGTCCAGCATAGTATTCTGTATTATTTCACTTCCTAGGTTTTTGAAACTGTCAACAATTCCAAGGCTTTGATGACCAATTTTCACAATGTCTTTCCCTTGTCTTTGTTCTCTTGATACCACCATGGTCTTGCCTGTTCTCTGTGCTGATTTTTATTCCATTATTTTCAATTTTCTTGTTCAGTGCATCAATTTTTCTTGTACTTCTTTGTTGTACATTCCCCAGACCACAATATCATCTGCAAATAGTAATAACTCCATTTCCCTTTCCCTATATGCTTCCTTTGCCTCCTTTACAATTTTGTCCATAACCATTAGAAACAAAAAAGGCGACAGCACACACGCATGTCCTGGACGAGCTGCATGCTTGGAAAGGGCCTATCCCACCCTAGGGGATAACTCGTGGCTGTGGACTCAGTCATGATAATGCCAAGTGGAGACCACCAGCACATACAATCTGCAATAGATGCGGGCGTATGTGGGATTGAGATGTACAGAGGCCCAAAAAGAACTAACTGGGATAGATACAGAGAAGTTCTAGGCAAGGCTGCACAAAAAATTCCAGCTAACGTGAGAGGACAGAAGGAACTGGATGAGGTAGTGCAATAGTTAGAAGAGGCCATTATAAACTCATTCCATGACAATTGTCCTCTCAAAGAAAAGAAAAACACCAAAAAATTAAGGTGGTGGAACAACAAACCAGCCAAAATGAAAAAAAAAAGAGAGGTTAGGATTTTGTATAGAATATCACCTGGAAATGGTATGTGGGACGTATATCATAGGAAACTCACTTTAGTATAACCTAGAAATACGTAAAGCAAAGGAAAATCTTGGAGACTGTTCTGTGAGAAAGTGAAATCATACACTGAAACAGCAAAGCTCAGGAAGGTTCTTAAAGCAACCCATTTAATCAGATGGGGACACTGGAGAAACCAGATGGGTCGTTTACGCAGGCGGGGAAGGACACGCTGGAGATGTTAATGGCGTGTTACTTTCCTGAGGCTGAGGAGATGACAGAAGAAGAAACGGTAGAAACAGAGACCAGAGCTGGAAGAACAGACTGTAATTGTGCCAACAGAATAATAAAACAGAACCATGTAAAATGGGCACTTGACATGTTTCACCCTATAATGGCTCCGGGGCCAGATGAGATACTTCCGATACTCCTACAGGAAGGAAGGGAGATACTCGCCAATGCTTTAGGGTACCTACGTGCCGAAATCATGGTCTGAAGCTAAAGCAGTATTCATACCTAAACCTGGAAGGGCAAACTATGCCCAAGCCAAAGCATACAGACCATTATGTTTAACCTCCTTCATGCTGAAAGCAATGGAGAAAATTCTGGATAAATATATCAGAAGAAAGGTGCAACTGAACTCAGACCTGTCAGATCCTCTGAAGTAGCACACAACCAGTTGGTTTGTAAACTAGAGGAAAGCCTAGAATATAAATAAATTGCACTGGCGGCATTTCTAGATATGGAAGGAGCCTTCAGCAATACCGTACAACCTATGGCTCTATGATCAAAGCATTGGAAAAGAGCAAGGTGAGTAAAACCGTCATCAAATGGATTAAATCCACGTTAGACAGAAGGAAGATAAAAGCAACCCTGTTTGAAGAAACGCTGACGGTTAGGGCCACCTGAGGTTGTGCTCATGGAGGAGTTTTTTCGCCTCTGCTGTGGAACCTCGTGGTGAACAAAATCATAGCTATGCTCAACGAAAATGGCTTCTGTACCCAAGGATACGCAGATGACCTAGTGATTGTTGTACGAGGTAAGGGGATGACTGTTATCGAGGACCTCATGCAAAGAGCACTCAACCTTGTGGAGAACTGGTTTCGGGAAGAACAACTATCAGTCAACCCAAACAAGATAAATCTGGTCCCTTTTACAAGAAGGAGAAAATTAGAGGGGAAAGAGATCAGTGAAGCTCTTTGGGCAAAATATATATATGGAAGAAAAGGCACTGCACTTGCTGTATGCATGTAAAAGAGCCGTTGGGAAGACATGGGGACTAAGACCATCAATGGTAATGTGGATATACACAATGAGCTTTAGACCGTTGATGGTCTATGCTGCAATCATCTGGTGGCAGAAAGTAAGTCAAGGAAAAGTCAGCAGTAGATTGAATAGCCTACAGAGAATGGCATGCATAGCCATAACTGGGGCTATGAGAACTACGCCAACAGAAGCCTTGAATACTTTACTAGACCTCCCATCACTATGCAATTTCATAAAAGGACAGGCTAGAATGAGTTCATATAGATTGGCACAATTAGAGTGTTGGAATGCACAATGACCCAATCTAAGACAATGTACAGTTGACAGAGTAATAACAAAGGAAGTTCTGCACATGCCTTCTGATCATATGATACAAAAGAACAACTTTGAAAAACCGTTTGAGACACAGATAATTTTAAAAAAAGAAGACTGGGTATTATCAACAAATGGAATACTGAAAAAGAAGACATAGTGTGGTGGACTGATAGCTCAAAGACTGTGGATCAGTGTTGCCAACTTATATTTCCAAGATCCGCTAAATACTACTAAAAATCCGCTAAAATTCCGCCAAGAAATCCGATCTCAAATAATGGTCAATAATAATAATAATAATAATAATAATAATAATAATAATAATAATAATAATAATAATAATAATAATAATAATAATAATAATAATAATAATCTGAGTAAAATTCTTGGCCCCCGGAAAACAGAAGATGGATATAGAATGAGGTCACGCAAAGTGACAGAAGATCTTTCCAACATTGCAGCAGACTTCCGAAAAAGACGTCTGAAATTTTATGAACACGTCCGCAGACTGCCGGCAAGTAGACTAACACACAAGATTCTCACCTACATAAAACATCTAAAAATATTCCATGGGTACCAGAAGTGAAGTAGGATCTGGAAAAAGCCGAGATGAACTCAAATGACACCGCGGACAGAAACCTCTATAGGAAAAGAATTAATGGATGGAAAGTGCAACCAGAGAACGAAGTGAAAAAGAAGACGGGAGCAAAATGGACAGAAGAACGAAAAAGGATCCACGGAGAAAGGATGAGAGCTGTTTGGCAACTCAGAAAACAGAATCGTTAGAGCATTGCGTGATCCATTGGGTCCATACCCACATAATAATAATAATAATAATAATAATAATAATAATAATAATAATAATAATCATAATAATAATAAATGTCTGTACTCACCTGATCTGTGAGTTTCAGTAGTATTAACCCCCTGCCTGCGAGCCGGCGAGCTAAAACTTGTAGGCGTTTTACTGCCGGGTGCAAACTAGGTGAATTTCCTACCTCAAGGGCCACACACAGAACAGGCCAGTTCATTAAATGGTCTTCCTTCATAGCATAAATATAAATGCTACTCTCTCACATTTTCATTATCTGTCGTCATTCGTCAACTAAGAGATAAGCACCTTTCCCCACGCATTACAAATTTATGATACCTTGATCTCATAACATCAAATCCAAATACCGTAACATGTTTTCCTCATGTGACTGCTAGCTCCGGACAAGAAATACGGAATAGCTCAGAGACAGACTGCGGTACACATATTTTTTAAAAAAGTAATATAGATAAAACGCTAAATTCCGCTATAATAAATCTAGAATTCCGCCAAAATATCCGCTGTCCGCTAAATGATATATTTCTCCGCCGACAGTCTTCTAATTCCGCCAAATCTAGCGGAAAATCCGCTAAGTTGGCAATACTGATTGGAGGACAAGGGCTCGATCCCTACTGTCAACATCCCTGATGCTGTTTTTTTGCACTTTCCCATTTTCACACCTTGAATCAAACCCATGGTTGCTTCCTTTCCAGTCAAAGCCCATCATCACCAAAAGATCAGTGCGACATAAAACATATAGCAATATACCGTATATAATTTATCTCTCTTGTTATTGAGCAAGTTTCTATGAACTTCTAGCACATGGCTTATAGTTTGTTTAAACTGATTCCCAAGCCTCAGATTTTTCTTTCAGATACTTTTTACATAAATAATCAAATTCGTATATCCCAGTAATATTGCAATTCAAGCCCCCGGCATTGTTTTGTCATAAATTATTGTAAACAAACTCTTATTTTTCAGCATTTAAGAACACTTTTATTCTCCGTCCTGAGTAGTAGGAAAAATAATACTAACCCACCAGCAGTAAACATCATATAACCACATTTCAGTTGATAATTGTAGTGTAGATACGGCACCTATAGCCTATTTAGATAGCACCGTATCTTGCCTGCTATATTTGTGTGTGTCTATTTGAGCATAGTAAGATAAATAGTACCGGTACTAATAATAATCTGTCTCAGCATTTAACTTTATTGGTAATCTTTGAGTAGTTCTTGCAAATTTCAAACTTGTAATCTTCACTTCTCTTTGTGCTTAGTAGTACTTTGTAACATACGGTATTATAATTTTAAAATTAATTCAGTGTACTGTAGTATATGAGTAATATCTATTAGAAATTAGCGTGCATATTCTACTATTGTAAAATATCGGTATTTGTGTAGTAACCGTAGGTCTATATCTTATCCGTACAAACTCTCTTACTAGAAATCGATTGTTGTAATTAGGATAGGATTAACTGCAGTTTAGAAGTGTGTAATTCTTGTGTATTCCTTTCGGTATTCAGTAATTAATGGCAGTTTTTATTCTGTTAGGGTGTTGTAGGATAAAAATAGTGTACAACTGAGTGGTATTGTAGTGTAGTAGTATATTAATTACCTTATTGTCGTGTAGGCTAATCTTTGTGTACTATCCAAGATCTTTCCTTTCATTTTTTGCACATAAATGATTTTATTTTTCCTTTCCATTTCATTTTTCTGTAAAGAATGACTAAGGAGTGCAAGTGTAGGAACTGTGGGTGTGGCCAGGCATTAAGGAGTATGTGGGAGGAGTTGGAGATTTTGAAGAAGATAATTAGGATTCTCTTAAAAGACAGGAAGGGAGGTAGGCCTCCATCAAACAATGTACAGGATACAGTAGGTGTAAAAGAGGGATGGGAAGGTAAGGGGTGAATTGTAGAAGACAGGTGGTCTAATGTTCTATGGGGAAGGAGATTGCAGTCTAAGGGCTCTATTCAGGATCAGAATTCAGGACATGTGTCTGTGAGAAATCAGTCTGAGTAACTGTAGGTAGAACAACAGAGGGAAGATGAGGAACAGGGAACTGTTGTTGAAAAGCGTGGAAATAAGAGGAAGGGAAATGGAAGGAAAGGGAAATGTAGAGTAGTGGATAGGAAACGTCAGGTGGAACAGGGTCATGGGAAGGATAAAAGGGAGGAGATAGTAGCTTCTGCAGCTGTTGGTAAAGATAGGGCTGACCAGGAGGGGAGGGGATCTGTTGAGGTGGGTAGAGTTGAGGCTCTGGTCATGGGGGATTCCATTCTAAGAAATGTGGGGAAAGTGTGTGGAGGAAAGGGAACCAGGGTAAAGTGTTATCCAGGAATTAGGTTGGGTCATATGTTGAAGAAAGTAGAAGAGAAGGCGGAGGGGAAGGAGAAGGTGGTAGTGTTTCACGTTGGTACCAACAATGTAAAGCAAGCTGGTATAAGTACCAACATAGTTGGGGATGTGTGGGATCTGGTAAATGCAGCACGGGTGGAGTTTAAGGAAGCAGAGATTGTTATTAGTGGAATATTTTGTATGAGGGTTACTGACTGGAGGGTGATTTGGAATTTAAATGAGACTATAGAATGGGTATGTGGGAAACTGGGAGTGAGATTTCTAGATCCTAATGGGTGGTAAGGAGATAGGCATCTGTGCCCTGATGGCCTTCACTTAAACCGCAGAGGTACATATAAGTTAGGAAATTTGTTTGGAAGGGTTATAGGGAGGTACATTCAGGGAAACAGGGTAATCTAGGGAGTGGTGATGAGGGTACAGGGATCTGGAAGTCAAGTAGGGATGACATAAAAATGTTAGTGTTGAACTGTAGAAGTATTGTAAAGAAAGGAATAGAACTAAGTAATATAATAGATACATACTTGCCAGATATTGTAATAGGAGTTGAACCATGGCTGGGAAATGATATAATGGATGCAGAAATATTCTCACAGAACTGGAGTGTATATCATAGAGATAGGATAGGAATGGTATGAGGGGGAGTATTCATTCTGGTGAAATAAGAATTTGTAAGCTTCGAAAAAGTTAAAGATGACAAACATGAAATTCTAGGCATAAGGCTCATTTCTAAAGATATTAGGCAACTTGATGTATTTGGAGTGTACAGACCGGGAAAGGGTAGCGCTGACGCAGATACAGAATTATTTGATAAGATAACTAGCTATGTGGGAAACGACATGGAAAGGAATGTGATTGTAGCAGGAGATCTGTATTTACCAATTGTCAACTGGGAAGGTAATGCGAACAACAGGAAGCATGACCAACAAATGGCAAATAAGCTAATATGGGAAGGGCAGCTGATTCAGAAAGTATGGAACCAACTAAAGGGAAGAATAACCTGGAAGTGGTGCTGGTAAAACCAGATGAGCTCTATAGAGAAACCAAAGTAATAGATGGTATTGGTGATCATGAAGCAGTTTTTTGTTGTTGTTAAAATAAATGTGATAGAAAGAAAGGTCTTAAATGTATGACTATTAGGAAGTACCATATGGCTGATAAATCAAGGCATGAGGGAGTTTTTAAAAAGTAACTATGATCAGTTGAAAATGGTAAATAAGAAAGTAAACAGACTCTGGGATAGGTTTAAAGCAATTGTTGAGGAATGTAAAAACAGGTTTGTGCCTTTAAAGGTGGTAAGGAATGGTAAAGATCTACCTTATTATAATAGAGAAATAAAGAGACTAAGAAAGAGGTGTAGATTGGAAAGAAATAGAGTTAGAAATGGCTATGGAAGTGAGGAGAAATTGAAGGGACTTACTAAGAAACTGAATCTAGCAAAGAAGTCAGCTAAGGAAAACATGATGACAAGCATAATTGGCGCTCATACAAATTTTAGTGAAAAATGGAAGGGTATGTATAGGTGCTTCAGGGCAGAAACCGGTTCCAAGAAGGACATTCGAGGAATCATTAATGAACAAGGGGAGAGTGTATGTGAGGATCTTCAAAAGGCTGAAGTATTCATTCAGCAGTATGTAAAGATTGTTGGTTACAAGGATAATGTCCAGATAGAGGAGGTTACTGATGCTAAAGAAGTATTAACATTTACATATAATAATAATGACAATTACAATAAGATACAAAATTTGAAAACAAAGAAAGTGGCTGGAATTGATAAGATTTCTGGGGATATACTAAAGACAATGGGTTAGGATAGAGTACCATATCTGAAGTTCTTATATGATTATTGTTTTCATGAAGGAGTTATACTGAATGAATAGAGAGTTGCTATAGTAGCCCCTGTGTATAAAGGAAAGGGTGATAGACATAAAGCTGAAAATTACAGGCCAGTAAGTTTGACATGCATTGCATGTAAGCTTTGAGAAGGCATTCTTTTTGATTATATTACACATATTTGCAAAATTAATAAATGGTCCCATAGAAGGCAGATCATGTTTAGGAAAGGTTATTCCACCAAAGCTCATCTTGTAGGATTCCAGAAAGATATAGCAGATATCTTGGATTCAGGAGGTCAAATGGACTGTATTGCGATTGACCTGTCTAAAGCATTTGATAGGGTGGATCGTGGGAGACTATTGGCAAAAATGTGTGTAATTGGACTAGACAAAAGAGTGATTGAAAGGGTTGCTATATTTCTAGAAGATGCATCTCAGAGAATTAGAGTAGGCAAACCTTTTTCTAACCCTATAATAATTAGGAGGGGAATTTCTCAAGGCAGTATAATGGGATTTTTATGTTTTCTTATATATATATATAAATGATATGAGTAAAGAAGTGGAATCAGAGATAAGGCTTTTTGCAGATGATGTTGTTTTGTACAGAGTAATAAATAGGTTACAAGATTGTGAGGAACTGCAGAATGACCTTGATAATATTGTTAAATGGACAGCAGGCAGGTATGATGATAAATTAGGTTAAAAGTCAGGTTGTGAGTTTCACAAAAAGGAAAAGTCCTCTCAGTTTTAATTACTGCATTGATGGGGTGAAAGTTTCTTATGGGGATCACTGTAAGTATCTAGGTGTTAATATAAGGAAAGATCTTCATTGAGGTGATTATATAAATGTGATTGTAAATAAAGGATACAGATCTCTGCACATGGTTATGAGGGTATTTAGGGGTTGTAGTAAAGATGTAAAGGAGAGGGCATATAAGTCTCTGGTAAGACCCCAACTAGAGTATGGTTCCAGTGTATGGGACCCTTACCAGGAGTACTTGATTCAAGAACTGAAAAAAATCCAAAGAAAAGGAGCTTGATTTGTTGTTGGTGATTTATGACTAAAGAGTGGCGTTACATAAATGTTGCAAAGTTTGTGCTGGGAAGACTTGGGAGAATGAAGACAAGCTGCTCGTCTAAGTGGTATATGTTGATAAAGATGTTGATTCCCATGGACAGACAGACAGCAAATATTAGAAACTGAAACTGATGCCTAAGAGACATATACAGATACCAGAGTGAATGAAATTAGTGAATGGAAGAAAAAGAAGTCTGCTTGCTTGATGATGATGCTTGTTGTTTTAAGGGGCCTAACATTGCAGGTCTTCGGCCAAAAAAAAAAAAAGAAGACTAGAAAAATAAGGACCATGATGAATATGGAGCTGAGAAATTTTAAAGCTGTGAAGGATGTTTTTTAACATCATGAAAAGTTTGTTTTGCGTTTTACTGAAAATGAAATTTTTCAATTTTTATGTGAAGTTTTCACTGAAAGCATGAGAGGTACAGCAATGAAACTCAGCACATTCCTTTCAATACTTAATAGCTACAATAAAGAATTACAAAAAGTGTAATTTTCCCAAACATATTAGTTGCATAGCATGGACCACAACCAATTCCTTGAGGGAAAAAGTATTTTCTTTCAAAGAATCCATTTTAATAAGGTACAATGAGTACTTGGATACAAATGAAAGTCTTCATTTCAGGTAATAATGTTATTAACTTGCATAAAAATAATGAAACTAATATCTTATTTGGAAACTGTACCTAAAGTTGATGAAAAAATTGAAAATTATCCACATGGACCTAGAAACTGCCCTGCCATCCAGGTTAAAATCCCTGACCTTCCTGGTAACTGAACCCAGATCCTCCTGGTAAGAGCAAGGCTCGCTATATCTAGACTGCTGTACCAGCACAAAATAGCTATGTTTAGCAAAAATGTAGCATTTCCCTGTAATTATCAAATGTAAATGTTTATATCAGAAAGAGCAAGGCAGTTAAAATGTATTTCCTGACAAAGTTGGAATATCCTTAATCTCATGGAATGGCCCTTACAGTGTGAAACTCAGTTTCTGTTTCAATGATTATGACTTGTTCTTCCACTTCGGAAACATTTCTCACCTCATCATTGCAGAACTTCACAATCTTCTCCTCAGCATGTTTAACTTCATTTCTTCATATCACTGCTGTCACCTAAAGGTTATATTCAAGTAACATTACCTGACAAATATGAGATAAAGTCCACTTGCCTATATCCAATAAATAATATTTCCACTTGGCCTACCAGATTAAGAGGTTCAATCCATACAGCTCTAGCTCTGTTTAATCTATGCCCAGCCTTGAAGCCACTGTTTAGTTATAACACCGCTTTTCCACAGACCATGCTAATTCAATAACGTTGAGAAAAATATATGATATGGAGGAAATTGTGGAACACTATTGCCTTCATTGCACAGAATCTCATCAACAACATTCTGAACTGTACCGAGAAGTGACCCCAGGACTGAATTTGGCATGCATTAGGCATATTAAAGATCTTTTCCAGGGTGCAAACCATCAATCTTCAGTGGAGATAGTCTCGTTTCTCCCCTTGTTCAAATAAAGGCAGCCGGGGCTGATAGAGAAAAGTAGTGCAAAGTAGAAAGGGAAGAAGACAAGTAGCAAGAGGGGATGCACTATTAAGTCAGATCAGAGAATTCTCATAGCCAATTGCTGGGCTGAAAATTTGAGCCAACACAGGGCTGACAGGATCACAAAAATATGAGAGATCTCAGGTGATACGCTGATTCAGGTGAATCTGATTTGATGGAAATTTAAGAAGTAAACAATCGTGAATTATCAGCTCATAAAACGTAGTAACATCAAGAGTCAAAATAATCTGTGAATTATTTGAGGGGCTACGGGAAACAGCTTGCTCCACAAAGGAAACCGTAAAGTATCTAGAGGATTTCCCTGGTTTGGTGGAGTGAGATGAGTCTTTAAATAAATGAGGAGGCCAACAGTTTGCAGGGTTTGCAAACTAGAACCAGTTCAATATTTAAGCAACGGAAGTATTGAACAAATACTGCCAATTAGGAAAGCCAATTCATTTTTTGTAGGTTATTAACTGAAGTCAGGGGATGACTAGGGCTCCTTAAAATAGAGACAGATAATACTCAAGAAAAGTTCACGCTGAGTAATTCTTTGTGGTGGACAACTGCCTGGAGATGTGTGTTGAAAGACAGTGATAAATATATAATTCTTTGCACTGTAGCAGCAGACAGATAAAAGTCTGTGTTGAGAGTTAAACGATGACAATGGTCATCGCTGATATGGAAGCTGGGACCTCTTCAACTGCCATCATCAGCCTTATGATGGGCTAACTCAGCATGGACAGCCCACGGCGGGCTGACAAGTCATGATAAAGAAACAGAAAACTCTTATTTTAAAATATAAGAGGTTAATTTTTTGCAGCCTGGTTTTGTAAAATAATGTAAATATTAAGATGTAATGCTGTATTGGCAAAGTTCATTGCTTCAGTAAACAGAATGGGGCCATAATGCATGTTTATAGAGTGTGATTTTCTTTCTTTATGGTTTGCCTTAAGGGGGATTTAGTTAATCAGGACTTTTTTTATATGTCGTCGAGAGTAATTCATGTATGCGTAGTTACAGAGTCATCTTCTTTTAGGGGCTATTGTACCCCAGGTAAAGATCATACCGGGAGGCTGAGAAGAGAAGGCAACCAAATCAAATCAAAATCTTTTTATTTGCAAATGAGGTGTCCACCTCGGTGGCAAATGGTACACTAAAATGTATTATTGTCAAGCACTAAATTTTAAATTAACAAGAGAAGAAAATTTTCCTAGAATACAATATCATACAATTTACGCTAACAATTTTTTCTATTAAACACACACCTTGTCCCTAATAAATTTATATTGTTTACAAAATTCTACTTATAATATCTCCTGTACTTACAAACATAGTCAACTCATATACAGTATGTGAAATAACTTCTAATAATACTATACAACCGGTGTAAGATTAAAATTAACGTTGCATTGATTTACTTATTTATTTTTTACCCGTTTTTCAACCTAAGTAGCATAACGACCTGCTGCGTCTTAACCAGAGCCCCTTTTGCCACTACTTTTCAGAGTTCCTGAAGTGCCTTCACTGCTACCATAGCGGTCCCAGGGCCCTCAAAGTCCCCTCTGTACTTCACCCCTACAAGCAGTCCCCTACTTTGGCTGTCCAAACTCCATAGACCAGAGGATGGAATTAATTTAATCACACACATTTTTTATTTACAATATCCTGCACTGGTCGAATGCCCTCTAACATTTGATTTATTTTCTCTGTTGCTGTTTATTATCTTCTTGAATATCTGTACAGATTTTGGAATAGGATCAAACACTACCCCTGGTAAACTGTTCCACTCCTTCACGCCCTTCCCAATGAATGACAATTTACCCCAATCACTTCTGCTAAAATTCCTTCTAATTTTATACTTGTGGTCAGTTCTGCTGATAAAATTATTTTCCAACTGAAGCCTCTCACGGATTTCTCCCCATGCTTCTTCTCCTGTATAGGTTCTATATAATCCTATAAGTCTAGTTTTCTCCCTTCTCTTACTTAAAGTTTCCCACCCAAGTTCTTGTAACATTTCTGATACACTACTTTTTCTCCTGAAATCCCCTGTTAAAAATCTTGCTGCTTTCCTCTGCACACCATCTATTTCTTTTATTAGGTATTCTTGGTGAGAATCCCAAGCACTGTTTGCATATTCCAATAATGGATGAACCATACTTAAGTAAATTTTTTTCTTTTAATTCTTTGTTGCATCCTTTAAGTAGCCTCATTGTGGCATGTAACGATCTGTATGCTTTCCCAACAATGTCATCAACATGACCCTTCCAGTGCAAATTACTTTCAAATCTTGCCATCGTTTGGGATAACTACCTCATCCAAAGTATATTCAACCATTTAATGTTGGTGCACACCTGTATATTATGTACTGAGCTTTTCAGATACCGGTAACGTCAAAGGTTGGCCGGTGCTAGTGTACCCCTGTTGGGATATTTGATGTTTTGGTGTTGGCCATGTTTTACTATGAATTGTAATTTTTGTGACATTGGCAGCACTACAGACATTGTTGTAAAAAAGTTAATAAAGTTGGATAGTCCTTGTTGTATTCGCAAGTCTGAGTATTGTATTAAATAGATTGTGATACTACAGTACCAGAAATTATTGCATGACATATGATGTGTTATGTTAAAGTATTAACATCTGACGACCGTCAAAAGACTGTTCTGGCCATGTAATAATCATAAGAAGGTAAAATAAGAGAAAGCTTCCTTATGGTACACTGTTCGATTTCAACCGACATAAAGACATGGCTGCTGTAAATGTATTATTGAATGAAAGAACACAGTTTTGTTGTTTTTTTACAAGAGCGTTCAACATATTCCAGAACAAGATTGCTGAAGAAAATGTGACTCAGGGAGACATTTTCACCAGTTTTAAGCTACTCGAAGATGAGGCCGATTGACTGTTTACACTTGACGAGGGAATCTATGAAGCTTGGCGTATCAATGAAGGCACCAGCGAAGATGAAGCTACGGAGTATGAAGAAGTCGAATCATCATAAAAAGAAAGAAAGGTTCCACCTAATCAATACCTTTCTTTCTTTTTATGATATTTGATGGCTATCAATACGGAACAAAAATGAAATTTATAAATCAAGATGTCAAATCATATCGAGGTAAGTGAAAAACAGTAAAATATTAGTACGAGAATTTCAATGAATGTTATATACCGTGTGATGTTTCTTCTGCAATATCGAGTGTTTCTCAGACTAGTAGATTGGTTAGTAAATTGCCGAAGTTATCGCTTGTCAAATTCTCGGGAGATGTTAAACAGTGGCTATCATTTTGGGTGCAGTTCAAATGAATGCAAGAAAGTAGTGAGCTGGATGATGCAAAAAAGGTTCTCTATCTAAGAGAATCCATGACTCTTGGGACAAGGGCTTATGAACTTGTGAATGATTTTCTGCCTATTGCTGAAAATTATAGTAAAGTTGTCCAATTGTTAAAAAGACATTATGGTCAAAAGGGTTTATTAACAGAGACATTAATAGAGATGAAAGGGACATTATAATTCTAATGACTGGAAAACCTTCCCTGTCAGTGTTGTATGTTCAAATTGAGGTTAATATTAGGTCATTAGAATCCATGGGTCTAACTACTGGCAACTATGCCGCATTAGTATTTCCTCTAGTGAAGTCTTTTTGACTGATGAATTAATCTGTGTGTGGCAGAGAAAGGACATAATATGCAAGAAACTGGGTCACAATAAAAGCTCAAATACTGTTAGAATTTCTGAAGTCTGATGTAAAAAATGAAGAATACTTATAGCTAACTATTAAGATCAGTTACATTAGTGTGAGTAAGACTCAAACGCCAAAACCTTTGAGAAAATCTGATGTTCCAACTGTTCAATGTTTAGATTCCACTGGTGGTGTAGGTAATGCATGTGCTTTCTGTAAAGTAAAGACTCATGCTTCATCACATTGCCAGCAGGTAAACAATATGACTCTCAAAGAAAAGAAAGCTTAACTCTCCCAGAACAGTGCATGCTTCAAATGCTTCAAGTTTGGGCATGTTGCAATGAAGTGCTGTGCTTGCCTCACATGTAATGTGTGTAAGCAGCAACATTATCTGGTCTCCTGTGATCTTTCAGAAAGGAAGGTTGAGAAAGAGTCACAGGCTTCACCTCAGCCTAATTCAGTAACTAATTTCTGCATTAATTCCTCATGTGTCTATCTTCAAACTGCCTAGGTTAAAATAGTGTGTTGATATAATCAGGAACTTGTGCGTGTCCTTCTGGACTCTGTTTTTCAGCTTTCTTACTTGAAAGAAGAACTGGCAGAGAGATTGGGTCTTCAGGATGTTAGAAAAGTGACTTTGAACCATGCTGTGTTTGTTGGTAGTACTGGGTCTCCTGTAGAGCATCATTTATTTGACCTTGTTCTTCAGAATCTTGATAATTCTAATCAGCTGGGACTGACTGCTCTTAGCCAGCCTGTTATTTATAGTCAGGTCCCTTGCCTTACAACAGAACAAGTGATGAAACTTGGACTGTCACACCTAGATGTAGGGAGAGATAAGGAAATAGAGATCCTTATTGGAGCAGATTTCCTAGGGTCAATTCTCTTGAATGAACGTAGGATGTTGGGGGATTCAACAGCACTGTCAACTATATTATGGTGAATGGTATTCAGTGCAGATCAGTGCTCAGGTTGTGGTGAGATAGAAGCTACACATATTCTGCTCAATATAGAGAGAGTGAGTAATTTATGGGAACTGAACATTTTGGAAATAGAAGACCCTATCTCTGAAAAGAAGAAATGTCAACTGGAAGAAGAAGCAAGACTAGATTTTCTTGAAGCTGTAGAGATAAAAGAAGATGGTAGATATGAAATTCAACTTCCATGACTGAAAGATCATCTGCCCTTGGAGCCATTATGCAAGACAGCAGAAAAGCGGCTCAAAAATATGAAGAGAAAACTTGAATGCAACGGGCGCTTAGAAAAATATGATAAAGTTTTTCAAGAATGGATAGCTGAAGGGATAATAGAAGAAATTCCGAGTGATCAGACTAGAACCCATGGGAATTATCTGTTTCATTGACCTGTCATCAAGAAATCTGTAACAACACCAGTGAGACCATTCTTTGATGCTTCCAGAAAAGAGGTAACAATCCTTCCCAAAAATTATTGTCTAGAAAAAGGTCCCAATCCCATCAAATGAATTCCTTCTCTCCTCCTACAGTTCCAAAAGAAGTCAACTGGGGTTATTGCTGATATTCGTAGGGCATTTCCACAAATTTCAATAACACCAGAAGATAGAGATTTTTTGAGATACCTGTGGGGTAAGGAAGAAGTTAAAACATATAGACACAATTAAGTAGTTTTTGGAGAGACACCGATCCCTTTTTTACTGGCATCTGTGATTGATCACCTTCTAGACCAAGCCTTGCTAGATGCTCAAGATGAATATAAAGTGACTTTTGATATAATTAGACAGCTAAAGGACAGTTTTTTTGTTGATAATTATGTGACAAGTGTCTCAAATAATGAGGAGTTTGAACTATTTGTCAGAACTGCCCAAGATGTGTTTTCCTAACACAAGTTTGAGCTCAGAGGTTGGGGAGCACTGACCCATTGCTTCAATATAATTTTTAGTTGTCACCCATCCTTGGAATAATGTGGAATCCCAAGTAGGATGTTCTTCATTTGAACTGTGAGCCTCTGGAAAATATTTCACTGGAGAATATAACTAAAAGGATGGTGCAGTCTATTGTCCATTGGATTTATGATCCAATTGAATTTTTGGTACCCATTATTCTGTTGCCAAAGCTTTTACTGCAGAAAATTAATGACGTCTCTTTGAGGTACCTTTATGAAAACCACATTTGAGAAATGGCTTCATGAACTTCCAGAATTACACCAGTTGGAGATCCCCAGAAGATTTCTTGAAGAACATGTAGAAGATAGCCTCCACGCCTTCTGCGATGCAAGTCGAGATGCATATGTATCAGTGGTATTTCTATGCATACAGGCAGAGTCAGGAGTTCACGTACAGCTCCTTCAAGCAAAATCAAGAATAGCACCTTTACCCCGACCGATCATTCCTTGACTCGAGCTCATGTGAGCAACAGTAAGTGCTCGATTGTTGCCGACTGTGAGAAAGGATGATAAAGATGTTGATTCCCATAGGGAACCTGAAATATTTGTTCCGAATGAGTAAATTTATAATACCAATATAAGGTAAGGGTTATTCTGCCAGAAGGCAGGTCCGAACCTCCGCAGAGGTGTTCCTGAGCCGGAGTGTACGTGTGGTAGGGTGGCCAGTTCCTTTCCGCTCCTCCATTTTCTTACCCCCACCAACAGCACGTGGCAACCCATCCAACTCCTGACCATGCCCAATGTTGCTTAACTTCGAAGATCTCACGGGATCCGGTGTTTCAACACGGCTACAGCCATTGGCATACCAATATAGTTGGTCCATTATTGGACACTATCAATTTTCCAGCTAACACATTCCTGGTTGCCAGCATTTCACCCCAGTGTGCTAATTTGGGCTCATCAGTTGGTAAATAATACACCTACCAAGACGCATGGCTAGTGCATACCGTGGAGGCCACTGCATAGGCTACTTGGAGAGTTGTTTGATTGGACCAAGCACAGAAGCAAGCTGGCCAAATGGAGAATGAGAGGCAATGGTTGGTACCCAATACACCTATTTACAAGATGGTGTGATTTTCATATATATATTGTTCTTTGCCTTTGCAGGTATAAAATGAAGTGTGGTGATCTCCATGTCATTTGCTTTCTTTTGTGTGGTTGGTATGCTGTATTGTGTTGAATTTGTACATTTGTTCATGGTGTGATGAGCGCACCATGCGCAATTAGATGTTGTGGGTTCCAGTCCCATCCATTCTATCTGGCCGTGACCATGACATTTAGAATCTTTATTTTTTGAGGGTATGAGGACAGTCCTATTGCAAAGTGAAATTATTTTTTTTCCCTGCCTGGACTGACTGGGAGAATTTCCTGTGGTAGCAAAAATTATTCTTTCCCTTATATAACATGTGTTGAATAATGGTGTCAGAACAAAAATTGTAAATATTTGTTTGTTATCCATGTCAATGATCTAACGTCTCTCTGTTTCCATGAAATCAAACTTAACATGTGAATGATAAAGGGGTGTGGCCCCATGCAATCTTCAATTTTTTGTACGATGATTTGTAAATTTTATTTGATGAATAGGGTAATTACTTTGTCTTATACCAATAAACTATATTTTTACCCTGATATCAAATAGTTCTTATTTACAGTTATATGCTCTGATCCCGTCCTTATTAAAAAGATTTTATAATTAGATTCAGTGGGCCCCTAGAATGTACCACAACCATGATAGGAAAATAATAGTCAAGCTTAATTTCAGACAGGTAGAAGGGTTTAAAGAACACAAACAAAGGAATGTTATTATGTATACATGTAAGTAAACAACATTACCTAAACTCACGTTCAGATGCTACTATACCTCTTTAAATGACTTTGATTCATATGACACAACCTTTGAAACAATTTTTTTGGCATTTTCTGGTGGGGATACTCCTTTCTGCCTCAACCATGACTATAAATTAAAGAAAAAATTAAAATTAAATTCTATAACATCATTAATTATCATTGAGTTGAAGAAAATATCACATCTAATATAATTACCACTAATTGACCCTTCCACATTTTGTTGACGGTTGATGCTCCACAAGCTTACAGTGATATGCTGCATTACCCATCCCAATGATACAGGGTCCTGTATTTCTTAATTCTATGAATAATTGTTTCCACCCACATCTGAAATTTTTTGCCATTCAAAACTTGCAAATACTAAATCAGTATCTGCTAGTATTTTGAGACAGCAAGATGTTATTTTCTCTAAAAATGTATTCCCTAAAAATATGAGATCACCTTCTTCAGAGATATTAATAGATAAAAATTGTGATTTCTCTTGGAATGGCTGAAAAATATGTCTGATTTTAAGTGAAGGCAACTTCAATGCAGCGAAGTCACCTGACAATGAAGTCATTGTATTACTAACGCTACTCTACCCTACCCTAAAATTTGTCATGAAGGTAATTCCATTAATATATCTGGATTAGAAGTCATTGATCAATTGTTTTAACAATACAACTGTAAAGGCTTATTTTAATACTTTAGAACATAATGTGCTTGCTATAAACCACCCTGTAAAGGATTCCTTACAAAAACATTGCACAATCTTGAGAAACTGAACCTATATCGGGCACTAAGAAATAAGAAGCTTAGAAAGTAATTGTCTGAGAGCCAGCAATCATACACTGACTGAGGTGGAGAGTGTCGAATACAGAGCAAACTAAAAAAATAGGTCCACAAGTAATTTGCTGATACCAATAGCCAGTAATATTACTTGAAAGCAGACTGGAGAAGTTTTGAGTGAAGTACCTCTCTAAAGTTAATCTTTGACCTAAAGTGAATACCTACAGGCCTTTGAAATAACCTCTCTCTTTTAGTCCAACCCTTCGTAAGGGTGTAGTGGCATCACATGACAATCCTTTTGGTGATCTTCCTCCAGGAGTCTGCTTTGGGCATGGTGAGTTGCTTCCTGTAAGCTCATCCTGGTCAAGTTCTTGATCTGGTCCATCCATCGTAACCGTGCACGTCCTCCAGGTCTTTGACTTTTCCCTCTATGATAAGTATTTCCATTGCCTCCTGTCTTCTGGCAATATGTCCAAAATATCTGAGTTGTTTTTGGTTGATAAGGGTCGATAGCATGATAGTGTGGTATGAGATTGAGAGGTGGTATATGAAGCGATGTGTTGGTATTGAAGGGAGCTGTATTAGCTTTTGGTTAGGTAGGAGGTTTATTTAATGCTAACTAAGTGAGTGTTAAGAGGGACAAGAGTTTTGGATGGTAGAGATTGGAATGTGGTGTTGGTGAAGAGATGGTATATGAGTGTTTGGTATTTTAAGGTGAAGATGGCCTGGTATCTAGATACGATTAAGTTAAGATGTGTCATATGGCTGAAATGAGGTGTTGGAGAAGTGGTGGTATAAAATGGTCGCAGTTATTGAGGACTATGGTTGAAATATGGTGAGAAGCGGTGTTAAGCGGTGTTATCTTTGTAAATCTGAGATGTTGTAAATTTAGATTTAGTGGTGTATTGTGGAAGGTATATGAGGTGGATCGGGAATGGAAATTGTGGGTAAGAGGTGGTATCTGAATCCGGGAGTTTGTATGTAGATGGTTTATTTATTGCTGAATTATTTTAGATTTATCGATTGAAACAAAATGTGGTGTGGGAGAAGTGTTGGTATAGGCGAAGATGGTTTGGTAATGAGATGGTTTAATTTATTGCTGGAACTTTTGGAGTTGGAGAGATGATTGTATTAAGTGCGGGTTGGTAAATGTAGTGTATGATGGATTGAAGGGCGAGTGCGGAATGTTGGTTGTTATGGTTTGGACAGAGAGTAAGTTAGAGGACAATGAAGATGACGTATGTGCTGAATCCACAAGGACACGTAATGAGTGGTGGTTGCGATAGCAAATGTAATGCTGAGCATGGCTTGGGTTTTAAAATGAGATCAAGCATGACTAAATAATGGGCAAGTTGCAACATGAGAGGTAGTAATGCATTGAAATAAGAGTGGTATTTAAGGTAAGTGTGGAGGGAGACCAGTGTTGAAATTTGATTGTAAGTTATTATGATTTTCTGCTGGGTTAGGATTGTGTTATTTATTGTTGTGAACGTGGAGGACTTTTGTTTGGGTTATGGCTGGTTAGAATGTAAGTGCTGACTGTCGATGTTTTGGTATTGATCGGGAGTATGTCAGGGAAAATGAATGTGACGAAAGATACTGTAGGCATAAGGACAAGTGATGAGTTTGCTGGATCCTCGAGCCGAGGACTGCTACAGAATTGTTATCATTTTTGTTATTATTTATTCCTATTATCTCTATTATCATTATTATATTATTATGTATTTAGTTATTATTATTATTATTATTATTATTATTATTATTATTATTATTATATTATTATTATCATTATTTTATTATTATTTTTTATTATTATTATTTTTTATTATAATTATTAATATTGTGTCTTATTGCTTTGTGAACATGTAATGGGGCGGAAAGCCTGTTTGTTCATAAATAAATAAGTATAAGATAAGGGTCGATAGTCTTGTTCTGATGCCGAGCTGTTGCAGGATAGATTCATTAGTGCGGTGTGCTGTCGCAGTAATCTCCTATAGCACCACATTTCTAGAGCATCAATCCTGCAGCGATCCGCCATCTTCATCGTCCAAGTTTCTGCTGCATAGGTCACAATAGGGAAGATCAGAGTTCGAATGAGGGTGAGCTTTGTCTTGGAAGTGATGGAGGTGTCCTTCCAGATGCGAGTAAGTTTTGCTGTTGAATTTCTCGCAATTGCAATGCGCTTGCGGATCTCAGGTTCACAGTCTCCAGTATTTGTGACAATAGATCCTAGATTGTCGAAGCGAGTGACAACCTCATAGCCTGCAATTCTTGTAATGGCAGGTCTGTTGTTATTAAAACAGTCTACAATCATCACTTTGGTCTTTTTGTTGTTGATTTCAAGACCATATTATCTGCTTCGCTCATCTAACCTCCACATGATGGCTTCTAGTTCATGGTCACCTGTTGCAATTATCACAGTGTCATCTGCATATCTGAGATTGTTAATTTTCCTGCCACCAACTGTGATGCCGTCACTACAGTCCTCAAGAATCTCCCTCATAATGAACTCACTGTATATATTAAATAGGAGGGAGGGAAAGAATGCAACCTTGTTGCACTCCAGCACTAGTAGGAAGGATGTCTGAGAAGTCGCCATTAATTCTTACTGTCGCAGTGTTTGAAGAGTATAATTGTTGAATCAGGTACACTAAATGCCTCGGCGTCCCCATCTGTATGAGTATAGCCCAGAGCTTTGATCATTTTACCTTGTTGAAGGATTTCTTGTAGTCCACGAAGCATAGGAACATCTTGATATTGTTATCCCTTGTCTTCTCTATGAACTGCCGGACGTTTAGGATCTGCTCACGAGTTCCTTTGCCTGGAACAAACCCAGTTTGTTTCTCTGAGAATTGTGGAAGTAAGACGGTCTTGAGCCTCTCGTTCAGCACCGTGAGCATGATTTTACTGGCAGGGAAGATTAGGGCTATTGTTCGATAGTTTGGACAGTCAGGTGCAGAACCTTTCTTGAACAGTGGTACGAAGATGGAGTGGAACCACTGGTCTGGCCAATTTCCAGATGTCTGTATCATCTGACATAACTTATGGAGGATGGGGCTGAAGAAGAAAAGAGACTACAACTGGCTGAGTTAGATGATTTAGGAACTAATGATTTTCAGGTAAGGGCAAATAATGGGGAAGAAATAGGAGATTATAAGGCACTTTCAACAGGTGTCATAAAGAGGCAGAGCTTATGTGAGTGTTCATTATGACCTAGAGACCCCTTAACAGTGGGGAGGCAAAGTCAAAAATCACTGATAAAACCCAGTAAATCATTAAGTTATAATGACACTTCCTATATTGTGCCAGTCAATTTCAGCTCAGAAGAACAAGAAAATAAAGTAAGCATGAACAATAACTAGTCTTCCTCCTGCCGGGCTGAGTGGTTCAGACAGTTGAAGCGCTGGTCTTCTGACCCCAACTTAGCAGGTTCAATCCTGGTTCAGTCTGGTGGTATTTGAAGGTACTCAAATACGTCAGTCTTGTGTCGGTAGATTTACTGGAACGTAAAGAACTCCTGCGGGACTAAATTCTTGCACCTCGGCTTCTCTGAAAACTGTAAAAGTAGTTAGTGTCACATAAAGCAAATAACAGAAATAGTTTGATGAATCACTCCTTGAACATCATTGCTATTGCTTGTTGGACCGAATTGAAACTAAGATGTAATAATACACACAGGTGGATATATTACATATGCACTATGGGTGATACCCTCTTCATTGTCTTCCCTTTTCAATACCTTGTAGGAATATATGATAGGCTTCTGAATTGATTTTTGTAGAGAAGATAATATTGCTTTCCATTTTGGAGGAGTTCTTGTAGTTTTGCTTGCTTCTTAGACATCCTAATCAAATTCTATACATAAGAATTGGATGAAATAAATGGTATTAATAAAACACTGGATTCATCATTTCACACCAACTATGTTATTAAATGCATTATTTAAATATGCCACAATTCTACTTACCTGGTAATATCCAGATAGATTTACAATCCTACAGAAAAAGGAAATATGCCTCACATATATTTGCAAATGTAACAGTAGTGATTTTCACATCACGGCAGTGGCAGTACGTATAATCCCACAAGTCACAAAAAAATTAGACTAAATACTGCCAACCTGCATGATGGACAGTAACCACAAGACGTTGGTATCGCGAGTAGGGTCCCTAAACTGCTTGGTTAGCAACACTGAATTGAACCAAACAGTTAGAAAGTAACTATAAATCACTACCTTCAGTATTAATAGGGGAGAAAGAGTGAGGTTTTTCTCTTAGTGTACTCGCTTAAATGGAGGGGAGTATAGTTTCAGAAGGTTACCATGTAGTAGACTGCCTGCCGAGTATCTATGTCTGAAAGGTCACTCCATGGGTGACAACCTGACAGGTGCCTACATATGCCAAATTAGTTAATATAGGATTGTCAGGCTGGATAGCTCAGGTGATAAGAGCAGGTCCATTGTGCCTCAGACTGATGATAATTAAAGTTGTGAATGTAAGCCAACCTCATGTCGGTTGATTTACTAGCATATAAAAGAACTATCGTTATTCATGGTTTGGATTCCTCTGATCATGTCCTAGTCAGCAAACCATGGTCAATGGCCAAAAAAATAGTTTTAGATTCGGGACACCAATTGTTGTGGAATAGGAGTGGGCATTTAAGACATATTCTGAATAGTGGCCATTTTTTGTTCAGGCAGCTAGGACAATCCAATCCATATGTGGCCCCTAAACTGTTATACTAGAAACACTTACTTGGACTAGGTATAAATAATTCAAGTGACCTACTTCACAGAAAAACCGGGCGAGTTGGCCGTGCGTGTAGAGGCGTGCGGCTGTGAGCTTGCATCCGGGAGATAGTAGGTTCGAATCCCACTATCGGCAGCCCTGAAAATGGTTTTCCGTGGTTTCCCATGTTCACACTAGGCAAATGCTGGGGCTGTACCTTAATTAAGGCCACGGCCGCTTCCTTCCAACTCCTAGGCCTTTCCTATCCCATCGTCGCCATAAGACCTATCTGTGTCGGTGCGACGTAAAGCCCATAGCAAAAAAAAAAAAAAAACTTCACAGAAATTTACTGAGCATGCTCAGAATTTTTTAAAGGCTTGAGCTATTGGAGTAATGAAGTCACACTTCCATCTGACAGGCCAGGAATTCCTTGGAAACAACTTAACAAACAGAATGGTATTTGCTGGGGAAACTAGAACTGGCTGAGTTAGATGATTTAGGAACTAATGATTTTCAGGTAAGGGCAGAAATAAGAGATTATAAGGCACTTTTAACAAGTGGCATAAAGAGGCAGAGCTGATGTGAGATTGTTCATTATGAAAACCAAAACATGCAACATAATTTCTGTTAGGCATGTAAATGAGTGAATTACCTCAGTGTATACATCATGCAAAGAAGCAGATGAAGATGAGTAGGCATTTTTTTGGAGCACTGAGGGTCATTGTAGTCAGGGATGACACTAGGGACAGAATAGTGCTAAGGGGCAATTTCAATGCAGAAATTTGAAATTGAATTGAAAAATATAAGAAGCATCTGTACATATACTCTCATTATAGGCTGTTGTGCCTTTCAGCTTCTAGTCTTTAATAAGGTCCTTTATAAATGTGTGGAAGATATGAAAGTTAACAGGAATGGGTAGCATTTCCTGGATTTAATCAGGAGGTCAAATGGACTGTATCACTATTGACCCACCCAAGGCTTTTGATAGGGTAGATCATGGGAGATTACTGCTGAAAATGAGGGTTATTGAACTTGAAAAAAGTGTGGTTGAAAAGGTGGCTACATTTCTAGAAAATAGAACTCAGAGAATTAGAGTAAGTGAAGTGTTATCTGATCCTGTAATGACTTAGAAGGGGTTCCCACAGGGCAGTGTTATTGGACTTTTATATTTTCTTATATACAGTATATGTAAATTATATTATTAAAGGACTGGAACCACAAATAAGACTACATTTACAAATGATGTTATACTCTATGGATTTGTAAATAAATTACAGGATTGTGAGTGAGTACAAAATGACCTAGACAATATTGTGCAATGGACAGCAGACAATGGCATAAAGGTGAATGGATGAAAAGTAAGGTTGTAAGTTTTAAGAGGAAAAGTCCTCTCAGTTTGAATTACTGTTGATAGGGTGATAGTCCATCGTGGGGATCACTATAAGTACATAGGTGATAATATAAAGAATGATATTCATTGGGGTTATCACATTTATGAGGTTACAGGTTGTTTCACATGGTTATGAGGGTATTTGGGGTTTGTAGTAAGGACGTAAAGGAGAGGGCATATAAGTCCCTGGTAAGACCCCAATTAGAGTATGGTTTCAGAATAAGGACCCTCACCATGTTTACTTGATTCAAGAACTGGAAAAATCCAAAGGAAAGGGGCATGAGTTATTCTGGGTAATTTCCAACAAAAGAGTAGTGTTACAAAAATGTTGCTAACTTTGTGCTGGGAAGACTTGGGAGTAAAAAGATGAGCTGTTCAACAAAGTGGTATGTTTTTAGATGTCTGGAGAGATGCCATGAAATGACATTAATACATGAATAATCATAATATGAACATAAATTTGGAATTCAAGAGCACATATTGATACAAATATTCATTTATAAGAAGAGAAATTAGGAACTCAGATCATTTATCAAGGCGATATTTTGATAGATTTCTGTCTTCTTTGAAATAATTTAGGAGACTACATAAACAATTGATGGGGAGTCTGCCACCTGGGTGACAGTCCTAAATGCAGATCGGTGGTGTTTGATCCTAAGCGTAACAAGCTAATGCCATAAGCTTGCTGTTATTTTAATTGGTATTCTGAGCACTCTGACAAAATTATATTTACACATATCTCTCTTCAGAATGACTTTGCTGCAGGAGAGTGGAAGTAGGGTAGACTCAGGGTGTGTTGTTGATAAGTTGGAACTTACAAACATTACGGTAGTCAGAATAATTCCTGGTATAAACAGGTAGGAATAGTGGCTGGGTTATTCTCAGAATAATGACATAAAGCCTATGGTAGGAATGATCTTGTTACCATGGAAGAAGGTGTGAAGGGCTGGAACACACCACAGAAAGGAGTCAAGAGGTTATTTTTAAAGGGAAAAACAAATCCTCAACACTGGATGGTAGAACAGTGAAGGGATAAGTACCGGTAAGTAAAGGTACGAATGAACTTGATTGATGAAGCTGTGAGTATAAACTGGCTTAAGTGGATGGGTCAAACAAGGCAAATGAAGGAGAATAAGCCACCTAGGAGAATAAAGAACTCAAATGTGGAGGGAGTAATAGAGGATGGATGGGGGTGACCAAAATGGCAGTGATGAGACTCAGTATTTAGTGATTTAAAGACAAGGGGTGTGGAACTAATTGAGACCAAAGAGCTGGTTGCAAGTAAGGAGGGTATGTAAAAAGAACTCCTACGGAAAAAATTCTGGCATCTCAATGTCTCGAATGTTGTAATAATAGCTAGTAGCACATAAAACCAATAAAATTATTATTGTTATAAGATTGCTGTTTTGCCAGCAGTCAGGTTTCTTTTCCCACAACTATGGGGTCGCGGGAGCAAACTGTGTCACACACGCACACACACACATGTATGTATGTATGTATGTATGTATGTATGTATGTATGTATGTATGTATATATGTATGTATGCATGCATGTATGTATGTATGTATGTATGTATGTATGTATGTATGTATGTATGTATGTATGTATGTATGTATGTATGTATGTATGTATGTATGTATGTATGGCCCTGTTTTACGACTGGATGCCCTTCTCGACGACAACCCTACACGGAGGGATTTAAGGTATGTTTTAACGTTTCAAGAGAAAATCCAAAATTCATAACCGATTTTTTTGAGTTTCGTACCATGAAATAAAAAATATTAGACTAACAGTTTCGTATAATGCAATCAAAATTTTGTGCCTTATCTTCACCCAAAAATTTAGTTTAATGAAAAAAACACATAAATTTTCAAAAATTTTTATAATCTTGAAATTGTTTTCACCAAGTTGAAGTATTTCATTAATAGAATGTTGTGAACTAGGATCTTCTAATTATCAAAAACAGAAAGGGAGCTAGACATAATTTTTGACAAACGTTTAAAAATAATTAATCACCCGTGTTAAAATGGCTATAATAATAATAATAATAATAATAATAACAATAACAGTATTCACAATATTAAGAAAGTACTAGTTTACAACATTCCCACATTAATTAACTTTAATTTAATCTATCATTGAGTTCTCTATCTCAGTTTTAAGGATATTTAAATTTATTTGAAATGTGGGAATGTGTGCAAAAATTTACATTCAAGAAAAACAGCACTGAAGTTTTAGGACTAAGTCGTGAACATAACCCACTTATTTGGGCACCTAGAAACTTGCCTGCTCCATAGGTTGGACCCTCTTTTAGAAGTTTGTCTTCTTTTAGTTTTCTTCTGCCTGTCAAGTACTGCCTTCTCTGCTTTTGTTCTGCAGTACTTTGATTTGCACATTTGTGCAACCGTACTGCATCAGCTTCAAGTACACCAGATGATGTGTACTTGCCAGGAGCAATTCCATCCTCTTCAGTATTTCTATTTCCACTCCGTTCTCTCAGTTGAAATGGCAAACAGCATCCATCACTCCTAATTTTAAGGTATCAAGCCCCACATTTATGTCTCCTTAGGACACCTTCTCCATACCATGGCAGTGAATGACTGATTATTTGGAGTCAATCCATGCAAGGACTTAGCATTTCTGGGTCGGCAAGTCGCTCATATATAGGCTTCACTGCTTGAAGAATGCCAAAGGACAGGCCTGGTTTGAATTAAAATTGTTCTATCTCATTATTTGCTTTAGCTCACTGATATGAGCACCAGCTGTCAGTTCCTAGAGGACACCAATGGTGGGTGGGACGGTCCTTTGTTGCTGTCAAATGATACAATGTGGCCCATATACCATTTGACATGGCGTGAATACTGCTTGTGTTGGAACGTAAAGCAATTCCAAATAATTTTGCATCTTATCGATGAGTGCTCCTGTCAGTTGCGGAATTCATAATCGCAGTTGCTGCAAAACAATGCAAGGGACATTCCCCAACCAAATCTCAGAATTTCTAGGTTTTTTACAAAAACTGTATATCAACAGAAGTAACTAGGGCAAGCTAATGCAGATAATGTACGTGTAAAGCACTCTATGTCAATAATGATATTGTAAATGTCACTAACACTATCAGATTCAATATTTACAGACGAAAGTTTGACTGAGAAGCACTAGCAAATGATTCCCTTATATTAGGCCTACGTCCTGTCTCACTATTTATACTGACAGCACAAGTAACACTGATATTCACCTTGCTATGTCTGTTTCCATTAAATTTTCTCTTTTGCTTTGCTCTACATCGGCTTTTAGAACCCATTTTATACACACTCACAGAGAAACAAACTCTTTGGTCACAATGTGAAAGACCACTTGGCCACAAGGATGCAAACATATTTGTTTATATCCGTTGCCTAGCAATGGAATAAAAGTCTTTGAAATATACAAGTATTGACATCTTTTAGTCAGAACTATGAACTATATTCTCAGGGGGCATGTCGCACCAAAGAGGTAAATTTGACTACGAAAATCTGACAAGATGTTTACATGTAAGCAGGACACTGCAGCCACGCCCCTTATCATGCGCGTACGTGGATATTTAAATCTTATTTTCGGATACTTACAGTTGGAATATGTATGAATTATATCTCATTTTGAAGTAGAGACTTCAAGCTTTCATTTCCAGCGAAAAAATTAAAATGGCATTTTTGGGTGAAAAAGGCGATTTCGAACGTTAATACATACATTTACATTTACATACATTTTTATTCACAATCAGTATATTACATATACATACAAAGGTAGTATAAGATACAATGTGAATCCCACATAAGGTAAACTTGTGTGTGGGCTTCAAAAATACAATAGCTAGATTATGTACATCATGGCATCTAGTGAATATCATTTACTCCATTAACATTTTGGTGATATTAAATTAGAGTAACTTTATGAACTGTTTTTCTGTATTTGGTGTAATAGTCCTAAACAAGAAGCTGGAAAGGAGGGGCATGGGTTAATACATACCTTAATCACTATTGCGTGTACGTGTGGTGGTTGGTAGTGTAGTGTGTTGTCTGAATATGAAAGAAATTAACGATGTTACAGATGTGAAAATTGGTATGTAGAATCTCCTTTAAAAATAAAGAAACAATAATTTTTTTGTTTTCCAAAAATCGACTTGGGGGGGGGGGGGGGGGAGGAGATGAAAATACGTAAAGGAGTTGAATTCTATTTATAAGGATACTTTTATCTCAGAAACTGAATAAGTTACAGACGTGAATTTTGGAATTTTAACTTTCCTTTAAAAATAAGGAAACACCTATTTATTGTTTTCAGGAAGTGCGCTTAAGGTGAGAGAGAAGGGTGGAAAGAAGTAGGTTTCGTTTGGCGATGATGAATCAGTCAGTCAGTCAGTCAGTCAGTCAGTCAAAAAAATCGACCCAATTTGTCACTAATGTTTAACCCCCATTAACTGGATATTCCAAAAACAAAAAAATACGTGTTTCTTTACTTTTAAAGGAGATCCCAAATATCAATTTTTAGGGCTGTAATATCTTCAGTTTCTGAGATATAAGTATCCTCATTAAAGGCATTCAACCCATTCTTCACCCTTTTTCACCCCTCCTATTGGGATTTTCCAAAAACTAAAAAATACGTGTTCCTTTATGTTGAAAGGAGATTCTAAATATCAATTTTTACATCTGTAAACTTTTGAAGTTTTCAGATATAGATACACACATTTTAAATTTCACCCCCATTTTCACTCCCTTAGTGACGAAATATCCAAAAATCCTCCATTAGCGAGCACCTACACAGCAATATAAATGTATCCTCAAAATTTAATTTCTTAATGTCCAGTAGTTTTTGCCCAGCCATGATGAATCAGTCAGTCAAAATATTCACTCCAATTTGTCACTCCTGTTTAACCCCCATTAACTGGATTTTCCAAAAACAAAAAATACGTGTTTCTTTATTTTTAAAAGAGATTCCAAATACCAATTTTCAGGTCTGTAATATCTTCAGTTTTTGAGATATAAGTATCCTCATTAAGGGCATTCAACCCATTTTTCACCCTTTTTCACCCCTCCTATTGGAATTTTCAAAAAAACAAAAAAATACATGCTTCTTTATATTTAAAGAAGATTCTAAATACCAACTTTTACATCTGTAAACTTTTAAGTTTTGAAATATAGATACACTCATTTTAAAAATTCACCCCCTTTTCACACCCTTAGGGACGGAATATACAAAAATTGTCCCTTAGCAAGCACCTACATTGTAATATAAATGTATCCTCAGAATTTCATTTATGTCCAGTAGTTTCGGCTCGGCGATGATGAATTAGTCAGTCAGTCAGTCAGTTAGTCAGGACATGTTCTTTCATGTGTATAGATCAGTGGCGGCGCGTGGATAAAACGTCTGGGGGTTCACTGCTGTGGAAAATAAGGTGTTCAGATTATTATGGTTACTTGATGTTTACATATATGTAAAATAGTGACATTGCTTGATTAGAAACATGACTTTGCTTTGCAGAGACACGGCTACAGCTTGAAGAAGTTACCAAAACAATGAAGAATGAAAGGCAGAGGATATGAGGTGCAATTACTTTAAGCTGATTCAATTTCCCCTCATTTTGAAGACGTTGCTTACGTAGGATTAACTTCAAGAACGTGTTAGGCAGACTACTGTTATTTATTTGTTGACGTATTTTGCTGTTTACTTTTCATAAAACACGTATTACTAATGAAAAGTTTCATTTGATTACATAAACTTATGCTACTTACGCCTATTGATGCTATACAAACTGTAGTTAGCAAAATATTCTGGCTCATTGCGGTTAATTACATCAGAATGGCAAAATCGCCAAATTAAAATCCCTTCAAAACCTACCACATACGGCAAATTTTAACCGCGCGCTCTGACAATGCTTCGGCTAATTTCGGAACTGCTTGATGTAACTCGTGTCTATCGCTGGTCCAGTTGCCAGCGATTCCTGGGCTATGTTTTCCCTGCTCCTCACAGCCCCTCGCCATGCGCACCTTCCTTACGTCTCACGGCCCCGCGCGTTCAGACCTGAAATTGAACCTCTTCGCTGGTTCCGGAGAGCAACCGAGTGTTGATGTCAAAAATAGCGCTACGCGCGCTGATATACAGAGCAAATTTAAGGAATAGGCTCTGATAAATCATTTTACCTAGACTTATCTATTTCTAGGGGGTTCACTGAACCACTGAACATATAGAACGCGCCGCCACTGGTATAGATTGTTGCCTAGATGTACTTCCTCTTAAAACAATAATCACCACAGGTACAGTAAAACTGAATAAGACATAAATGATCGTCAATTGCATTCTCTATAATGTTTGTTATTTAGTATTTTTCGATAGGTCCAACAACAGATATTTAAACATTAAATTATTGGCTCCTTCCCCTAAACTACCATATCATCCAGGGTGAATAAAATTATTTATAGCCTAGACTGTAGTGGCTCATTCCCCATTATAAAATACCAATTTTCATTAAATTCTGTTCAGCCATTTACTCATGATGCGCGTACATACAAAGTCATTCCCCATTATAAAATACCAATTTTCATTAAATTCTGTTCAGCCATTTTCTCGTGATGCACATACATACAAAGTGTATTTTCTTGATACTGTGGACACAGCCGATACAGATATATAGATAGATGTATGATTAAGATTTTTAAACATGGACGTGTTTTTGGGCTTGTAATCAGCAAAATCAATTTAGTGTAGAAAGAAAACCAACAGCGTGGTAACCGGGCAACCAGTGTTCGTCTCTTATATATATGAAGTCTTCATCATCTCCTTCCCCTATATTATTACAGTGTGACAAATCTCTGCTACTACCACTAAATTGTTTTCATTCCACCCCTAAGGTAGGAGGTGGGCCTTTTAGATGGTGATGCCGTCACTCAGGAAGGAGATTTGTGGTGAAGGCGAGTGGCCATGAAGTAGGAACTGTACTGGCATTTGCCTTAATGCAGGCAAAAGGAAAACCATTCTCAGCACAGCCAATGGTAGAGAAACAGCACCTTTCTGTGTCCCAAGTGCAGAGGTGTAGAACCGCGGTATAGCCATGGCCACCTTTCCTCTGCTTAATTGGCCAGTCGGAGTGCAGTGCTGTTGGACCACGGATGAGCCTACTCTGCAACCACTGACACAGATTTCTGCCTTCAATATACAGTAGGTACAAATGGCACTGTGTGTGAAGTGAGTTTCCGCTGTCTTTGACTGGCGTTTTGCCTAGGTCACAGCAAAGCCCCTCGCACACGTTAATGTTGCAGAAAGTTGCAACATAGTGTCTGTGCTTGTTTTGTGCTGGATCAGCTGCCTTATTGTTGTACGTAGATCTTAAAAGGTGGAGCTATCTAGTGACGTGGCATCAATCAATCAATCAATCAATCAATCAATCAATCAATCAATCAATCAATCAATCAATCAATCAATCAATCAATCAATCAATCAACCAATACTGATCTTCATTTAGGGCAGTCGCCCAGGTGGCAGATTCCCTATCTGTTGGTTTCCTAGCCTTTTCTTAAATTATTTCAATTATATTGGAAATTTATTGAACATCTCCTTTGGTAAGTTATTCCAATCCCTAACTCCCCTTCCTATAAATGAATATATGCCCCAATTTGTCCTCTTGTATTCCAACTTTAACTTCATATTGTGATCCTTCCTACTTTTAAAGACACCACTTAACTTATTCGTCTACTAATGTCATTCCATGTCATTTATCCTCTGACAGCTCGGAACATACCACTCAGTCGAGCAGCTCGACTCCTTTCTCCCAGTTCTTCCTAGCCCAAACTTTGCAACATTTTTGTAATGCTACACTTTTGTTGGAAATCACCCAGAATAAAATCGAGCTGCTTTTCTTTGGATTTTTTCCAGTTCATGAATCATGTAATCTTAGTGAGGGTCCCGTACACTGGAACCATACTCTAGTTGGGGTCTTACCAGAGACCTATAAGCCCTTCTCCTTTACATCCTTACTACAATCCCCTAAACACCCTCATAACCATGTGCAGAGATCTATATCCTTTATTTACAATCCCATTTATGTGATTACCCCAACGAAGATCTTTCCTTATATTAACACCCAGATACTTACAATAATCCCCAAAAGGAACTTTCACCCCATCAATGCAGTAATTAAAACTCAGAGGACTTTTCCTATTTGTGAATCTCACAACCTGGCTTTTAACCCCGTTTATCAACATACCATTGATTGCTGTCCATCTCACAACATCATCAAGGTCATTTTGCAGTTGTTTACAACCTTGTAACTTTTTTGTCACTCAATAGAGAATAATATCATCCACAAAGAGCCTTATCTCTGATTCCACTCCTTTACTCATATCATTTATATATATTAGAAAACATAAAGGTCCTTGAGGAATTCCCCTCTTAATTATTACAGGGTCAGATAAAGCTTCGCCTACTCTAATTCTCTGAGATCTATTTTCTAGAAATAAAGCCACCCATTCAGTCACTCTTTTGTCTAGTCCAATTGCACTCATTTTTGCCAGTAGTCTCCCACGATCCACCCTATCAAATGCTTTATACAGGTCTAACGCAATACAGTCCATTTGACCTCCAGAATCCAAAATATCTTGCTGGAATCCTACAAGTTGAGCTTCAGTGGAATAATCTTTCCTAAAACCGAATTGCCTTCTATAGAACCAGTTATTAATTTCATGAACATATGTAATATAATAAGAAAGAATGCTTTCCCAAAGCTTACATGCAACACATGTCAAACTTACTGGCCTGTAATTTTCAGCTTTATGTGTATCACCCTTTCCTTTGTACAAAGGGGCTACTATAGCAACTCTCCTTTCATTTGGTATAGCTCCTTCAACCAAACAATAATCAAATAAGTACTTCAGATATGGTACTATATTCCAACCCATTGTCTTTAGTATATCCCCTGAAATCTTATCAAATCCAGCTGCTTTTCTAGTTTTCAACTTTTGTATCTTATTGTAAATATAATTGTTATCATTTGTAAATTTTAATACCTACTTGTTTAGCATTAGTCACCTCCTTTATCTGGACATTTTCTTTGTAACCAAAAATCTTTACATACTGCTGACTGAATACTTCTGCCTTTTGAAGATCCTCATATACACACTCTCCTTGTTCATTAATTATTCCTGGAATGTCCTTCTTGGAACCTTTTTCTGCCTTAAAGTACCTATACATACCCTTCCATTTTTTGTGCTGGAACAGCTACCTTATTGTTGTATGTAGATATTAGTAGGTGGAGCTATCTTGTGACGTGGCATGGGAATATTTTGTGCTGGATCAGCTGCCTTATTGTTGTACGGAGATCTTAATAGATGGAGCTTTCTTGTGACATGACATGGGAATGTTTGTGCTGGACAAACTGCCTTATTGTTGTACGTAAAACTTAATAGGTGGAGCTATCTTGTGACGCATAATGGAAATGTTTAGTGCTGGAGCACAAGTTGTGGTAGTAGAAGTAGTTGCTGCACAAGTGGTAGTAGTAGTAGTAGTAGTAGTAGTAGTAGTAGTAGTAGTAGTAGCAGCAGAAACATTGATAGAAGCACCAGTTGTAGTAGTAGTAGTAGTAGTAGTAGTAGCAGCAGCACCAATGGTGGTATCTGTAGAAGCAGCACCAGTGGTGGTAGAAGAAGTAGCACCAGCATCAGTGGTGGTAGTAGAGGTAGCAGCAGCAATAGTGGTTGTAGTAGAATTAGCAGCAGCACCAGTGGTGGAGGTAGTAGTAGTAGAAGTAGCAGCAGCAGAAGTACCAGTGGTTGTAGTAATAAAAGCTGTGCCAGTGGTGGTAGTAGAAATAGCAGCAGCAGTACCAGTGGTCGTAGTAGAATCAACAGCAGCAGTATCAGTAATGGTAGTAGAATCAGCATCAGCAGCAGTAGTTCCAGTGGTGGTTGTAGAAACAGAAGCAGCAGCAGTGGTGGTAGTAGTAGAAGCAACAGAAGCACAGGGTTGGTGGTAGAGGTAGTTGCAGTAACAGTGGTGGTAGTAGAAGTAGCAGCAGCAGTTCCAGTGGTGGTAGTGGAAGTAGTAACAGTATCAGTGATGCTGGTAGTAGAAGTAGCAGCAGCAGTATGACTGCTGTTAGTAACAATAGCAGAAGTATCAGTGGTGGCAGTAAAAGTAGCAGTAGTACCAGTGGTGGTAAAGGAAGTAGTAGCAATACCACACGTGGTAGTAGAAGTAGCAGCAGCAGTAGCAGTAGTGGTAGTGGAAGTAGCAGAGGCAGTACCAGTAGTCAGAGTAGAAGTAGAAGCAGTAGCAGTGGTGGCAGTAGAAGTAGTAGCAGCACTGTTGTTGGTAGTAGCAGTAACAGTAGGAGTATCAATTGTGGTAGTAGAAACAGTAGCAGCACTAGTGGTGGTGGTAGTGGAAGTAGTAGCATCACCAGTGGTGGTGGTAGTAAGGGGCGCCAGGATCCTCAGTGCCTACATGCAGCTGCATAAGGGAGCATCAGCAGTTTAGTTGGCATCATGGTTTCATATCTGTCATGCTCACTCGCCGACAGGCCAAGGTTATCAGGATAGCAGTGCATAGAAAGCCATACGTGTGAGCTGTGGGCTATCGAAATCATCAGTGTGTATTGCATTAAGAGAGCATTCAGATAGATTATTGGAATAGTGCAACAGGATAAAAGCAGTAATGATAACAACTGAAGAGAGAGGTTTTTTGGTGGAATACGTTTTTTGCGAAGACAATCGGTGTGCAGAAAATGTAAAACTAAAATTTCAGGTGCGGTTTTCTTATTCAAAGTGTACAAACCAGGATTTGATAAGTAAATTTTGTGTGACTCGCTCAATTCGCCATGTACCGTGAACAGGCAGGCCTATGTTTTTGACACACGAATAAAGATTGATGAATATAAAGTGAATATAATTAATTATGTGCAGTCCATTATGCAAGAAATTTTAGTCAATGTCTTTCATAATACATGTAGTCATGTTGAAGTCTGTCTTCAAACACAAGGACAACACTTCCAGCCTCTTTTATGATTTGCTGTGGTGAGTAAAATGTTTACTCTTTGTTGTTTGTTTGTTTATTTTGTTTTGATACAAGCAGCAGCAGCCATGCTGCCAAATTAACTGCTGATCCCACCTCATGCAGCAGCACATAGGCACTGCAGAGAATATTTCCTGGCACCCTGTAGTAGCAGCAGTACCAGTGGTGGTAGTAGAATCAGTAGTTGCTGAACCAGTTATGGTAGTAGAAGTAGCAGCAGCACCAGTGGTGGTTGTAGAACCAGTAGAAGCAGTACTAGTTATGGTAGTAGAAGTAGTAGCAGCACCACTGGCGGAGGTAGTAGTAGTGGCAGCACTGGTTGTGGTAGGTTTTTTTTGTTGTGGCGGGGGAAATTTTTTTAAAGACACCACTCTGTGTGGGAGTTGGATATCCACCAACTAAAAACCCTTGCCCTCTTCACTCAACCCATTCTGGAACTGCTTGATGGCATGGCATCAGAATGGAGTGATGTATATGATTAAGTTCTTCATTTCTCTTCTTTCTCCTTCATCCCCATAATGCATGTCGCCATTGCCTTTACTGTGTTCCAGGCGAGCGGGCTCTCCAACATGATCTGAACCAGATTCCCTGGCGTGAGTCGTCAGCCAAGTTGTTGGCAGGATTTCCTTCGTTCTTCTTCCCATCGAACACTGCAGAAAAAAGTGTGTTCTACTGTATCCCTTTCAGAACAGTACCAGCAAACATCTCCCTGCGTCTTTCCCATCTTCATGGCATATACGCCAAATCTTCCATGTCCTGTCAGGATTTGCGACAGATAGTAATCTACCTGCCGATGTCTACATTTAAGCCAGCCTCCTATGTCGGGCATGAGCTTTTTTATCCATTGGCCAACATCGGTTATGACACCCCATCGACCTTGCCAGCCTAGTAAGAGCTGGTTCCTCAAGGCTTTCTTTTCTTTAGCAGATATATCAGCACCCCTTTCATGCCAAAGTTTTCTCTATACCACGGGGAGATCAATGGGCATACTGGCAGCTACAACTTGTAAAGCTGCTGTCGCAACAGTTCAATATGCACAGATAACTCTGAGCAGCATTTTCCTCTGTACTCTTTCCATAGCTCTTCGGTGAATCTTCCTCCTGAGTGTATTGTGCCAGATAGGTGTAGCATGAAGAAAACTGGAATATACTGCAGAGCACATAATCTGTCTCTTAACTGTTCTTGGACCCCCGATGTTAGGCATAAGTATAGCTAATGCTGACGCCTGCTTCTCTGCCTTTTCAGTTACTGCCTACACATGTGCACCAAATGTGCAATTCCTGTCGATAAGAACCCCAAGGTACCATTCTTCCAATTCCTGGAACCTTTCAAAATTACAGCCTCAGTCTTCTGTGGAGCCAGTCTCAATTTATTTTTTACCATCCAAAAGTTAACTCATCTCAGTGATTCATTTAATTGGAAGGTCAGTCCCTCTACATTCTCTGCTATTACCACTATTGCAAGGTCATCTGCATAACCGATAGATGTTGTCCCTTTTGTCAGCTGCAAGCGTAGATCGCCATCATATAGAATGTTCCATAGGGTGGGTCCTAGGACAGATCCCTGTGGAATGCAGGCACTCATTTCAAGGTCGTCTAGATCACCAAGGCGTATTCTTCATCCCTTGAAGAACTTATCAATTATTTCTTGTAGATACCGAGAAATGTTCTTTCTACGAAGTTCTCTCAAAATAATGCTCCAAGAAGCAGTGTTAAAAGCATTTTTGACATCTAGCATTATCAAAACAGGCCCTTTCTCACTGGTTTCTGCCTGTATTTGAATCACCCTCGCAATAGTTTGTGTTGTGGTTCTGCCCTTCCAGAATCCAAACTGGCTCAAAGAAAGTCCTCCCTGTTGTTCAAATTCTTTCTCCAGTCTCCTTTTAATCAATCCTTGTAAAGCTTGCTCAAGGTGTTTAATAAGCAAAGTGGCCTGTATGCTGACGTATCTAATGATAGTTTTCCTGCCTTCAATAACAGCACTAGCTTGGCTACTTTCCACTCATCGGCAAATTCACGCTTTTTCAGTAAATCACTGAAGACTGATAAGATCCAACCAGGTGCCACCTCAACTGCATACTTGATGGCTTCTGGTGGGATGCCATCTATACCTGGTGCCTTACCAGTCTTCATATTGTGTGCTACCTCTTGTAACTCAACCACAGTAAACAGTTCTGCAACAATAAAATCTGATTCCATTTCATGTCTGTCATTAGTACAAGGAAATAACTCCATCGCTATGTCTTTCCTTCTGTCAGCTGGGAGCTGAATTGGTACCCTGTTGATTAATCAACTAGTCAATCTCTTATATCCCGCCCCCCAGATATCACTGTCCAGATCTTCACATAGCTTTTGACAGAGATTTCTCTTAGAATTCTTTATTAGCTTCATTGGTTGCCTCTTTGATGTCTTATAGTCATCTTCTAATTGTATTAAGTTGACCTGGCTGATTCTTTTCCTAGATCTTGTAAGGATTCGTCTCTTATGATTGCAGTCTTTCCTTTGCAGGTCTATTTCATTGTTTCACCAGTAAGGGACACGTGTTTTATATTTTGTTGATCCCCTCAGTCATCTGGTCCTACAAGGATCCTTAAGAACAGCAGTTACATCTTTTAGAGTATGTTGCGCTGTATCTACAGTTTGTAACATCCATTCGATTGCAATTTTAAAAATTTCCCAGTTATAATTCGAACCGTTTTCATGATATCATTAAGCTTCATCGATCCCTTAACTTGAAAATAAATGAAACAATGGTCGCTGAGAGATTCATCTTCCATAACCTCCCAGTCAACAATGCACGATGCTATACCCTATATGCAGGGTATAGTGATATTGGTAGTAATAGAAGTAATATCAGTACCAGCATTGGCAGTAGAAGTAGCAGCATAAGCACCAGTGGTGGTAGTAGTACTGTCTGTGGTGGTGGTGGTGGTGGTAGCACCAGTGATGGCAGTAGTAGAAGCAGCATAAGTGGTGGCTATTGGTAGTAAATGGAGCATCATGAGTGCCAGTGATTTTAGTAAAAGTAGAAGGAGCAGCGCCAGTGTAAGTAGTAGCAGCACCCCAGATGATGGTGGAAGTAGTAGCAGCAGTAGTGTTACAAGTAGAATCAGCAACAGCACCACTGATTGTGGTAGGAGCCATAGCAGCACCTGTGATGGTGTTAGTAGTAGCAGTAGCACCAGTGGTGGTAGTAATAGGAGCAACACAATTGGTGGTAGGAGAAGTAGCAGCAGCACTACTGGTTGTAACATCAGTGGTGGCAGTAGAAGTAGCAACAGGACCAGCGGTGATGGTAGTAGGAGCAACAGCATCAGTGGTGGTAGTAATAGCAGCACCACCAGTGGTGGTAGTAGAAGTAGCAGCAGTACCAGTGGTAGTAGTAGAATTAGCAGCAGTGCCAGAGGTGGTGGTAGAAGTAGTAGCAGTACGAGTGGTGGTAGTTTTCTTTTTTTTGTTGTTGTGGCAAGGAAAAATCTTTTAAAGACAGCACTCTATTTGGGAGTTGGATTACCAACTAAAAACCCTTGCCCTCTTCACTCAACCCGTTCTGGAACTGCTTGATGGCATATTATTAGGTTCTTCATTTCTCTTCTTTCTCCTTCGTCCCCATAATGCATGTCGCCATTGCCTTTACTGTGTTCCAGGCGAGCGGGCTCTCCAACATGATCTGAACCAGATTCCCTGGCGTGAGTCGTCGGCCAAGTTGTTGGCAGGCTTTCCTTTCTTCTTCTTCCCATCGAACACAGCAGAGAAATGTATGTTCTACTGTATCCCTTTCAGAACAGTACCAACAACCATCTCCCTGCGTCTTTCCCATCTTCATGGCATATACGCCAAATCTTCCATGTCCTGTCAGGATCTGCGACAGATAGTAATCTACCTGCCGATGTCTACATTTAAGCCAGCCTCCTATGTTGGGTATTAGCTTTTTTGTCCATTGGACAACATTGGTTGTGCTGTCCCATCGGCCTTGCCAGTCTAGTAAGAGCTGGTTCCTCAAGGCTTTCTGTTCTTCAGCAGATGTAGCTGCACCCTTTTCGTGCCAAAGTTTTCTCTCTACCACGAGGAAGTCAATGGGAATACTGGCAGCTACAACTTGTAAAGATGCTGTTGAAACAGTTCGATATGCACAGATGACTCTGAGCAGCATTTTCGTCTGTACTGTTTTCATACCTCTCTGGTGAAGCTTCATCCTGAGTGCATTGTGCCAGATAGGTGCAGCATAAAGTAAAATGGAATATACTGCAGAGCACATAATCTGTCTCTTAACTGTTCTTGAACCCCCGATGTTAGGCATAAGTATAGCTAATGCTGATGCCTTCTTCTATATCTTTTGAGTTACTGCCTTCACATGTGCATGAAATGTGTAATTTCTGTCGATAAGAAACCCAAGGTATTGTACAGACTTCCCTGGGATAATCACTGTATCATTTAATAGGAAGCGGACATTCTTCCAATTTCTGGAACCTTTAAAAATTACAGCCCCAGTCTCCTGTGGAGCCAGTCTCAATTTATTATTTACCATCCAAAGGTGAACTCGTCTCAGTGATTAATTTACTTGGAAGGTCTGTTCCTCTACATTCTCTGCTATTACCACTGTGCTCGTTCGCACGTCCACGACAGATTACAAAATGGCGCCGACCTAAGGTATGGGCCTAGTAATCTAAAGCAAGCATGGAATAGTCGCCTGCTATGATGTCTCAGAGGGCCATATATTTCACGGAATGGTAATGTTTTCGAGTAAGATGGACAGTGGACGGTGCACAGTATTGTTTTCAAAAAAATAGAAAAAGTTTATTATTGAAAATCTTCATCTTGAAATTTGCACGGCATCGAGAGCGGACGCAATTACCGTAATCATAATATTTGATTTGGAGAAGCAAAGGACTGCGCATATAAAAGAAAGGAAAGAATACGACGATTAAATGAGAATAAAGTATCAGTCTTCACCAAAATTCAAACGGTTAAGACGAAAATAAAAGTACTGAAGTCGATACGTAAGAAATTGCGAAGACGACGAGGAGCTACGAAATAAATTAAAATTTAAGGATAAACGACGTCAATAGTAAAATGGCAACATATCGTAATATTACTAGCTTCGATTTTGAGATTGTCAAGAAGATGATCAAGATGATGCACTGAATTCACATGATGGACCGACCTGGGAACAATTCATCTTACCATACGACCAGGAAATGACGAGGAAGGCGACGGGTAACCATCCGACCGAGCCATGACGAAAAGAAGGCGACGGGTAACCAGATAATACTACCAGAGCGGAGGAGCGGATGACGTTCCAGATGTCTTACCCGTGACCGAACCGAAGACCCATCCACATCCAATGGGAATGGAGCAGCTGGACCAGGGACAACTATGAGCGAGCTAAGTCATTCATAACATTTTATTGCATAATTTTTGGTTTGCTTACACATGTACCTTAGGTATGTGCTGATGGCTAATTGTAGGCCGATAAGAAGGCAATGCAAGTGATGATTATCATCTAAGTGTGAGATAATTAAGTCATAATTACGAGTTAATAACATAGCAGAAGTTATGCTATATCGATTAGAATACTTGTAGGAAGCGTGAGTTTTGAAGAGAAATATGAAACAGCTGATTGAATTGACATAATGAGAGATTATAGAGATTTCATTGATGTAATGAATTAAGTTGACGTCACGAATGGATGTGCGCGGTGTAGAAAGAAACATGGAATTACGCATTTGTTGGTTCATAGAAAGGGGCATTGAACTCGTCGATAGGTTATGAGGATCTGCGACTTGTGAATTTTATTAAGAAACAGTGTGGTAGTTTTACGTAGTCGTCAAGTTTGGAACGCGATATATTATTATGGAGGCTACGGTGCTGATATTAGATTGATGTTATAATGAGAATATGAATATGATAATTGAGGAAAGTTACGAGTTATAGATAGTGATTTGAGATGTTTGTTACGCGATGCAGGACCATCGTGTACCTGCAAGTTAAGTTGTGCCACACTACTAGTGAAGTATATGTTTTATTTGCGTAAGAGTGCCCACACCGCAGGAGCTACTTAAGCCAAGGTACGAACTGCATGTATTACTATAGATGTATGCTCGTGACGTAATTGCATTTCAGTGTAGATGTTTTATAATGAATATTAGAATACTTCGACTTTGAACAGCTGTAGATAACCAAAAGCATTACGACACCGATATATATATAAGATGATGTTTGCCAAACCTCGCAGTTAAGCGCTTCTATGTTATTTGCAAGAGAGTAGTGTAGCTTGCATTGTGGTTGAATGTTATTGAAATATAACTATTTAATGGGACATAGAACCGACAAGGGCATGTGTGGGACAGCCAAAGATTATGCTGAAGTTAGATAGATAGCTAGATCAGTTAATATTCTCCGTTTGAACGTACATTTTTATTTACGAACTTCAACTAGGGAAAGGCAAGAGTAGGAGCCGAATTTAACAGGCACTAGGAAGGAATGCCTTAGTTCATATGTAGTTTCAACGCACAACGAGAGCAGTGCAACAAAATCATGACTTCGGATTTTATTAAAATTTAATTTAAAATATTCAGATTTATTTTCGATTTCCTAAAATTCCATTAGAGCTACTTAAACGAATTCCAATTTATTTACACTTGACTTATCAGTGTATTAGAGATTCATTGCGGCTGGATATTGTATCCAGGTGAGAGTGCTTAAATAAGACTAAAGAAAGTGAACTTTCGGAACGACTTTATTGTGTCGATGTTTTACTTATATTTAAAATGCGAAGTGGAACTCGGATAAGGTCCAGTGATCTGTTGTAAATGTGTAATTTTTGAATTTCAACTTCACAAAGGAACTGATCATTTCATTAATTTAAATACTGAATACTATTTTTTATTTATCATACGAGCCAGCGCTGACTCAAAAAATTTTTTTTTTCTCATACATATTATCAGTCAATTTGAATACTGCGTTACATAATATGGAAATTAGTAACTTAGTAATTTATTAATAAATATTTTGTTGTTTTTCTACAATTGCTGGTGTCATGAGTTCTTTAATTAATGTCTAGATTGTAAGTTAATGTATAGTGAAGTAAGGAATCGTATAATTAAGTATTCATTTTACCATGGCAAGTTTCTCGAGGTCAAAACTCTAATAAGGTAGTTGGCGGTGATTATTATAATGTCGTAAATAACGATGGGTGACATCCGTGGCTCGGATTTCTCATGGATCCACGTTAAGCGAATTCTACAGTAGGATTACAGGTCCTACTAGCCATAATTAAACCCTGAGGTATCCGCTGAGCGATTCCATTTCGCCAAACTAGGCTGCCAAGCGTCGAGTTAGAGAATGGAGGTATCGGGCAAAGAATGTTTAACCCGTTGGTTGCATTAATCGGTCGCCTATCGTGGCGCAGCAACATAGATTGAGGCATCGGGAAAGGTTGCACTGATCAATGGGTTACATTTAATTGGCTGCCCAATCGTGGGGCCTAACTGAAGAGAAATACTCCGAGGCCACATTTAATTGCTGCCCAATCGTGAGGCTATTTAAAAGAAAAACACCGCGGGAAAGCACATTAAGTTGTCGCACCAACGTGAGTAGAAGAGAAAGACACCGTGGGAGTATAATGCATTAAATTGGAGTACCAACGGTGACCAGAAGTGAAAGACACCGCGGGATCGTCAAGAAAGAGATTGAATATTAGAATATTTCAGCTAGCTCCTATACTGTGACCGAGAAGAGAAGTCGCCGTGGGAACGTATTGTTATGGAATACAATAAGTTCAGATAATATTGATCAACATAGATAATAATATGTAGAGATATTGTATGGAAAGGATTTATTAGGTTTGTAATGTTTGCAAGATATATGACGAGAGTCTGTGATGGAGAAGGGGGCATAATATATATGAGTATAAAGTCATATTAAATGAAATGATCAATGTTGAGGAGTGAATGAGGTTTGTTAAGTGTTTATTTTCCTCTGGTCATATTAATAACATGAGTTAATTTTAACTGATTTTATTTAAAAAAAATATTGCACATGTTAAAGGCTATGTAGGCTTGTGTATGTAGAAGGTAGGCTAAATGCCATATAGTAATAATTTATTTTCTTCTATTATGATCAGTTCCGGAGTGAATTCAAAATGATAAAATCCGAATTCATGGTCTAGTTGTTCATGGTATACCTGGTAAGATGATGCTGTTTCCAGCAAGGTCCATCCATATCATAAGTGATTGGAAACAAGAAACTTTAACCTAGTGCACAATAGTGACATAAGAGACTATTTTAGTATAAGTAGTTTAAGGAGCTGTGAATTGTGTTATATATATGTATGTGTATTTATACCCTGTGAACTTAGAGGATTGCTAGGAAATTTAGAGTACCGTAGGAAAATTGAAGAATTGTTAGGAATTTAACGAAAGCATACTAAATAGAATTTTACTTGACGGAAACATGGCGATGCAAGGAAGAATACAGACCAGAAGGGATCAGGAAGAAGAAATGAGAGAAATACAGGAAAGACATGAGGGAACCCCGATGTGGTTCTTAGAGTATTTGAAAAAGCAGGAAGAAGAAAAACAGAAGGAGAAGAAGGAACGCGAAGAGAAGGAGAAAAAGCAAGAAGAGAAGGAGAGAAGGCAGGAAGAAGAAAAACAGAAGGAGAAGAAAGAACGCGAAGATAGGGAGAAAAAGCAGGAAGAGGAGAAGGAAAGAAGACGAGCAGAAAAGGAACGAAGATTAATAGAATGGCAACAAAAACAAATTGAGGATAGAGGAAAGGAGATAAAGGAATTATATGAGAAGCAAGTTGAAGAAAGGAGAATAGAACGCCACGAACTAATACAGGAGTTGGACAAGAAACAGGAAGAGTGGCAACTGAAGCAAAAGGAGACTATGGAGGAAATCGTCAGCAGAATAGAAAGCGAACATAAAGGGATGATCCAAGAATTAAAAGGGAAACAGGAAAAGATGACTGAAGAATTTTTTGGAGTCAGAAATGAAATACAAGGTTTGCGTGCCGAGTTGACCGAAACCATGGAAAATAAAAACCAAGAGATGCGAGAGGAGATAAACAGAATGAGGGCAGAAGTGGTACAGAATCCAAATATCATCACAGCACTGGTGGATGAGGAAATTGCCAAACTGACTGACAAGCTAGAGGAAATCAAAGGCAGTAATGAGAAGAAATGGGAAGAAGTAAATGAAATAAAGAAGAAGATAACTGAAGGACAGGAAACTATCAAGAGATTAGAAGATGTGAAGATAAGTGAAATAGCGAAGGGTATGGAAGGACTAAGCCTGAAACAACAAGACTTAGTAGGAAAATTTAACCGAGCTTCAGATCAGGTAGCCGACAAAATAAATGAACTTAAGGAGAAAATGGAAACTGATAAGGCTGATTCAGAGCGGAAGATGGAGAAGACCGATGAGGAAATGAAACAAATAAGGAAAGAACTTCAGGAGATGAGGGTAGAAAACCAATCGGCGAAATCTGTGTTTTCGAACTCAAGTGAACGGCAAAGAGTTATGGAAACACAAGTACAAGAAAGAGAAAACACACCTTCAGTAACAATCGACTCGAACAGGCGAGACTTGGATATGATGAACGGAAGCAACCAGAGTGATAGCACTCACATTATTAATATCATTAAAAATTATGATGATCGGCCCAAGCACTTCGACGGTTCAGCGAAGATCTCTCCCAAACAATTCCTTAGAGATATCGAAGAATATTTTAGAGAAGGGAGAATACAGGAAGAAAAGAAATTACGCATAATCGAGAAGCACTTAGATGGGAACCCGAATATATGGTTTCGAGCATTTAAATACACTTTCCACACGTACGATGAATTTAAAGCTGCTTTCTTGAGAAAATTCTGGGACTCAGAAATACAACAGCAGTTGAGATTGGAGCTCTACTCTAGGAAATTTTCTAATGCAGGGCAAACACGGTATTCCGATTTCTTTTCCTACCAGTTTCACCGTTTCCAAGACTTAGATTGCGCACCGAGTGAATTAGAAGCGATCAAGACTATACAGAGACAACTACCGTTAGAGGTACAGAGGTTGTTAGCGGCCACGGATATACAGACCGCTGTAGACATGGAAAAACGGCTGAGGCAGATTGATATGACATCATCATGCCTGGTGGAAAGAAATCCCAGAAATATTAGGCAAGTAGAAGCGATTAACATTATTAGGCATGAAAGCACAAGCGGTAGAGTGAGCGGATCTGAACAAGACAGGACCGAGAATCATTTTAACACTCAAGATAACACACGAAAAAGACATTGTTGTAGATGCAGCGGAGAACAACCTGCGAGATGGGAACCAAGAGATCATAGAAGTAACCCACAATACAGGAACAATATTCGATATAATAGAAATAGGAGCCAACCCTATCCAAGAAACAGAAGATGGTATAATGAAAAACGACGGCCTAATGAGTATAATAGAAATGAAGAAAATAGAAGGTATATACAAGAGCTTAGAGAGCAAAGGCAGAATAAGACACGATGGGAGGATGCTATTAGAGACAAAGATATCAATGGAGACCTCGAAGGAGCAGAGAGTCTCGAGCTCCAAGATTATAAGAGGAAAAGAGGAGAGGAGAAATTTAGAGAAAACAATACGCAGAGAGGTACGCCTGATTCCGAACCATCGGTTAGAAAAAAAAAAAAAAACGCCGATGGAATAATAACTCAGTTGGAAGAAGAAGATGATCAGGAAAATAGAAACATTGTCAAAATTCGTAGTTGAATAATAACACAATTTGATCACTGGGACATCCGACCAGAAGACTTGGTTCGAGAGGAAACATGCGACGTAAAGGAAGCCAGATCCACAGCAAATAGAGACTATGATAAAGGAAAAGCTACTGGAACAATCACGAAAAAGACTAAAGAGGATGCAAAATAAGAAATTCCATGCTCCTTATAAACGAGGTGATCTTGTATTAATTAAGACGGTACCAATATCTAACGCACCGAACAGAGTATGTGCGAAGTTCCTACCATTATACAACGGTCCATATAAAGTAGAGCGTGTGCTAGGAAATAATGCATACGAATTAACAAGCATGAATGGAAAGTACAGAAATGTACACAATGCTTCTAACATCAAGCCTTATTACCAAGAAAATCAGACTAATGAAACCACAGAACTAGTAGAATAAAGGGCCAAGAATGTATAAATTACATACCAATTCAAGTTACCGTCTGCAAGTCATTTGAAATTACGATTTATTATGTTTATCGAAGGAAAGAATCAGCTGATTACATAAGCACAGTCGAGGTTAGCAATGAGCATCTCTAAATCTGGAGCGATAATCAACGGTCGATATATTAAAATCGATTAGCCAGTCGCAATAGGACAATGAATATATATAAGAAGCGAAGGCACATTTATGATGTGAGTTTAAGAAAGGAAAATATATTGTGACCAATATATTTTATCCGTGACGGGGGAGAAAATGTGCTCGTTCGCACGTCCACGACAGATTACAAAATGGCGCCGACCTAAGGTATGGGCCTAGTAATCTAAAGCAAGCATGGAATAGTCGCCTGCTATGATGTCTCAGAGGGCCATATATTTCACGGAATGGTAATGTTTTCGAGTAAGATGGACAGTGGACGGTGCACAGTATTGTTTTCAAAAAAATAGAAAAAGTTTATTATTGAAAATCTTCATCTTGAAATTTGCACGGCATCGAGAGCGGACGCAATTACCGTAATCATAATATTTGATTTGGAGAAGCAAAGGACTGCGCATATAAAAGAAAGGAAAGAATACGACGATTAAATAAGAATAAAGTATCAGTCTTCACCAAAATTCAAACGGTTAAGACGAAAATAAAAGTACTGAAGTCGATACGTAAGAAATTGCGAAGACGACGAGGAGCTACGAAATAAATTAAAATTTAAGGATAAACGACGTCAATAGTAAAATGGCAACATATCGTAATATTACTAGCTTCGATTTTGAGATTGTCAAGAAGATGATCAAGATGATGCACTGAATTCACATGATGGACCGACCTGGGAACAATTCATCTTACCATACGACCAGGAAATGACGAGGAAGGCGACGGGTAACCATCCGACCGAGCCATGACGAAAAGAAGGCGACGGGTAACCAGATAATACTACCAGAGCGGAGGAGCGGATGACGTTCCAGATGTCTTACCCGTGACCGAACCGAAGACCCATCCACATCCAATGGGAATGGAGCAGCTGGACCAGGGACAACTATGAGCGAGCTAAGTCATTCATAACATTTTATTGCATAATTTTTGGTTTGCTTACACATGTACCTTAGGTATGTGCTGATGGCTAATTGTAGGCCGATAAGAAGGCAATGCAAGTGATGATTATCATCTAAGTGTGAGATAATTAAGTCATAATTACGAGTTAATAACATAGCAGAAGTTATGCTATATCGATTAGAATACTTGTAGGAAGCGTGAGTTTTGAAGAGAAATATGAAACAGCTGATTGAATTGACATAATGAGAGATTATAGAGATTTCATTGATGTAATGAATTAAGTTGACGTCACGAATGGATGTGCGCGGTGTAGAAAGAAACATGGAATTACGCATTTGTTGGTTCATAGAAAGGGGCATTGAACTCGTCGATAGGTTATGAGGATCTGCGACTTGTGAATTTTATTAAGAAACAGTGTGGTAGTTTTACGTAGTCGTCAAGTTTGGAACGCGATATATTATTATGGAGGCTACGGTGCTGATATTAGATTGATGTTATAATGAGAATATGAATATGATAATTGAGGAAAGTTACGAGTTATAGATAGTGATTTGAGATGTTTGTTACGCGATGCAGGACCATCGTGTACCTGCAAGTTAAGTTGTGCCACACTACTAGTGAAGTATATGTTTTATTTGCGTAAGAGTGCCCACACCGCAGGAGCTACTTAAGCCAAGGTACGAACTGCATGTATTACTATAGATGTATGCTCGTGACGTAATTGCATTTCAGTGTAGATGTTTTATAATGAATATTAGAATACTTCGACTTTGAACAGCTGTAGATAACCAAAAGCATTACGACACCGATATATATATAAGATGATGTTTGCCAAACCTCGCAGTTAAGCGCTTCTATGTTATTTGCAAGAGAGTAGTGTAGCTTGCATTGTGGTTGAATGTTATTGAAATATAACTATTTAATGGGACATAGAACCGACAAGGGCATGTGTGGGACAGCCAAAGATTATGCTGAAGTTAGATAGATAGCTAGATCAGTTAATATTCTCCGTTTGAACGTACATTTTTATTTACGAACTTCAACTAGGGAAAGGCAAGAGTAGGAGCCGAATTTAACAGGCACTAGGAAGGAATGCCTTAGTTCATATGTAGTTTCAACGCACAACGAGAGCAGTGCAACAAAATCATGACTTCGGATTTTATTAAAATTTAATTTAAAATATTCAGATTTATTTTCGATTTCCTAAAATTCCATTAGAGCTACTTAAACGAATTCCAATTTATTTACACTTGACTTATCAGTGTATTAGAGATTCATTGCGGCTGGATATTGTATCCAGGTGAGAGTGCTTAAATAAGACTAAAGAAAGTGAACTTTCGGAACGACTTTATTGTGTCGATGTTTTACTTATATTTAAAATGCGAAGTGGAACTCGGATAAGGTCCAGTGATCTGTTGTAAATGTGTAATTTTTGAATTTCAACTTCACAAAGGAACTGATCATTTCATTAATTTAAATACTGAATACTATTTTTTATTTATCATACGAGCCAGCGCTGACTCAAAAATTTTTTTTTCTCATACATATTATCAGTCAATTTGAATACTGCGTTACATAATATGGAAATTAGTAATTTAGTAATTTATTAATAAATATTTTGTTGTTTTTCTACAATTGCTGGTGTCATGAGTTCTTTAATTAATGTCTAGATTGTAAGTTAATGTATAGTGAAGTAAGGAATCGTATAATTAAGTATTCATTTTACCATGGCAAGTTTCTCGAGGTCAAAACTCTAATAAGGTAGTTGGCGGTGATTATTATAATGTCGTAAATAACGATGGGTGACATCCGTGGCTCGGATTTCTCATGGATCCACGTTAAGCGAATTCTACAGTAGGATTACAGGTCCTACTAGCCATAATTAAACCCTGAGGTATCCGCTGAGCGATTCCATTTCGCCAAACTAGGCTGCCAAGCGTCGAGTTAGAGAATGGAGGTATCGGGCAAAGAATGTTTAACCCGTTGGTTGCATTAATCGGTCGCCTATCGTGGCGCAGCAACATAGATTGAGGCATCGGGAAAGGTTGCACTGATCAATGGGTTACACCACTATTGCAAGGTCATCCGCAAAACTGATAGATGTTGTCCGTTTTGTCAGCTGCAGGCTTAGGATGCCATCATATAGAATGTTCCACACGGTGGGTCCTAGGGCAGATCCCTGTGGAATGCAGGCACTCATTTCAAGGTCTTCTAAATCATCAAGTCGTATTCTTCGTCTTTTGAAGTACTTAGCAATTATTTCTTGTAGATACCGAGAAATGTTCTTTCTACGGAGTTCTCTCAAAATAATGTTCCAAGAAGCAGTGTTAAAAGCATTTTTGACATCTAGCATTATCAAAACAGCCCATTTCTCACTGCTTTCTGCCCATATTTGAATCGCCCTCGCAATAGCTTGGGTTGTGGTTCTGCACCTTCTAAATCCAAACTGGTTCAAAGAAAATCCTCCCTGTTGTTCAAATTCTTTCTCCAGTCTCCTTTTAATCAATCTTTTGTAAAGCTTGCTCAAGGTGTTTAATAAACAAAGTGTCCTGTATGCTGATGGATCTAATGATAGTTTCCCTGCCTTCAATAACAGCACTAGCTTGGCCACTTTCCACTCGTCGGGGAATTCACACTTTTTCTGTAAATCATTGAAGACTGGTAAGATCCAACCAGGTGCCACCTCAACTTCATACTTGATGGCTTCTGGGGAGATGCCATCTATACCTGGTGCCTTACCAGTCTTCACATTGCGTGCTACCTCTTGTATCTCAACCACAGTAAACGGTTCTGCAACACTAAAAACTGATCCCATTTCAAGTCTGTCATTAGTACAAGGAAACAACTCCATCACTATGTCTTTCCTTCTGTCAGCTGGGAGCTGAATTTGTACCCTGTTGATTAATCAACTAATCACTCTCTTATATCCCGCCTCCATGATATCACTGTCCAGATCTTCACATAGCTTTTGACAGAGACTTCTCTTAGAATTCTTTATTAGCTTCATTGGTTGCCTCTTTGATGTCTTATAGTCATCTTCTAATTGTATTAAGTTGACCTGGCTGATTCTTTTCCTAGATCTTGTAAAGATTCGTCTCTTATGATTGCAGTCTTTCCTTTGCAGGTCTATTTCATTGTTCCACCAGTAAGGGACACGTGTTTTATGTTTTGTTGATCCCCTCAGTCGACTGGTCCAACAAGGATCTTTAAGAACAGCAGTTACATCTTTTAGAGTATGTTGTGCTGTATCTACAGTTTGTAACATCCATTCGATTGCAATTTTAAAAATTTCCCAGTTATAATTCAAACCGTTTTCATGATATCATTAAGCTTCATCGATCCCTTAACTTGAAAATAAATGAAACAATGGTCGCTGAGAGATTCATCTTCCATAACCTCCCAGTCAACAATGCATGATGCTATACCCTATATGCAGGGTATAGTGATATTGGTAGTAATAGATGTAATATCAGTACCAGCAGTGGCAGTAGAAGTAGCAGCATAAGCACCAGTGGTGGTAGTAGTAGTATCTGTGGTGGTGTTGGTGGTGGTGGTGGTGGTGGTGGTGGTAGCACCAGTGATGGCAGTAGTAGAATCAGCATAAGTGGTGGCTATTGGTAGTAAATGGAGTATCATGAGAACCAGTGATTTTAGTAAAAGTAGAAGGAGCAGCGTCAGTGGAAGTAGTAGCAGCACCCCAGATGATGGTGGAAGTAGTAGCAGCAGTAGTGTTACAAGTAGAATCAGCAACAGCACCACTGATTGTGGTAGAAGCCATAGCAGCACCTGTGATGGTGTTAGTAGTAGCAGTAGCACCAGTGGTGGTAGTAATAGGAGCAACACAATTGGTGGTAGGAGAAGTAGCATCAGCACTAGGGGTGGTAACATCAGTGGTGGCAGTAGAAGTAGCAACAGGACCAGCAGTGATGGTAGTAGGAGCAACAGCATCAGTGGTGGTAGTAATAGAAGCATCACAAGTCGTTGTAGTAGAAGTAGCAGCAGCACCGGTGATGGTAGTAGAATTAGCTGCACCACCATTGGTGGTATTAGAGCTAGTATCAGCAACAGTGGTGGTTATAAAACTAGTAGCAGCACCATTGGTGGTAGTACAAGTAGTAGCAGCCATACCAGTGATGGTAGTAGAAGTAGTAGCAGCAGCACCAGTGGTGGTGGTAGTAGTAGCAGCACCAGTGGTTGTTTTAGAAATAGCAACAGCACCAGTGGTAGTAATAGAGGTAGCAGGAGCACCAGTGGTGATAGTAGAATTGGCAGGAGTATCTGTGGTTTTAGTAGAAATAGCAGCACCACCAGTGGTGGTAGTAGAAGTAGCAGCAGTACCAGTGGTAGTAGTAGAATTAGCAGCAGTGCCAGAGGTGGTGGTAGAAGTAGTAGCAGTACCAGTGGTGGTAGTTTTCTTTTTTGTTGTTGTGGCAGGGAAAAATCTTTTAAAGACACGACTCTGTTTGGGAGTTGGATTTCCACCAACTAAAAACCCTTGCCCTCTTCACTCAACCCGTTCTGGAACTGCTTGATGGCATATTATTAGGTTCTTCATTTCTCTTCTTTCTCCTTCGTCCCCATAATGCATGTCGCCATTGCCTTTACTGTGTTCCAGGCGAGCGGGCTCTCCAACATGATCTGAACCAGATTCCCTGGCGTGAGTCGTCGGCCAAGTTGTTGGCAGGCTTTCCTTTCTTCTTCTTCCCATCGAACACAGCAGAGAAATGTATGTTCTACTGTATCCCTTTCAGAACAGTACCAACAACCATCTCCCTGCGTCTTTCCCATCTTCATGGCATATACGCCAAATCTTCCATGTCCTGTCAGGATCTGCGACAGATAGTAATCTACCTGCCGATGTCTACATTTAAGCCAGCCTCCTATGTTGGGTATTAGCTTTTTTGTCCATTGGACAACATTGGTTGTGCTGTCCCATCGGCCTTGCCAGTCTAGTAAGAGCTGGTTCCTCAAGGCTTTCTGTTCTTCAGCAGATGTAGCTGCACCCTTTTCGTGCCAAAGTTTTCTCTCTACCACGAGGAAATCAATGGGAATACTGGCAGCTACAACTTGTAAAGATGCTGTTGAAACAGTTCGATATGCACAGATGACTCTGAGCAGCATTTTCGTCTGTACTGTTTTCATACCTCTCTGGTGAAGCTTCATCCTGAGTGCATTATGCCAGATAGGTGCAGCATAAAGTAAAATGGAATATACTGCAGAGCACATAATCTGTCTCTTAACTGTTCTTGAACCCCCGATGTTAGGCATAAGTATAGCTAATGCTGATGCCTTCTTCTATATCTTTTGAGTTACTGCCTTCACATGTGCATGAAATGTGTAATTTCTGTCGATAAGAAACCCAAGGTATTGTACAGACTTCCCTGGGATAATCACTGTATCATTTAATAGGAAGCGGACATTCTTCCAATTTCTGGAACCTTTAAAAATTACAGCCCCAGTCTCCTGTGGAGCCAGTCTCAATTTATTATTTACCATCCAAAGGTGAACTCGTCTCAGTGATTAATTTACTTGGAAGGTCTGTTCCTCTACATTCTCTGCTATTACCACTATTGCAAGGTCATCTGCATAACCGATAGATGTTGTCCATTTTGTCAGCTGCTGGCTTAGGATGCCATCATATAGAATGTTCCACACGGTGGGTCCTAGGGCAGATCCCTGTGGAATGCCAGCACTCATTTCAAGGTCTTCTAAATCATCAAGTCGTATTCTTCGTCCTTTGAAGTACTTAGCAATTATTTCTCGTAGATACCGAGAAATGTTCTTTCTACGAAGTTCTCTCAAAATAATGTTCCAAGAAGCAGTGTTAAAAGCATTTTTGACATCTAGCATTATCAAAACAGCCCATTTCTCACTGCTTTCTGCCCATATTTGAATCGCCCTCGCAATAGCTTGGGTTGTGGTTCTGCCCTTTCTAAATCCAAACTGGTTCAAAGAAAATCCTCCCTGTTGTTCAAATTCTTTCTCCAGTCTCCTTTTAATCAATCTTTTGTAAAGCTTGCTCAAGGTGTTTAATAAGCAAAGTGGCCTGTATGCTGATGGATCTAATGATAGTTTCCCTGCCTTCAATAACAGCGCTAGCTTGGCCACTTTCCACTCGTCGGGGAATTCACACTTTTTCTGTAAATCATTGAAGACTGATAAGATCCAACCAGGTGCCACCTCAACTGCATACTTGATGGCTTCTGGTGAGATGCCATCTATACCTGGTGCCTTACCAGTCTTCACATTGCATGCTACCTCTTGTATCTCAACCACAGTAAACGGTTCTGCAACACTAAAATCTGATCCCATTTCAAGTCTGTCATTAGTACAAGGAAACAACTCCATCACTATGTCTTTCCTTCTGTCAGGTGGGAGCTGAATTGGTACCCTGTTGATTAATCAACTAGTCACTCTCTTATATCCCGCCCCCCAGATATCACTGTCCAGATCTTCACATAGCTTTTGACAGAGATTTCTCTTAGAATTCTTTATTACCTTCATTGGTTGCCTCTTTGATGTCTTATAGTAATCTTCTAATTGTATTAAGTTGACCTGGCTGATTCTTTTCCCAGATCTTGTAAGGATTCGTCTCTTATGATTGCAGTCTTTCCTTTGCAGGTCTATTTCATTGTTCCACCAGTAAGGGACACGTGTTTTATATTTTGTTGATCCCCTCAGTCAGCTGGTCTTACAAGGATGTTTAAGAACAGCAGTCACATCTTTTAGAGTATGTTGCGCTGTATCTACAGTTTTGTGACATCCATTCGATTGCAATTTTAAAAATTTCCCAGTTATAATTCCACACCGTTTTCATGATATCATTAAGCTTCCTCAGTCCCTTAACTTGAAAATAAGTGATACTATGATCGCTGAGAGATTCATCTTCAATAACCTCCCACTCAAAAATGCATGATGCTATACCCTACGTTGAGCAGGTGACATCTATGAAAGACTCTGAGCTCCCCCCAGAAAAATTTGGTAAGATTCCAGTATTATGAACCACCAAGTCTCGGGTCTCTATCCATTGCGCCCAATATTCTGCCCTACGATCTGCAGTTGGTACCCCTCACAGAGGCGACTTGATATTTATGTCCCCCATAATGATAGATTCAATACCTGATGCCATACAGTCTTCAACAATCACATCTACCTCAGCTTTTAACATATCAAAAGGGATGTTGGGAGAGATATAACAACAGTAAATCTGACATTGGTGAAGTTGAATACACAAATATCCTTCTTCTGCTCTCATGTTTAGCACCTCCAACTTATCATTTAAGAAATATGCAGCTACATCACATCTTTTGTCTGTGAACCAACCACCTTCAGCTACTTGCCTTCTGTTTGGCTCGCTAACAAGCACTAAGTCTACTTTCCTTTCCAAGGCTGTTGCAAACATAATATCATGGCTGTCAGGTTTCCTCATAAGATTCGTCTGCAGTATGTCCATTATCAAAAATACTGTTGAAGAAAAAGAAAATAAATGTAGGATTGGCAACCTGTCTGGTGAAGGAAAGAGTTACAGTTGCAAGGTGCTTTAAATGTCTTGGATTTTTGCATAAAGCGCCACAGTGCGACGTTAAGGATGACCATCTTGGAGCTGTCTAAATTGTGGACAAGAAGGCCATTTGGCAAAGGATTGTGGGAACAATTTGTTTTGCACCATGTGCCAAGTAGAAGGCCACCGCTCAGATCAAATTAAATATACCCTACTTACAGGAAGTTGATATTAGAGGGAAGGAATTTGAATTTAAATGACCAATAGTGGTGGTAGTAGAATTAGCAGCAGTGCCAGTGATGGTGGTAGAAGTAGTAGCAGTACCAGTGGTGGTAGTAGAAGTAGTAGCATTACCAGTGGTGGTAGTAGAAGTAGTAGCATTACCAGTGGTGGTAGTCAAAGTAACAGTGGCAGCAGTGCCATTTGTGGTAGTAGAAGTAGCAGCAGCACCAGTGGTGGTAGTAAAAGTTGCAGCAGTACCAGCAGTGGTAGTAGAAGTAGTAGCAGTACCAGCAGTGGTAGTAGAAGTAGTAGCAGTAACAGAGGTGGTAGTAGAAATAGGAGCAGCTGTACCAGTGGTGGTAGTACAAGTAGCAGCAGTACCAGTGCTGGTAGTAGAAGTAGCAGCATCAGTACTATTGCTGGTAAGAAAGTAGTAGCAATACCAGTGGTGGTAGTAGGAGTACCAGTTGTGGTAGCAGAAATATTGCCATTTTTTTGCTAGTGGCTTTATGTCATACTGACACAGATAGGTCTTATGGCGACAATGGGATAGGAAAGGGCTAGGAGTTGGAAGGAAGTGGCCATGGCCTTAATTAAGGTACAGCCCCAGTATTTGCCTGGTGTGAAAATGGGAAACTACAGAAAACCATCTTCAGGGCTGCCGACATTGGTATTCGAACACACTATCATCTGGATGTAAACTCACAGCCAAGTACCCCCAACCACACGGCCAACTCACCCGGTAGTCGTACCGTCTGTCATAGTAGAAGTAGTAGCAGTACAAGTGGAGGTAGTAGAAGTAGTAGCAGCACCATTGGTGGTAGCAGAAGTAGCAGTAAGTGTACCAGTACTGGTAGATGTAGCAGCAGAATTACCATGGGTGGTAGTAGAAGTAACAGTATTAGTGGTGGTAGTAGAAGTAGCAGCAGGAGTACCAGTGGTAGTAGTAGAAGTAGCAGTAGTTCCAGTGGTTGTAGTAGAAGCAGCAGTAGCAGTGGTGATAGTAAAAGTAGTATCAGCACCAGTTGTGATAATAGAAGTTGCAGCAGCAGTATCAGTAATGGTAGTAGAAGTAGAGCCATACCAGTGGTGGAAGTAGATTTAGCATCAGCAGTACATGTGGTGTTAGTAGAAGTAATAGCAGTACCAGTGATGGTAGTTGAAATAGTAGTATCAGTACCAGTGGCAGTAGTAGAAGTAGCAGCAGCAGTACCAGTGGTGGTAGTAGAAGTTGTAACAACAGTACCAGTGATGATAGTTAAAATAGTAGCTGCAGTACCAACAGTGGTAGTAGAAGTAGTACTAGCAGCACCAGTGATGCTGATTGAAGTAGTAGCAGCAGTACCAGTGACAGTGTAAGAAGTAGTAGAAGCAGCAGCACCAGTGGTGCTAATAGAAGTACTAGTGACAGTACCAAAGATGGTAGTAGAAGTAGTACCAGCAGCACCAGTGGTACTAATTGAAGTAGTAGCAGCAGTACCAGTGGTGGTAATAGAAGCTGTAACAGCAGCACCAGTGGTGCTAATTGAAGTAGTAGCTGCAGTACCAAAGGTGGTAATAGAAGTAGTACCAGCAGCACCAGTGGTGCTAATTGAAGTAGTAGCAGCAGTACCAAAGGTGGTAGTAGAAGTAGTACCAGCAGCACCAGTGGTGCTAATTGAGGTAGTAGCTGCGGCACCAATGGCGGTAGTAGAAGTAGTACCAGCAGCACCTGTGGTGCTAATTGAAGTAGTAGCAGCAGTAGCATTGGTGGTAGTAAGAAGTAGTACCAGCAGTACCAGTTGTGCTAATTGAAGTAGTAGCTGCAGTACTAAAGGTGGGAATAGAAGTAGTACCAGCAGCACCAGTGGTGCTAATTGAAGTAGTAGCAGCAGCACCAGTGGTAGTAGTAGAAGTTGTAGCAGTACCAGTGATGGTACTAGAAGTAGGAGCAGTAATAGTGGTGGTAGTACAAGTAGTAGCACTACTAGTGGTGGTATTAGAAGCAGTAGTATCAGTACCAATGGTGGTAGTAGAAGTAATAGCATCAGTATCAGTGATGGTAGTGGAAGTAGTAGCAGTACCAGTGGGGGTAGTAAAAGTAGTAGGAGCAGTATCATTTTTATGATAGTAGAAGTAGTAGCAGTACCAGTGGTAGTAATAGAAGTAGTAGCAGGAGCACCAGTTGTAGTTTTAGAAGTAGTAGCAGTACCAGTGGTTGCAGTAGAAGTAGCAGCAGAAGCACAAGTGGTTATAGTAGAAGTAGTAGCAGCACTAGTGGTGGTAGTAGAAGTAGCGGTAGGTGTACCAGTACTGGTAGTAATAGCAGCAGAATTACCAGTGGTGGTAGTAGAAGTAACAGTATTAGTGTTGGTAGTAGAAGTAGCAGCAGCAGTACCAGTGGTAGTAGTAGATGTAGCAGCAGTTCCAGTGGTGGTAGTAGTGGTAGTAGCAGTACCAGTGATGGTAGTAGAATTAGCAGTACCTCTGGTGGTAATAGAAGTAGCAGTAGCAGTAGCAGTGGCACTGGCGTTGCCAAGGGGGGGCCAGTGGGGCCGCCCCCCCCAAATGTTTCCTGAAACTAGAGCGAGTATCAGCCGTTGTTTTACGTACGACACGAACAACTTAAAACTTACGCCGAAATGACGAATTAACGTAGCGACAAAGAATCTACTACCAGGGCTCAATACGGCCATTCATAACTCTCCATATTTGTACTGCTTGAATGAAAGGAAGTCGCTTAGGATTGTACTAGCGCCTAGTGACAGGATCGTACTATGAACCAAACAGGAAACGCGCAATGCGCGCTTCTATGCTCTACCTCTGACTGAACGAGATCGCGCTAATGTAACTGTTCGAGTTAACAATATTGCTATTATCGTAAGGTGACTATCTTTATCCGGTGGTTTTATTTCTACTAGCGCCTAGTGACAGGATCGTACTATGAACCAAACAGGAAACGCGCAATGCGCGCTTCTATGCTCTACCTCTGGCTGAACGAGATCGCGCTAATGTAACTGTTCGAGTTAACAATATTGCTATTATCGTAAGGTGACTATCTTTATCCGGTGGTTTTATTTCTACTAGCGCCTAGTGACAGGATCGTACTATGAACCAAACAGGAAACGCGCAATGCGCGCTTCTATGCTCTACCTCTGGCTGAACGAGATCGCGCTAATGTAACTGTTCGAGTTAACAATATTGCTATTATCGTAAGGTGACTATCTTTATCCGGTGGTTTTATTTCTTTTTGATCGTTTCATTTTCTTTTCTTTCGCTGGTGTTCTGTTTCATTTTGTGTGGTTTTTGTGAATAAAACGATAGGCAATACGGCTATTCTATAAGTTCAGTATGTTTACTTGCTGTCAGTGTGGTAGCGTGTGCGAAGCAAGAACTTTTTTGCGGAGGCGTGTAAAACAGAATCATCCTCTGAAACTTGAAGAGATAGCGAAAAATTCATACGTGTAACATATCCAATAAATGTCCGGCTCCATGGCTAAAAGGTTAGCGTGCTGGCCTTTGGTCACAGGGTGCCGGGTTCGAATCCCGGTAGGGTCGGGTCGAGGGCTGGGTGTATGTGTCGTCTTAATCATTATTTCATCCCCATCACGACGCGCAGGTCGCCTACAGGAAAAAGACCTGCATCTGGCGAGCCGAACATTTCCTCGGACACTCCCGGCACTAAAAGCCATACGCCATTTCATTTCGTGAAATAAAACTTTTGTTCAGCAATCGTGTCTGAAGCGGCATTTGATACTGTGTGTCCTTCATTAACTTCGTATTTTTAAAGGATTTTATAAAATGCCATTTTGTAGATAAATGTGCGTGTAAATTATCATATTCACTTTCTTTAAGAAATTCTGAGTGTTCGTTTTCAAAGTTCACAATTGCTTGTGTTGCTTGCTGTGTTCTGAATCAACTCCCCGTCGACTATAACTGCGTGTTAAACTTGTGCTCATACGCCAGCTTGAAAACACTAAGTACCTGTACTGTATTATACGGAATAATACCGCCTATTGCGTAGACTCTATTGCTTTTTATTTGTTTCCTTTCTGCTGACGTAATGCGCGCCTGTAGCTTGCTGGTTCTCGCTATTTGCCTGCTGTGTTACGCATGTGCACATCGGAAATGGTTCATAGTACAGGACTGTCTTTGGGCACTTGTTAGGATTGTGATGCGCGGGGATATTTCACTGTAGAGGCCTCAGTATTGGGAATGTGTTGACAAATGCCAAAAGATGAAGAAAGGGGCAATTAGCCAGGGATTACTCAGTGGGGGGCCGGAATATGACCACCGAGATAACGGGATCCACAGCCAGAAACAGTTAAACATCGTGTCAGCTTTTGCAGATCAGTTACAGGAAACTGAGGTTGTACCGTGGTTGAAAGATGTGCTGTGTTTAAGTTGCAGCGTTCGGAAGACTGTGACAGGATTGTGAGATGCACGTTAGTTTCTCATTTTGTGCCATATAATACTTTTATTTGTCACTAAGGGCAAAATAATGTGCATCCTCGGTAAGTTTTTAAAATTCTAATAGCAAGACAGATCGCAGATGCGTACCTTAGTTCTATAGGTAGGTCTATATATTTTGTCAAATGCCCGGGGACTGATTGGAACTTCAAATGGCACCATCAAAAGTGCATGTAACTATCTTGTAATTAGCGGACGTGATAACTCAGTTCCAATGGTTCTATCTTCTCATCAAGACGGCCGAGGCTTGAATCGCAGTCGATGCATGAAATATTTTTAAAATGGGAAGTCACGTTCTATCGATACAGATTCTACTTAAAACACTTGGTCGCGTGCCTTACCTTTCTTTAGTACTTTTGAGTAATAACCGCATCATTTATGATGGTGTATTTTGAGTATCAACCATTCTTCGGGCTTACCTTGTACCTTAAATGGTGAGTGGATGCAGCGGCGTACCCACGAAATAATTTCAGTGGCCAAGTCTAGGCCAGTAGCGTGGATACAACTTTTCCATGGAAGGGGTTGTGAAAAGATGTTTTATTTTGTATTTAGAATTGCTTTACGTCGCACCGTAGGTCTTATGGCAACGATGGGAAAGTAAAGGGTTAGGAGTGGGAAGGAAGCGGCCGTAGCCTTAATTGTATGGTGTATGTTCAGTCTTCAGCCCTAAGGCTGGTTGGATCCTCAACAGCTCCGCCATCAGCTGCCATTAAGGTGTGAAAATGGGAAACCACGGAAAACCATCTTTAGGGCTGCCGACAGTGGGGTTCGAAGCGGATGCAAGCACACAGCTGTGCGCCCTTAACCGCACGGCCAACTCGCCCGGTGGATATGAAAAGAAAGCCGGTCCTACCGAGTGCGGTGACGGATCTTCTGTAGATATTGATGGTTTTCATTGTTGCCATGTAATTATATCCAACAATCGAAATCATAGCTTCTGTACTCTAAACCGGCTGCATTATTGAAACTGTTCGTAAAATTGATAATATCGTTCTTCGTTTGTGAGGAAGTAGAATCTTCATTTAATTTTTTCTATAAAAAAATCCACCTTGGTACGACGCCCCATGAAGGTGACTACATGCCAGGTCGTATATATTTCTATCACGGGAGACTCATGGCCAACTTTATTGCACCCACAAACAAGGCTGTATCTTCCCGATCCCATGCCTTTCTTAACTCTGTAAGTGGCGGGCATCGAATGCAGGATGCCTTAAGTCTAATTCTAAAATAAGGTGACCTGAAAGTAACAAGCCGACCCCGTGGAGTAGGGGGAGCTTGCCTGCCTCTTACCGGAGGCCCCGGGTTCGATTTCCGGCTAGGTCAGGGTTTTTACCTGGATCTGAGGACTGGTTCGAGGTACACTCAGCCCACGAGCTTATAATTGAGGAGCTATCTGACGGTGAAATAACGGCCCCGGTCTAGAAAGCCTAGAATAACGGCGGAGAGGATTCGTCGTGCTGACCACAGGACACCTCATAATTTGCAGGACTTCGGGCTGAACAGCGGTCGCTTGGTAGGCGATGGCCCTTCGGGGCTGTTACGTCATGGAGTTTGGTTTGGAAAAGTGTACAGAGAAGGAAGCGACACCCCTGCAAGGCTCTTTAGCTTCCAGCTAGTTCTTCCGTCCGGTCTCGTGCATTTAGGACAGTTGGAAAACGCACGCCTTAATAAATGCTCTTCATAAAACCTGTGTAAACATACTAATTGAATCTATTTATAACAATAATCACAAACGCCTCCTTTTCATGTGGTTCAGTTGGTTGAGTCGCTGTCATTCTGAGTCCGAGTTAGAAGGTTCAAATCCCGTCTTTGGTCGGTGGCCCTCAAAACGGTGTTGATATGGCAACAGCTCCATGTCGTTGGTTTCTGGCACGTTAATAAAAATTATACATACGAATATTAGCGTAATAAAACTGTAACTTAATGCTACTATATTCTGCACCCCAGGCTTGCTAGGGAAACGAATTAACAATTTGCTTTACGTCGCAACGACACTGATAGGCCTTATGGTGACGGTGGGATAGGAAAGGCGTAGGAGTGGGAAGGAAGCGGCCGTGGCCTTAATTAAGGTACAACCCCAGCATTTGCCTGGTGTGAAAATGGGAAACCACGGGAAACCATTTTCAGGGCTGCCGACAGAAGTGTTCGAATCCACTGGCTCCCGGATGCAAGTTCACAACTGCGCTGCCCTAACCGCTAGGGAAACTAATAGGACAAGGTAAACACTCCCTAGCATATGTTGTGACATATATTTTTCTTTACCAACTAACAAAATGTCTATACCCATACCCCTTACATTCTATATTTATTTATTTATTTATTTATTTATTTATTTATTTATTTATTTATTTATTTATTTATTTATTTATTTATTTATTTATTTATTTATTAGTGCCTTTTTTACAGTGGCGAAGTTAGGGCTGGAGGCCCTCTCGTATACTTAACCACATACTAATCAAAATCTTAAATAAAATACAGATACGTAAAACAGTTAAAACTACATAAAGTAATAGTTTTAAAAATATATTTAAGTACATTACTAACTAAATTCATATTAAAACTAATTAATATTGAAAAGTGCGGCTGCATGGCTAAATGGTTAGCGAGTTGGCCTTTGGTCACAGGGGTCCTGGATTCGATTCCCAGCAGGGTCGGGAATTTTAACCATCATTGGTTAATTTCGCTGGCACGGGGGTTGGGTGTATGTGTCGTCTTCATCATCATTACATTCTCATCCCGACGCGCAGGTCGCCTACAGGTGTCAAATAAAAATACCTGCACCTGGCGAGCCTAACATGTCCTCGGACACTCCTCAATCAGTCAATCAATCAATCAATCAATCAATCAATCAATCAATCAATCAATCAATCAATCAATACTGATCTGCATTTAGGGCAGTCGCCCAGGTGGCAGATTCCTTATCTGTTGCTTTCCTAGCCTTTTCCTAAATGATTTCAAAGAAATTGGAAATTTATTGAACATCTCCCTTGGTAAGTTATTCCAATCCCTAACTCCCCTTCCTATAAATGAATATTTGCCCCAGTTTGTCCTCTTGAATTCCTGGCACTAACAGCCATACGCCATTTCACTTCAATATTAAAAACTCTTAAAAATGACATCCTCAGGCACGCACACATTCACACTTCAACCATTCAGTCAGCTGTCCTCAGCAGGTAGTCTCGGCAGGTTTAATTTAATTTCGTGTGAATATTTCTATCCGAGTGCAGCCCTTGTGAGGCAGACCCTCCGATGAGGGTGGGCGGCATCTGCCATGTGTAGGTAACTGCGTGTTATTTTGGTGGTGGATAGTGTTATGTGTGGTGTGTGAGTTGCAGGGATGTTGGGGACAGCACAAACACCCAGCCCCCGAGCCATTGAATTAACCAATGAAGGTTAAAATCCCAGACCCGGCCGGGAATCGAACCCGGGACCCTCTGAACCGAAGGCCAGTACGCTGACCATTCAGCCAACGATTCGGACGTCTCGGCAGGTGACCTTAAATCTTAATAAAGAGCTAGTTTCTCTGACCTGAGCTGACAGGGAATTCCATAATGTGACGCAGATCACCACAAATAATCTATTAATTGTATTTGTGCGGTGCAGTGGAATAGAAAGATAGGATCTAGAACGTGTATTTAAGTTGTGAAATGATGATAAAAAGGTGAATTTAGAAGAAATATACAGTGGCTGACTTTCAGCTAACACTCCTAAACACCATCGTTAAAGTGTGTAGCTGCCGACGTTTATCAGGCTTCAGCCATGAGACAGCCTGGATAGTATGGGGTGGTATGAACATCGTACCCGATGTTGTAAATAAATCTCAGGCAGGAATTCAGTGCTCGTTGAAGTTTAAGTGTTTCTTCTCTCGTCATATCAACTAATACAACGTAACAGTAATCAAGAATAGGGAGAATGAGTGTCTGTATTAGTTTTGCCCTTAGCTCAAATTGAAATATATCCCTCTGCCGTTTAAGAGGGTGAAGCACTCCAAAAGTCTTTTTTACATATTTCTTTCGTGTGACCAGAACAATCAAGTGTTTCATTCATAATTAAGCCAAGATTTTTAACCGGTTTACTGTGGGTAATGTTCCCATTCAGTAGGATAGGCGGGATTGCGACATTGTTTGAGCAGCTCAGTAATTTTCGTGGTCCAATTATGATTGCCTGAGATTTTGTGGAGTTTAGTATAAGAGAATTTCGTTGTGCATATATACTGAGTCATCAGAGGTCATTGTTAATATCTTGTCTTGCAGTGTCGATATGCTATTTCCTGTCACGGATGGTATGTCATTGATATAAATACAGAAAAGTAAGGGCCCTAGAATACTGCCCTGCGGGGCACCACTAAGTTTCATTTTCCATTTAGAGGCCTTGTCGTTTACTGTTACACGCTGTTGATGGTTACTCAAATAATAACTAAGAAACTTAAGCGCAGCCAGGTCGAAATTTCGCAGTTCCATTTACTTTATCATAGTCGGAATTTCTATAGTGTCAAAGGTGCTACTGAAGTCAAGAATTATAAGTTTAGTGAGCAGTCGTTTGTCTATAGCGTTTCTTCTTACCTTCAAAAGTGCTGTCGCGGTACTGTGACCCTTCTTAAATCCAGATTGCAAAGGGTCCAAAGGAGCATTTTTATTTAGGTATTCCAGAACTTGCTCATATACTAAACGTTCAAAGGCTTTAGAAAGCGCAGGGAGTATGAACACAGGACGAATGTCAGAGAGAGATTGTGAGTCTAAACTCTTAGGTACCAGTATAATATTCAATATTGTCTGTTTTCCAGACAGTAGGGAAAATTCCGTTTAGTAAACAGTAGTTCAGTATGTGCGTCAGTATAGGCAGGACAGCACCAATAATGTTATGTATAAAAGTAATAGGATTATCATCTACACGCGTGGCCTTTGATTTAATCGAGTACAAAGCCTTTTTAACCTGATTTTCTGTGACACTGTGAAATGTGAATGGTGGATTGGCTGGAGGGGAGGGCGGTGATTCGGTGCAGTTAATTGGGGTAGGTTGAATATTTATTCTACTAGAGTAATCATTCAGTTCGTCAAGTAGAATGTCAGGAGTTGTCTGGCTCTGTTGATGTTTTCCTATTCCCAGAGCTCTAAATTGGTCCCATGCGCGATTGGAATTAAAGTTGTTAGCTAAATTCCGGAAATATGCACATTTTTTATTTCTAATTAACTGCTTTGTGCGATTTCTTAAGATGCGGTAAGATTCGAAGTCTGTGTCATCTAAGGTTTGTTTATAATGTCGAAATAACGAGTCACGGTGGGCCATCATTCTCTTGATTTCAACATCTAGCCATGGAGAAGGGCGAGAAACCATTATTCGACGTGTATGTGTGTATTTCTTTGCCGCATTAATCGTATAAAATGTCACTTCTTTATAGCTTATCACATGACCATTATTATAATAAAATTACCGTATTTATATTCTGGCTTGGGACTTGGTGTTTGTCCCAACATTTTCCTCTTCATATTCAGACAACATACTACACTACCAGGCACCAAAGAAACACACAACAGTGATTACATCCCTCCATATAGGGTTGGCGTCGGGAAAAGCATCCGGCCGTAAAACAGGGCCAAATTCACATGTGCGACACAGTTCGCACCCGTGACCCCACAGATGTAGGAAAAACGGAAGAAGAAGAAGAAGATGAAGAAGAAGAAGAAGAAGAAGAAGAAGAAGAAGAAGACGATGATGATGATGATGATGATGATGATTACTATTAGCTTCCGGAATCCGCATGAATCCACCACTCTTACTTGGATCTAAGGACACTAATTTCCTTTTTAGGTATTCTATACCACCTAAACTCTGGAAGTTTGGTCACCTATCAAAATAAATGGCCCCCCAAACTGAAATCCTGGCTACGCTACTGAGCAGTGGTGACAATAATAATACTATATGAAGGGTAATACCATTTTACACAACTATAGAGAAGAATAAACAAAACAACACACACTAAAAGGAAAGTTCAATGGAGTATAAGTAGAAAAATATTTACATAATTATACACAGGTTATATTGCAAGTAACTGCAGGAAAGTAATAGTCAATTCTAGAGATTATGTAAGTGATTTCTAAATTGTAACAATGAGCAGTTAAATATATCAATATCCACTTTGTTTAGAGATCTTGATATTTGTTCAATTGGCACATTGAATACGTAGTTAGTTCTATGTCAATTTGTAGACAATGTGTTCTTGAACCTTGTGCGTCTGTCTGGTACATGTACTTTAATTTATGCAAGGAGCTGTGGACAATTCACCAAGGAATGAAGCAATTTAAAAATGAAGAGCGTATCTAATAATTCATGGCATTGTGACAGACTATGCAGTTTTAAGGACTGTTGTAGGGCTGTATAATCAATATTATTATATGAGAATCCTGCTCTAAATGAATATAAACAATATGCAGTTTTAAGGACTGTTGTAGGGCTGTATAATCAATATTATTATATGAGAATCCTGCTCTAAATGAATATAAATAATATGATGAGAAGGGTTCCAAACAGGTGTACAGTATTCTAGTATAGGGCACACCATAGACACATACAACAATCAATAGGTAGCTAAGTTTGAAAATTCTCTAGAATATCTAGTAATGCAACCCAATCTTTGAAATGCTTTCTTACAAATATTTTCAATATGTTCATTAAATGATATGTTATAACCGAATAAAACATCAAGGTCATTAACTTGTGAAACAGGAGTTAGAATGTTGTTATTACTAAATTTGTACTGAAATGATATTTTCTTCTTGTTTAAAAAAATGATATTATTTACCTTTCTCATAATTATGTTTCAACCCATTTTTAATACAGTACTTTTCCAGTTGATATCAATCTTCTTGAAGTTTCAAACAATCAAGAGGACAACTAATTTGCATAAAAACATTTGCATCATCGGCAAACAAAAGCAATTCAGGATTTTATGTATATTTTTAATGTCATTTATGTAGAGAGAAAAAAGTAAGGCTGCAAAGTGAGACCCTTGAGGAACTCCACTGGTAACAATAATAGATGCAGAGAAATGATTCCTTATTTTAACAATCTGCAGGCGATTTTTAAGATACGATTCAAACCATGAGAGGGGAGGCCCATTAGTTCTGTAGCCTGTTAGTTTTTGCAGCAATATATCGTGGTCGACAGTGTCAAAAGCTTTTGAGAAGTCTGTATAAATGCAGTCCACTTGAGAGTGGTTCTCTATTGCATCCAAGAGGAAATGATAGAATAAAAGAAGATTGCTACAGGTTGACCTTCCTGAAAGGAATCTATGTTGCTCATCAATGATGATGTTTCTAAAGAGTGTTGTGATCTTGTCAAGAATTATTGAGTCAAAAATTTTGGAAATATGAGAAGAAATTATAACTGGTCTGCATTGTTTTGTCAGTTTTATCACCACTTTTGAAAACTGGACTAACAAATCCTTTCTTCCATTCCACTGGAAAAATGCCTTGGTTTAATGATAAGTTGAACAGATAAAAGAGTGCTGCACATAAAATAAATGAGCAGTACTTGAGCAGTTAAGTTGAAAGACCATCAGGTCCTACAGTTTTCTTCATTTCCAGAGATATCAGTTTGTTGTAAATTTCTACCATACTAATGTTTATAACTGATAGATTGACAGAGAAAGGATAATCATATGACATACTACTACTATTCTGATAAGAAAAATAAACAGATTAACAGTGGTTAGCAAAAAGATTGACAATATTTCCTCCAGTATCTGCTGTAACTTCATTAAGATGCATTGCTGAAGGAATATTATTGCATGACCTTTTAGAACTTAGATATTGCCAGAATTTCTGTGGTTTGGAAGTAATGCTTTGTTCACAGTTGGAGACATACATTGTATAGCAAGATTTAGATTCAGACTTGCATTCATTTCTTAATTTCGAGAAATGCTGATAATCACTATTGAGACCTGATACTTTGTATCGCTTGTGTGCTTTCTTCTTTTCAATAATCAGTTACTTCAATTTATGATTAAACCACTTTGGGAATTTGGGAGTCTTAAAATTCTGTATAGGGATATAAAGTTCCATGCCATAATGTAGTACTGAATAGGTTTCTACTGCTTTATCAATTGTACATTTTGAAACATCACCTTTCAGCTGAACTGGGAGGTAATAATTTAGTCCATTATTGTCACCATTTAAAAAGTCAAAATAAAAACTATCAGCAGGCAAGGAATTGTATAGCTCATTTACAGGCAAAGAAATATCTAATGCTGGGTGGTGTCTATCGAGGGGGACAATGCTTTCATTACTAGATTTTACTTCAACGGAACTGGAGTCACTGAAAACCGAATCAAGAAAGTGATTCAGAAAATTTGGGATAGCATTAAACTGATTTAAACAGATATAAGAAAAAGTGTCTATAACTAAACTGGACTGCACAGTGTGGTTACCTACTGAAATAAGGCCAGAAGATGTTTCTTCATTTACTATCCAATTAAGATGTGGTAGATTGTAGTCACCAACAATGAGCAATAAATGGTTGTCGAGATTTTACATAATTTTTTCAACAGCACTGCAATGTTCGAAATATTTTTGGATAGTAGAAGTAGTAGCAGTTCCGCTGGTGGTAGTAGAAAATTAGTATCAGCACCAGTTGTGGTAGTAGAAGTCGCAGCAGCAGTATCAGTAATGGTAGTAGAAGTAGTAGCCATACCAGTGGTATGTAGCATTAGCTGAACTGTGGTGTTGGTAGATGAAGTTCATTTTTTGCAAGTTGCTTTACGTTGCAACACAGACGGTCGTATGGCGACGATGGGACAGGAAGGAGCTAGGAGTGGGAAGGAAGCAGCCACGGTCTTAATTAGGTACAGCCCCTAGCATTTGCCTGGTGTGAAAATGAGAAACCATGGAAAACCATCTTCAGGGCTGCCGACAGTGGGGTTGGAACCCAGTTAGAAGTAGTAGCAGTACTGTACCATTATATTTAACCGCGAGAATGGATATTTAACGCAGTAAAAATTTTGCAGTAGGACGCCGCTTGTGAGGGCGTGATGCTATATAGAGCGCGGGAATCGAGAAGGTGATTTCTCGAGGCAAGGCGTGGTCATGTGTGAAGAAGAAAGAATATGTGAGGAAGAAAGAAAGAGAGATGGGATTTTGTCTGGGGGAGAGACCTGCCATCTTAACAGAGATTTTTAGCGGGAGCAGACAGGCCCACCACATTACGGAAATTGAGTCGTAATTCCCGTAATTGAAGGTTTCTGAGGAAGATAAAAAGATGGAAATGATGGCCAGAATTTTACGAATCTATAGATACCTCTAGGTTCATTAACATAGAATTAGATCAATAAATAAGTGGCAAGCAGAACCACCGTGGGAAGCTCTGTAGTGGCCACATTCCAGACTCAAGTTGTTTCTTGAGACTTTCCCTGGCGTCCTTAGGTGTGTTGCCTCATATAAAAGCTGAGTGATATGGGGGGAGATCATCCAGTCGACGATAATATTGCTGCCAGTACGCGTCGCACGTCTGCCTAGATTGCGCCAGAAACCTTTTGTTTAGAACAAAGACAGTGTGTAATTATTGCAGTGCGATAACTTTGATCCAGTGGATCGTTGACTTACAGAGTTACAGGTGGTGGATTTATAGGTGGCGCGATGTTCAGATACCTATCAATGAGATCGCGTGTGGTTAATTGTATCAGCAACAAAGAACGCTGTACTTATAGACTCTGATAAGTAGCGGTAGGGGCGAAGCTCCCGAGGTGCCGAGGAAGTGTGGACAATGGGCTAAGGGGGCCTATATTTATCCTCTGATAGACTGTTGAATCCAAATTAAGCATGCATAAAAACACAATAACCGAGTGGATAGTCTCTAGAGCAGAAAATCGTTTGTGGCATAGTGCACAAGTTAGCGAGTATTCAGTTATACGAGAATGGAGGACGAGGAACGTATATTGCAAAGTGTTAGCGCTGTATGTTAGCTCAACCTAAATGAAGCCCAGAGTGTTGCGTTGTGTTTAAAGTGAATATTTCATTGTAGTAAGGAGTCGAGACATTCCGAGGGAAGTGAGGTGCAAGAACTTCAGAACGTGGCTTCGAAGACGCTACCTTGAACGAGGCATCCCTCAAGAAGAAGACAGCACCATGAACCAGCGGGACTCCAAGAATCGACCCTGGCTGAGACCTCTACCGTGATGGGCTAAATCATGCTAGCCTACCCGGAGGGAGAGAGGAGGAGAACACCACAATGAGATAAGTGGACCATGAGATACTAGACATATGGTAGAGTTAAGGTGTCACGCAGAGATAGTAGAATTAAGCTTGTAAATATTAACATAGGATTTGATTGTGGCCCATCAGGCTGCATATTAAGATAGTTTGGATATATCTCAAGGGTAAGGGTAGAGAGATTCTTTTTTCTAGGTAAAGCAGACAATGATGTAATTTTGTTAACACGGCAGGAGGTAGTGTGCCTAGTTGATACGTATTGTTTGAGTCCGATAGACCGGATGTTTTCCTTTGGGTCGGTCGTTAAATACATTTTCCTTGTAGGATTAGGATCACCATGTGTAATTCCCATTATATTCCAGGGGAAGGGCAGACATACCTGCGTAATGTAAGGTATGCATGCTGATGGTATTTATTTAGTTAAGGGGCTCTATTTACGTGCCTTAGACGGGCGTAAACTATAGCGGAGGCGCAGGTTTTAACGCTATTCGACTCTGTGCTACTCTGCCAAACGTTGGGTTTGAACCTCTGACCCCCAAGGTTACTGTTGACACGCCGCATATTGACGGTGATGGTTTGATGTGATAGTATGGTAGAACACTTTATGTGATTTAACTGCGACCCGTGTGGGTGGTTAAATTAAGTCAGGTGCGTATGTGAGATGTGTCTTTCCTCACTTATTTTTGTGGCCATTTGCTGCTATGTGTAGAAGCTTGAAAGTCCCTTTGTGAAAGAATGTAGGGTAAGACGTCTAGCGGTAGTTTGTTTACAAGTTTTTTTGATGTAGGGGGAGGCTCCAGACCTGACTGCAGGTCAATGTTCGCCTGGTCTGTATTGGGGAGAGCTCGGCCATTTTTAAATCGCTCTGGAGGTAGGTCATTCTCCTTTGGCAGAGAGGCCTTTTGCAAACACAGTGCGTCATTTATTTTAACCATTTTACCTCCTGTTCCTTTCTTGTTTGATTCACATTCTTAGGGTTGCGTATTTTACTAATGTGATCTTGGCACTATGCTACTGTTATGATTGCCCTGTTGACACAAAGTTCTGCCTGGTGGACGTGGGTTCACGTCCGTGTAAATATGAAATTGAGGGCGCTAGAGTAGGTTATCTGAGATGATTTTTATTACTTATTGTGCTGTTATTTTTGCGTATATAAATATCCCGGTATGGGAGGAAACTTTCGTAATAGCGGTAATCTCTGCGAGTATCCTTAATTCTACCATTATATCATTTTATGTCGCAGGCATAGGGATGCGGTTTCCATGTGGGGGAACACATCCGGTCTTTCTTGGTTCACAGATCGACAAACTTCAGCATAACGTCATCATCCAGATTGTATTTTCTTTGTTTTCCTTTCAAACTGTAGATGTGAGCCTTCGGGGCACTTATTTGGGCACTCCAGGTCAATCATTGTAAATAATTTGAGTTATGAATACAAACTTATGCTCGAAAATTCTGATCACAGCGAAAGTGTTCCTCATATCGTAGTTTAATGTAATTGTATGAGTTCCCCATGATCCTCTCGTCATAAGAACCCAAATATCGACCATTTCTGCCGACCGCAGCTGAGCTGGTGCCCGTATGCAAGAACAGATGAGCAGGTAAGTATGATCCCGCAGTATTAATGTGCCCTGTAGGGTATAGTACCAGTGGTGGTAGTTGAAATAGTAGCATCAGTACCAGTGGAAGTAGTAGAAGTAGCAGCAGCAGTACCAGTGGTGGTAGTAGAGGTTGGTAGCAGCAGATCCAATGATGGTAGTTAAAGGAGTAGCTGCAGTACCAAAGGTGGTTGTAGAAGTAGTACCAGCAACACCAGTGGTGACAATTGAAGTAGTAGCAGCAGTACCAGTGGTGGTGGTAGAAGTAGTAGCAGCAGCAGGAGTTCTGGTAGTAGAAGTTGTAGCAGTACCAGTGATGGTACTAGAAATAGTAGCAGAAATAACGGTGGTGGTATTAGAAGTAGTAGCACTATCAGTGGTGGTATTAGGAGTAGTAGCATCAGTACCAATGGTGGTGGTAGAAGTAATAGTGTTACAAGTGAACCATGTAATGCGAGGGGAATGTATTTTTTTGAAGACCTTGTTTGTAAAATATGATATGATGTTTTATTTTTATTGACCTAACCTGTACTGTATAATGTTGTAAATAGTAGAATTCTGTCTATAGTTCCTGGAAAGATCCAGAAAGTTACATAACTTTCGTACAGGGTGTGTTACTTTGTTGGTATGTGTTCTAGAAAGTGTGTTCTGTCTATTCTGGAAAAATACGACTTTCGCGATCATGCGTATTCCAGAATGTTAGTCAAAGTTCGCGATCGAAAGTAAGGTTGTGATTGGTGAGTCTAGGTGGCGATAGGGAACTCGTGCACGCTGATTGGCTGCCTCCAAGGTCAGTAATTCCTATATATAGTGTAACTTTTTGATGATAATAATAAATAAAATCATGAATAAAAATATATAAATACATTTACTCAAAAACTTAATATAATTAATAAGCATAATTAACCGAAATGTCCGTAGTGTGGGCGCCAGAGTTCACCAGAATGGATCCCTCGAATTTAGATAAGAGCATGATAAACTTGATATCCCAGGGCGTGTACATAATGCTGCGTACTGGTACATCTGCTGCAGGCCTTACCTAACCTCCTGAGAACGACTAATTAGGTAGGAACTGCACCTAGGTTCATCAATAACACTGATTCAAAAATAGCTAACTATATTCTTAACAAATTCCATGCATGAGCACCTCATCAACATACAACATTATACATATAATACACACATAAAATATTGCTGGAAGACTCCATATTTACAACAACAACAATAATAATGAAAATCATGGGAAAACGAAAGCGAGAACTAAGCTACCATTTGTAGATAGTCCGATGAACAATGTACAAGTATGAAGATAAATACCCTTCACTGTCTCTATATCAATTCGACTTACCGATTCTCATAATCGGCAGTTATCACATCACACAGATACTGTACCTTGTACTACTGTGTTCACATATTTTAACACTTGTTGTAAAGATATATACACACGTCTGTCGATCCTCAACATAAATTTATGGAAAGTCTGAGATAGCTTTCACCAACATATAATGCTAGGCCGCCACAAGTGCTACAATACTTAATGCGCAAGCACTCTCCACAATCAGCCACTTTCCACGAACATAACAAGACTACGCTCCACGAACGTTTTAAGTCCAGTCCATTGCAGCCGTGTCACTCCAGTACCGTGTATCAGCACCACTCCTTCCCGTACAGTGCGTCAGTTGTAGTTGTAGTTGTAGTTATCTTCCTTCTCGTTCCTTTACAATCATATCTACAATCACCCTTACAATGTTCCTTACAATGTTCCTGGTTGCCGCCGTATGATCAATCTTTATAGACATCAACATCCCCCTCCTCTCAGATGATACGTCTGGATTGGTGCTTGCCAGCCAATCATGGGTGGTCCTCTTCTCAAGCCCAAGCCCTATACTACTTCTTCCTCCCAAGACAATAACAAACTCTGGGGTATATTCCATGAGTCACCAAATTTTCCTAATACAACAACAAGCTCATCTCATCAGGCTGGGATATATACATGACTCATGAATTTCCCAACACAAGTACATCACAACAAACACTGGGGTAGCCATATGACTCATTCAAATTACCAGAGTTATTAAAGCAATGTTTTCCCACTCGTGCAAAACAAATTACTCATACCTACATATGTGGATATCTTCCAGCTTACCAATATAAATGGCAAAATATACAAATGAAATACTGATAATAATAATAATAATAATAATAATAATAATAATAATAATAATAATAATAATAAGTCGAATACTGACAATAATATCTATAACTTCTACATATAATTCGGGGGTGAGATATATGTACTATCACAATAGTGAGCGAGGCAGTGTTAGAATGAATTCTGTATCCTGAATTCTGTCGGTCTCGGTTTATCTGACTGCGAGCAGCCTATCTGGTTGACGTCCCCCGGCTTCCGAGATGGCACTCTCCTCGGGTAAGCACTCTTGTATTCCGTTCCTGCTAAAATTTCTGTAATGTTCCGATTTGCTTTTCATACAGGAGTCTGCCCTAACCTCGCCTAGATTCACCAAATTAGTTACTTATGACGCCTTAGTTTTTCAGCTGGACTTACCTGTTCGTTTCCGAGGCATTCTCATTTCTTGTTTCACTAAAATATGTATATGTAGTTTAATATTATTTCTCTTGGGGTTTGCCTCTGGTAGTTCTGTATCACCTTAGGTACGCTAGATTTTGGATAACCTGTAAATTGCATTGTACGACTGCATTGGTAACTAGTTGTATAGTTGTTTTGAAATTTGAAATTACACTGCTACGAAATAAGCTATGTACATCACTGAACTTATAACTCGCAACTCGGAATTGTATGCAAAATGTATTTGTAAAATTATTTGGTAAATAATATTCTTCAAATCTAAGGATCACGGGCATTTATTTCGGAATCCGCTATCTAAGCCATGTCCATGCCTTTGGTAGGTTCCCAGCCCTTTCCATCTTCCCGGTTGGTTGCCCTACTGATGTTTACATACATGTTTTGTTGGAGATCCGCGTAATGCCAACTACTGTTTCGAGTGTGTAGTGTTTCCTTATATTGTGTATTGTACTCTTACCTTCCCTTTCACTGTGTTTGTGCCTTGTTTTATGTTACCCCTGTAGTCTGAGGTAGCATTTTGGTAGCAGAGGCAAGCGCTAGATTGCGGAAGAAGAAAAGTGAACCGTGATCATACCTAACCTAAAACTCCGTAAATGTTGTAGTTCGTATATCGCTTGAAATCTTGTTTCTACCTGTCAGGATGGCTCGCGCTGTTCCTAATGCTTTCCATTTAAGAAAGGCAGAACCGATTTACGAGTTAAAAATTCGCAAAATTAATTCGACAGGGAATGTCAGAGATGACACTAGCCTGTTGAAGCAGTCCCTTGACCTACCTATAACCATACCTGAGTTAACTACATACGAGTTGCGTGAGTCTTTGGCCGTGATTGAAGATAGGTTACCTGAATTTAACGCCATTCTTTTGTCCTTTAGTGCTTCTAAGCCCTCGCATGGCCAATTAGCGCGGGTTAAGGGGCAGTTATTACATTATTTAGACAGGATTAAGGATTTGTTGTCTAGTGAATTGCCGGAAGTTGAGCGGCAGAAATGTCAGACCTTCTTAGAACAGTTTTCCAAAGTTTTCGACAGAATCAGTGGTTTGTTTGAAGGCAATAAGTTAAATAACACCGTTTCTCAAATTCAAATGTCGATCCCATCTGCAATGAGTGACAGTGTTAATTGTGGTGAGGCATCTATTGCTGGTCAAGTGGGCGATCTGACACCTAGTGCTGGTGTTAGGTCTATTCAGGAGTCTGCTTGCTGCTTGTTGTTTTAAGGGCCTAACATCGAAGGTCATCGGCCCATTCAGGAGTCTGAGGTGACTAATGCTGCCCTGGGATCTTCTGTTTCGTTGTCTGGACCTAGGACACCTGTAAGTCATTCTAATGATACATCTCTTTTGCATGTTGGTATCCGTACAAGTTTTCCTATGATTCCTGCTAATTCCGTTGAAGCTCAGTGTTTGCCTTCTATTCCTAATCAACCCGGTTCTGATTCAATGGTGCAAAACCACCCACCTGTCCTAGCGCCACCCGTATCGAGTTGCATAACCTCTATACAACCGGTTAATGCCCAAATGGTCTCTCAGATTAGTGAGAACCTTTCTCAAATTAGGTTGTCTGCGCCCGTAACATTGCAGGATAACGTTAATCCTAACCTATCCTGTACTCCGTCCTTTTCACAAGGGCACCCGAATCTAAGGTACGAGGCCTGGCTAAACCCTCTGGACTATTCTAAGCCTAGCCAAGCACCCCCTACACCTGTCTTCCCCCAGATTTTCTCCAATCTGCCTCACCCGTTGACCACTGTGTTTAAAGGTATCTCGAAATTTTCAGCTAACTCCGTTGATGAAGTTATTTCCTTCCTTCGCTTTCTAACCAAGTTCAAGGATCAGGCAATAGTGTATAATCTCAGTAACAACAACGTATTTCAAATTCTGTACCCACATGTCTCTGGAGCTCTTTCTGAGCACATTGTCAGGGCCATTACTGAAAGATGGTCAGTAGATCAATTTCATGCCCATGTCTTGAATATTTCATTCCTGCTCGTGCCTTGTCTGCATTAGTGCAGAAGCACTATTTTAGAGTACAACATTTTAATGAGTCTCTATCTGAGTATGTTCAAGACATTAAGCTCCAAGCTACAATTTTCCGGCTCCACTATTCAGAGGCTCGGATGGTTGCCAACATAGTTGAAGGTCTCGCCCCGAACTATAGATCATATCTGGCTCTTTCACACCGACCTGCAACGTTCGCCCAGTTGGAAGCAATTACAGTGTCCGCTGAAGGCATTCGATATGCTGACCAGCTACGCCTGGCATTAGCCCCACCTCCTATAACCATACCCCCTACTCAGGATTCTAAAACCGCCACGTCACCTGCTTCCAACTCGCGTAATCTCCGTTCATGTTTCAATTGTGGCTCCACGGCTCATCTCAAGCGGGATTGTCCCAAGGCCGGGACATTAGCCAATAGGAAACCTGCGATGGGTGGAGGCTCTTCCACCAATACTTCTTGCCGTAACTGTGGATCGGCTAGGCATTTCTCTAGGCAGTGCCCACGTAACACTTCTGGCTCTGGACCCCCAGGCCATAGTAGTGCTAGATGTCTAACCGCCGGTTCTGCTGACAAATCCCAAAGCATGGCTTCTTGTCGTGTCGATCATAACTGTACCCTGGTTAATTTACTTAATTCTGAGGTTAATGGTTGCTACCAGTTTGACTCTGGTCTTCATTTCTTACAATCTTGTAGGATTTCTGCCATACCTTCTTGTAAACTACCATATTTAGGCATAAAGGTCAATAATGAACCTGTCTGTGCGTTGCTAGACTCTGGGAGTAGTGTCACCTTGATGAGTGAGACCTGGTATGATTCTATGAAAACTGTTTGCAAGCTACCTACATTACAATCCGTGTCCTTAACCTGCCATACTGCTAATTCAAATTCATTGAATATTGTAGGGTCCCTAGAGATCAAGATTAGAGTCCGTGATTTCACCTGGAAAATGCCAGTGCTAGTGGCTAAAGATTTGTCCTGCCAATTCTTATTGGGTGCACATTTTATTGCAAAAACAGGCATGATTTTGGACCTCCAGTTCAACAGATTCCATTTTAAATTTTGTGCAAGAACATTTGAGCTGTGTGATCGCTCCCCTATTCTGCCTTGCCATGTTAACGCTGTTCCCGAAGATTCTGATGAACCCAAGGCTTTTGATTTTAATCACTTACCCGAAGAGCAGGCCAATCAACTTAGGAAACTCTGCGATAAGTTCCCTGATGTTTTCACCGACAGGTTAGGCGTCACCAATGTATTGGAATACAAAATTGAGGTTACAGATAACATACCTGTTCGCTCTCCTCCGTACCGGTTGTCACCTCCCAAAATGAAAGCCCTGAAGGCTATCATTGATCAAATGCTCGCTGACGGAGTGATACGGCTTTCCAAGTCAGCCTATTCTTCTCCAATGTTTCTGTTCTCCAAAACCACAAGGTGGTTATCGGCCTGTAGTCGACTATCGGATGTTGAACCGTAAGGTAGTCCTCCAATCTGTCCCACTTCCTGATTTGCACTCTTGTTTTTCTTGGTTCGCTAATGCAAAAATTTTCACCACTTTCGATTTAAATCAGGCTTATTACCAGATACCCCTTGCCGAGGAATCCAAGCATCTCACTGCATTTGGAACCGATTGGAACCTATATGAATTCGGACGCGTCCCTTTTGGCCTAGCAACGGGAGCGGCTGTCCTTACACGGTTACTAGATTATGTCTTATCGGACATTAAGTTCAAGTTTGTTTATAATTACTTTGACGATCTCGTAATTTTTAGCGAAACCTTCGAGGAACACCTACTCCATCTCAACGAAGTGCTGGAAAGACTGCGTAAAGCAGGTCTAACCCTCAAGGCATCCAAGGTTTCTTTCGCACAACCCCAGATGTCCTTCTTAGGACATATCATGTCGGGGAGGGTTGTCTCAATAGATCAGTCTCGTACTGCCGCCATCCAGAATTTTCCCCCTCCAGAGGACGTCAAGGCTGTAACCAGATTCATTGGCATGGTGAATTTCTTTCGCAAGTTCATTCCTAATTTTGCTGAACGTGCAGCCCCATTAAATGATTTGAGAAGAAAGGACGCCAAATTTGTGTGGGGTGCTGCCCAACGTGAAGCCTTCATGGACTTGAAATCCGCCTTATTTAACGCTCCTGTACTGGCTATGCCAGACTTTTCTAAACGCTTCATCCTTCAGACTGACACCTCTTCCTCAGGCATATCCGGAGGTCTTCTACAGGAATTTCAAGAAGGGCGTCGTCCTATTTCTTATGCTTCCCGTGCCCTGAATCCTGCTGAGCGCAATTATTCCATTTATGAGCTGGAAGCCCTCGCTGTTGTCTTCTCCTTAGAACGCTTCAGAATGTACCTGGAACATCTCCCTTTCGATCTGGAAACTGACAATCCGGCGTTGAGTTTTGTACTGGCCAAGCCGCGAAAGATCGGTCGTCTAGCACGTTGGGCAGTGCGCATCTCAGCCTTCCAATTCGAAGCCCGCCACATTCGTGGCACGGAAAACGTTGTGGCTGATGGCCTCAGTAGGATGTTCCATCCAGACAGCTCTGACCCTCAATCCGAGCCAGTTGAATCATCTCCCGAACAAGTATCAGCTTTTGTCAATGTTGTTCTCACTGACTCTCCCTTCCTTTTCAAGGATATTGCCAAACATCAAGAGGATGATCCTGAGTTAAAAGCCATTGTCGACAGGATTAAATCCGGTGAGCATGTTAAGCCCTATATTCTTAAGAATGGTGTCTTGTGTTGTCCTGCTCGTGGCCGCAGAGACCCCTAAATTGTAGTCCCAACTAACCTGGTCCCGGCTCTCTTCAAATACTTTCGTGAATCCCCAGTGGGCGGTCATCTGGGCGTTTTCAAAACAAGAGAAAAATCCGTAACCACTTTATTTGGAAATCCATGGATAGTGAGATTCGTACCCTTGTCAAGTCCTGTAAGATTTGCAACATCAGTAAACTTGCCCCGAATACTCGTCTGGCTCTCTTGTCTTCTGAGCAAGCTTCTCGCCCCATGGAAGGACTGTTCATAGACTATATTGGTCCTTTTCCGAGATCTCGGAATGGTCATCGTTTCATACTCGTGTGTGTTGACGCCTTTTCGCATTTTACGTGGCTGTTCCCCACTCGGATGGCTAACGCCAACACCGCCATCTCGTGCTTGAAACAGATATTCGCCTCGTTTGGACCCTGTCAATTCTTGGTAAGTGATAACGCAAGAGCCTTTACTTCTGCCCAGTTCCGGAATTTCTGTTTTGATCTATCCATTGCTCATGTAACCACTACTCCGTATTACCCGAAGCCCAATTATGCTGAGAGAGTGAATCGTAACCTGCGATCTGCCCTAATCGCTTATTACTCCTCAGACCACTCCAAGTGGGATTCTACACTGAATTGGTTGTCATTTGCATTTAACACTGCTGTCCATGAAAGCCACAAGCAAACCCCTGCTTCGTTAATGTTGGCTTTTACTCCAAATTCCCCTCTATCTAACCTATGGTCAATTAATGATCTTCTGCCCGACGATGCCAGCCCAGAAAAGATCCGAGCTAATTGGCACCGTGCACGAAAGAACTTGAAGGTTTATTACGCTAATGTCCAGCGTAATTACAACCACGGGCGAAGACCGCACGATCTCTCTGTGGGTGACCAGGTGTTTATTAGAACACATCCCGTCAGTAGTGCTGCGGACCATGTTATCAGTAAGTTGGCCCCCAGGTTTCGAGGTCCCTGCACCATCTTAAAGTTCCTTACCCCGGTGACATTATTGGTGAGCGATCCCGAAAGGAAAAGGATCAGCAGAGTACATCTCTCCCAGATCAAGGTACCTTAACTCTGGTAGGGAAGGGTAAATACCATTGTTGGTGACCTTGTAGATTTAGTTGTAAGTTATTTGTAAGAATTTAGTTATAAAATAAGTTTATTGTAAGGTTATTTATAAGGTTTTGGTTATAAGATAATAACAAGTTTTATTGTAAGTAGGTTGTAAGTAATTGTGTAAGTGAATACTTTAGGTATCCTCTAGTGTATCGATTTAGTATTATAAGTTAGATTAGTTTTAGTTTAGGGTCACTACTTGGAATTTTCTTCCTTTTACGGTCAGGTTTAGGGCACCCTCCTGTAGTTTCTTTTCACCCCCACCATAATCTTGTCACGTGAATTGTAGATAGCGGTGCTTACCCCGGGGCTAGTGCCCTAATATCCCTGGTGTGCGAGGGAGAATCCCTCCTGCATATTCATTAAGCCACCCATGGGGTGACGCTACGCGATCTTGAGCCCAGCAGCATACTTTCCCCTCAAAGTATTTCCCTGTCTGCTGCGGTTTGTGTGTGTTACAGTGGCTGCAGTGACCAGCTTCTTCGGACAGCAACCTGAAGTGCCAAATTGGGAGGCGCACTGTGTGCCTTGGGCGTCACCATCTGGCACCACTATCCTGCGGGGAACATCCTATTGGTGGCAGGCGGACTGGACGGTCTCTCACCCCTGCTTATTTGGTACAAGAGACCACTGAACTGCATCTCACCTAGGTGTCGGGTTTGGACTGACATTGAATGGAGGCTGGCGGCAAACGGCCGTGTCGGCAGCCGCATCATCAGCAAGAACCTGTGGCCTAGCTGTGCTGTGACTGTTGTGGGAAAGAAGTGCAAAAGTGTTAGCAACAAGTGAGAAGTTTTGGTATTTCTAACATTTGGAAGAAAGTATGCTGTACATGATTTGGTGGGCAGACTACAAATTGTCTAATCATCTGTGAAAGAAGGCATTTTGAAGTGCAATGTGACAATCCATGTGGATTTTGTGATATTTATTCAAGAGGTGGATCTATATTATTTTTGAAAATTATGTGACAGTTTGTGTTGTTGGTTATGACAAAGTTAACTTCAAGAAATCAGGTGTGTTAAAGTAATGTACCTTTACTATTGGTACTGTGTGAAAACGTTCTATCGCTTGCTCCCCAGTGAGGTTATTTCATTGGTTGAGCAGGGCTCGACTTTCGGGGGGAGGAAGATGTTACAAGTGAACCATGTAATGCGAGGGGAATGTACTTTTTTGAAGACCTTGTTTGTAAAATATGATATGATGTTTTATTTTTATTGACCTAACCTGTACTGTATAATGTTGTAAATAGAAGAATTCTGTCTATAGTTCCTGGAAAGATCCGGAAAGTTACATAACTTTTGTACAGGGTGTGTTACTTTGTTGGGATGTGTTCTAGAAAGTGTGTTCTGTCTATTCTGGAAAAATACGACTTTCGCGATCATGCGTATTCTAGAATGTTAGTCAAAGTTCGCGATCGAAAGTAAGGTTGTGATTGGTGAGTCTAGGTGGCGATAGGGAACTCGTGCACGCTGATTGGCTGCCTCCAAGGTCAGTAATTCGTATATATAGTGAGCGAGGCAGTGTTCGAATGAATTCTGTATCCTGAATTCTGTCGGTCTCGGTTTATCTGACTGCGAGCAGCCTATCTGGTTGACGTCCCCCGGCTTCCGAGATGGCACTCTCCTCGGGTAAGCACTCTTGTATTCCGTTCCTGTTAAAATTTCTGTAATGTTCCGATTTGCTTTTCATACAGGAGTCTGCCCTAACCTCGCCTAGATTCACCAAATTAGTTACTTATGACGCCTTAGTTTTTCAGCTGGACTTACCTGTTCGTTTCCGAGGCATTCTCATTTCTTGTTTCACTAAAATATGTATATGTAGTTTAATATTATTTCTCTTGGGGTTTGCCTCTGGTAGTTCTGTATCACCTTAGGTACGCTAGATTTTGGATAACCTGTAAATTGCATTGTACGACTGCATTGGTAACTAGTTGTATAGTTGTTTTGAAATTTGAAATTACACTGCTACGAAATAAGCTATGTACATCACTGAACTTATAACTCGCAACTCGGAATTGTATGCGAAATGTATTTGTAAAATTATTTGGTAAATAATATTCTTCAAATCTAAGGATCACGGGCATTTATTTCGGAATCCGCTATCTAAGCCATGTCCATGCCTTTGGTAGGTTCCCAGCCCTTTCCATCTTCCCGGTTGGTTGCCCTACTGATGTTTACATACATGTTTTGTTGGAGATCCGCGTAATGCCAACTACTGTTTCGAGTGTGTAGTGTTTCCTTATATTGTGTATTGTACTCTTACCTTCCCTTTCACTGTGTTTGTGCCTTGTTTTGTGTTACACCTGTAGTCTGAGGTACCGTAGCAATAGCATCAGTATCAGTGATGGTAGTGGAAGTAGTAGCAGTACCAGCAGTGGTAGCAGAAGTAGTAGCAGCAGTATCATTGGTGGTAGTAGAAGTAGGAGGTGCATTATCATTTATGGTAGTGGTTGTAGTAGCAGTACCAGTGGTGGTTGCACCAGTAAATTATCGGTGGTAAGCAAAGAAGGTGCATGCCAAAGGATCAGAGCATTTTACCAGTAGGGCAATGAATATAACAGATAAACTAGCGTGGACCAGGGCTAATTGCTATGCCAATAATTTATTAATTTGAACTAGCCATACATATCAGTTATAAGTATAATACTCTCAGTCACTATAGCCAGAGATACTGACACTATTTAGGTGCATGGACTCTCAAAGGGGGACCAGCCCCATAACCAACCAAAAGTTTTCCAGAATTTTAAGGAGGAGAGCCTCCAAACATTCGCTTAACCCATCAGAAAGATTAAGTAAGAACATGAGTTACATAAGTATTACAAAGATCGCTAGACGCATAGCACTGAAGGTCAAACCGAGGAAGCAGAAGGCTTCCTGTCAAGAAAAGTTAACAGGGATCAACCACGACCTTCTAAGAATTCTCAGTCCTTCATGTGTTTCGTGCATCCCAATCACTTAAAATATTCAGATACATTACGCTACTTAAATGAGGGCGAAATCACATACTGTGCCCAATATCTGTGATAACATATATGCAAAGATACCGAACGGGGGCCCAGTTATCCCACAAACATTATAAAATGACTAGAACAATCCAGAAATGACCCAATTTAATCTGAGACACATAATGGAATTTTACAACGGTGTGCATAAGTTGAAAGAGTTTTGAATGTAGGCAACCCAAAATATCATTTCAATGTGATAATACAATTAGCAATTATCTAAAAAGTCCCTCCTATTGTCTTTAAAACATTTAGACAAGCCAGCTTCCTGCCTTCCACGCCTGTAGCAGTCCGGGGATCGAGCGGGTCCAACCCGTGCTAACGCCCGAGTCAAGTCAACTCTATCGCACACTTGCAATGAAAGGAACCACCTCAGCGAGGCAGACACCCCAGTATATATGTATCGCATGCAGGCTCTGATTGGGCGGGTCAAGAGTGCCGGGGCATGTAAACGTGCGCATGGAAGGAAGAAGCAGGCCAGCCAAAATACATAAACAGGAGCGCTGCGAGGCGGAAGAAAACTTCCCTTACCCCGCAGCCATAAAGAGGGGAAAGGGACAAGAAATACAATTTATTAAGAAAAGATAACACACACAAATAATAGAAAAATTAATTCAGAGTGGCTTGCAGGAGCTCATAAAATGTGAAATATTAAAGGTGAACAGTGAGGGGGTGAAATTCATGGCACAGTTGTAATAGAAGTAGTAGCAGGAGCACCAGTTGTAGTTGTAGAAGCAGTAACAGTTCCAGTGGTTGCAGTAAAAGTAGCAGCAGAAGCACCGGTGGTTGTAGTAGAAGTAGTAGTAGCACCAGTGCTGGTAGTATAAGTAGGAGTAGGTGTACCAGTACTGGTAGAAGTAGCAGCAGAATTACCAGTGATGGTAGTAGAAGTAACAGTGCTAGTGGTGGTAATAGAAGTAGCAGCAGCAGTACCAGTGGTAGTAGTAGAAGTAGCAGCAGTTCCAGTGGTGGTAGTAGTGGTAGTAGCAGTACCAGTGATGGTAGGTTTTTTTTTTTGTTATGGCAGGGAAAATCTTTTAAAGACACCACTCTGTGTGGGAGTTGGATTTCCACCAACTAAAAACCCCTGCCCTCTTCACTCAGACCATTCTGGAACTGCTTGTCGGCATGACATCAGAATGGAGTGATGTATATTATTAAGTTCTTCCTTTCTCTTCTTTCTCCTTCATCCCCATAATGCTTGTCGCCATTGCCTTTACTGTGTTCCAGGCAAACGGGCTCTCTAACATAATCTGAACCAGATACCCTGGCGTGAGTCGTCGGCCAAGTTGTTGGCAGGATTTCCTTCGTTCTTCTTCCCATCGAACACAGTAGAAAAAAGTGTGTTCTGCTGTATCCCTTTCAGAACAGTACTGACAACCATCTCCCTGCATCTTTCCCATCTTCATGGCGTATACGCCGAATCTTCCATGTCCTGTCAGGATCTGCGACAGATAGTAATCTACCTGCCGATGTCTACATTTAAGCCAGTCTCCTATGTTGGGTATTAGCTTTTTTGTCCATTGGCCAACATCGGTTGTGCCATCCCATCGGTCTTGCCAGTCTAGTAAGAGTTGGTTCCTCGAGGCTTTCTTTTCTTCAGCAGATATAGTTGCACCCCTTTCATGCCAAAGTTTTCTCTCTACAACGAGGAGGTCAATGGGAATACTGGCAGCTACAACTTGTAAAGCTGCTGTCGAAACAGTTCGATATGCACAGGTAACTCTGAGCAGCATTTTCCTCTGTACTCTTTCCATAGCTCTTCGGTGAATCTTCCTCCTGAGTGCATTGTGCCAGATAGGTGCAGCATAAAGTAAAATGGAATATACTGCAGAGCCCATAATCTGTCTCTTAACTGTTCTTGGTCCCCCGATGTTAGGCACAAGTCTGGTTAATGCCGATGCCTTCTTCTCTGCGTTTTGGGTTACTGCCTTCACATGTGCACCAAATGTGCAATTCCTGTCAATAAGAACCCCAAGGTATCGTACAGACTTTCCTGGGATAATCACTGTATCATTTAATAAGAAACGGACATTTTTCCAATTCCTGGAATTAGCAGTACCTCTGGTGGTAGTAAAAGTAGCAGTAGCAGTAGCAGTAGCAATAGCAGTAGCAGTAGCAGTAGCAGTAGCAGTGGTGATAGTAGAAGTAGTAGCAGTACCACTGGTGGTAGTAGAAAATTAGTATCAGCACCAGTTGTGGTAGTAGAAGTTACACTAGCAGTATCAGTAATGGTAGTAGAAGTAGTAGCCATGCAAATGGTGGCAGTAGATATAGCACCAGCAGTACCTGTGGTATTGGTGGAAGTAGTAGCAGTACCAGTGGTGGTAGTTGAAATAGTAGCATCAGTACCAGTGGTGGTAGTAGAAGTAGCAGCAGCAGGAGCAGTGGTGGTAGTAAAAGTTATAGCAGCAGTACCAGTGATGCTAGTTGAAGTAGTAGCTGCAGTACCAATGGTGGTAGTAGAAGTAGTACTAGCAGCACCAATGGTGCTAATTGAAGAAGTAGCAGCAGTACCAGTGGTAGTGTTAGAAGTAGTATCAGCAACACCAGTGGTGGTAGTAGAAGTTGTAGCAGTACCAGTGATGGTACTAGAAGTAGTAGCAGCAGTAATAGTGGTTGTAGTAGGAGTAGTAGCAATACCAGTGGTGGTATTAGAAGCAGTAGTATCAGTACCAATGGTGGTAGTAGAAGTAATAGCATCAGTATCAGTGATGGTATTGGAAGCAGTAACAGTACCAGTGGTGGTAGTAGAAGTAATAGGAGTAGTATCATTTTTATGGTAGTAGAAGTGCCAGTGGTGGTAATAGAAGTAGTAGCAGGAGCACCAGTTGTAGTTTTAGAAGTAGTAGCAGTACCAGTGGTTGCAGTAGAAGTAGCAGCAGAAGCACCAGTGGCTGTAGTTGAAGTAATAGCAGCACCAGTGGTGGTAGTAGAAGTTGCAGTAGGTGTACCAGTACTGGGAGAAGTCAGTGGTGGTAGTAGAAGTAACAATACTGGTGTTGGTAGAAGAAGTAGCAGCAGCAGTACCAGTGGTAATAGCAGAAGTAGCAGCAGTTCCAGTGGTGGTAGTAGTGATAGTAGCAGTACCAGTGGTGGTAGTAGAATTAGCAGCAGCAAAATCATTAATGGTAGTAGTACTAACAGCAGCTCCAGTGGTGGTAGTTGAAGTAAAGGAATCAGTACCAGTGGTGGTAGTAGAATTAGTAGCAGTGGTAGTAGTATAGTAGAAGTAGCAGGAGGGGTACCAGTGTTTGGTAGTAGAAGCAGTAGCATTACCAGTGTTACTAGTAGAAGTAGCAGCAGTAGTACCATTGTTGGTAGTAGTAGAAGCAGCAGTATTACTAGTGGTGCTGGTGGTGTAATTGGTGGCAGTAGAAGTAGTAGCAGCAGCAGCAGCAGTCATAGCAACTGAAGGACCTGGACAAGGACCAGACTTATTTTGAATTTTTTCCTCTCGCATTAGAGTGAATGTCTCATTACCTCATAATTCATAAACATTTATGGTTCTTATAGTTTCCCTATGGTCCTTAAGGTAGGAAAAACAGAATAAAATTACACTGAGCACATGGTCCATCAAAAATCATTAAGCACCTTAATACAATAACATTAGCTGTATTGAGAGATGTTTGGTTGAAATTAATTAAGAAAATCTTACTGTTATTGTAAATTTGATATACACTGACGGAGAAGAATATGGACAAAAACTAGAAATTGTACAATCATATTTTAGGAATTTCAGCTACACTCTGCCTCTAAGAGAAGTAAGAATTTCAACTTACTAGGTAACCTAAACAATCCCTTATGAATTTGGTGGTATTTATAGAATTAGGAAATAATGTTCCCACCATTGTCTTCCTGAACACTGGCTCTCATTATATGAGTTAAAAGCTCCAATCACCATTTTTAAACTTTTTACCAGATGCATTTATGGTCTATTACAGCACCCTGAGCAAGGCAAGACTAGGTATGACAGGCTTTCATTATGAGAAGTGAGATTCACCCTCTTCTGCCACAAGGAATTAATCACAATTACCTCTGAAGAGTCATTTAAAATGAATCACAGGAAAATTTAATTGTTCACAGTACTGTGAACATTAATAATGGTAATCATGAAGATGATAATAACAATAACAACAACAATAATGACATACTTCTATCCAGGAAAGCGTCTTTGAGAGCAGTCCTGGATAGCTGAAGTGACAAAAATGTCTTGATCATACAGTATGACTCCTCAGCTGCTTCGAAGGAAGCTGCTGCAACCTTTGGTTTCCCACCATGTCCAGCTATTCTCTGCAAATATCGGGTCTAGCAACAGGGAAATGGTGAAATAAGGTTCCCTGCTGCCAGATCTCTTCACTGTCTGTATAGATGATACAAATTGACATTTTTCATGTATGCTCTGAGACATGAAAAGAAGTAGAAGAGAATAATTAAGGGCACTCTTATCAGTTTATATTTTTAGTGCTAATTTCGATACCCTCAAAACAAAACTGACTTATCAGGAATAATATAACATTACATCAATTGAATATTAAGGTGCCTGTTTCAAGTAGGTTTACCAGTTGTATGCATAAATTTATGCCAGTTTTTTGTGGTAAAGAAGACATGTAATTTGCAAGGGAAATTCATTTTTAGTTTATTCAAAATATTGGCCATCGGCTTTCACACACTTCGTCCATCTTTCAGATAAGTCATGAATACCATGCCAGAAAAACTGCTTTTCTTTTGCGGCAAACCATTCATCGAGCCATTTTCCACCTTCCTCGAAATTGCTGAAGTGCTGCTCTGCGAGCACGTGCCCCATTGATGTGAAGAGGTGATAGTCAGATGGTTCCAGGTTGGAGGGAGTAACACGGGTGCAGAAGGATGTCCCATCCAAGCAATTTCAAGGTTTCTTTCACTGGTTTTGCTGTGTGAGACAGCGCATTGTCATGTAACAAAATCACTTTGCCATGTCTTCTTGCCCATTCTGGTCGTCTTTCAATCAATGCATGATTTAAATTAATCATTTTCTGGTGATAGTTTTGTGCATTAACAGTTTCTCCATGCTTCAAGAGTTCATTAATTCACAATACTACTACCACAGCACACACTGTCTTTCATACTGAAATCATCACGTTTGAATTGTCGAAACCATGTCTCACATGTTATAATCAATGGAGCATGTTAACCATATGTTTTATCCAGCAAATGATGACTTACCACAGCCTTTTTCTTTTGATTATTTAAGAAAAGCAATCTGGTGTTGGTGTCTATACCAAATGCTCATAATTTACAGAGAACAGAGAGGCGTTCACTTCAAAACCAAAAAAAAAAAAATAGATCACTACATCTGATGAAAAGGAATACCTATTCAAGTTATGAATGTTCCTCTTCAACAAACCTTATCCATAATATTATTGTACAAAACATAATCTATAAACCAAGTGGCTCATGTATGTAGATGGGGAATGGTATGGTTTACTTGTTCTGGACTCAGGAGGTTAACAAAACAAGAACAATAGGGATTCGTACATCAAATAACCTGTACTTCTTCAATCAAGAAATTCCACTCTGGATATCATATTTAAAACACTTTAAAACACCCAAAAAACACCCAAAGACAAGCATAAACAATAACGAAAAAGTCAGCTGGTCTCCCAAAGAGTGGTCATCAAAGCAATAAATGGGGAGAACGGGGAAAGACCATTTGAATTTTCAATGCAAAATTCACCAATAGCAATTGGGAGATGTTTCTACCAATAGAAGCTTTGGTCTTTATCACGTGTGGTTCTGTGAGGTACAACAGTGCGCATGGTGAATGGAGGCCTGAAGTATTCAGTCTGAGTGGGGCAAGTGGAAGTGATCAATCTATAGGAGTTTCAACTAAATGCTCCTTATTATACCCTATGCAGAAAACAGATCATAAAATGATTACAATATCATCAATATGCTCATGGAGCAAATGCTATTCACTATAGGCTATGTTGTAAATAATCCAGCTACTGTATTCATGAAGCCCACACACAAGTTCATCTAATGTGCGATTCACACTGTATCTCTTACTACCTCTGTATGTGTATGTATGATATTGACTGTGAATAAAAATGTTTAAAATGTAAATGTTGAATTCAACAGATGATTTAATATTCAATAACCTCACATTGGATGTCTTGTATTTTAGGTTCAAAATAAAATCTTTGGAACTCAAATTATCATCTAAAGATGAAATAATCTAAATGCTGTATATTGATCTAGAGAATGCACTCGAGTTGAGAAGACAAAAATTAAATAATGCTTAAGTGCCGGGACAGTGGTAAAGTGATTTTGAAGAGGTTATGATTCGAAGAATTTTATGCCTTTCCAGTAACATGTTGCATTTAAGGAAAACTTTAGGCATGGCTTATTGACACAAAACAGTTTTGAGGTTTTAGGGACTGAAGATGAAGAGGTATACATAGAATGTCAAAGTGTTAAAACATAAAAGAAAATCATGACAGCAACCAAAGCTGAAAAAAAAGCCAGTACATTAATAGTAGGAGTATGTTATAGTAAGGAATATAGGACACAAAGTCATCAAAAGTACTGCATACTGCAGTCCCAGCATACGAGTCAGTCAGCCAACATCACATGTCAATAGTGGGAATATTAAAGTAGATACAGATGCTTTGATTGTTCACATTGGCACGAAGGATATTCAAAACGCATTGACATTATGGTTGCTACTGATGCACTTATTATAACGATAAGAATGAGGCTTCCATTGGCAGAGCTTTTTCTTAGTGACTTTTTTACAGGAACAGATTGATTATCATTACATTGATGTCATTAACTCCACTCTTGACTCGTTATGCCATAACGAAAATGTCCTTCATGTCAATGGTATTAGTTGGCCTAGAGACTGTGATTTTGGTAAAGCTGGGCTTAAGAGAATGAGAAAGAGAAGACTCTAGATGTTATATTTGACTTCCATAAGGCCGTTACCAGGCAAGCGAGTTGCATGCTAGCACTTGTGCTGAGCTGAGTCTGAATCAAAACAACGGATAAGCGATTTAAATTGTTTTGCACATAGGTTCCCCAGGTTCTAATCTTTCCCAACCTCTCCTACCCTTCCCACCGCTTAAATATGTACCCTGAGTAGTATGAGTAAAATATGTTCTGGAACAATGGATGCTGAATCAGCATTTTCCTGTGCTATTGGTAGGAAATTTGAAATTTTGTGCTGAGTTAGCATTTTTTGGTGCAGGCAGAGTCAGTGACATGAGGGGTTTTCGACCCCTAGATGAGTTAAGACATAATAATATCATAAATAACCTTACCTATGAGGGTAATCCTAACCTCACAGGATCCCCTGTGGAGCCCAATCAGTCAGGTGACCTGTAGGTTAGGTTAGGACAACATTATGATGTCTTAACTTAACCTTCCTTATGAACGCTAACCTAACCTCACACAGGCTCCTTATGGAGGAACCTTATTGGTCAGGTTAGTAGATTTTTTGAGGGAGGTGTGGGTCCTCCCCTCCTCCTCCCCCTCGGATCACCTCCTGACGCCGTCCAAAAGAATGGGGAAGCAAGAGAGAATTTTATCTCCCCTGGGGCATCTTCGAACTTGACTGAAATAATTGCTGGCTTCCTTGGGGCAGGAGGCCAGCTGGCTACTCTCCCGAGACCAGGAAAACTATAAGGAATTGGGCTACTACTACAGTAACTTGTTTTAATTTCCCTACAGTAGGAGGAGGTGGGCCTCCAAGATGGTAATGTCGTCTCCCAGGCCAGGAGATTTGTTATGGTGAAGGAGCTGATTGGGGAAGGTGAGGAGTTTGGCGGCTGTGGCCTGTACTAGGAACTGTTCCGGCAATCACCTTAGTGCAGGAGAATGGATCATTCTCAGGACAGCTGACGGCAGGGACCAGCCTGTCTCTGTCTTCCAAATACAGAGGCGTAGAGCCACGGGAGAGCTGTGGCCACCCCCTCCTCTGCTCAGTTGGTTGGTCGAAGTGCAGAGCTGTTGGACCACAGACCAGTTATGGTCACTTGTAGGCTGAAATTTACACTGCATCTGCCGATGGAAAAATGATTTTTTTTTTGAGGGGCCCCCCAAAGTTTGCCCTCCACCGCGTGGTGATCAATCCTAATCTACATCACTTCCAACATGCCGTTTGTTCTAAGAAGGAGACAGCAGGGAGGATTGGGAAATGTGATACTATGGAAGTATCTGTCTGTCCCCATTCTCAGCACGTTGCCAGGCCAGATGTGGTGATACGGTTTCATTGCAGTGTAATTGGGTTGTTGCGACTGATGAAACAACATATCAGACGTGCATAACATTCCATAGGTGCAAAAATACAATTTTGAAACAAGTCAGATGGAGGACCAGATTACCCTAAATGAGCAGACACAACACATCACTCTGAAGGTAGTTTAACACATTTATTACACATGAATAAATGCCACATATTTACACATATGTACAAAGAATGAAGAGATACACCAAGATGTGTTTAATGCTGCCAGTTGCCATGTTCAGTCTGACAATAATAATGGACGCGGCAGCATGTTGCCAACTGTAAAAATGACAAATGAAATGCGGTAGACGAGTTGCCAACACAAAAGCCGTAACATACTCCCCCTCTGAGGGTTCTCATCGCTCAAAATCAATGTCAAGTTTCTTATACACAATCACAGACAAGTGAATAGAAAATGTCCAGTTGTCAAATAGCATTGATCATTGGAGTCATTAGTCATTGAACAGAGAGGTCTCAAGTTCAACACAGACTCAATTTGATATAAAAGAGTACTCAACTCTTCAAAATTAAGACTAGAACTTCCTACGGTCTACTTCAAAAGTGATTTCACAGGCTTTATTCCAGCTTCCCAAAGCCCACCGAAATGAGGACTGGAGGGTGGAATAAACTTCCATTTCACATTCACATTAGATGAACATTCTTCTATTTCAGAACATCTATCCTTAATAAATCTTAATAACTCATTGTTGGCTCCAAAATAATTTGTGCCATTATCACTCAAGATGAGATTTGGAAATCTTCTATGGGGTGTAAATCTTCTAAAGGCAGCAAGGAAGTCCTGAGTTGTTAGAGTCTTCACAGTTTCAAGATGTACTGCGTTAGTGACAAGACAAACAAAGAGAGCAATGTATGCTTTAAACTTTATCTTACTTCTCAGGTTATCAGCTTTAATGATGACAGGGCCACCACAATCAAGACCAAACTTAACAAAGGTCAAAGACGGTTCAACTCTATATGAGGGTAACTGAACTATTATGTGAGTGGTACGTTGAGTTTTGCTTCTGAAGCACATGTAACACAAATGGATCATGCCACGAATAACTGTCTTCCCATGTGGAATCCAAAATCTATTATGCAAAGGAAACAATACAGCCTGAGGGCCGGAATGCAATAACATCTCATATTCATGTTTAACAATCAATTTAGCAACAAAGAGTTTCAGAGGAAGAATGATAGGGTGTTTTTCAATTTATTCAAACTGAGAATTCATGAGTAGACCATCAACTCTCAACTACTCATAATCATACAGGAACAAATTCAAAGTTTTTAATGTGCTCGAAGAGGCAACTACATTATTAGACCTCAAATCATAAAGTTCCTTCCCATATTCACTAGCTTGCGTAAGATTTATTATTTTCATTTCAGTAATCCTCAATGAAATGAGTATCCTCAGTGGAGCGGACATTGGTAATAAATTTCAGAACATAGCTATAAACTTACTTGAGTTTGAGAAATTATGAAAATTTCTCTAACTCTTGGTGGATGTACGTTAACTAGCAGGACTCTCAAAGAGGGTTTCAATTCTGCATTCACAGCAAATAGTGTACCAGCACTACTGGCAGCAAAATCAGGATATATTGGGGACAATTCATGCAACCAGGAGGGAGCATGCCACCATACATCAAGAGAAAACATTTGTGAGGGTAAAACCCCTTGAGACAAGTGGTTAGCTGGATTGATGTGGGTAGGTACATGTCTCCAATCTGAGACTGAAGTGAGAGACTGAATTTCAGCAACTCTGTTGGCAACAAAGGTTTTACAACAATTAGCAGGTTTCTGTAACCAACACAGAACTATCACGCTGTCAGTCCAGCAGTATGTGGAGAAAGAAATGTGCAATTTCAGAGATTCAGTGACCTTACTCATAAGGCAAGAAAGTAATAGAGCATTACAAAACTCTAAGTGGGCAATAGATTGCTGTTTCAATGGAGCAATCTCAATTTAGAAGTCAACAGGATCACTGATATCTCATCATTATATGACACTGTCCTAACATACACACAAGCACCATAGGCAGTTTCTGAAGCATCAGAAAAGGCGTGGATTCCAATAACCTTATTATTCACAAAGGGCATTACATTTCTCTGCACTCTGAGTTCATTAAGCAAGGGCAGCTCACTGTAGATAGAATTCCAGACTTCAATATTTTCAGATAAAGGTTCTAATGGATCATCCCAATTGATTTTATATGCCAAAGAGACTGCAGGATAAGTTTGCACATAACCACAGCACATCCTAACAATCCAAGGGGTTGAAATATGGAAGCAAAGATAGCTAGAATGCTTCTCTTACTGACTTCCTTACATGCATCCTTCAAATTTATTGAAACTGAAACTCATCACATTTAGGATACAACACAATACCTAATGTTTTAATAGATTCATTCTTAGTGACGTTACAAGGTGACAACATTTCTGTATCTTCTACAAGGACATTGGCAAGAGCTTCTGGAAAATTTGACATCCACTTTCAATGATGAAAATGTGCACTATCAAGTACCAAAGAGATTTCTGATTGAAATTCCTTACCTTCTTCAACTGAACTAGTACCTGTCTGCAGGTCATCAATATAAAAACATGAGCGAATGATCTCTGATGCAGTAGGGTTAGATTCTTTGGGTTCATCAGCAAGTTGAACTAGACATCTAATAGCAAGAAAGGGTGCAGAATTTGTACCGTATGTAACAGTAGTAAGACGGTAGGCCTTTATCTCTTCATCAGTAGATTCATGCCAAACAATTTTCTGGAGATTTCTGTGGTCAGGATGAATTAGCACACATCTGTACATCTTAGCAATGTCAGCTGTAATAGCAACAAAATAGGTTCTGAACCTTAAAACAATAGACAGCAAGCCAGGCTGAATAGTAGGACCAACCATTAACACAGAATTCAATGCTCTCCCATTTGATGATTCAAAACTTCTGTCAAAAACAACTCTCAGCTTGGTTATAGTGCTAGAATCCTTGAGCACACAATGACGGGGCATGTAAAAACTTAATGAGTTAGAAGTCTCAGGAGGTGCAATTTCAATGTGTCCCATTTCACTGTATTCACGCATGAAACCTACATACTTCTTTTTCAAGTCTGGAAGTCTAGCAAATTTATTTTCAATCTGTTTAAGCCTTCTAACAGCATTATGCTTAGACTCAGCTACAGGTGACACTTCATCATGAATAGGAAATTTGACAACAAGCCTACCAGTATCATCTCTCTGAACATTATTCACAAAGCGTTCTTCACAAGCCCTTTCTTCAGGAGTAAGAACTGGTTGATGAAGTTCTTCAAGCTCCCAGAACCTTTGGAGATTATTGTCAATAGAATCAAGTTTTACAAGATTTGCACTACAACATAAGCTCCTATCAAGATATCAATAGTAGAAGCCTGATTAAATGCCCTATCAATAAAAATAATATCATGAGGAATAACCCAATTGGAACAATCAATTTCCTGTGCAGGAAGTGGACTTGTGATTGTGTTCACAACTGCACAGTTCAACTTCAAAATGTAATCAGAGACTTTAGAGAACTATACAAGGTTACATGTGGAGCTTACTGGTGACACATTCGCATTACCTATGCCAACAACAGGTAGATGACAAGCCCTTGACAAGGTCAGAAGTCACAAAGGGTAACTGGCTCACAGAGTCTAACAAAGCTTTAACTAGTACAATTTCTAATGAAATATCTTTTACTCCTACACATGCTGTGCTGATCAAAACATTAGAGCCTAGTCCTGAAACAACCTTCATAGCAGTGGGTGCAATTGCAGAACTTGTAGCATTATTATTATTATTATTATTATTATTATTATTATTATTATTATTATTATTATTATTATTATTATTATTATTATTATTATTATTATTATTATTATTATTATTATTATTATTATTATTATTATTATTATTATTATTATTATTATTATCATTATTATTACAAGTTTGATTTATTATTATTATTATTATTATTATTATTATTATTATTATTATTATTATTATTATTATTATTATTATTATTATTATTATTATATTTTTTTAATTGGGAGTGTTATTATTATTACATTTGTTTACAAAATGAGATCATTCAAACAAGGTTCCTCTGGTGCTTCGCTCCGGCTTGAAAGTCTAAGATGTAAGATAAAAGACTTCGTCCAGTAAAGCGTTATCTGGAAACGAGCCGATAACGCTGGCAGTATTTCCTCATTGGATAGCAATTCCTATCTGTTGAATAAGAGTCTCCGGTGATTGCAGATAATTGTTTGCCACTATCTGAAATCAGACTTTTAGCCTCATCGCACCACGTCCCCATTGTTTCGACTGCGAATACCATGAAGATGTAGCTGTCTGTTACTGCTCTGTATTTCGCCCTATTATTGTGCATGGCCAATTCTGCAGCAGAACCAGCAGCCTTGCAAGTTTGAGGCAAATGCGATGGTGCTGAGGTGTCGACACACGTGGCATCCCACAGGAGAAATCTGCCTTTATTCCATAGGACTAAAATCAGACCATCAGGGCATTTTCCACCTGTACGACTAATTCCACTCGGTTCTAGGACAGAAGGGATATCAATAGATGTAAAAGCTCTTTTGATAATGTTATTAACTAAACAATGCCTTAAAAATTGACCAGCATTTTTAGGGCAGCTTAAAGCATGGTGGCCATAAAAGTCGACTTCCTCTCCACATATGCACTTAAGTGACTGGCAGATTTTGCAACCAAGACGTAAGCCGATTGTAATTTTTTCTCTTTTCTTTTTTGTTATTGGCTTTATGTCGCACTGACAGAGATACGTCTTATGGTGACGATGGGACAGGAAAGGGCTAGGACTGGGAAGGAAGCGGCCGTGGCCTTAATTAAGATGCAGCCCCAGCATTTGCCTGGTGTGGAAATGGGAAACCACAGAAAACCATTTTCAGGGCTGCCGACAATGGGGCTCGAACCGATTGTAATTTTAAATGTCGTGTTATCCATACCTGTGCTCACATTGGCCAACAAAAAAGCCTTAAGCCATGAGCCTGCTTCCTTTTCCTGAAGAGCGAGATGTCGTGCTCAATCAATTTCTGCAGGACATGACAGAATCAAAGAGTCAAAATTCGATGGATGTTTACCATATCCCAACTTCTTTGTGAGTCCAGGGATGTTGGAGGGCTCAAATTATTGGTCATGGTATTCCAGTGATATCTTGTGTCAGTCATATGCCATATCTTGACATTATCACCGTAATCAGAGAACAGAGGCTTGATAAAATCAGATACTCCATAAACGGAAACAAGAAAAGCGGGAATGGAAATATCAGTTAATCTAAGAAATCCAAGGCCTCCAAATCTTATTGGTAAACACACCAATATCCAGTTATTTTCCTCAAATGGTATATTTAGTAGAGACTCAAGGCAACTTCCTGTCAAATCATCAGCTTGAGCAAGGAGCGAAGGAAATAACCATAGAGGTGTGGTCCACAGAAAGTAATTAAATTTTGGCGTAAAAATACAGTTCTTCGATAAGGAGAGAACTGATCACTTGTAAACCATCATACAGCCTCATTAATCCTGTTAGCTTTTGCTTCACAATTTCCTCCATGGCTTCAACTGTAAATGGTGTTGAAAGTAAGGAATAACTGGAATTTGTTGTAATGTGAATACCAGGAATGATGTGCTGTAATGCAGAAACTGTTGTCTCATCTCTCGCAGAACAGAAGTAGATTTCACATTTATGCAGATTTATTTCAATACTGATGTTTTTACAACCAGTGACAATTTTCTTCAGATTCATAAGAACCGTATCAGGATCACTGCCGATGGTTCCATCATCCAAATATAATAAGTTATGAGGACTTTTCGAGACTGCAATGACAGGCTGGTGTGCAAGACTAAAAAGTAATGGTCCTGTTAGATCACCTTGCTCTACCCCAGACTGTGACAAAATAGGTAACATGAGACCCAAAATATAAGTTAGAATGGTATCTATAGGCTTGCCCAGGAAAGCATAAAGTTCTAGAATTCTATCTTGTACTGTCTTTAACACAGTATCTCTACCAATGGTAATAAATGCATTTCTGAAGTCCATTTTTACTAAGATTTTATTCGTATTGAGATTCATAGTCTGAGAGAGTATGAGATTCAAAGTCTCTAATAAAGATTCGATGTAGCATTTAAAAGTAGGAAAGTTTGTGTGGAATGGATAATGGTTTTACAGCCTTTTGAAATACCCAAAGCCAAGTTGGTGAGGATAGAAATACTACTGGTCCCCTTTACTGCCATGCAAGATAATTTAGCAACCAGCCTTCGAAAGGTATTCCCAATAGTGATAGGTCAAATGCCTCCATCAGGCTTCTGAAGAGCAATTAATATGGCCCCATAAATGTTCGAGTAAACTTCAGAACTGAGTTGCCCTCTTAAAATGAAAATGCATAATTTTGTGATAGATTGGAGAAGTCTTCTTCCAGCATCTCCAGATTGTTTAGAGGTAAGATCTTTTAGATGTTGAGGATGAATGTCGTCAATTCCCAAAGCAGAACAATTAGGGAATGCCTAGTACAAGTATGGAGACTGAGCACATGTTTTACGTGCTGTGAAACAATCAAGTGTTTATTATTGTTCCTTTCATCAATTAAATTTTAAGCAACAATGAGTTTTCTCAGCACATGTGGCTAGGTTATCTAACAAATCCCTTGGTTCGCCTTGACGAGATGACAATAAGTAGTGTAATCTCTGCACGTTGTCAATACAGGTATTATTAATAACTAAATTTTGAAGCGTGTTCCTGAAACTAGAGTATTTTGTCAAATCTCCTTTAAAAACAGGCAGTTCAATGGGAGGGAGTTTCAAACTAGAGCTGGATCAAGTAGAGTTATTAGAAACAATGGATGCATTAGTGGGAATCCTGGGACTTTCAATGAACAAAGCAATTCTTAAATCCTACCAACTATTGCAACATACTGCTTTTCAAATTCATCATGCTCTCTGAATTGAGTCTTGTTAGATTTTGAGTCTAATTCACATTCTAGATACTCCCAAACAATACTGAATTCCTTCCACATTTCTGGCAGGAAATCAGTTCATAATGGTTGATGATATCTTGCTTCAAGTAATTTTCAAGATGAGGAAATGATCTTTTAAGCAGGGCACGTTTCTGAACAGCCTTTGCTTTGAATTCAGACAACATGATGACAACATTATTGACAAGATAATAAGATAATAATGGAAGTCAATCCTACAACTATGGTGACTGTGCAAATAATAAGCTCTATACTCAGTACACTGCATTCATTTTGCATTGTCGGAATGAGTGACAGTACTTGAATGGATCCAACAATGTAGGTAATGTATACAAGCTTGAATTAATGTATAATAAGTCACGTACGTCATAAACTATGCAAAATACACAAAGCGGCCCAACAAATTATTACCACAGAAGAGGCCTCGACGGTATGCCATGCGTCTTAGTAGGTATGTGATTTACCAACTGATGAGCCCAACTTAGCACACTGGGGAAAATGGAGGCAACCAAAAATGAGTTAGCAGGAAAATTTATAATGTCCAGTAACAGACCAACTATTATGGTATTATAAATTTACTCATTTGGAACAAATATTTCAGGTTCCCTATGCGAATCAACATCCTTATCATTTGATGGCCAGATAGGCATCAATTTTTTAAAATGAGACAAAGTCTCTTATAGTGCATTGGCACTGCCGGTGACTCCAAGTAGCCTAGCAGTAGCCTCCACGGTATGCACTAGCCATGCATCTTGGTGGTTGTGCTATTTACCAACTGATGAGCCCAACTTAGCACACTGGGGCAGAACACTGGCAAGCAGGAATGAGTTAGCTGGAAAATTTATAATGTCCAATAACGGGCCAACTATATTGGTGTTTTAAATTTACTCATTCAGAACAAATATTTCATGTTCCCAATGGGAATCAACATTTTTATCATCTGATGGCCAGTGGCTCCAAGTAGCTTACGCACTGGTCTTCACATCAACATCTCTTTTTTTGCTGGCCGGGGGATGCCTCAACTCTAATTCATACCTAGCCAGCTACAAAAAGCTAACAGGCCTGACGCCAACATATACCAACATATACCAACATATATACCTGCATAGTCCACGACATTCCTCCTTCAATTTCTAATCTTGAAATGGAAATAGAGCTACGCAAATACGATGTATACAGTGCTGGCAGGCTCCGTGCAGGCACAGAACCATCCAGAGAGGTACTGCTACATATCTCCGAGCCCCGTGATTACCAGGATATCATAAATAACAGAGTAAGCATCCGTGACAACCACTATAGAGCTGAACAGACCCCGCCGCACATCCAAGCTCAATTAATGGACACCTCACCAGCTCAACATGCGACAGCGCCACTGCAGGAACCGCCGTAACTACAGCCCCCACCCCCTCCCTCTTTTCCCCAACAACCACTACTGCTACCACTACCCCCACCACCACTACCTCTACTATACAAATCTCCTCTCCTGCTCCCAGCACCATCATGGTCACGACCCATCCATCCTCCCTCATGACTTCTTGGCTCCCTGTTCCTCCCACCCCTTTGCAACCGACCCCACAGCAAGAACTTCTGCACCCACCTAGAGAGGAAACTGCCACTGCTACTACTGACACAGCAAGACCACCATCACCCTCAACAATACCGGACAACGGCACCATCCATTGCTGCATTATACGCGGAGTATATCCCAGCATCCCACCAGAAGATATCGCAGAAGACCTACGGAGAACAGGAATCCCCGTACAACGCGCCTTCAGGATCTGGAACGCAGATGGGCCTACCTCCCTAGTGCGTCTCCATCTTCCGAGCCACGAAGAAGTCCAACATTTAGTTAACCATGGACTACACCTGCACGGCCGCCACCACCGAGTGAATACTCCCATTCCCCTATTCGCACTATAAACTGTCCAACCACATCCAGACATCGTCCTTGGCTTGCCCCTCCACCACTAACTAGTCCACCTCCTCGCTACTGTTTATTCCCCCCTGAATACCCCCCAACCACACCACCTAACTCCGAACTTCTCCATCTACTTCTAACCTCACTTATGAACTTCTCATTATTCCATATCCTAGCACTCCATATTACTCCGCACACCTTTCCCAGACTTTAAACATCTTATATTTTTTTAGCACCATTATAATCACAACTGTAAAACCAAATCTGTAATAACTGTATGTGAAAATGCTGTATATTCCAATAAAAAACTCAGAGCAGACTACACCCTTAGCCAAGAGGCCAAATCTTCACATCTCCAGTAATCTCACCCCCATTGCCCATCTCCTAACTGCAGCAAACCTACAAACCCCGCCAAATCTCCTGGCCAGAGTGAAGGCGTTACCTTCTATGTGGCCCGCCCCTTCCCTTTGGGAAGGGGAATGAAAACATCCCCCCAGGTCCCAGGTCCACCATGGTATGCACTAGCCATGCGTCTTGGTAGGTGTGCTATTTACCAGCTGATGAGCCCAACTTAGCACACTGGAGCAAAACGCTGGCAACCAGGAATGAGTTAGTTGGAAAATTTATCATGTCCAATAACAGACCAACTATATTGGTATTATAAATTTACTCATTCAGAACAAATATTTCAGCTTTCCTATGAGAATCAACATCTTTATCATCTGATGGCCAGGCAGTCATCAGTTTTTGGAAATGAGACAAAGTCTCTCATAGTGCATTGGCATTGCTGGTGGCTCCAGGTAGCCTACACAGTGGTCTCCATGATATGCACTAGCCATGCGTCTTGGTGGATTGTGCTATTTACCAACTAATGAGCCCAACTTAGCACACTGGAGCGGAACGCTGGCAACCAGGAATGAGTTAGCTGGAAAATTTATAATGTCCAATAACGGACCAACTATATTGGTATTATAGGGCCTTGAAATTTAAATCCATTCCATCAGCATTAAATACTTCTTGCAGTGAATAATTTTATGATGGTACCAAGTAATTAAGTTCACTGATGTAATCATCTACAGCAGCATGATCACCTGATAACTGTTCTCCCATTATTATTAACTGACTTATTCCATGCCTTTTCTTTCATCGATCGAACCATCCAGTAGAAGCAGTGAATGAAACATCTCTATTCAATAATCTATATAATTGAAATGCCTTTTCTTGAACAAGAGGTCCACTTAAAGAAGTACTTTTTGCGTCTCCTCTGAAAACCATAAATAAAGCACTTCATCAAGTTTACTGAATTTGAACACTTTTGATGTTTGGTGGGTTTTAAGGATGTCTGCTGATGATGCTGCAGCACAAAATGTTCTATTTTAGAACAGTTTTTCTTCCAGTCAGAAATGGTAGCTTCTCCAACACCAAACTGAACAGATAATCTTGGTTCACTGTCACTCTTATCCAACAGTTTCAGCACTTCCAGATTTTCATGAAGAGTACAAGACCTGCACTGTCATATGCTTGCCATTTTCATGCCTTAACTTAATAGAATTTAACACAGTATAGCATTGCTAGTAAGCTGAAACAATGCCAGCAGCTAAGTGTGGAGGGAAGAATTGCCCAGAGACTTTCTAAACTGTAGCGTGCTGCTTTGAGAGTCACATGTTCACATTCTGCAGCGCTAATACCGAGAGAGCGGTATAACTTTTAAATAAACATAAACAAAAAACAAAAGTTTTATATTTTACACAAATCTGTTATCATACTTCAGCAATTTTAAGAGACAAGTTTTAACTTAGTTTTAGTTGTTTTGTCCTCTACAGTTTTTAACTGCTGTAATAGGTGAAATTATGCTTGAGGAAGTGGAAAGGATGGTAAATAAACTCCATTGTCATAAGGCAGCAGGAATAGATGAAATTAGACCTGAAATGGTTAAGTATAGTGGGAAGGCAGGGATGAAATGGCTTCATAGAGTAGTAAAATTAGCGTGGAGAGTTGGTAAGGTACCTTCAGATTGGACAAAAGCAGTAATTGAACCTATCTATAAGCAAGGGAACAGGAAGGATTGCAACAACTATCGAGGCATCTCATTGATTAGTATACCAGGCAAAGTATGCACTGGCATCTTGGAAGGGAGGGTGCGATCAGTCGTTGAGAGGAAGTTGGATGAAAACCAGTATGGTTTCAGACCACAGAGAGGCTGTCAGGATCAGATTTTCAGTATGCGCCAGGTAATTGAAAAATGCTACGAGAGGAATAGGCAGTTGTGTTTATGTTTCGTAGATCTAGAGAAAGCATATGACAGGGTACCGAGGGAAAAGATGTTCACTATACTGGGGGACTATGGAATTACAGGTAGATTATTAAAATCAATCAGAGGCATTTATGTTGACAATTGGGCTTCAGTGAGAATTGATGGTAGAATGAGTTCTTGGTCAAGGGTACTTACAGGGGTTAGACAAGGCTGTAATCTTTCACCTTTGCTGTTCGTAGTTTACATGGATCATCTGCTGAAAGGTATAAAATGGCAGGGAGGGATTCAGTTAGGTGGAAATGTAGTAAGCAGTTTGGCCTATGCTGACGACTTGGTCTTAATGGCAGACTGTGCCGAAAGCCTGCAGACTAATATCTTGGAACTTGAAAATAGGTGCAATGAGTATGGTATGAAAATTAACCTCTCGAAGACTAAATTGAGGTCAGTAGGTAAGAAATTCAGCAGAATTGAATGTCAGATTGGTGATACAAAGCTAGAACAGGTCGATAATTTCAAGTACCGGTATTTAGGTCGTGTGTTCTCCCAGGATGGTAATATAGTAAGTGAGATTGAATGAAGATGTAGTAAAGCTAATGCAGTGAGCTCGCAGTTGCGATCAGCAGTATTCTGTAAGAAGGTAGTCAGCTCCCAGACGAAACTATCTTTACATCAGTCTGTTTTCAGACCAACTTTGCTTTACAGGAGTGAAAGTTGGGTGGACTCAGGATATCTTATTCATAAGTTAGAAGTAACAGACATGAAAATAGCAAGAATGATTGCTGGTACAAACAGGTGGGAACAATGGCAGGTGGGTACTCGGAATGAGGATATAAAGGCTAATTTAGGAATGAACTCGATGGATGAAGCTGTACGCATAAACCGGCTTCGGCGAATGGAGGAGGATAGGTTACCTAGGAGAATAATGGACTCTGCTATGGAGAGTAAGAAAAGTAGAGGGAGACCAAGATGACGATGGTTAGACTTGGTTTCTAACGATTTAAAGATAAGAGGTATAGAACTAAATGAGGCCACAACACTAGTTGCAAATCGAGGATTGTGGCAACATTTAGTAAATTCTCAGAGGCTTGCAGACTGAATGCTGAAAGGCATAACAGTCTATAATGATAATATATGTATGTATGTATGTATGTATGTATGTATGTATGTATGTATGTATGTATGTATGTATGTATGTATGTATGTATGTATGTATGTATGTATGTATGTAATATTATACAGTATTTTATTAATGAAACTGCTGAAGAATGGACATTTCAAATTATGTACTGTACTGTATTGTAGAAACTATTCTCCAGTTAATACAAAGATTCTGTAGTCTGAACAGACTCCGGTCCCAATGTGTTTGGTTTAATGGGACTCCACTCTATGTATTTTCTTATCATACATAAACATACCCCTTATGTCCATCACCTGATTTATGGACATTTTTGAACCCTCAGATGTTGCTGCTGTAAAATTCACTTAATATGGCTTACCAATAATTAGTACCAACCACCTCAAATCTTTCTTAAAATACATGAATCTGTTGGTATGTAAGTGAATGATTTTCAAATGCCACAACATTACTGAACCTACTGAGATGCTGTGTTCTTGTGCACTACATTAGAAAATCATTAATGAAATATAACACCACACCTCCACCAGTAAATAGGTAGGTAAGGGTTATTCTGCCCGAAGGCAGGTCCGAACCTCCGCAGAGGTGTTCCTGAGCCGGAGTTTATGTGACCACGCCCAATGTTGCTTAACTTCAGAGATCTCAAGGGATCCGGTGTTTCAACACGGCTACGGCCATTGGCACCAGTAAATAAAATGTATTAATACACAATCATTAGGATTTTACAAATTGAAATTGTTGAATTTAAAGTCTTCAATATTATCTGACCCATACATCATAAATGACTTTGGACATACACAATTATAAGTACTGACTTTTGTACAACTGTTTCCATCATATCATATGAATGACTTACCATGCCATCACGAAATTCAGAAACATTCATTACTTGGAAACTGAATGCCTACATACATATATGCAAGAGACATGCCTTTGACGTACTACTGTGCAAGAGAATGTGCTTACAAATTGCAAATAGGAGAAGAAAGAGCATAACAGATATTTACTGGGCTCTGATGAGAAAATTTTCAGTGAAAACTCCATTGGTAGAAAAGGAGACTTATCCTAAACTGCTGGATCTCTTACAACTTGTGAATGTAAACATGGGCTATCTATGTGTCATTGCATGGGAACTTATCCATTTTCATGTTCCAGGTAGAAGAAACTGTTGTTAAAATATCACTATAATTTCTATGATCTCCTGCTTATGTAAGAATCTAAATGAAAGAATGAGGCAACTTCAGCCCTCTTCAATTAGACACCCCTTTGTTTTGCTATTGATGTGTTGTTCCATTCATTGAAATAGAAGCACACATCAATGGTGGATAGCAAATAGGTATTAGCTACGTATTGTTATCTTTCCCATTTTCCCATCTCCCTTCTTGATGTGCAATATAGTTAACACACATGATTTACACAGTTGGCCTCTGACAAACTACTTCCAATAAGCACCCTAACAAGAACAGTGATGGAACCAGTTTATATGCTATTGAACTGGTTCTGCAAGGAAAGGTATTCCAGATCTCAAGCCCAGAAGTTACATGGAAATTCTTCACCATGTAAAGGAGTTTTCCTATGTTTCAAATTCCAGGTTGATCCAAAAATCTGTCTTTCTTGAAGACAGGGAAGCAATGGAACCTTATATGAAGGGATACAATCTACTGGCTACAAAGGAAGAAGGAGAGAGGGAGAATACTTGCATGAGTGAATTATGCAGTAGGCAAAAGTTTCACTGAGATATGGCTGCTATCTCTGTTTAGAGAGGGCTTCAAATGATTCAGTTCCCTCACTAATATTCCATTTAAACACTGACATGTAAGCTGAACAATAAATAACAACATTAGCATATATATATCAATAAGTGAAAAAACAAGTACAGTCCACAGGCTGAAGAGATTAAGAAATTAACTCAATAGTTCTTCACAACAACTCTTTACAATCAATAACATTCATGAGACGCATGAGTGCTACTAAATCTGCAACCACACTGGTGCCATTTTGAACACATCCCACCACATTCCATGCATATTCCAAGAAGATGTATACATTATATATATGTGTCTAAACTACACATTAAAAAGGTTAATGTGGAGGTCTTTTGGTCTCTTATAGATGAATGTCCAGCTCTTCCATCCAAAAGAGTGCCTCAGGGGTCACTCAGTGAATGTCCTCGATGGAACCAGCAAAAGCTTGCAGAGGGCAGTCCTTCAGAATGTGCAGGATGCTTTGCACTTCAGCACCACAGTCACAAGCTAGAGAGTCTTTCCAGCCCCACTGATGGAGAGCAGAAGCACTTCTTCTGACTCTGCAGCTTAACCAGTTGAGTGTGGTCCAGGTGGAGTAAAGAAGGTTGAACCCAGCCAACTTTGTAGATGGATCCCTGATGTTGACAATGCCATGAGGGTGTGATTGAGACCATTCGTGTTTCCATATTTGCGATCAAATTAACTAATTCCTTTGCCGTCTTCCAAGCGGGTTCCCGTGACTTGAGTCTCATTATGGCATTTTCATCTGTATCCTAATGTATTGGGAGGTAACTGTTCTTCGCTACCCTGGTCCACAGTCTAACACGGGCACTTTGCCATCTGATGTGAGAGGCTGAATGTTGCTCAGTAATGGTAACCATTGAATAGGAGTAGAGCACAATGTACCAGATATAATTCTCATTATGTGGTGCAGCTGGACATCAACCAGACTAGTGTGGGAGCTATTGAGCCATACAGAGGAGCAATATTCAGCTGGTGAATATACTATTGGTAGAGCAGTTGTTCATAGTGTGCATAAATCTGTGCCCCATGAAGTAACAGCTAGAGGTCCCAGCAAGTTGTTACAGCATTTAAACTTAGCAGCCAGTTTCTCAAGATGGTGTTGATAGGTCAAGGACCTGTCTAAAGTTATACAAAGATATTTTGGGTTGGTATTACACTGCACGTTGCTCTCAACATCAACCTTGAAGTACACTACACGTGTACTCCGGGTGGTGGTAATAGAGCAATAACAACAATAAGATGCTGCCGTACTGCCCTGCAGGGCCTCACAGTTTTGACAATCGAGAAATCAAGTAGGTATTGAAGGTCCAGGTATAGGCTCTGCTGCTGAAGTTACTTGCATCTGAAATCCAGGAATCTCAACTACCTGTGGGATGGTAATGTCACTAATGATTCTACCAGATAAAGAAAAAGAAGAAGAAGTAATGGTAGATGTAGTTGTGGTGGTGGTGGAGGTAGTAGTAGCAGCAGCAGCAGCAGTTGTAGTAGCTGAAGGACCTGGGCGAGGAGCAGACTCATTTTGAGGCATACCTGTATGAAATAATATTCTCTAAGTAGAGTATGAACTTTTTGCTGCACTACTACAATGAATGTAGGGTAATCATTTTCAAACATCATTATATCAACATTCATCCATAAAAATTTATGGTTCTTAAGGCAGAAAAAGAGAACAGAAAGAAAATTGCATTGAGCACACTGTCTACCTAAATTCTTTAAGCACATGAATACAATAACATTAACTGTATTGAGAGATATCACAGGACTGCTTTTCATCTGTTCATGTTTGGTTCAAATTAATGAAGAAAAGCTTTCTACTCTTGCAAATGTGATATTCACAGACTCCAAGAAATCCCTACATACTGAGAGGTACTTTAAATATGGTACATTCAAAATGTTAGGAATTTTACCAACAGATAGCAGTTCTGGTTAGCAGAAGGGACGAAAATGTTTTATCGTGCGTTGTCTGAGACTTGAAAAGAAATACAAAGAAATAATAAAGGGCACAGGTGCTGATTTGTCAGGAATAATATAACATTGCATAAACTGAATTTTAAGATGTCTGTTTCTAGTAGGCCTATAAAACTGTCAAGGCCATGTAAAATAAGCATGCTCATACTATAACAGACAGATGCTCCCATTTATCAAGTGCAAAAGTTTCAAAATTTATGTTCTTATACTTCAATTTGAAGTAGATATTTAAACTGTAAGAGATCAAATCTGTTACTGCACACATAATACAACCTTGGACTCTTCTTATATTTAATTATTCATTTTATAATCATTCAAATTAGTTCATTTAGTTTTCAACTATCTTACTATGCTTTCATAACTGGTTTAGGTTGCTCGTTAATGTACCATACGTAGAATTCCAATTTCAGACTCTCCTTAGATTTCATTACTCATTTTATAATTATTCAAATTAGTTCATTTACTTAGACTTCTATTTTATTACATTTTTGTTAATGGATTAGATTAAGTTTGTTATTGTATAGAGATACCTATTTTGAATTCTTCTTTAATTTCATTAATCATTTTATAATTATTCAAATAAGTTACTGTTTTAGTGTTCATTTTGCTGTAAACCTAATCCCTTTTAGTATCATTGCAAGCAAGTAGTGAAGGAACAAAACTGTTTATTACTACGAGTACATACTGATATTTACTATACTGAATATCAACTATTTACCATACTGTATTTTGTACATTTGCTCATTAAATATTACATGAACCTCATATTTTATCATTAACAGAATGTGGAATATTTTATTCAGTGAACTAAACTTAGCTATGAAGCGTGGTTCATGTTTCACAAAGCCATCGCGAAACAGTGCTTTTCTTGTAGTCTAAGACAGAATTGCGCCTTGTCAACATACTGCTTCACCACGCCATCACAAAACACTGTCAAGTTACAACACTGTTTCTGTTGCAGCCCAAGATGGAAGTGTGCTGTGTGTCGACACACTGCTCTACCACAACATCGCGAGACACTCTCCAGGTACTGCCTATAGGAACACCTTTTCTCTTGCAGTCCAAGACGGAAGTATGCCATGTGTCAACACACTGTTTCAAAGCAATATTTCAAAACAGTCAGCAGTGTCTCTTCAAACTTCTCTATGCAGTATTACATTATGGTATGGAATTTTATATACCTAAATGGAATTTTAAGACCCCCAAATTCCCAAAATTGTATATTCATAAATTATTATTGATCATTGAAAATAAGACAGCACAAATGTTTTACAAAATATCAGGTTTCAATAGTGACTCTAAGCATTTCTCTAAATTAAGGAATGTGTAGAAGTCTGACCTAAATCTCCTATACAAACTATATCTCCAAATGTAAACAAAGAATATGTTCCAACCCACAGAAATTCTGGCAGAATCTAAGTTCTAGAAGGTCAGGTAATAATATTAGTTTATCATTGCATCTTAAGGGGACTTATGAGTGAGTTTTCATGAAAATACAGCTAAAATACCGAATTTTGGATTTTGCCAAAAATTAGGGCCCAGATCTTTTCTGAAATAACGAATGTTGAAATTTTTCCCATAGCACCATTTTTAAAGCCCTGGCAGTGATCTAAAGATGGTTGCACATCATTATTAAATACCTAAGCACACCACGCCTACATGTCTCATGTACTGAAACACTGAAACACTTGCGGAAATGGTCATGCAAATGTCTTTTGACATCTACTAACAGAAAATTCTCATACTTTACAATGGTAGTATACACGGGAATGAAATAACCTCTGTTACAAAATATTTTCTTTAGATTTTGAGTTTTATTTTCTTCATGACATCCAATATATCTGTGTCTCACTATTCTTGGCTTGATACGGTAAAACACTCCACGCTATTAGTTGTGTGGAAACCAAGTTTTCATTTGAAATTGTTGGAAAAATACTGCCTATTTATCAGAGATTGGCCTCAGATGCCTTGCTGGAGGGGTGCAAGAGAGGGTAAACTCAAAATGCTAATGAGAGTCTCCATAGCATTATATGGCATAACTGCCCTAGAGAGGTCTTCGTTTCAAATAAGCTGGAATTAGCAGTTATAAAATCAGTGAGTGAATTTAACATGGGTTGTGTGAAAACATTAGAAGTGATGCATGACATTAGGCAAGAATCTATGACCAGTTCTTCACTGAAGATCAGTGAGCAACGTGATCACAGCCGTCTTCGTCAGGGCAGGAAAAAGGAGCGCCCCAGAGAGAAAAGTACAAGGAAAAGGAGAAAACTGCAAAAAGTGTCCTTAGAAGAAAGGATGAAGACATCTGAGGGCTGTAGATATGGTGCAGGGCAGTCCTGATGTATGTAACTAACCACCCAACTTTATTTGCTGTTTTCTCATGAAGTGATTTTTGTTACAGGTATTATGATAAAAAGCTCCCTGTATTGTAATTTCAAGTTATTTAGTTCAAAGTTGGTTTGGATATTTAAATATGTATGAAAATTATAATTAGCTCTGGATTTTTATGTCAGTGAAAAATAACTGCATTATTTGTGCTTTCAAATATAAATAATTTCTGGTTTTTGGGCAAAAGGTAAATGTTATCATTTTGATTCTTTCTCCTGATTCTCATATTAAAGGCACATCAAATTCAAAAGCAATTTGTAATTATGCACATATTTAGGTAATGTTTACCAAGTATGGATGAAAATGAATAAAAACTCCATCGCAACGAACATTTTTTATGACCCAATGTTTTTTATAATAATGTTATTATTTCGAAAACTATTTGAGCAATCAAGTTAAAAATCAGAATGTCACCTAACTATAGGCATATCTACCTGTGGTTAAAATTTCAAAATGATCCGTCCAGTAGTTTCAGATTTTCAAAACTCACCTATGAGTCCCCTTAAATGAACTTACAGCAGATATGGTGAGAACACCGTCAACCTTTCTTTGCTCAACACTTTTTATCTGTTTATTCTACTTATCAGAAAAATAAAAAGATTGTATATGATTATTATTTTTCAGTCAATCTGCCAGTTATCAACATCAGTAAGGCAGAAATATACAACAAAATGATTTCTCTCGAATTAAATAAAGCTGTAGGACTGTTGGTGTTTCAACTTACCTATTAAAGAACTGCTCACTTATATTCAATGTGAATTTATGTATTCAACTTAGCACTAAAACAAGATGTTTTCTCAGAGGAATGGGAGAAAGGATTCATTAGTCCAGTATTCAAAACTGGTGATAAAACTGATATATAACAATATAGACTAGTTACAATTTCTTCTCATATTTCCAAAATTCTTGACTCAGTATTTCTGTGGCTTGGTTCTAAAAGGTACAATGTCATTTTTTATTGAAATTGAGATATTAACTGATACAAATGTGTTTTATCCTGGCTTGCAACATGTTAAAAGGGCCAATGTCTCTGTTAAGTACTAAACGAACAGTTAACGTTTAATTAAATAAGCCCTTGCCAATAATGTTAGAATGCCAATAAAGATTAGAGACCTGGCAATTTTTAAAGAATACGATAGAAAAATGAGCGTTTAATAAGGTGACTTCCACAAAGAAAGTATAAAGTTATTTAAAGTTAGTTGTTGAAAAAAATACGGTAATTGGAGAACTATAAGCAAAACTTCAAATGCTCATAGCTCAAAAACAGGTTTTTTGACATTGACCCTTTTAGAACCAAACCACAGATTTCTTGACAAGATCACTCCTCTCTTTAGAAATACCATTAATGGTGAGCAACATGAAATTAGCAATCTTCTTTTATTCCATCAGTTCCTCTTAGATGCAGTAGAGAACAATGTTCAGGCGGACTGTTTTTTTATAGACTTCTCAAAAGCTTTTGGCAATCTTGACCATAATATCTTGCTGCAAAAACTAACAGGTAAAGGAATTAATGGGACTCTCCTCTCCTAGTTTGAACTATATATTTAAAAATCATGTACATATTGTTAAAATAACTAATCATATTTCTGAACGTATTATTGCTACCTGTGGATTTCCTCAAGGATCTCATGTTTTACTCTCTACATAAATGACATAAAAATATACATAAGAATTGCTTTCATTTGCTGATGATGCAAAATTTATTATGATTGTTTTGGATTGTTGTGATTGTTTAAAACTTCAAGATTTACATCATCTGCAAATGTACTGAATGCAAAATGAGTTAAAACTTAATCATGACACTGTAAAATAATATATATTTTTAAAACAAGAAAAATCTCATTTCAGTGCAAGTTTAGTAATAAAACATTATTTCCTGTTTCAGAAGTTAACAACCTTGGTGTTTTATTCAGTTATAATATAACATTTAATGAACATATTGGAAACATTTGTAAGAAATCATCACTGGCGTAGCCAAGGGGGGCCCAGGGGGGCCGGGCCCCCCCAAAATATTTCCTAAAACTAGGGCGAGGATCACCCGTTGTTTTACGTACGGTACGAACAACTTAAAAACGTACGTCGAAATGTTAATTTAACGTAGCGACAAGAATCTACTAGCAGGGCTCTATAGGGCCATACATAATTCTCCATATTTGTACTGCTTGAATGAAAGGAAGACACTTGTGATGCGCGGAGATATTTCCCTGTAGAGGTCTCAGTATTGAGAATGTAACCGTGTGTTGAAAAATGTCAAGACATGAAGAAAGGGACAATTAGCAAGGGATTACTCAGTAGGGGGCCGGAACGTGACCACCGAGATAACGGGGGCGACGGCCAGAAACAGTTGCAACCTTACAACATCTTGTCAGCTTTTGCATATCGGTTCCAGGAAATAACAATGTCCTAGGGATCCTCGGGTTGTACCGTGGTTGAGAGATGTGCTATGTTTAAGTTGCAGCGTTGGGAAGACTATGACAGGATTGTGAGCTGCACGTTAGTTCCTCATTTTGTGCCATATAAGTAACTTTTTTGAAGAGGGACCGTTTTGTCACTGAGAGGCCAACACTATGTGCATCTTCGGTAAGTTATGAAAAGGTTTTTTTATTCTTACAGTAGCAAGACAATCGCGGATGCGTGCCTAAGTTCGATAGGTAGGCCTATATATTTTGTCAAATGCCCGGGGACTGATTGGAACCTCAAATGGCACCATCAAAAGTGTGGGTAACTATTTTGTAATTGGCGGGCGTGACAACTCAGTTCCAATGGTTCTATCTTCTCATCAGGACGGCCCAGGCTTGAATCGCAGTCGATGCATGAAACATTTTTAAATGGGAAGTCACGTTCTATTGATACGGATTCTACTTAAAACACTAGATCCCGTCCCTTACCTTTCCTTTCCTTATACTTTTGAGCCAGAACCGCATCATTTATAGTGGTGTATTTTGAGTATCCAACCATTATTCGGACTTACCTTGTACCTTAAATGGTGAGTGAATGCAGTGGCGTACCCACACAATAATTTCAGTGGCCAGTGGTGTGGATACAACGTTTCCTTGGAAGGGGTTGTGAAAAAAAAAGATTTTTTATTTTTTATTTAGAATTTGCTTTACGACGCACCGTAGGTCTTATGGCGACGATGGGAAAGGAAAGGGCTGAGAGTGGGAAGAAGCGGCCGTGGCCTTAATTAAGGTACAGCCCCAGCATTTGCCTGGTGTGAAAATGCGAAACCACAGAAAACCATCTTTAGGGCTGCCGACAGTGGTGTTTGAACCCACTATCTCCTGGATGCAAGCACACAGCTGTGCGTCCCTAACTGCACGGTCAACTCGCCGGTGGATATGAAAAGAAAGCCGGTCCTACCGAGTGCGGTGACGGATCTTCAATAGATTTTGTTGGTTTTGATTGTTACCATGTACAATCATAGCTTCTGTACTCTTAACATAAACCTGCTGCATTATTGAAACTGTTCGTAAAATTGATAATATCGTTCTTCGTTTGTGAGGAAGTAGAATCTTCATTTAATTTATCTTCTTAAAAAAAGGAACCACTTTGGTACTACACCCCGTGAAGGTGACTACCTTCCAGGCCGTAGATATTTAGATTACGGGAGACTCAAGGTAAACTCTACTGCACCCAAAAACAAGCCTGTATCCTCCTCATCCCATGCCTTTATTAACTGTCAGTGCCTGGAATCGAATGCAGGATGCCTTAAGTCAAATTCGAGAATAAGGATACCTAAAAGTAACCAGCCGGCCCCACGTTGTAGGGGTAGCATGCCTGCCTCTTACCGGAGGCCTGGGGTTCGATTCCCGGCCAGGACAGGGACTTTTACCTGAATCTGAGGGCTGGTTCGAGGTACACTCAGCCCACGCGTTTATAATTGAGGAGCTATCTGACGGTGAGATGGCGGCCCTGGTCTAGAAAGCCAAGAATAACAGCGGAGAGGATTCGTCGTGCTGACCACACGACACCTCATAATTGGCAGGCCTTCGGATTGAACAGCGGTCGCTTGGTAGGCGATGGCCCCTCGGGGCTCTTACGCCATGGAGTTTGGTTTGGAAAAGTGAACAGAGAAGGAAGCGACACCCCTGCAAGGCTCCTTAGCTTCCAGCTAGTTCTTCTGTCCGGCCTCGTGCATTTAGGACAGTAAGAAAACGTACGCCTTAATAAATGCTTCTCATAAAACCTTTGTAAAAATATTAACTGCATCTGCAATAATCACAAAGGCCTCCTTTTCATGTGGCTCAGTTGGTTGAGTCGCTGTCCTTCTGAGTCTGAGTTCGCAGGTTCAAATCCCGGCTTGAATCGGTAACGCTTAAAACGGTGTTGAAATGGCAACAGCTCAGTGTTGTTGGTTTCTGGCACCTTAATAAAAATTATACTTACGATTATTAGCGTCACAAAACTCTAACTTTATACTACTATATTCTGTATCCCCGGCTTGCGTGGAAAAGTAATTAACAATTTACTTTACGTCGCACCGACACAGATAGGTCTTATGGCGACGGTGGTATAGGAAAGGCTTAGGAGTGGGAAGGAAGCGGCCGTGGCCTTAATTAAGGTACAGCCCCAGCATTTGCTTGGTGTGTTAAATGGGAAACCACGGGAAAACATTTCCAGGGGTGCCGACAGTGGGGTTCGAATCCACTATCTCCCGGATGCAAGCTCACAGCTGCGTGGCTCTAACCGCGTTGGAAACTAATAGGACAAGGTAAACCCTACATAGCATATGTTGTAACGTGTACTTTTCTTTACCAACTAACAAAATATCTATACCCATACGCTTTACATTATTTATTTATTTATTTATTTATTTATTTATTTATTTATTTATTTATTTATTTATTTATGTATTTATTTATTTATTAGTGCCTTCAGTTCAGTGGCGAGTTAGAGATCCAGGCCCTCTCGTACACTTAAACCACATACTAATCAGAATCTTAAATAAAATACTGAGATACTTAAAATAGTTAAAACTACATAAATTAAGAGAATTGAAAATAAATTGAAATAAATTACTAAATTAATATTAGAACTAATTAATATTAAAAACTCTTAACAATGGCTAATCCTCAGGAACGCATACATTCATACTTCAACCATTCAGTCAGCTGTCCTCAGCACGTAGTCTCGGCAGGTGACCTTAAATCATGATTTAAAAAAAGGTAGTTTCTCTGACCTGAACTGGCAGGGAATTCCATAATCTGGCGACAGTCACCACAAATGATCTATTAATTTTATTTGTGCGGTGCAGTTGAATAGAAAGAATGAATCTAGAACGGTGTATTTAAGTTGTGAAATGATGATAAAAAGATGAATTTAGAAGAAATATACATTAGCTGACTTTCAGCTACCACTCTGATCACCATCATCAAAGTGTGTAGCTGCCGACGTTTATCAGTCATCAGCCATGAGACAGCCTGATAGTATGGGGTGATATGAACATCGTACCCGATATTGTAAATAAATCGCAGGCAGGTGTTCAGTGCTCGTTGAAGTTTAAGTGTTTCTTCTCTCGTCATGTCAACTAAAACGACGTCACAATAGTCAAGAATAGGGAGAATGAGTGTATGTGTTAGTTTGGCCTGTAGCTCAAATGGAAATACATCCCTCTGCCGTTTAAGAGGGTGAAGAACTCCAAAAATCTTTTTACGTATTTCTTTCGTGTGATCAGACCAATCAACTGTTTCATTCACCATTACGCCGTGATTTTTAACCGTTTTATTGCAGGGAATAATGTTACCATTCAGTAGGGTAGGCGGGATTGCGACATTGTTTGAGCAGCTCAGTAATTTTCGTGATCCAATTATAATTGTCTGATATTTTTTGCAGTTTAGTATAAGAGAGCTTCGTTGTGCATATACACTGAGTCGTCGGAGGTCCCTGTTAATATCTTGTTTTGCAGTGTCTATATATTTGAAGATCGTCAGCACAGAGGTCATGTGTGTTATTTCCTGTCCCAGATGGTATGTCATTGATATAAGTACAGAAAATTAGGGGCCGTAGAATACTGCCCTGTGGGGCAACACTAGGTTTCATTTTCCATTTAGAGGCCTTGTCGTTTACTGTTACACGCTGTTGACGGTTACTCAAATAAGAACTAAAAAGCTTTAAGCGCAGCCAGGTCGAAATTTAGCAGTTCCATTTTCTTTATCATAGTCGGAATTACTATAGTGTCAAAGACGCTACTGAAGTCCAGAAGGATACGTATAGCGAGCAGTCCTTTGTCCATAGCGTTTCTAATGTCTTCGATAACCTTCAAAAGTGCTGTCGGGGTACTGTGAACCTTCTCAAATCCAGATTGCAAAGGGTCCAAAAGAGCATTTTTATTTAGGTATTCCAGAACTTCCTCGTATACTAAACGTTCAAAGTCTTTAGAAAGCGCAGGGAGTACGGACATAGGACGATAGTCAGAGGGTGATTGTGGGTCTAAACTCTTAGGTACCGATATAATATTGGCTGTTTTCCAGACAGTAGGGAAAGTTCCGTTTAGTAAACAGTAGTTCAATATGTGCGTCAGTATAGGCGAGATAGCACCCATAATGTTATGTATAAAAGTAATAGGAATATCATCTACACCTGTAGTCTTTGATTTAATCGAGTACAAAGCCTTTTAACCTGATTTTCTGTGACACTGTGAAACGTGAATGGTGGATTAGCTGGAGGGGAGGGCGGTGAGTCGGTGCAGTTTATTTGGGTATGTTGAATATTTATTCAACTACTCGATCAGTTCGTCAAGTGGAGTGTCAGGAGTTGTCTGTCTCTGTTGATGTTTTCCTATTCCCAGAGCTCTAAGTTGGTCCCATGCGCGATTAGAATTTAAGTTGTTAGCTAAATTCCGAAAATATATACATTTTTTAAAATTTCTGATTAACTGCTTTGTGCAATTTCTTAAGATGCGGTTAGATTCGAAGTCTGTGTCATCTAGGGTTTGTTTATAATGTCGAAATAACGAGTCACGGTGGGCCATCATTCTCTTGCCTTTATCATCTAGCCATGGACAAGGAGGACGAGAAACCTGTATTCGACGCGCGCGCGTGTGTGTATATATCTTTGCCGCATTATTTGTATAAAATGTCACTTCTTTATTGCTTATCACATGACCATTATTATAATAACATTACCGTATTTATTCTAAACCAGAATATTGCATCCTTACTCAAACTGTTTATTCTTGCATTCATTTCACTTGTACTCGGAATATATGTAATGCTGCAGTTATGTTGAGATGGGAGTAACAGAGGTAGCCGGCGAACGGGGGCGTTGCCGTCCAAGAAGTCCAGACACCCCAGGAGTTTTAACGAATGTCCTTTTATTGAGCATTTTATACATAATGTGCATTAATATTAGCTTCCGGAGTCCGACACATTGGCTGAATGATCAGTGTTAAGGCCATCGGTTCAGACGGTCCCGGGTTCGATTCCCGGCTGGGTCGGAGATTTTAATCGCATCTGATTAATTCTTCTGGATGGGGACTGGGTGTTTGTCCCAACATATTCATATTCAGACAACATACTACACTACCAACCACCAATGAAACACACGACACTGATTACATCCCTCTATATAACGTTGGCGTCGGGAAGGTCTTCCGGTCGTAAAACAGGGCAAAATCCACATGTGCGACACAGTTCACACCCGCGACCCCACAGATGTGGGAAAAGCGGGGGGAGAAGAAGAAGAAGAAAATTATTATTAGCTTCCGGAATCCGCACGAATCCACCACTCTTACTTGGATCCAAGGACACTCATTTCCATTTTTGGTATTCTACACCACCTAAATATGGAAGTGTGGACAGCTACCAAAATAAAATTTTGGATGAATGGGCCCCCCCCCCCCAAACTGAAATCCTGGCTACGCTACTGGAAATCATTACAAAGATTGGGTTGCATTACTAGATATTCCAGAGAATTTTACAACTTAGCTACTGGTACCTATCACTTGCTGTATGTATCTATGGCAAATCCTATCCATTAATACTGTACACCTGTATGGAACCCTTTTCATCACACCTCTATCCATAGATTTGATTCAGTACAACATAAATTTCTTCATTTATATTCATTTACAGCAGATTTCCCATATGATAACATAGATTATACAGTCCTACAACAGTCATGAAATCTGCATAGTCTATAACAACAATTAAAAGCAATTCATGGATACACTTTTCATTTTAAAATGTTTCTACTCCTGGGTAAATTGTCCACAACTCCTACAAAAAAAGAACTTCCACATACCAGACAGGTGCTTCAGGTTTAATCATACGCTGCCCACAAATTGGCATAGAACTAGTGGTATGCATTCCATGGGCAAATTGAAAGAATGTCAAGATTGATCAATTAAGTGGATATTGATGTATTTAAGCGCTCATTGTCAAATATCAGAAATCACTTAAACAATATTCAAAAGTGATTATTGCTTTCCTGTGCTTACTAGTACTATAACTTGTATAGCTCCCTAGGTGTTGACGAGAGCATTTTCGTGCATCCCAACTTATAACATAGTGGTACTTGTGCTGGTCAGTGGTCAGTACTTCTAAAGACTTAATATCTAACAGAACAATGTTTATTTCCTTAGGTCTGATAGGTTAGGCCTGATGAAAGAAGGTCAAAGAATGCAGGTCCAATGCCACTATGTCTTGTGTAAAATGAAGTCCAATACAGCTGTGTCTAACTTACAGTCATGTCTAATACCTACGCGTTAAACTTGTAATGTTGTATAAAGTATATATTTACACATTTTCTTCTTTTATGCTTCTCCACTGACTCTTTACTTTCTTTTTATTTTGTTTCTTTCCTCTTGTGCTGTAAATGTTATTACTATTAATAAAGTATTATTATTGAAAACCTTTTCAAACTTCAATTCTTTCTTGAAAATTTTAATAAATTAATAGCAATTTTCAGGTTATTTTTCCCTATATGTTATAACACCACATATTCTGTAGTCTGCAGTTTCTCCTCAATGTTCTTTCTGATCTACTCTATCCTAATATGTGAAGTAGCACTGCATAGACCAGTCCTTCTTCAGCCTTCAGCAGATTTAATTATGGAATCCCCCATGACTATCACCCTGAGGCAGTTACAATGTAACTTTGATTTTCTCCTCATTATTTGTTCTTCCAAGCAGAAATGCAAGGAAGATCTGGCTACCAAAATAATGCAGGATGGAAATAAAAAACTATTATACAGTGTTGTTAAGAATAGAATAACTCAAAATGAATCTATCCAATCTGTAGAACTTCCTAATGGTGAGGTTACTAGGGATAAGGCCAAAATATTACAGGAGTTCCAAAGCCACTTTGAAACTTTGCTGAACAGTTATGAAAATGTCACTCCATTAGATGACGAACCTTATGATTTTGGCAGCACAAATGCCACTAGTCTGACATGGTTGGAAGTAAAGACAGCAATATCTAAGCTGTAAAACAACACATCAACTGGATCAGATGAATTAAGTGTTGAGATGATCAAAGCACTAGGAGAGGTAGGACAACAGTGGATGTACAGGATACTAAATAGAATCTGATAGAGAATGTAATACCCAATGACTGGAAGCAAGGAGTCATCATCCCATTGTTGAAACAAGGTGATAGAAAGAAATGTACCAACTACAGAGTTATAACTCTGCTGTCACATGGCCTCAAAATCTACGAATCCATCCTTGAGAGCAGGATTAGAAAATATGTTGAACCTACACTTGAGGAGGAACAACATGGATTTAGACCTCATAGATCAACTATAGACCTCATTTTTGCCACTATAATGCTCTATGAGAAGTATTGGGAGAAAGGTAGAACACTTATAACTGTTTATGTGGACATTGAGAAAGCATATGACCATGCACCACACAGGCATATATGGGAATGTTTGAGGCATAAGAAAGTGCCTGATGACATCATAGCACGAATACGATTATATGATGAAACCAAGTGTTGTGTCCCGATCCAGGATGGAAGGTCAGGTTGGTTTGCAATGAAGAGTGGAGTCTAGCAAGGAAGTTGTCTTTCACCACTTCTCTGCAAAATCATAATGGATGAAGTTTTAAAAGCGGTTAAGAGAAAGAATCCAACAACTAATGCCTTGGTTTTTGCTGATGATGTAATGGAATGGGGTGAGACAGAAGTGGAAGTACAAACTAGACTAGATCTCTGGCATGAAGCTTTTACAACCTTAGGTCTCAAAATCAGTAAAACGAAGACAGTTGGCTTGGTGATGAGTAGAGACTCTCCAACTGTTCAAGTAAGAATTGGAGATGAGGAGATGGATATTGTAGACAACTTCCAGTATTTAGGTAGTGTTCTGTTATCAGGCAATACCATATATCAAGAGATTAGTAACAGAATCCAGAAAGGTTTCAAATTCTATCACGCTCTTCCTCATATACTTTGGGATAAAACATTTCCGTTAGTTTCCAAGATCAGATTGTACAAAATATATCTAGTACCTGTATTGATGTATGGATTGAAAGCAGCAACATTTACTGGACCAACAAAGGCAACAGAAATGAAGTTCCTCCATTCTTGTCTACAAAAAACAAAAATGGATAAAATAAGGAATATGGATATCCGACAACAGCTTGGATTGGAAAAAAGATTGCTGGAGATTCCAGAAGTGAAGGGATTACAATGGTATGGTTACATGAAAAGAATGAACCCTCACAGGACTCCTCAAACATACTCTGACCACAATGTTCTTGGGAAGAGACCAAGAGGAAGACCTCATGATGTTTGGGAAAAACAGATAATGAAGGACCTTGAAATTAGAGATGTGAACTGGTGTCACATATATGAGCAGCGTCTGTGGATGGATAGAACAAACTGGAGGAGGCTCGTACACAACCACACCCGGCTTGCCGGAGTGAAGAAATGATGATGATGATGATGATTTGTTCTTCCCATTGCTACTATGTTTCATTGTCACTTCTTCTTCTCAGCCTTCTCCCAATTAATTTCAGTCAGCTCTGTTCAACTGTGCCTTTGTATATACCGTAATTCTGTATTTCCCTGCATGTTGAGTGCATTATATTTTGCATTTACAGATTTTTCTAGTGTTCATCTTCTACTGAACGTTTCCCTTTCTTACCATTTCCTTCCCTCTTGCCTTGCACCTCCCCTATAACATTTCCCTAGTCCCCATGCTCCCTCTGCTGATCTACCTGCAGTGACTCATACTGATTCCTCACCAATACCTCTCCTGGACCCACTCTCTGAAGATAACCACCAGCTCTCCTTTTCCACTTATCATAATTGCTTTCTAAGAACCCCCCGATGCCTCACTTATCAACCATATGGTGCTGCCCAACAATTCCACTTTTACAACTTTCCTTTCCCTCCCTTTATTTTTAAACATGACAAAGACACCTTTGTGATCACTTACTCGATCTATCCCTTCAGTTCTCTGTAGAACTCATCTGGTTTTATCAGCACCATGTCTAGAATATTCTTCCCTCTAGTTTGTTTCACCAATTTCTGACTCAGCTGTCCCTCCCAGATTAACAAATTCACCATTATTTTGTTCAACATGCTGTCCCTTGCACTATCTTCTCAGCTAATATTTGATAAATTGTGATCACTTACTACCATAACATTCCTTTGTGTGTCATTCTCCACATACCTGATTATCTTGTCAAATAATTCTGCAACAGCATCAGTGTCACCCCTTCCAGGTCTTTAAATGCCAAAAAATTGTCTATTATATTTAGAGATGAGCTTTACACACAAAATATCCTTAACTCCATCACAGCTTTCAAATTCTTCTTTCACCAGCGTGAGTACTCTGCCTGTCACCGCTTGTATCCTATATTTACAATAAACACTTGCATTCTGTGAGATAATTTCTGGATCCATTACATCACTTCTGAGCCATGATTCAACACCTGTTACAATATCTGGTAAATACCAAGTAGTCCACCAGCCCCTTGTGATCTAGTTTTATGCATCCCACTGCTTTTACTACAATCCTGAAATACATCAATCTCTCTCCTAAACCGGGGTAATATAACGAGATATGTAGTTAAGGGCTTGAGGATGGTGGGAATCATGAGCACCACTATTAATTCATTATGGGTGCCACAAATTAATCTGTATAACAAGCACAGATATGGATAACACATACCTTACATGACAAGGTGCACACACAGACCAGGAGGAGGTACTGTATAGGCTGGGAACTGCATGCTACTTGTCAAGCCTTGCAGTATAATGGGAACAAAATAGTGGGGTCCACCTACTCAATACAACACAATGTTATAAGAAGAATTATAACCTTTTCATTAATAATGAGACTGGTTTTGATGCGTGTCTGCATCATCTTTAGCCATAAACTTGAAAACAGACAATAACAATAAAAATAATGTGTAATAAATATATACACTAATCTTATGGATAATTGGTGGAAACTAACATGATTAAAAAACATGAGCTGGGAACAATAGCTTATAACACTAGCTTAAAAGTTCTCTTTTTCTGAAAATATAGCACCATTTTCTTTTTAAATGAGTAATGTTGTATACGAAGTGAAAGACCTCTTGATGAAAGTTCACCGAGTCTTGAAACATAGGATAAAAAAATGTTAGGAGCTTCAGTCAAAAAGCATTTACAAAACACTGGTTGAAATACTGGTCATTAAAACTCTATGTGGTGTTCTTTCTTAAAATAACATAACCTATGTTAAAATGATGTAACAAGATTTAAATCTGGAAAGAACGTGAATATTCTTCAAGCTCCATTTTTCATGGTAAAATACTGGTCTTCTCTAACTAAAAATAACCCTTAACATAGCTATGGCTGGAGTTGGTCCACTGTGGATTTTTAATTATTATATTTTATGTGAAAATGAGGTGGACACCGTATTTGCCCCAGGGTGCTAGAAGAAGTTCTCGGTTCAAAGTGGGATCTGAAGCAGATAGCGAAAAGGGGAAGTTTAGAAAAAACTTTTGAAAAGGAATGAGGTCCTGTCCTAAAAATGTTGAGTAAATATGAGACTCACCTCTGGCGGCATGCATGACATGTATCATCGGGAGTTAGAGAAGACACTGACAGTCGTATGGCACCGAAACCAGTACGTACTTGTGTTGGGAGGGGAAGGGGAAGAAGTTAATCAGGGGAGGTGAGGGGAGGGAGGACTAGGATAGGTAGGGACGGGGAAAGAAGGAGATGGGAGGAGTTTGAGTTAGAGAGGGGGTAAATATGGTAAATACAGTAAATACAGTAAATATGGTAAATACGATGTCTGCCTCATTTTCACATAAAATATAATAATTAAAAATCCATACAAGTATATTTATTTTACTACCAATTACCCGGTATGTGATAAGGTTGCATACTTATCTGAGACTGATTTGTTTATTTGGCCTAGTAAAATGCTGTATGTATCATGGCATAGGATTTGTAGCGTGGAGCTGGGTTGGTCGAGGGTGAGGAGGTGATGGTCTGTGACTACGACACATGCAGGCAGATAGCTTCATCATACATGTTCCAAGCTTTGTAGATCACATGTGGGGGTAATTGTGCACCATTGGAATCATCAAAACATGCAATGGCAGTTTGGTATGTAAGTGTGTGAGCTCCCTTCCTTCGAGGCAAGTCATAACACAAAACTTATTCGAACCCTTGTGATGAATTCCAGCTATGGTTATGGTGATATGTTAATCATCTATGGATGATTCTATTCTATCTATGCATACCACAATGCCTGTATCAAGAACTCTATCACCGGGCGAGTTGGCCGTGCGCGCAGAGGCGCGCGGCTGTGAGCTTGCATCCGGGAGATAGTAGGTTCGAATCCCACTATCGGCAGCCCTGAAAATGGTTTTCCGTGGTTTCCCATTTTCACACCAGGCAAATGCTGGGGCTGTACCTTAATTAAGGCCACGGCCGCTTCCTTCCAACTCCTAAGCCTTTCCTATCCCATCGTCGCCATAAGACCTATCTGTGTCGGTGCGACGTAAAGCCCCTAGTAAAAAAAAAAAAAGAACTCTATCCAGATAGGCAATGGCTGTCAGGCATGACATTTCAGAATGTAGAATGATGTCTGCATGCTACTGCATTCCTAGGGAGAACACAGCCTGTCGAAGATCCTCCTGTAACATCTGACAACTGCTCACAATGAACAATGAAGCAGTTGTGTTGGACGCTATCTGGCATAACCCTCACACTAGCACTCGGGCCATTGCAGTGGTTTTAACCCCCTACCATCTGCACTTACGCCAGGAGCTCCATGTTCACGATTTCGAAGCCAGGGCAGCATTCTATCAATGGATCCTACAGCATGTGGACACTGATCCTGCCTTTTTAGCGACCATCTTACTTACAGACAAAGAGCAGTTTCACAACAATTGAACCATTAATTGCCATAATGTGCATTACTGGAGTGTGGATAATTCACATTCGGTATGACAAGCTGCTTTTTAGGAACAGTGAGGCATGGATATATGGTGTGACATTGTAGGTGATCACCTCACTGGTCCCCTTTAATTTGAGGGACATCTGATGGAAAAATGGTATCTGCGGTTTCTCCAAGATAAGCTACCACCATTCTTGGAACACGTACCACTCCTTGACCACTGCAGGATTTGGTTTCACAAACAGAACTTCACCGCACATAGCTGTGGTCTTCCGGAACCATATCCAATTGTTTAAATAAATTCTTATGTGGGATTTGAACCTCCTACCTCGAGCACTGTCCACTATCATATATCTCCCTGCCCACTTACCATGCGAGGTACTGTGACACTTGACCTACAGCACCCACTTCCCAGCCTATACAGTACCGTATTCCTGGTCTGTGCGTCCACCTCCTTTTAAAAGTACATGTTCTGCATATCTGTACTCATTTTATGGGTTCATTTGAGATATCCATAATGAATTAATAGTGGTGCTCACGATTCCTGCTGTCTTCTAGCCTGTAAATACACATCTCGTTATATTACCCTGGTTTAGGGAGAGGAACCAATGTCTTTCAGAATTGTAGTAAATTTGAAGGGATGCATAAAACTGGATCGCAAGGGGCTGGTGGACCACCTCGTATAATTACCAGATATTGTGACAGGTGTTGAATCATGGCTGAGGAATGATATAGGGGATGCAGAGATTTTCTCACGGAAACAGAGTTTATATCATAGAGACAGGGTAGGAATGGTATGAGGGGGAGTATTCATTCTGGTGAAAGAAGAATTTGTAGGCTGCAAATAATGTTAAGATGACAAACATGAAAATCTATGTGTAAGGCTCATTTTTTAAAATAATAGTCAACTTGATATTTTAGGGGTGTATAGACTAAAAAAATTATGATGCAGATGCTTATTCAGAATTATTCAATAAGAAAATCAGCTATGTGGGTAACGATATGGAATGGAATGTGATTGTAGCAGATGATCACAATTTACCAAATATCAATAGGGAAAGTAATGTGAATAACAGGAAGCATGATCAACAAATGGCAAACAGGTTAATCTGGGAAGAACAGCTGAATCAGAAAGTGCTGGAACAAACTAAGGGGAAGAATATTCTGGACATGGTTATGGTAAAACCAGATGAGCTCTATAGGAAAACTGAGTTATTAAAAAGTAATTATTATCAATGGAAAACAGTAAATGAAAATGTAAACTGACTGTGGGATGGGTTTAAAGCAATTGTTGAGGAATGTGAAAACAGGTTTGTACCTTTAAAGGTGGTAACGAACGGTAAAGATCTACGTTATTATAACAGAGAAATAAAGATACTAAGAAGGAAATGCAGACTGGAAAGAAATGAATTTAGAAGGCTGTGGAAGGAAGGAGAAATTGAAGGAACTTACTAGAAAAGTGAATCTACCACAGAAGTTAGCTAAGGATAACATGATGGCAAGCATAATTGGCAGTCATACTAATTTTAGTGAAAAATGGAATAATATGTAATGGTACTTTAAGGCAGAAACAGGTTCCAAGAAGGACATTCCAGGAATCATTAATGAACAAGGGGAGCATATACCGTATGTAAGGATCTACAGAAGGCAGAAGTATTCATTGAGCTGTATGTAAAGATTTTTGGTTACAAAGATAATGTCCAGATAGAGGTGATGACTAATACTAATGAAGTATTGAGATCTACTGATGAAAACAAGTAATATTAGGAAATAAAAATTTGAATTTGAATTTACAAGAACATACAAAAGTTGAAACCTAGAAAAGCAGCTGGAATAGATAACATTTTTGGGGATATACTAAAGACAATGTGTTGGGATATAGTACCATATCTGAAATACTTGTTTGATTATTGTTTGCATGAAGGAACTATACCAAATGATTGGAGAGTTGCTATATAGCCCATGTATATAACAGAAATGATGATAAACTATAAAGCTGAAAATTACAGGCCAGTCAGTTTGACATGTGTTTGTAAGCTTTCTGAAAGCATTACATCTGATTTTATTAGACACCTTTGCAAAATTAATACTGGTTTGATAGAGGGCAGTTCATGTTTAGGAAATGTTATTCCAATGAAGCGCAACATGAAGGATTCCAGCAAGATATAGCAGATATCCTAGATTCAGGAGTTCAAATAGACTGTGTCACAATTGACCTATCCAAGGCATTGGACAGGGTAGATCATAGGAGAGTACTGGCAAAAATACTGTAAGTGCAATTGGACTAGAGAAAAGATTGACTGGTTGGGTGGCTATATTTCTAGGAAATAGAACTCAGAGAATTCGAGTAGTTGAAGCAATATCTGATCCTGTAACCATTAAGGGAGGAATTCCTCAAGGCAGTATTATTGGATCTTTATATTTTCTTATATATACACATATATATATATATATATATATCAATGATATGAGGAATGAACACGAATCAGATGTAAGGCGTTTTGTGGATGATGTTGTTCTGTATAGAGTAATAAATAAGTTACAAGGTTGTGAGCAACTGCAAAGATACCTCGACAATGTTGTGAGATGGACAGCACGCAATGGTATGATGATAAACGGGGTTAAAAATCAGGTTGTGTGTTTCACTAAGAGGGAAAGTCCTCCCAGTTTTTATTACTGCATTGATAGGGTAAAGGTTCCATATGGGAGTGTTAACATAAAGAAAATCTTTGTTGGGATAATCACATAAATGGTATTGTAAATAAAAGTTATATACCTCTGCACATGGTTATGAGGGTATTTAGGAGTTGCAGTAAGAATGTAAAGGAGAGGGCATATAAGTGTCTGGTAAGACTCCAACTAGAGTATGGTTCCAGTATATGGGACCCTCACCAACATTACTTGTTTCGAGAACTGGGTTAAATACAAAGAAAAGCAGCTCAGGTTTGTTCTGAGTGATTTATGACAAAAGAGTATAGATTCCTTTAGGGAACTTTAATTATTTGTCCCAAATGAGTACATTTATAATACCTATATAATGGGTCCATTACTGGACATTACAAATTTTCAGGCCAACTCATTCCAGCGTTTTGCCCCAGCGTGCTAATTTTGGCTTGTCAGTTGGTAAATAGCACATCTTGATTTGATCTATCTAGACACAAGTCTAGTACATACCTTGCAGGCCACTGTGAAGACTATTTGAAGTTCCCAGCAGCGCCAGTGTACTATGAGAGACCTTGTCTCTTTTGCAATAGTTGAAGCTTGCCAAGCTATCATATGATATGGAAATAAATTTCCTTAGGGAACCTGAATTATTTGCCCCAAATGAGTAATTTTTTAATACCAATATAATGGGTACGTTATTGGATATTATAAATTTTCAGGCTAACTCATTCCCATTGCCAGCGTTTTGCCCCAGTGTGCAAATTTGGGCTTGTCAGTTGGTAAATAGCACACCTACCAAGACGAATGGCTAGCGCATATCATGGAGGCTGATTGACTGACGAATGTTTTCTTTCCCCAACCTGAACGGGTGGGTTACGCCTTCTCTCTGGCCAAGAGAAGCGAGCAGGTTGGGGGGATGTGATGGAGGAAGGAGGGGGTAAATGATGCGATCAAGGAGGTGATGGTAGTGGGTTTGGCTTCTTAGCTAAGGAGTTTCCAACTTTATACTTTTCAGTATTATTTATAAGATGTTTTCTTTCCTTTCTTTTTATTTTTGACATATACATTGATGTATAAATAAGTTGTACAGTTTGACAGTACTTGGGATATTAACAGTCATGTATGAAGGTCTAAAGTTAAGCATAGCACTGATTGGAATTTTTTTCCATTGGTTAGGGTGGAAAACATATGAAGAGTGACATACTATCCCTGCTGCACTCACAATCTTACGGTTAACAGGATGTAAGTCATTTGGTGATTACAAATACAGGAGAGGGTATGATTCTGTGATGTAGTTGCTTGAGCTGAAGGTACTGGGAATGTGTTAATACAAGATTTTCTATTGGTGTAAAGCTGAAGTGCGAATTTAGGCTGGAATGGGCAGTTAGAGAGTGAAGATTTAATGTTTGATTTGTGCAACTTGCGAGTGAGATCTAAGTGTCTGTTGTAGGGGTGGATATTTAGTAATGAAATAGTAACAAAGCAAATTAGATCCTTGACTAGAGGAGATTGAAAATGTGAATGGCTAGGTGATGTTAGTGGATCAATGTTTCTGATACAGCCTATGAGTTCTGGTTGATTTTGAGGAGCTGCAGGGCGGCAATGGCAGCATTGTGAATACACTGTGTGATTACCTCCACAGGTATGGCATTGCGGGGGTTGATGTGTTTTGGGACACATGGGTGTAGAATGATCTAGATTGCAATATCCATATTTAGGAATCTTGGCGGTATACTGATTAGTGGTATGATTGTTGTAGATGAGACAGCGCTCACACCGGATGACTTGTGGGGGTGGGGCACGAGATGGTTCCACTTTATGGTGGTGTTTAGGTATGAAGACTCGAATGGCCAAAACATGGTCAACATCTTCGGGCGATGGAAGAAGAATTCTCACTGTATAGGTGGGACCCATGGAGTTTTTTATTCTGAAGGCCTTTTTGACTGGGATGCCTTCTGCGTGGAGTTCGGATGTTATTATTTCTTCTCTGATAGAGTGGTTAGTACTTCATATTACACAGCCGAGAAGATAGTGGTGTGGTGGGAAGGGGAGAGTTTTGATGGGTTGAGGTAGGAGTAGTTGAAAGGAGATACTTGATTCAAGTTGGTGAGCTCCTATTGCAGTGGTGACTTGAGTGTCCCCATTAACTTGAATGATGTTTCCAGTTGTCATTCATTGGATGTCTTCTATATCCTCATGGTGCATATGAAATCTGAGCAGGGTGGAGAAATTGGTGTTGGGAGATTAGAACTCGTGGGCAAGTTTGGAGATTAGAAATAAATGTGTTCTAAGGGGTAGGTTGGAGTAAACAGGAATGATTGATGGGGTGTCTTGTGCTGGATACTGATGAAAGTCCAAGCAGAGATGGGGAAGAATTGGGAGGAATGGGCTGATTGATGGCATCCATGGACGCCGGTGGAGCACTTGTAATGTCTATCGATGGTGCAGGTTCCGGGTCCAAAGCAAGGCATCGTGGAGCATGTTCTTCATCTGGAGCAGACTGTGGAGAAAACCACTTAAACTGGAATTGAAATTTAGTGTTCTCCCCATTGGGAAGAAATCTGGAATGGTAGTCAGGAACTGGAAAACTAGACATTACGGCTGAGTGGTAAGCTGCTGTGGCTGTTTGACTGAAGTTAGTGGTAACAATGGTGGTGGTTGTTGTGGTCATTGCTGTACTGGGGGTTTGACAATAATGTGAATAGCAATACATGACAGAGAATGATTTCACTGGAGTCTGAGGAGTGCTTACGATCTGCTCTCCCTGAGGCGATATCTCTCGGATTTTCTTCTGTCCACCTAGTCATTACACCTTTTTAGTAATGAGTTATGGTGTGGGAAAACCATTGGGCAGCAAAGGATTCTATGGAGACATACATAAAAAGTTTTTATTTCCCACCCTGAACGGGCAGGGCAGGCCACCTAGAGGCTTACGCCCTCTCCCTGGTCAAGAGACATGGGCAGGTTGGGGAGATGTGAAGGACGAAGGAAGAGTGTAAAAGTATGCAAAGCAGAAGGAGATGGGAGAGGGATTATGGCCCCTTGGTTAATCCTTTCGCACTCAGCGCGGCGATCTATCGGTGCGAGAGATTCTGGCGAGAAAGCTCACGGCGCCGATACATCGGCTCTCTCCTATTTAGGGATTTTCATCATTTGCATGGCTGTTAAATCATAACAGTTGATCGTGACGGTACCTTAAAGCGTTGAATCTGCGTTTTACCCTACAGATATATCTACCAGCACTACAAAATATTATTTTTTTCGACAAATGAAATCTGTTGACTGTGAATGTTTATGTTGTGATTATTTGAAGTTGTTATTGCGTGGATCTGTTTTGGTTGGCTTATGAATACAACAATTTGATCTTGATGAGTTTAGTTTAGAGTATATTTCATTTCTTTGGTATATCGTGTATTCGCTGTACTTCGCAAACTACAATTTTACTCTATTTCATAACTCCGTTGTTGCACGTGCTTACGTCATCTTTTTATCGTAATGGCCAGGCCATATTCAAGGCCGAATGAGGCCGATATCCTTGAATTTTCAGATGATTTAGACAGTAATAATGACCTTCTTTTGCCGAAAGTGATTCGCATTATGTGGGAAATGACACAGTCACAGTTGCTCACCGTGCATTGGACCACGAGGACCTGACATTGATGACCGTTACATGTACAGTGAATAACTATGTGCCTTGCTTCATGAATGAATTGCAGCACACAAATCATATTGATATCAAATTATTCAGAATTAAATGTTCTTTCTTTCACGTCTAAGAGTAAAGAAGGAAGACGCAATAATGTCTGATTTTTCAGTCACTGAAAATCAAAAATTATTTTTTTAAATTTATATTTAAAATTTAAGATTTTTTTTTTGCTTTACCAATAACAATACGTCCTAGGTATATTGATTTCTGAAATGCTCATAGTTTCCTGTATTAATGTGATTTACTTTATTTTAATGTGTGTTAAACTCTTTATGTGTTGATTTTCTGTAATTTGGTTTCGAAAAATTAGTCTGAGTGTCTTCGAGCAAACTCCTGCATATAGGCTGAGTGCCAAAGGGTTAAGGGTTTTACATCTTTATTTTATTTTATTTTATTTTATTTTATTTTATTTTATTTTATTTTATTTTATTTTATTTTATTTTATTTCTTATATACAAGAAGGAAAGTAATTTGTTTGCTTGTGTAATATATACCAAAACATTCTTTTAGCTAGATCTTGGTTTGGAAACTTCATAATTCTACAGCTTTAATAAAAACTTGAGTTAATTTCCATTGTATTGAACACCTTGAATTCCAGATGTAGAAACAGACAGCTAAAGTTGTAAGTAGGCTACTATGTAACATAATTGTTCTTTTGATAAACTTACAAACCTACTACCCCATACATACTACGAGTGGCCACATTGTTGGTTGTACAAATTCCTAGAAGATGGAACTTGTTTACCAAACTAGAGAGCTGTAGGAGTTCAAGCCAGTGTTTCCAGAGGTGTGAAGATGAAATGAGAATTCAAGCTGGAATGGGTGGTTCATAGGTGGAGATTTAATGTGTGATTTGATGCAGCTTGTAGTTGATTGAGGACTAGGGATATGTTTTAGGAGTGAATATTGAGCAATGAGATAGTTGTGAAATGAATGAGAACTTCAACTGTGGGTGGTGAGAAGAGGGAACAGTTGGGCGATGTGGGTGGGGCAATGGTTCTAAAAGGGGCTACAAGTTCTGGTCGATTTTGGAGATGTGGAGGACGGCTTCTGCAATGGCACGAGTGTACTGGGTTAGTGCCTCAACAGGTGTGCCACTGGGGTGACTGGTGTGCGTTGGGACATCTGGGCATACCATGTTGTTGATTGCAGTGTTCACATACAGGACCTTGAGCAGTGCAGTGAGTGGTGGGATGATTGTTGTAGGTGAGGCACCTCTCATACCTGGTGGATAGGGGAGGTGGTGGACAAGATGGTTCAACTTTATGGTGGTGTCAGTAAATTGAGACTCCACTGGCCAGTACCCATTCGATGTCTTCTGGTGATGGTAGAAGAATCTGTACCATGTATGTTGGACCCATTGCGTTCTTGATCCGGAATGCCCTTTTCGCCGGGATGCCTTCCGCATTGAGCACGGAGAGTATGGTGTCTTCAGCAATAGAGGAGTCCTCCCCTCTTATTACATAACTGAGAAGTCTGTAGCATGGAGGGAGAGGTGGATATTTTATAAGTGGTGATGGGAGATGTTGAAGGAGTTGCTTGATTCCAGAAGTTGAGAACCTATGGCAGTGGTGAGAAGATTGGCAGCAGCGTTCCCTTGGACCTGTATGATGACTCCTTTTGTAGTTCTTCTGATGTCTGCTGTGTCTTCTCGGTGTATATTGTATCTGAGTAGGGTGAACAAAATGGTGTAGTATGATTGGAAGTCAGGGGAGCGATTGGAAAGTAAGAATGAATGTGTTCCTGCTGGAGCAGGTTGGAGGAAATGGGGGCGATTGATAGGGCATCTAGTACTGGGTGCACCTGAAAATGCAAGCTTGGGAGGAGTGTAGGTGGAGGGAGCAGCAGTGGTAGTAAACTATTCTGAACTGAGGTGTCCATGGGTCAGTTGTCATCACTGCTGGAGGTGCTGATTGATGTTGCTGAGCTTGTTCCTCTGCTGCCGTAGAATCTGGCATAAATCTTGTAAATTGAAATTGGAATCTGGAGGTGTCCAATTGTGGAGCTGGTGGTGCTGGAATGAATCTGGCTTGGTAATTGGGCGTTGCATAACTGGACATTACCATTGAGTGGTATGCAACTGCGGCTCATTGGCTGAGTTCAGTGATGGTGGTAGTTGTGGTGGTACTACTTGTTGCCCTTGTGGTGCCCAGACAGTGAGGTGAATATGGAAACATGGTAATTATGTCTGTTCTAGTGGACTGTTAAGAATAGAGTTCAAAGCAGATTATTCAACCTGTGGTGTGGTAGTTCCTGGCGATGGGCTCGTCCTGAGGTGAAACCTCCCGGATTTTCTTTTGTCCACCAATTCAGATCACCTTTTCAATAGAGAATGCCCTGCATGACTGACTTATGGTGTAGAAAATTGTCGAATGGTGAATGACGTTTTGCTGTGGAGGCTATCTATTTATTTATCAATGTTTTCATTCCGCAACCTGAAGGCATAGGGCGGGCCACCTAGAGGGTTATGCCCTCTCTCTGGCCAAGAGATGCGGCCGGGTTGGGAGATGTGATGGAAGAAGGAGGTGGGTAAATGATATGAAGAAGGAGAAGATGGGAAAGGAACTTTTGCCTATGTCTAAAGGTTTTACTATTTATTTATTTCTTTTTTCCTTTTCCTTTCTAAAAAATATAATGTACATATAATCTACAGTTTTAACAAATTATATACAAGGAGTTTCCTTGTCCATCCTATGCCTAGAAGGACATGTATGAAAATAGAATACTGAATTTAAATACAAAAAATAAATTTGTTTTCCTAGTACACTGACACATCAACAAGTAAACATCATAATTTGAGTGGTTACATTTATGAGTGAAGAAATGTGTGAATGATGTAGCCTATTTTCTGGAGTTAGAGAATGGGGAGTGATTTTAGATGAGGGTTTCAAGAGGTGTGAAACTGAAGTGGGTGTTTAAGCCCAAGTGAGTGGTTGAAAACTGGAGGTTGAATGTTTGGTTCGCTGTGGCTTGTAGATGAGTGAGGATTAACGATCTGTGGTAGGGATGAATATTCAGTAGGGAAATGGTTGAGAAGCGGAGAAGATCTTCAACTGTAGGTAGGGGGAAGGGGGAACGGTTAGGTGGTGTGGACATGTCGATGGTTCAAATAGAAGCTATGAGCTCAGGTCGGTTTTGGGGAGATTCTGGGTTGTGTCTGCAATGGCGTGAATATGCTGGATGATTGCCTCCACAGGTGTGACACAGGGGAGGTTGACAGGTGTTTGGGATGTAGAGTGCTGTTGGCTGTACTAACTGCATACAGCATGTTTTGTACAGTGAGTTTTAGGGTGGTTATTATATGTGAGGCATCACTCACACCTGGTAGATTGCAGTGGCAGGGTTTCAGAAGGGCTCCACTTTGTGATGGTGTCTGTATATTGAAACTCTGCTGGTTAATACTCGGTCCACATCTTCAGGTGTCGGCAGTAGGATCAGTACCTTATAGGTGGGTCGTGTTGAGTTCTTTATCCTGAATAGCTTTTTTGTTGGGATGCCTTTGGCTTTAAGTTCAGCCAGGATGTTATCTTCAGTAATAGAGAGGTCTAAACCTCATATTATGCAGGTGAGGAGTCGATAGCGTGTAGGAGGAGGCAGAGCTTTAATAGATGGAATTGGGAGGAGTTGAAGGGGGGTGCTTGAATTGAGATGATGAGATCCAATTGTAGTTGTGAGCAGGTCAGCAGCAGTATCCCCGTTGACTTGGATGATGACTCCAGCAGTAGTTTTCCGGATGTCAGCGATACCCTCTCGGCGCATGTTGAAGCGAAGCAAAGTGGCAAATATGGTGTGAGGTGACTGGAAAGCAGTGGAGGGATGGGAAAGTAAAAAGGAATGTGTACCTGATGGATTTGGTTGAAGAAAATGGGAGTGACTAATAGGGCATCTGGTGCTGGATTCAGCAAAGGAGAGCTGGGGAGGAGTAGGTATGGTGGTGGTTGTGGTAGCAGGTGGGAGATCTCCCTTCGTGTTGACTTCAATGGCGAGCGGTGGGTTGCGTGACGTAGCTGGTTGAGGTATCCATTCCAAGGCCACTCCCAGGTGCTGTGTGGCTGGTACTTGTTCTGGAGCTTATCTTGGTGCCAGACTCTTAAAGTGAGATTGCGGTCTTGAATTATCCAAAGGTGGAGCTGGTATCACAGGAATATATCTGTGGCTTGGTTCTAAAAGGGCCAATGTCATTTTTTTATCGAAATTGAGATATTAACTGATACAAACGTGTTTTATCCTGGCTTGCAACATGTTAAAAGGGCCAATGTCTCTGTTAAGTACTAAACGAACAGTTAACGTTTAATTAAATAAGCCCTTGCCAATAATGTTAGATTACCAATAAAGATTAGAAACCTGGCAATTTTTAAAGAATACGACAGAAAAAATTAGCGTTTAATCAGGTGACTTCCACAAAAAAAGTATAAAGTTATTTAAAGTTAGTTGTTGAAAAAATAGTTGGAAAACTATAAGCAAAACTTCAAATGCTCATAGCTCAAAAACAGGGTTTTTTGACATTGGCCCTTTTAGAACCAAGCCACTGATATCTGGCTTGATAATTAGGAGCAGTGTAGCTGGAAATCATAGCCATATGGTAGGTAATTTTGGCTGTTTGGTTGAAGTCAGTAACGGTGCTGGTGGTGGTAGTGGTGACGTTAGTTGTCAAAGTGGTGGTGACCGGGCTATAAAACGGTTAGGAAAACATCTGGAGTTCACTCAAAATACGGTTGATCAGAAATGCAGAAGTCATCGATGATGGGCTCGTCCCAAGGTGAAACCTCCCAGATTTTCTTCAGTCCACTTAATCAGGACACTTCTTTAATAGAGATTGCCCTACATGACTGATGTATCAGTGTAGAAAACCGTTGGATGGAGAAGGATGCTGTAGAGGTCATCATCATCATCATCATCACATTATCATCATCATCATCATCATCAAGAAGTTATTTCATTCCTTCCCTCCATACAACGGGGAAGGTGGGCCTTCAGCTGGACAAGCAGCCCTCAGGCTGATAGAGAAAATTATGTAGTAGAGTAGTGGATGGAAGGAGATATGTTTTGTACATACATTTTGGGAAAAAGTAGGTGAATGTCTGGTGCAGAGGAAACCACGACCCCACAGAGCAGCCCACAGGGTGATCCCACAGCACACCCACCATAGCTGGCCCCCGCTAGCCCCGTTTGTTGAGAATTTCATCAAATACAGAGATGTACATTGCATAAATCATATAAACAAGTACAATGAATCATTTACATTTACACATCAGTATATTAAAGGATTAAGAGAATGTGGGTAAAAACAATAGGTGCAGGAAAAAGAAAATGTAATACATAAACATCTGCTAGTAAAAAACTAGGATGCATGAATAAAAGTACAACTCAAATATATCTGTGCCAGACTCTTGTGACACCATTCATATACAAACTAAAGAAAAACAATAAAAGCTATTAAACAGTGTGGTATCTTTGGGAACATGAAAGACACTTGACTTGATGTAAGTCTTTGTCACTTATAATATATATTATATGATACTAAAAAATATATGAAAAGAATGGTGGAATACTAATAAGACATTGTTAATATGATAAAAGTAATGTGTGTACTATAGTCCAGCACGAATGTTCACAGATAAAGTAATAAGAACCATAAAAATAATAACAATAATATTGAAAACTAAAAACAAAATAAGTTCTTCTTCACATCAGTTGCACGGGAAACAAAAATGGAGTAAACACATGGTTAAAACACACCAAGGGCACTGGAGTTCTTTGTAATGTTTATATGCATACTATACACTTATCTTGATAGAACTAGAGTCTTCATCTATACATATGATAGTTTACAGATGTAGGCAAGGGTACATTCACTGAACATGGGATGGTGGTTGAATCGGGTGAAAATATAAAACTAAAGAAATGAATACAAGACAGACGTAGATTAACGAGGAGAATTCACAAGAAGAATATACTGTAAAGAATGAAAATCATTATGAGAGAAATTAAATTACAACATTAAGAGAGATGGGGGATGGAGCAACGTATATATTATATAGAAGGAGACATGATTACAGATGGCACTTGTGGTGACTGACGATCAGCAATATTGCAGGAAGAAGTTATAATTACCACTGCCAGGAGCAACCAAGTACCGCAAATTTTATAGGTGTTGAATTTTTCCACCAGGGGCAGTGGTGGCTGGGGAGGGGAGAAGCTAAGTAATAGGGGGTGGAAACAAATATGACGTACGGGTGTGTTAGTGGATGGCAGTAGTGAGGGGAGATAGATTGAGGGTTTCAGTGATCTGCTGGTTATGGTTTTGGAGGCCTTTTGTGAGGTACTTGAAGCGGAGGTTGTGAATAGGAGTAAGGATGGAAGGGAAGGAGTAATGCGGTTGTAAATGAGCAGAAGGGGTGTCATAGGGAAGATGATAAGCGATGCGTAAAATGTGTCAGTCTAACTTGAACAGGCATGTGTATTGTTTTGGGTCAGCAGCCAGTCAGGTCAGCGAAGCATAAGTTACAACGGGACAAATAAAGGTTTTGTAGACATTGAGGATTTGGGAAGGTCTGAGTCCCAACGTATTCCCAGTGAGGTTACGGAGGACTCGGAAATGTTGGAGAGCTTTCTTGTAGACAGAGTTAAGATGATGGAGCCATATGAGGTTATTTTGGAAAGTTATTTCAAGGAATTTGAGAAGGTTAGTTTCAGTTAATTGGATGTTGTACATTGTCAGGGGGACTCGGTGTCTAGGATGACATAGGCGTGATTTTCATTGGAAAACTATCAACTGAGTTTTAGTGGGATTGACAGTTATGTGCCAGGAGTTAAGCTAAACGACAAGGGTATCGAGATGTGTTTGAAGTTTTCTGGTGAGGGTGGTAACGGTGGGTGTAAGAGCAATGATAGCCAGGTCTTCAGCATACTGGTATAATCTGAGTGGGGGATATCATAGGTGAATATGATATATGGTGACAGAAAATTAGGAGAACACTGGGCAAGTCCCACTGTCATAGGAAAAGTATAACAGGGTATGCCACGGATTACAATTTGGGTTGTTCAGAGTCGGAGAAAATTGCTGAGGAAACGGATGAAAGAGACAGAAATCAGGATATGGCGAAGGTTGAACAGTAAGCCTGAATGTAAGACAGTGTCAAATGTTTTGTCAACATCCAGGCACAGCAAGACAGCAGTGCAACAGGGATGAAGATAAGATTGAAGGGAAGCAGAGATATGAAATAAATGATCTTGGGTGGCATGTTGGGATCGAAAACCTACTGTATTTGGGATTTGGGAAGGAGACCTGAAGAGCTGAGAAAAGATGTTAGCATTTTGCTCAGTATTCCTTCGAGGATTTTTCTTAGAATTGGTAAGAGGGATATAGGACAATAAAAATGAAGATTGGAAGGTAGTTTATTGGGTTGATGAAAGAGTAATATGTTGGCTTTACCCCAATGTTCGGGGTAAAAACCGGTGCATAACATAAAGGTATAAATGAGGCTAAGTTTGTGAATGAGAATAGGAGGGGCTTCTTTGATATGGCAATATGTAATTTGATCGGGACTGGGAGCGGTATTTTTCTGATTTTTGAGGTATCAGGTGATTTCCTGTGGGGTATTGGGGGCATTTAAGGGATGGGTGTAAACAACTGAGGGAAAATGTTGGAAGGAGGCTTGGAGTTCAGTAAGGTGGGGATCGGCAAGGTTGGTAATCAAATCAAATCAAATCAAAATCTCTTCATTTGCAAATGAGGTGTCTACCTCGGTGGCAAATGATACACTAAAATACATTATTGTCAAGCACTAAATATTAAATTAACAAGAGAAGAAAATTTTCCTATAATACAATATTATACAATTTACGCTAACAATTTTTTCTATTAAACACACAGCTCATCCTTAATAAATTTATATTGTACTACTTACAAATATAGTCAATTGATATACAGTATGTGGAATTACTTCAAATGATACTATACACCTGGTATAAGATTAATATTTACATTGCATTTATTTACTTTTTTTTTTTTTTTTTTTTTTTTTTTTACCCATTCTGGAAGCTAAGTAGCATAACGACCTGCTGCATCTTAACCAGAGCCCCTTTTGCCACCACTTTTCAGAGTTCCTGAAGGGCCTTCACAGCTACCGTAGCGGTCTCAGGGCCCTCGAAGTCCCCACTGTACTTCACCCTTACAGACAGTCCCCTACTTTGGCTGTCCAACTCCTTAGACCAGGGGATGGAATTAATTTATTCATACATACATTTTTTTTTTTTTTTTTTACAATAACTTGCACTGGTCGAATGCCCTCTAACACTTCATTTATTTTCTCTTTTGCTGTTTATTTTCTTCTTGAATATCTGTACAGATTTTGGAAAAGGATCAAACACTACACCTGGTAAACTGTTCCACTCCTTCACACCCTTCCCAATTAATGAAAATTTACCCCAATCGCTTCTGCTAAAATTCCTTCTAATTTTATATTTGTGGTCTGTCCTGCTGATATAATTATTTTCCAACTGAAGCCTCTCATGGATATCTCCCCATGCTTTTTCTCTTGTATAGGCTCTATATAATCCTATAAGTCTAGTTTTCTCCATTCTCTTACTTTAAGTTTCCCACCCAAGTTCCTTTAAAATTTCTGATACACTACTCTTTCTTCTGAAATCCCCTGTTACTAATTTTGCTGCTTTCCTCTGCACACTATCTATTTCTTTTATTAGGTTTTCTTGTTGAGGATCCCAAACACTGTTTGCATATTCCAATAACAGACGAACCATACTTAAGTAACATTTTTCTTTTAATTCTTTACTGCATTCTTTAAGTAGCCTCATTATGACATATAACAATCTGTATGCTTTCCCAACAATGTCATCAACATGACCCTTCCAGTGCAAATTACTTTCAAATCTCACACCTAAGTATTTGCACCTGCCATCGTTTGGGATAACCACCTCATCCAAAGTATAATCAAATTCAGTTTTAAAGCTCCTGTTTGTAAAAGTTGTAACAGTTGATTTGCCTCCGTTAACCTTCATAGCATTTTCTTCATCCCATTGTTGGATACTTTCAAGGTCCCTTTGTAATTCTGAACAATCCTCAATGTTATTTATTTCCCTATAAACAATTATGTGATCTGCATAGTATCTTATTTTTGATGTTATATTGTTCCCTAAATCATTTGCGTATATTAAGAAAAGTAACAGACTGTGCAATTCCCTTCCAAACTTTCTCTTCCTGCGATACATTATTTCCTACTTTGACTTTCTGAACCCTTGAATTTAGAAATGTTTTTATCCAATCCTATTCCCTCCAATTTCTTTAATAATATTCCATGTTCCACTCTATCAAAGGCTTTGGAAAGATCTATGGCTATGCAAACTAACTGACCTCCTGAATCCAATTGATCTGATATGTCCTGCTGAAATCCCACCAGTTGTGCCTCACAAGAAAATTTCTTTCTAATCCATACTGGCTCCTCATGAACCAATTTTGATCATCACATATCCCTCTGATGTACTTTGATATTAAACTCTCCAGTATTTTACAAACTATACTGGTCAAGCTGATTGGTCTGTAGTTCTCTGGTTTCCTTTATAAATTGGTATTATCATAGATTCCTTCCATTCCTTTGGTATTACACTATTATTTATGACACAGTCAAAGAGAAATTTTAAATAACGCACTATGTACCACCCCTTTATCTTTAATACCTCCCCAGTAATTTGATCACTTCCTGCTGCTTTCCTTGCTGAAGCAGTTGGATTTCTCTGAAAATATCTTCATTTGTGAATAATAAGCTTCTTGTTTCCCTTTGTGTCTCTCCCTCTCTATCTTATGTTTCAGTTTCCAATTCCTGACAAACATCTACTGAATCTCTGAATTCCCTACTAAATAGGTTTGCTTTTCAGTATCTGTTAAATTGTGTTCACCACCTTCTCCCACCATTGTAGGAATTTGGATTCTTTTTTCTTTTTGATTCCTGATATATGAATACAGCTTTTTCCAGTTCCCTTTGTGGTCATTACCTGCTTGATGTATGCCATTCATATAATTCTCTTTTGCTTCCTTTTTCACTCTATTCAGTTTCCTCATTAGCTGTTTTCTAGTTTCTCTACTCTCCCTACCCTCTTTGATTTTCCTGTTTACTATTCTACATTTTCTTTTTAATTTTCTTATTTCCCTTGTACACTGACTGACAGAGCAAATGCCACACCAAGGAGTAGTGGTTCGAAAGGGATGAAAGTTGGGGAAAAAACAGAGACGGCACGGACGAATAATTGATGTTTATTTCAAACCGATATGCAGGTTACACAATGCGCACAGCATCGACTCAGTAGGATGTAGGACCACCGCGAGCGGCGATGCACGCAGAAACACGCAGAAACACGTCGAGGTACAGAGTCAATAAGAGTGCGGATGGTGTCCTGAGGGATGGTTCTCCATTGTCTGTCAACCATTTGCCACAGTTGGTCGTCCGTACGAGGCTGGGGCAGAGATTGCAAACGGCGTCCAATGAGATCCCACACGTGTTCGATTAGTGAGAGATCCGGAGAGTACGCTGGCCACGGAAGCATCTGTACACCTCGTAGAGCCTGTTGGGAGATGCAAGCAGTGTGTGGGCGGGCATTATCCTGCTGAAACAGAGCATTGGGCAGCCCCTGAAGGTACTGGAGTGCCACCAGCTGCAGCACATGCTGCACGTAGCGGTGGGCATTTAACGTGCCTTGAATACGCACTAGAGGTGACGTGGAATCATACGCAATAGCGCCCCAAACCATGATGCCGCGTTGTCTAGCGGTAGGGCGCTCCACAGTTACTGCCGGATTTGACCTTTCTCCACGCCGACGCCGCACTCGTCTGCGGTGACTATCACTGACAGAACAGAAGCGTGACTCATCGGAGAACACGACGTTCCGCCATTCCCTCGTCCAAGTCGCTCTAGCCCGGCACCATGCCAGGCGTGCACGTCTATGCTGTGGAGTCAATGGTAGTCTTCTGAGCGGACGCCGGGAGTGCAGGCCTCCTTCAACCAATCGACGGGAAATTGTTCTGGTCGATATTGGAACAGCCAGGGTGTCTTGCACATGATGAAGAATGGCGGTTGACGTGGCGTGCGGGGCTGCCACCGTTTGGCGGCGGATGCGCCGATCCTCGCGTGCTGACGTCACTCGGGCTGCGCCTGGACCCCTCGCACGTGCCACATGTCCCTGCGCCAACCATCTTCGCCACAGGCGCTGCACCGTGGACACATCCCTATGGGTATCGGCTGCGATTTGACGAAGCGACCAACCTGCCCTTCTCAGCCCGATCACCATACCCCTCGTAAAGTCGTCTGTCTGCTGGAAATGCCTCCGTTGACGGCGGCCTGGCATTCTTAGCTACACACGTGTCCTGTGGCACACGACAACACGTTCTACAATGACTGTCGGCTGAGAAATCACGGTACGAAGTGGGCCATTCGCCAACGCCGTGTCCCATTTATCGTTCGCTACGTGCGCAGCACAGCGGCGCATTTCACATCATGAGCATACCTCAGTGACGTCAGTCTACCCTGCAATTGGCATAAAGTTCTGACCACTCCTTCTTGGTGTTGCATTTGCTCTGTCAGTCAGTGTATAATAAACAGGGTCTGAGGTCATTTTACCCTTCTTAACAGGTACAAATCTCTTCTGTCCTTCCCAAATGATTCCTTTAAATTTAGCCCAAAGTGTATCCACATTACTCCCTTCACTTATCCAACAACTGAATTGTGATTTAAGGTAAGTCCCAAATTCTTCAACTTTAGTTTTTTGGTACGATTTCTTGTCTTGTGTAACCCTCTTATTAAGCCCTTTTTGGTACAAGTCCTACATCCATTATTACAGCCTTATGGTCACCTATTCCTTCAATTACCTCAGTTTTATCAAAATTTCCCATGATTTAACCAAGAATACATCTAGTAAGTTATTGAGACGAGTCGGTTCTTGTACTACTTGTGTAAATCCTCCCTCCCAAATTAACTTATTTGCCAGTTTCTGTTCATGGGCTTTACTTGCAGCTCCATTCCATTCAACTTCAGGCAAATTTAGATCTCCCCCCAATTATTACCGTATCATTATTATTGTTTTTATCAGTATAATCTATTATTTCCTCAAATATTTCCATGTCTCTTTCCTCTCTTCCAGGCCTGTATGTTCCTATAATTCCCTCCTCCTTCATATTATCACAAACTAATTTTATCCCTAATATTTCATCCCTTTCATCAGTAAACCATTCATGTGAACAATAAATTTCCTTCACCAGAATAAACACCGCTCCCTCCCTTTTTATCTCCTCGGTCTCTATGATAGACTGTGTGCCCTTCTGGAAATACTTCTCTATTACCCACCTCTTCTCTCAACCATGATTCCACTCCCATCACCACATCAGCCTCATAAGATTCCATCAATGTAATGGTGGGTTCATCGGGATGGCTCTGGTCAGGAGTAGAGGAAGGAGAAAATACTAGTCTGTAGTGGTCGGCAAATAAGTCAACTTTGACCTTGTTAGATAGTTGTTGGTTGGGAAAGTGACATTTGGATAGATGGGGAAGGGTTTGCTAGTCTTGGTTAAACTACGGAAAGTAGTTCAGAATGGTTGAGAGTTATGAATGTCGGCTAGCTCAGTACATTTATCAGTCCAAAGCTTTCTTTTAATAGCCTTAATATAAGATCGGGCATGACGTAATGTCCAGCGATGTTTTTGTAAGGTGGGTGGGTCTCGAGTCCTGAGATATAAATAGTAAAGGTCATGAGCTAGCTGTAACAAGTGCAAAGCTTTAGTTGGGTTAGGGGATTTGGACGGGTGATAGGAGTAGCGTGGTATATAGTGTTGGTCATCGGTAGTGATTGCTTGTTCGATTATGATGATAAGGGAGAAAAGTTTAGACAGTGAAGTAAGATGAGGGGTGATTGTGAAGATGATTGAGAATCGTTAGTCGGTAATTGTTCCTGTTGGTGTGTGAGAAAAGTCAGGTTAGTGGTGGTCTAGGAGGTGGTTGATGTTTTTGGGGTAATAAATATACCCGGAAGAGTTACAAGGTCAGGGGCATGATCACTACCAATAGAGTGGGGTCAATGACCTTAGATGTTAGGCCCCTTTAAACAACAAGCATCATCATCATCATCACCACCAACAGAAATAAGCCATTTGATGGTATCGAAAGACATCAGGAGTGAGCTTGCCCAGATGTGAGCACAGACATTATTGAATTCGAAGTGTTCAGGGAGAGTATATGAATTAATATTAATGCCAGCTAGAATTTCTATTATCATTAAATTTAGAATCTAGGAATTTGTTAAATTCTACAGGAACTAGATTTAGTGAGGGTAGATAAAGTGTAGCAATCATTAAAGCTTTATGAGTGGTTAATACTTCTAAGATGAGATATTCGTGAAAACGATTAATGAAAGGCAGGAAAGTATGTTGGACTACTGGGAGGTCCCTTTGGACACCTATAGCGACACTGACCCTGCCAACATTAAAGTTGAAAGAACTAAACTTTGAATTTTCTCTGTGGGTCAGAAAGGTTTCATTCAGTACAAATACATCTGGGGTATACAAGAAAAGGGAAGTTTCAAATAGCGGCTGGTTGGAATTTTAAGATCTAATGTTAGCATAATCAATTTTCATTAAACTAACCCACGAAGGGGTGGAGGCCACTGCGTAGGCTATTTGAAGCTACCGGCAGTGCCAATGCACTATGAGAGACATTGTCTCTTTTGAAAACGTTGAAGCTTGCCAGGCTACCGGATGATACTGATATAGATTCCCTTAGGGAACCTAAATTATTTGTCCCGAATGAGTAAATTTATAATACCAATGTAATGGGTCTGTTATTGGACTTTATAAATTTTCAGGCTAATTCATTCCTGTTGCCAGCATTTTTCCCCAGTGTGCTTATTTGGGGAAAATTACTGGCAACAGGCAGTGTGCTAATTTGGGGCAAAATGCTGGCAACAGGAATGAGTTAGCCCGAAAATTTTTAATGTCCATTAACGGATCCATTATATTAGTATTAAAGGAGTACTGTTATGAAAACATTGCAAAGTTTTGGCTGGGAAGACTTGGGAGAAAGGAGACAAGTTGCTCGACAAAGTGGTATGATCTTAGCTGTCAGTGGAGAGTTGGCGTGGAATGACATTAGTAGATGAATAAGTTTGAGTGAAGTTTTTAAAAGTAGGAAAGTTCATAATATGAAGGTAAAGTTGGAATTCAAGAGGAAAAATTAGGGGAAATATTCATTTGTAGGAAAAGGAGTTAAAGATTTGAATAATTTACCAAGTGAGATGTTCAATAAATTTCCATATTCTTTGGAATTATTTAAGAAAGGACTAAGTAAACAACAGATAGGAATTTGCTAATAGGGTGACTGCCCTAAATGCAGATCTATGGTGATTGACTAATTGACAAACATGATTGTATTGTCATTTTATTTTCCTTGAGTCATGTTGCTGTACAGGTAAGTTTTTAATCTCCTCAGGGCAGAAAAAACATGTTCTGTTGTACACGTAGGGACGGGTAACTGACTTTTTTCCAACTTAATCACCTCTAGAATCAATTCACTGTTACATTACTGTGCAAAATTAATCTTTCAGGCTTGAACTCATCCTTATATAATTTTGCTACATAACTGCAAAATTTAGTTTTGGAAATAAGAACTGTTTCAATTTCGTTGCACTGAGTCATAGCACCTGCAGAAAATTGACCATTGAAACAATTGATTATATATCGAAAACTTCAAAATAAATTTTCCTGCAATTATCTTGGGGGCTGGCACAAGCAAAGGGTTATCAGAGACATCTTAATTTCTTCCAAGATTTTTTAAACTCGAAGGTGGTCCATCAAATACTCAATGAAGGGTTATGTGCCAAAATAATCGCAGAGATAGATGATTTAAATGAAAATTTGATTTTTATTAGTTGGCCGGTGTGCTGATATGTTGGTAACATTGATGGGGATTGCTTTGAAGCGTAAACCATCACTTCTTATTATTTTGATATTCCACAGTCATCAAAGTAGGGTTAGATATTAACAGTCCATTCACTACCTGAGTCCATGGGACTCACATACATTTTTTTCATCTTTGTGCATGCCATGTTCTTGCGTGAAATTTTTTCCACCACTCTATAACTTTCTTCACTTCAGCGTTAAATGTGTTGCTGAGAGGACATGTGCAAAGTGTGTCCTCAAGGAGGGTAATTGTGCCCGAGTGAGTCCCTGAGACAGATGGTAGATGTTTATAACTCGTAGTTTTATTCATGACTTTAATTTTGCTTACTTTTGGTTTCAGTATTTCAATAAGAATTACAATTGTGCAGGACCTTCTTCAGTAAATATCACTGATCCTGATTTAGAATCAGTTGTGAATTTAGGGCTTCCAGAAGAAGGAAATGAAACAGAAAATGAAAGTGAAGTTATATTACCAGTTATAAGAATAAAAGCTCAGCGAGGCTTACCTGCAATTAATTCAGATGATGAATACAGTGATCGTGTTCTTAGTGAACATGACACTAACTCCGAATGCTCTGAGATGTTATCCAATGAAAGCAACAATGAATCATCTGCAAGGGATCAGAACTACTGTTATGGTAAAGATATGTACAAGTGGTCCAATAGACCTCCTATTCGAAACGTTCATACACCTGCACACAATCTGTTATGCCTGCCCAGAATCAGACAACTGCCAGCCGGAAATGATTATCTTACTCTTATAGATTAATTTCAAACCATCTTTGATAATCGTATGTTGCAGTTAGTACTAACACGGACAAACAAAAAACTTGAGGACATGCGTAGCAAGTATCCAAACGATGTAGCCTTTAGAGATACAAATCAAGTGGAGTTGAAAGTTTTCTTGTCATTACTGTTATACACTGCAATTTTTTTTAATCCAATAGGGCAGGTGTATTATCAATATTTGCAACAGATGGTTCAGGCAGAGAGTTATTTATAGCATCCATGTCAAGAAACAGATTTTTGACTTTACTATTGGCACTCAGGTTTGACAATTTTTCTGATAGTGAAGCTCGTAAAGAATCTGATCCATCCTGCCATATTTCTGAGATTTTAGAAATGTTTGTGCAAAACAGTCAGCAAAACTATTCACTGGGAGCCAGCGTGACTGTTGATGAAATGCTGATTCCAATCAGAGGATGGTTGAAATTCAAGATGTTTATGCCAAATACACGGATTTAAAATGCTGTGTATGGTAGATTAGGCAAACTTCGTATATGCACAATACGTATTTATACACAGGAAGGGGATCTGATGGATCTGGACCGGATGAGGAGGAACGAAAGAAATCAGTGCAACCCAGGCCATGCTTCATTTATGTAGGCCCATTTTCAATATGAACATCAGTGTTACAACCGACCATTGGTACTTGTCAACGGAGCCTTTGCAAGAACTGAAGAAGAAGGAATTGACAACACTTGGAACTCTTAAAAGAAAAAGAAATGAAATAGGGTACCAAAAGAAAATCTTCCAGACAAGATTAAAACCATTGAATCCTCTCAGTTTCCTTTACTATAGATTGTATGCTGGTTAGTTTTGTTCCACAGAAAAATCGAGCAGTGAATTCGTACTCTTCTATGCATCACGATGATGACATCAACTTGATTTCTGGAAAACCTATGAACATTGAATACTACAATAGTTCGAAAGGAGGCGTTGATACTGTTGACCAGAAAAGCTCAGTTTATTCATGCAATTGCTGCAGGACTCGACGGCCCCTGGCTGTAGGGCCTATTCTTCAAAATTGTAGATCTATCAGCAATAAACACCCAAGTAATTTATGAAAGAAAAACAAATCTACCTAAGCTTACCAGACTGCAATTTTTGAAAGCCGTTGCTGAAAATCTCAACAAGAATAATTTGATGACATGTTTGTGTAACAGCAAATTGCCACGTCAGATTCTCTGAATGGTGTTGTCAATCGTCAAATGTGTTATTCCTGCAGACAGTGAACAGCCAGAATTAGAGCAAAAATTACCCAGAAACGAGAGAAAGTACTGCTATTTATGTAATTATAAGAAAAGAACAAAGGCTGCCTAGTTTTGCTGCTCGTGTTTGAAACATGTATGCTTGTCTTGCTCGAAGAAAATATTCAAATGGTATTTTAGAAATTTTTTTAGATATTTTATTGCTTCCACACCATCAAGTACAGAAAATGTACACTAGGTATTGTCAGTAGGCCTACTAATAAAAATAATCTGTTAGTTAATATCTTAGGCATAATGCCTGAGTCATTAGAAAAATTATTTTAGGTACCTATATTATGTCAGTTTTTGAAATGCCACATTCTAGATACTCTTCTACACTATAAAATGCCTTTTTTCTTAAAAATTATGACAATGCCCTGTTATTTGCACTATTGTCTAATGTTCAAATAGGTAGTGGAAGCTTATTGTATATCTTAAGCTGTTGATAACAGTGGCTGCTTGTGCTTTTACTAAGCCTGGAGTAAGGAGTATCCGGATCATTCTTGTATCTTGTGTTGTGCATGTGAACTGTAGATCTTTCTTTAAATTCAGAAAGATTCTCTTTCACATGCATAATATTTGTAAGAATATGTAAACAGGGAACTGTCATAATTTTTAGGATCACAAAGGAAGTTTTACATTAGGCTCTAAATTCTAATCCAGCAATTAGACAGACTGCCTATTTCTGCCAAATGAATACATTATTTGATGTAGGACAATTGCCCCATAACCTGATCCCATACATTATATAAGGGTGAAAGAAAGCATGAAAGGATACAAGTAGCATATCCCAACTGATGCAGGTTTTCAGTTTCCGCAACAGATACCACACCCTGGCTAATCTCTTACAGAGTTCTGATGTATGTATTTCCCAGGTAAGTCTTGTATCTACTTGTAGGCCTAATAGTTTAAGAGAATTACGGCAGCCATTATTTACAGTGTGTCCAAGGTAAATAGGATATTTTCTGTTTTAGTAACATTAAGAGTTAATTTATTGTGATGAAACCAGTTTTCAGCAATTTTAACAGACGTGTTGACTTGGTTTTGTAGTGTTGTGATATCAACTTAAGTACGGTAGTTGAAGTAGTTGAACATTTGCTGGTTCTTGATTTTCATAGGAAAACATGCCATAACTTATTATGTTTGTGTTGATTAAAGCAGTAGGCCTAACCGTTATTTTATAAAATATGCTGTTAACATTTGTAGCTTTAGAAGTTTCTAAAATATCATGTTTTTGAAAATATTAGTGTGTAGGAATGATAGTTTGATATTACAAGATTACATTACGAAAATATCTCATTACGGTACTTTTAAATGTTTCAGTATTATTCCATTAGTAAATAAATGTATCGACAATAAAAATTACTATCAAGTAAACGGCATTTTCATTTACATTGTAAGTTTGATATTTTAGAAAGTGAGCCCGTGGAACTAAGGGTAGGCATGTACGTAACTGGTTTTCACGTAACTGGAGGTTAATAAGGAAAGGAAAACTTCCGTTTGACAGTGATTGTTCGATTTACTATAACATAATGCTTCCTTTAGATTTTGTTTTTACTTTGGATATCAATTTATAATAAAAATATAATTATTTTTATTTCGTTTTGTTAATACATGTATTGCATTTCGTACTTCATCTGTTTCTTTAGTAGAGCAGCTTGGGAATTATTATGCGAAGGTTATATATTCTGTGACACTGTGGCAAGTAGTGCAGTTCTGTCTGTGGTGTAGTCCCGTGCGGTTGTATCGCTAGAGCTACTTTGCTTTGTGAGAAAACCGGCGGCAAAACTGAATATGACGCAAAGGAGAATAACGTAAGTAGTAAAGGAATTGTCTTTTACATTTTAGAAACGCCACATTTAAAGCTTGTTATCGATACATATGTCGTATTACTGGCGTGAATGGTTGTGTACTTGGTATTACATGTCGTCGGTAACTTTTGTTTTACTATTGTAATATACTTTTCAGTCCTGTTAGCAGGTTTGCTTTTATTTTGTTATTGCAAAATTCACATTAATCTTTCGACTTGTAGAATTCTCGGGCAATTTATTTTAAATTTATGCTGTTATTATTGATTGTTTTTGGCGTTTGGGTGTGGGTTACATCTTTTATGTCGTCTTCTGGAATTAAATTAATTAAAAGTCATGACCTCAATATAATAAATTTCTACAGCACTCTGCATTTGATTTATATTGAATTTTCTTTCCTTAGATTGTGAAGGTTATGTATTCCTTACTGTCAGTATGTGCGTATGACTGCTAATTATTAGTATTTTAGAACTTTAAACTTCTCATATTAGAATAGTCCGGCTATCAAGTCGAAATTTCAATACACTATGTGGTGCAGAAGAGTAAGGCTTATTCTTCCATAATTTTATTCAAATGCAGGAAGTTACGTTTTCTGATACATGGCTCAGATCATTTTAATAATATTGGCATTACGTCCCACTAACTACTTTTCCAACTTTCGGAGACGCCGATATGCCGGAATTTAGTCGCGCAGGAGTTCTCTTACGTTCCCGTAAGTTACCGACACGAGGCTGTCGTATATGAGCACCTTCAAATATCACCGGACTGAGGGAGGATCGAACCTGCCAAGTTGGGTTCAGAAGGCCAGCGCCTCAACTGTCTGAGCTACTCAGCCTGGCAGACCATTTTAATATCTTAAACATGTTACAAAGAGTTCTCGGAAAATGAATGAATGAAGTCCGCCTGTGTCAGACATCTACTGCTATTCACCAGAGCATTTGGATTTGTGGGTGTGTAGTATGGCAATATTGCTCCCTTTACCGCTACAGGATTTTTTTATTTATTTTTGCTATTTGTTTTACGTCGCACTGACACAGATAGGTCTTTGGCGACGATGGGATAGGAAAGGCCTAGGAAGTGGAACGAAGCGGCCGTGGCCTTAATTAAGGTACAGCCCCGGCATTTGCCTGGTGTGAAAATGGGAAACCACGGAAAACCATCTTCAGGGCTGCCGACAGTGGGGCTCGAACCCACTATCTCCCGATTACTGGATACTAGCCGCACTTAAGCGCCTGCAGCTATCGAGCTCGGTACAGGAAATTTCTTATGGAATGAAATAGAATTCATATAATGGCTTTTTGGTCCAACTGCCTGCTCTGTTTATAATGGGGTATTTCAGAATAAATGTGGTGTAATACACAATTTTCATTATCAGCAAGGACATACCAGATACATTTTTGAATTAACGGATGATATACCTTTGTTAATTATAGCCTAATGTTGAGAGTACTTTTTAAGTGTACAATCAAAGGTTCCACATTTACGATACTAAAAAATTATGCTTAATTAGGGTGACATTAACAAGTATCGAGACATATTTTGTTCTTATTTTATTGGACGAGTTGGCCATGCAGTTAGAGGCGCGTGGTTGTGAGCTTGCATCTGGGAGATAGTGGGTTCGAACCCCACTATCGGCAGCCCGTAAGATGGTTTTCTGTGGTTTCCCAATTTCACACCAGGTAAATGCTGGGGCTGTACCTTAATTAAGGCCACGAATGCTTCTATCTAACTCCCAGGCCTTTCCTATCCCATTTTCATCATAAGACCTATCTGTGTCGGTTCAACGTAAAGAAACCACCACAAAAAAAAAGTTCTTATTTTTGGACATCATCAGCCAAAAATTCTTATGAGATAAGTAAAATAGACAAGGTCACAAATACACATTAAAATACTATTCGGGTTATGCTACCGAATACGTCAAGTTAAAATACATAATGTAATTTGAAGAATGTCTTTAAAACGTTGGAGCTCAATTGCTTTATTGTTCTGTTGAATTGAAGATAAAATTGTTAAACACACATAATAGTTCCATTAAAATTTTAATGATCAAGTTCTTACTTCTTAATGTTGGCATGATGCATTGTTAATAATTCTTAGTTAAGAAGTTATGGAGCAGGCAGAATATTTGACTGTAAGCACAAGAAAGGAGAAAGGTTGTACCGTAGTTGACTCACCTCTCTGGGGCAGACGAGGATGGATATTCAACTATTCCGCCTGCCTCATAACCTCTTAACTAAGAATTATTAGCAATACATCATCATGCCAATGTAAGAAGAAAGAACTTGATCATCAAACTTTTAATGGAACCGTTATGTGTGTTCAACAGTTTTATTTTTAATGTTACGGTACCCTAATTAAACATAATTTTTTATTGTTGTAAAGGTGGAACATTTGATTGTACCCTTAAAAATTATACTATCGAATACAGGCTTTTCAACGAAATTTATTTTATGCAATGTTGAAAATGTCCACAATTTCCTCAGAGGTTGTGTTGATGCCCATAGGAGAGTCAAAAGTACAATAATACGAGGGGGGATCAAATATAAACAGGATTTTATTTTTTATTTAAGTTCATTTATTGAAAAACACAAGGTAAATACAGTTTATTTTTCCACATAGTTTCCTGCTTTGGAAATGCATTTATCCTAGTGTATGGGCAGCTTTTTGATGCCCTCATCGTAAAAAAGAACAGGGTCGTGTCACCAGTCAATTGTGCACAAAGTCTTCCGCACTCATCATCAAATCGTTGCCCTCCTAAAGCTTCTTTAAGCGGTCGGAACAAATGGAAATCGTAGGACGATAAGTCCGTGCTGTAAAGAGGATGATGAAGTGTAGTCCAGTGCATTTCCTGTGGCTTGAAGACAGAGCTGCAGTATGGGGCCACGCATTGTCATGGAGGAGGATGACCTGTCGAATTGGTTGGTCTCGTCTTTTGCGGCGATATGCAACCCTCGCCTTGTTCAACAGCTCGCAGTAGTAAGCAGCATTGATTGTGCGTTGCTCGTCCAAAAATATCAACCAGCAAAATGCCTCGACAATCGAAAAAACCTGTTGCAAAAATCTTGCCAGCTGACAGTTGAGTTTTGGCTTTCACTGGTGCTGGCTCTCCTTTCCTCCGGCACTCCTTACTGGCTTGTTTGGATCACCTTCTTCCGCAGACCTTGCTGTAAGCCTCTGAGAGACCTCCAAATGTCTCAACTTCAGATTTTCGGTCAAAAGGCGAGGGACCCGTCTGGAACACACTTTTTTTCTTTTTCTGCAAGTTGCTTTACGTTGCACCGACACAGATAGGTTTTATGGCGATGATGGGATAGGAAGGGGCTAGGAGTGAGAAGAAGGCATCCATGGCTTTCATTAAGGTACAGCCCCAGCATTTGCCTGGTGTGAAAATGGAAAACCATGGACAATCATCTTCAGGGCTGCCGATAGTGGGATTTGAACCACTATCTCCTGATTACTGGATACTGGCCGCACTTAAGCGACTGCAGCTATCAAGCTCGGTGGAACACACTTTAGGGAACTGTAGGTCGTTTGTGATGTTTGCTTGACAGCTCCCATAACTGATTCCGGCTCAATCTGCAATTTCTGATATGCTCGCCCGTCGATCATCGTCAATAATGTCTTTAACCGCACAAATGTTTTCATCTGTAATGCTGGTCTGAGGACAGTGATTGTGTTGCTGATTTTCCACATGTTCTCTTCCTTCCTTAAAATTTTTTTTTCCAGGCAAACACACATGTCCTTGACAATGTTTGATCACCGAAGTGTGCAGTCAATCTCTGGCAAATTTCTGCTGCTGTAACTCCTTCACGAGCAAGAAATTTTATAATTATGTGTTGCGCAGTGTAGGGGTGCAACTGTTGTTCCGACATCGTAAATGTTACTGATGAAACGGCGGGAAATATCTAACAGCACGCTCTACCCACTCCTAATGGTCCCGCCTAAGCATAGCAGAAGTGCGGGGCCAGTCCTACCAGCTGTCGATGTTCAGGCACAAAAATCCTATTTATATTTGATTGACCTTCGTACTAAGACTAGCATATTGAAGGAAAATTAATTAGAGCATGACTGGAAATAGAAATACTCTGCCCGAAAAAAAAAATTGAAGCACCTAGAATAAATAGTCAGATGTCAGAGTGACTTCATTCACGTACACACCTTCAGCGGTTAGAGTTGCAATACTCTGTGACGATTCGCCGCAGAAAGCCATTGCCTTCTGCGGCATAGTGTTGCAAAAATGCTTGGGAGGATTGGAAACATTGTCCCTTGTGCTTATCGGTGAGAAGACGTGGGACCCATCTTTGACGCAGCTTACGATATCCAAGGTCCTCGTGAACAGCGGCGAACACACTGCCATACGACATGTTCAGCTGCGTCGCAATTTCTCTCAGTTTAATGCGCCAGTTCTTTCTAATGATCGCATTCACACTGTTGACCTTTGCATGGGTCCTGGACGTTGCGGGCCTGCCTTCGCGATGGTTGTCCGTGATATCCGTGCGTCCCGATTTGAATTACTGACACCGCTTTACGATACCTTGCCGGGAAATGGCCCGCTCCCCATACACAGCACTAATTTCACGATGAATGTCCGTGCAATTTTTCCTTTTGCCCCATAGGAATCGGATTGTCGCACGCACCTCATATTTGGAGTGAACGTCCAGTTGACGCGCCATTGTATTTGGTTGCTATTCACACAATACTAGACGAGGACACCACAGCGACCTGCCTAACAGGCGTGTGGGTTGTCTGTTCCTTTCTCCGCTGTGTCCACGTTTGCGACACAGCGTGTTGCTGCGGCGCATTAGTGCAACTAACCTTTTGATCCACCTACGTACACTGACTGACAGAGCAAATGCAACACCAAGAAGGAGTGGTCAGAACTTTATGCCAATTGCAGGGTAGACTGACGTCACTGAGGTATGCTCATGATGTGAAATGCGCCGCTGTGCTGCGCACGTAGCGAACGATAAATGGGACACGGCGTTGGCGAATGGCCCACTTCGTACCGTGATTTCTCAGCCGACAGTCATTGTAGAACGTGTTGTCATGTGCCACAGGACACGTGTATAGCTAAGAATGCCAGGCCGCCGTCAACGGAGGCATTTCCAGCAGACAGACGACTTTACGAGGGGTATGGTGATCGGGCTGAGAAGGGCAGGTTGGTCGCTTCGTCAAATCGCAGCCGATACCCATAGGGATGTGTCCACGGTGCAGCGCCTGTGGCGAAGATGGTTGGCACAGGGACATGTGGCACGTGCGAGGGGTCCAGGTGCAGCCCGAGTGACGTCAGCACGCGAGGATCGGCGCATCCGCCGCCAAACGGTGGCAGCCCCGCACGCCACGTCAACCGCCATTCTTCAGCATGTGCAAGACACCCTGGCTGTTCCAATATCGACCAGAACAATTTCCCGTCGATTGGTTGAAGGAGGCCTGCACTCCCGGCGTCCGCTCAGAAGACTACCATTGACTCCACAGCATAGACGTGCACGCCTGGCATGGTGCCGGGCTAGAGCAACTTGGATGAGGGAATGGCAGAACGTCGTGTTCTCCGATGAGTCACGCTTCTGTTCTGTCAGTGATAGTCACCGCAGACGAGTGTGGCGTCGGCGTGGAGAAAGGTCAAATCCGGCAGTAACTGTGGAGTGCCCTACCGCTAGACAACGCGGCATCATGGTTTGGGGCGCTATTGCGTATGATTCCACGTCACCTCTAGTGCGTATTCAAGGCACGTTAAATGCCCACCGCTACGTGCAGCATGTGCTGCAGCCGGTGGCACTCCCGTACCTTCAGGGGCTGCCCAATGCTCTGTTTCAGCAGGATAATGCCCGCCCACACACTGCTCGCATCTCCCAACAGGCTCTACGAGGTGTACAGATGCTTCCGTGGCCAGCGTACTCTCCGGGTCTCTCACCAATCGAACACGTGTGGGATCTCATTGGACGCCGTTTGCAAACTCTGCCCCAGCCTCGTACGGACGACCAACTGTGGCAAATGGTTGACAGGGAATGGAGAACCATCCCTCAGGACACCATCCGCACTCTTATTGACTCTATACCTCGACATGTTTCTGCGTGCATCGCCGCTCGCGGTGGTCCTACATCCTACTGAGTCGATGCCATGCGCATTGTGTAACCTGCATATCGGTTTGAAATAAACATCAATTATTCGTCCGTGCCGTCTCTGTTTTTTCCCCAACTTTCATCCCTTTCGAACCACTCCTTCTTGGTGTTGCATTTGCTCTGTCAGTCAGTGTATTAACAATAAACAAAAGAACAAACAAACAAACAGTGCTATTATGATAAGGTGAATCTTACCTTAATTTATAAGTGTCTTTATGTTAGTGACTTTATCCTCTGTAACGTGCTATCTGCGTCTGGCGAAAAGTCGCAGCAGCTTGTAAATACAGCACTAATAACAGATACTACACTCTTAGCTACAAACATCAGTTGTGACAGACAGTGCGAGCTCTGTGAATCAATGCATTTTCATTATCAAACTTTTAATTATGCAACCATACAGTAAATGTGTAACCTTTTGATCCACCTACGTATTAACAATAAACAAAAGAACAAACAAACGAACAGTGCTATTATGATAAGGTGAATCCTACCTTAATTTTTAAGTGTCCTTATGTTAGTGACTTTATCCTCTGTAACGTGCTATCTGCGTCTGGTGAAAAGTCGCAGCAGCTTGTAAATACAGCACTAATAACAGATACTACACTCTTAGCTACAAACATCAGTTGTGACAGACAGTGCGAGCTCTGTGAATCAATGCATTTTCATTATCAAACTTTTAATTATGCTACCATACAGTAAATGTATAACTAAGGCACAATTGCCCTGCCACTATGAAACTTCACGGCATCACCTCAGTTCGCAAAAGTCACTGCGGATGGAACATATGTTTATTGTCAAGCCTTGAAACTTATGATAGGCACATGCGTGGCAGCCATGCTTACCCCTGGCACCTCTTACCACACATCCACATGCCTTCTCGTCAGACGACCATAGTACACATGTTTGCTTCCACTTATCCTTTTTCCTCACATTTGTTCAAACATTTTATACAAGTATATGTCCTCATTTTCACAACTGTGGCTGCCAGATTACTACTTAAATTAGGATCGTTTGCACATATTAATGAAACCAGGTTCTGTATTACTCCCAACCCTCTTCCGACTGTAAGTCCATGATAAGAACTTAAACATTTCTCCTTATCTTGTACATATTTGTGACCACAGAGATTTTGGCTCTGTATGACCGTGTGACAGATTTAGCTCCAGGACTCTGAACAATATGTACTGTTCCTCCTATTTGTGTTCGGAGACCTAAGTGTGGATATGTGCTTTTATGTTTTTTTAGCCGTCCAACCTACATTGTAATTCAAACCTTCGACCTGCATTTCAGTGTGTTTTAGCAGCATATATTGGAACAGTATCATATGTGCCTTCCTCAAAATAGCTGCTAACTCACCTCGCATTACTCTGCATTTCTGTAGCATTTGTTATAAGAGATTTCTGATTTCTGTTTACCTGTTATGTTTATTAAAACTAGTATCATTTCTGAGAATAATTGCTCAAAGATGATTGAGAGCATTCAGCACGATATGGTGGTCGTATAAACCTTGTCCATAATGGATCTGGGAAACAAATTCTGAATCTTGGTTCAGTCGGTGGGTTAAAATTACTTCATTTCTAGATTCTGAACTTCTGAGATAATTATTTCACAAGGATGATGATAATAATAATAATCATATGACGTCAGCTACTGTGTGCAGACATTTTAATTTATGCCATCTAGTTGTCTGCTCATCAGTTTTGAAGTTCCGTTTTACTCTAGCCCCACTAGATGGCAGAGTAAACTGAATCTCTTTTGGGTGTGTATGGATGAGTTTTAATGAAATTTGTTGGGTAAACGTCAAATATGTCACCAGAGATCCTTTACATAATGAACCGAGCTCGATAGCTGCAATCGCTTAAGTGCGGCCAATATCCAGTATTCGGGAGATTGTGGGTTCGAGCCCCACCGTTGGCAGCCCTGAAGATGGTTTTCCATGGTTTCCTATTTTCATACCAGGCAAATGCTGGAGTTGTACCTTAAATAAGGCCACGGCTGCTTCCTTCCCATTTCTAGCCCTTTCTTGTTCCATTGTCTCCATAAGACCTATCTGTGTTGGTGCGACGTAAAGCAGCTTAAAAAATAAAAATTTACATGACATTTTAACTATGGAGTATCGAATGGACTTTTTATGGACTTTCAAAAATCAGAGTACATCTGCATTTTGGGATCCGGGGATCGACACTGTAGCATTGATCTACAGAGATAACTCAGTCACAAGGATAGCTTTCTGGAACACTTCACTTTTTTCCCCTTGCAGGTTATACTGTTAATAAGTCAACACCTTTTATGTAAAATTTAGTCTTGTTTCAATTGAAGACCATAGACATTTTTCGGCAGCCCTGAAAATGGTTTTCCGTGGTTTCCCATTTTCACACCAGGTGAATGCTGGGGCTGTACTTTAATAAAAGCCATGGCTGCTTCCTTCCCATTCCTAGGCCTTTCCTATCCCATCGTTGCCATAAGACCTATCTGTGTCGGTGCGACGTAAAGCAAATTGCATAGACATTTTTGCCAGGGACTACACACGATTACGAGATGAGGCGACTGTGCGTACTAGCACAACTGATCCCTGTGCGAAGAGTGTAACGAAACCGCATCCACTAAAAGCAATCTGAAGTGGCCAGAAACTTCACGTGACTACAGCTGACAACAGGTGACAAGCGACAGATCCTCCTCAAATGGAATTTGCTGCCAGTACAACAAGGTTTTTAAAAGCACTTTATCATCTCCAGTCTTCATACATATTATTATTAATCAATCACCATCTGTCAAGAATGTAAATAATGAAAAATTGATTAGTGCAGTTTGTGTAAAAACACACCTATGGAATATGAGATATAAACACTATCATTCCCAAGATATACTACGCAAACTATGGGCGAATGTTACAGAGGAAGTGGATGTTAATAATGGTATGTATGTCTACCCCTTATTCCCCTTTCTTGATGCGGGGTTGGGAATGAGGTGAGATGAATTTCCATGGTGTGTTTCACAAATAGATCCCTTCCTAACTCCAACCTCACTGGGCTGAGTGGCTCAGATGGTTGAGGCGCTGGCCTTCTGACCCCAACTTGGCAGGTTCGATCCTGGCCTAGTCCAGTGGTATTTGAAGGTGCTCAAATATGTCAGCCTCATATGGTAGCTTTACTGGCACATAAAAGAACTCCTGCGGAACTAAATTCCGGCACCTTGGCGTCTCCGAAAACCATAAACGTAGTTAGTGGGACGTTGAGCCAAAGCATTATTATAACTCCAACCTCAGTTGAGGAGCTAATGAAGATGAAATGATAATGGTGAATGAAACTGGATAAGGAGGTGGTAGGAATCGGCTGTGGCCTGTGAATGGGAAATGTCCCGACATTTGCCTGGAAGTGATAATGGGTAACCAAAGAAAACGATTCTCAAGACAGCTGGTGATGGGGTTCGAACCCATGCGTCTCCTGAGTGCAGAGCTTGGCTACATAGCCATAGTTCGTTAATACGCATGGCTCACTGGGTGTTGATAATGTAACTAGTCCTGTTAAATGATTGTTCATAGTATATTTATCATTTCAGTAATATGTTGTAGTTGATTCAGAGCAGCCTAGCTCATCTGTTGAACAACCAAAATTAGGGCCTCCACCATCCAACACCAAGTGAAAGAAAAAAGAATGATAAAATACTTGATTTACATGAAATAAACCGAGTAAAATTACTATTAGTTGTCAAAAGTACAGCCGTGAAGGACGACAGTGATTACCAATTTTTGGTAAGTCTCCTACAATGTATGAAAAAGGTTCCTTTTAATTGAAAACTGGGTGTGAGGAATAAGCTCCAGCAAGTTTTTAAAGATGTGGATGAATTCCATCAAACTTCTCTGCACACGCTGTCTCCGTATAAATACACCGAATCCCCGTCATCCTGAACCATCCATCGAAACCTGAAACAAACCCACCTATCAACATTTCAAGTGGGATCAGGGTCTATAGATGTGGGCTTACCACAATAGTTCAGTAACTTTAAGGGGTACATCGTAACAAACACAGTGTTAAAGTGATAGGCGTTGTGGAGTTAAAACAAATGTTTCTTGAGAATTAAAAAATTTATATAAACTAAAATCGAAATGTTTGAAATTAGAAAGGTTTTATATTTTTTAAACTCTCCTTTTGTGAAGCTTTGTGATGGAGGTGTACCTACCCCATTTTTTATATGTAACACTGATATCTTAAATTACATACTTCATTCAACCCTTGATTCTTTAAAAAATCAATGCTTTTTGCAACCTGTTCATGTCACTTACTATAGATTCACTGTTAAATGTTTCAGAGGCATTGTTGTCGTCCTGAAATGTCCAGGGAATACATTTTGACTGCAATAGACCAAAATGTATTCTCTGGATATTCTGGAAGCATCAGATAATAATCAAGATAGGCACATGCGTGGAAGCCAGGGAGGGGCAGAGAGGTCTTTGTCCAAATCATCGTACAGATTATGGAATCATCCCAGTGGCTTCCTTTTAGCTCATATTGGGTTTACCCAACACTGGCGTTTTCTTTTGCGGTTTTATTCTCAGACACATGATGAGGCAGGTAATCTCCAAAAGTAAACTGAATCTTTAACATCTATCTCACAGAAAATTTAAGGCTTTTACTAACTTGACAATGCCTACTACAGATATCCATATAGACCTGCATGAAGTACAGACGCCAACTCACAGTCAACATCATTAAAGTCAAGTTAACCAAATACGTTCATCTTGGTGTAACGGAAATCAATGAATTTATCAACATATTCAAATTCGTACTCGCAAGTAACTTCTTCACTTTTAATAAGAAAATATATCATCAGAAAGGGTTATCAATGGGAGATCCAGGTTCAGGCATCTTAGCATCTTAGCAGACATTTACCTTGACCACTTAGAACACACAAAAATCAAAACAAAAATACAAGGTTTAAGCCTATGGCTGAGCTATGTTGACTACACGGTTATCATCATAGACCAAAGGTTCAACAACGGTAAAAATATTTTGCACTACCTTAACACATTGGATCAAAATATAAAATTTCTTGCAGAAGATGAAATCAGTAAGTCCATACATTTTTTAGACATTGCCATCACACATAAAGATGATAGATTTGAATATGAAATTTATAGAAAGCCAACCTTTTCACCAAACACAATCAGGAACAACTCATTACATCCCAACACTCAAAAACAGGCAGCCTACTATAGTTTAATACATAGAGCCTTTAAAATACCCCTTACACCTTAAGACCTCAACAAGGAATTACATTTTTTAAGGAGCATAGCCAAGTTCAATGCATTTAGTACAGAAATGGTTAACCAAATAATAAGAAAAATCAGAAATAGATAAATTTCAAAATTAATTCCGGAAAAACAAAAAAGTCCAAATTTGACATATTTACTTACAGTAATCCTAACATATATCAAGTTTCAAAACCATTCAAGAAACTTGACTTCAAAATTTTATTTAAAACACAAAACACCAACCAAAGTATGTTCCTAAATCACAATAGCATCAGCTCTAACAAAGACCAATACTCAGGTTCCAGGATATACAAACTCACATGTACTCAATGTTTCACCTCATACATAGCACAAACAGGAAGAAGTTTCTCAACGAGATATTCAGAACACTATATTGCAAACAAACATCATAAATTCTCGTCCATGAGTGTACATATGAAAGAAACTGGGCATACATACATGACTGTAGAACAAGATTTAATCATTCTAAAGATAATTAAAAAAGGTAAATTAATGAACGAATAGGAAAACATCTTCATTACTTGTGGTGCTTAAAATTATGTATGTTCAGAGAGGGGACTTCTCAAAGTCATTCTGACAAAGTGTTGTAGTCTTGTTGTTTCAATTTAATGGTTGATGTTGGTTGATTCAGAGTCATCGTTGTGAAATTTGTGTGAACTGAAGTATAAAATGGGGAAGTTAAGCTGGCTCTTACTCACCCCCTCGCCTCTCTTGTGGCTGGCTTGCTCCAGTGACACCTATTGCTATTTAAATAGGGCCTACAGACAAATAGTTTTTAAGATAATTATTGTAATAAAATTGCCTCTTGCTGAAAAAATTGAAAATAAAAATTCAAGCTCCAATTACAGAAAATTCTTTTAAAATGTTATATTCATTTAACACACATCTAGACAGTGCTCCTTCTAACTCTACTCAAAAATCAATGATAACAATGCACTTTCCATATTCAAACAGTGGGTCACTTACTAGGTTACAGTTCATTTGTTCCATAAGAGCTTACATTAAAAGTAAGCAAAACATGTGTACACCAAACTGTGGAGAAGTTCAAAGTACATATACTTTCAATAAAATGCAAATAAATAATTGTAAAACTCGGGTAATAAGAAGAACAATATATAAAGTCAAAGATGGTATTTAACCAATCGGTACCTGTAGAATTGTCGTCGGGTTGAGTGGAGTTGCTGACACACCTGACGCATGTAATGTTGCTGCGCTCTTTACAAATTACATAATGACAAACCGAACACTTTGTTTCAAGATTTTCTATTTTCCTACAATGAATACAGCGAACTGGTCCTCCATGATTTTTCCTGGGATGTGGCATTTCTTCTCCTTTTTCTAATTTGTTTCCTTATTCCTACCCACATATTCATGTTTCATTTCAAACCCTTCGTCTTCACCAGCAGATTGCTTGGATTCTGTATCCCCGTCTTCTACATTTTCTTCCAGATCATCATCAGATGCCAACTCGTCAATAGATTCAGGAAGTCTCTTATCAATAAAAAGCTACCTCTGAATTGCTCCAGGGTACTCAAAGTTTTCTCCTTGTCTTTTCCCTTCTTTTTTAATGCTTTCTAAAAGTCTATGAATCCTATCTTCTTCATTTTGATCCATAACCAATGTCCAATTCTACTAATACTTAAAATTATGCACGAAAATCACACAAAGCAAAAACCAAATATGAAATAAACAAGTCCACGCCATGAGTTATGTACGGTTGAATACACCGGAGACAGGTAACATGAGGAGTCCCATGCGAATGAAATGACCGGTTAGCCAACTTATCGTTCACTGAAGGAGTGAGGAGGTGACTTTCCCTTTAAGGTATTATGAGAAGAAAAGTTACATTTATATCAGAAAACAATGCACAACCCCCTGCCCAGACTCTCTACGCCGGAAGAATGGGCTTCGAAAATTGACTATCAAAACGTAAGTGGAATCCTGGAGGATATTCTGCATATGATGAAGATAGCTGCTGTCATGTATAAAAATCACAATAAAATTGCAGACCTCCAGTTTGACGAAATGTGCATAAAAAGTCCTTTCAAATATGACCCCCTCAAGATTGAAATCATAGGCCCTAAATCACAGTTGCATGCTATGATGCAAAAGGATTCTTTAAGAAATGGAAGCACGTGATTTACATTGTTTTTGATAAAAAGTTGACCAAGACAAACTAGATAATTTGGTTTCACATCTTTCAGAAATAGGGTACAGAATACTTGTATTCTGGAAAGCATATGGAATCAACAAGCAAAACATGTCCCGCTTAAGACATAATAATGCAAAACGTTTTGTGTAAATCAATGAAAGAATATTGTATTGAAAAGGTGGACTCTCAAAAAAACTTTATTTAGAAAGGTATACGTTGCTCAATACGGAACCAACGATGAGATGTACAACGTGTAATAAGCCAGCTTCAGTGGTGGAGTCATCTGAAGACGGATGGAAGAGGACCAGTTACTTAGGTGAATAATGAACTCTGTTATGGTGGGTAAGAGAAGTAGGGGAAATGAAGATGACGATGGTTAGACTCAGTTTGTAACGATTTAAACATAAGAAGTATGAAACTAAATGATACCACAGAACTACAACTTTTATTATAATTTTGGGTTCACCTTCTTCAGTACATAAAAATTGTTGCGTGGATGTAATTACAACATATATTTTTCAGTCAGTACTAGTTTTGCCGCCGCACTGCATCACTATCAGCTGATAGAAGTTTGTAGAAAAATTGACTATCATATAAGTTTATCAACATCATATTCATCACAGTTTAAAACCATGTTAACAACATGAAGCTGTGTTAAAAATATACTGTCTCTAAGTTCTTATTTTCAACAAGTCAAAGACTTGCGAGTCTTATGCCATAAACTGATAAAAAACATATGCAAACTGATTTGCTCACTTATGATATAAAGTGGATTTAAAAAAGAACAACAAATTATAAAATAGAATAGTCTTGAAACACATATGTGCTTAATTTTTCACACTTCTTAAATCTTGACGTAGTATCGTAGTAGAAATAATTCAATAAAAACTACTGTGTCCCTTTAATGGAGCAATCCTAATGAGGTGGAAACGAGCACTAAGTCCTTTGAGATGTTCCCAGTCAGTCCTTAGATGGTATGTGGTGCAGAAATGGCTGCCCTGAGACTAAAACCCTCGCGCACGTCTTGGAACATTGTGACTGTAACCGCTACGAATTATACAGCATCGAAAATAATAGTGAAAATAAACATAATAAAGAAAACGTAGATTTGATAAAGTTAAACAAAAAACCCTCACACTATAAATACATCAAAAACGCCATCGAGATATAAATACCAGGTTAACCAACGTGACAACTAAAAGAAAGGAGATGAGAAGCGGGCTGGGAACCATACGAGGTCTGTGAAAGGTAGTTCGTTGCGAGGAAAACAAGATTAACGGTGATCCCTTTCTTAACACTCAAATTTACTGATCCTAGTTCAAGTTAAGGCACAAAACAAATTAATTAACAGCCTAAAGAACATATAATGATATATGTGCTAGCGCACATCTGTTACAAAAAACATTTCTACCTTACTTCTTCTTGAAGAATATTTACAATAACTAGTGACAATCAGTTATTGAATTATAGACGATGGCAGGGCATTTACCTTTTAAAAAAATTGAAATTGACGTGAAAATTACAACATGAAATTAAGGAAGGGTCCTGTTGAAACATTTACTAATGACAGAAAGCAGCAAAATAGTAAAATTTAACGCAGAGGCCGGTTCGGTTGCAGCCTTTTCTAAAACCCTTCGGTAAAAGGTGCATAGCTTCAAAATGGCGTACGTTAAATTGATGCAGATTTACTTTAGGCATCCTCAAGGAAAAAAAACACATTACAAACTACTTAAAGGACTTGAGAACATAGTGACATTTACATTAGATAAGAATGTTCAAATCAAGAACAGGGGATTACCTCCGTAAACAAGGGGGGTTATGACTAGCCGTGAGGGCCAAGTCATTTAAAGTTAAAAATTGACGAATGGAAAACACCCCAGGCAAACTCCAGTGCACAAAAAAATTAAATGAAGAATTTACATTTAAAAATAAAAATCCAAAACATGAACTAAACAGTGCTCACCTCAGAGGGCCTGGTAGTCGCATCACAGGACAGACGGAGGGGATCTCTGCTCCCATCGCTAGTCACAGATCAAAGACTACCGAAACACGCTTGGCTCTGGCCAAGTTGCCAGAAGCCGGAAATGGGGCAATCAGGAGATAACCAATTAGGACACGGGAATTACACTCGCGGCTCTTACATTCACAAATAAGAAACTTCCTTATTCTAGCCTATCCTAGAGCTTTTCTAGAAAAATCTTTCCGTTGAACCAGCATATTACCGAATATGAAGAAACGACTGGAAAAGACTTCTTACACGTGTCAGTACACCCTGCCTCACAAGTTATTACCTTAAATCCTACTGAGGTAATTACACTGTTATTTGCATTATAAAATTTTACACAGTAACCAAGTTCATTTAGTAGAGTTGCAGAATAATAAAATAACACTAAATATCTTCGCATTCCTAAATTAAAAGACACTCTTCTTGATGTACAGGAAATAAAATAAGACAAATTTCAAAAAGTTATTCTTTGTCCTCATCCCAAATGATAATTTTAACTATCATACTCAGTCAATTTTTTAAGTCAAAACAAAATGAACAGATTTTACAACATCAAAAAGGTGATGTCTTTTGACCTTCAGTAACATACTGAAGTCTTTTTCTTAAGGCTTTCTGAAATTGCATAAAATGTACACAACATCTTTCAAAATACAGCGACATTGTCACTATGGCATCCTTCCCCCCTACAAACTTGAGCTTAGCCCAAGGCAAATACATTTTTATATAATTTTTTTTTTTTTTTGCTAGGGGCTTTACGTCGCACCGACACAGATAGGTCTTATGGTGACGATGGGATAGGAAAGGCCTAGGAGTTGGAAGGAAGCGGCCGTGGCCTTAATTAAGGTACAGCCCCAGCATTTGCCTGGTGTGAAAATGGGAAACCACGGAAAACCATCTTCAGGGCTGCCGATAGTGGGATTCGAACCTACTATCTCCCGGATGCAAGCTCACAGCCGCGCGCCTCTACGCGCACAGCCAACTCGCCCGGTTTTTTATATAATTGAAGGTAACCGGGGGTGGGGGTTGTTCTGATATCACATCCGACACTCACCACTGTATCTTGGTTCTTGAGAAGAACGTCCATTACTGGTCAAAGAGTCCCAACTTCAGGTGTCGCTGACCAAATGCAGCTTCTGACTATGGCCAATCGCCAACAACACCATACACCATCAGTACAACCATATCAATTAGGAAACTTCATGTCAGCTCACCCATGTAGTGAACTGACCAATAACCACCAGTGAAGTGTGGCGCAGTATAGCATAACTGCCGCCACTAGGGACATCTGGCCACTCCATTCCATGTCGGATGATAGGGACCCCACAGTGCAATATGCTCCCTAAACAGGCACGGCAGTTTGCACCTCAGATGGACCCAGTTACAGTAGCCACTGGAACACAAACATATCCGCAGCAGAGGGAATTTTTTTTTTGAGGCAAATCCATCGTCCAACAGTTTAGAATATCTTGAAGAAGTCTAATTAATCAGGCGAGGTTTTTTCTTCTTCTTTTAAACTTCTAACAAATCAGAGTCACCCAACTGGTGGCTTGACAGCCTCCATCGGGAGAGCCCCTCCCACACTATAGATTTGGGATACCCCAAACCCTTGGGGCAAGCACTATTAATACATTTTTAAAAAATGGTGAAAGATTAAAAGGAAAGTCTACCAGAGTTTACCCTTGGGCCTGAAAATTCTAAAGATAAAATCGCTAGTTATGAACATGAAAGCAAATCTTACATAACCTAACCTTTATATAAAGTTCATTAAGCTTAAAGAAAATACCTAAGGAGGAAACCTTGTATGGTCACAGTCGACCATTCTAATACCCAAGCTAATGAAATCACTCATAATTAAAGAATAAGGCTAACCTAATTAATTGCTGGCTAGCATAAAATAAAATTTGCTTACAACTGAGGTTTTTCTTATAACTAACATTTCTTATAATTAAAACATAAATGGTTACTAAAAAGTATCATTTCATAACTATGGAATTCTTACTTGGGACAAGTGAACTCTACTGATCCTCTTCTTTTCAGGATCACATACTAATAAGGATTCACATCCTCTGCGGGTGGGGGACGCACATGTAGAATACACCCACGGTATCCCCTGCCTGTCGTATGGGGCGACCTAGGCGCGGACATGGATTGCGGTTGGATATCAAGTGTTGGACCTCCTGTGGATGGGAGGGGCTGAATACATTCACTTGTAATCCCTGCCTGTCGTAGAAGGCGACTAAAAGGGTCATGTGGCTATGGTCCCCTCTTTATGTTTTTATTGCTTTATGAGGGTTAATTGTAGACCTATTGCAAATTTTTGACGTGCGTGCTGCTCGGAGATAGGCCTCCTACGTGTGCGACTAGGCTCGAAAGCCCATGTCAATAACCACCTAGGATCAATCGATCAATCACTACTGATCTGCATTTAGGGCAGTCGCCCAGGTGGCAGATTCCCTATCTGTTGTTTTCCTAGCCTTTTCTTAAATGATCCCAAAGAAATTGGAAAATTATTGAACATTTCCCTTTGTAAATTATTCCAATCCCTAAATCCCCTTCCTATAAATGAATATTTGCCCCAATTTGTCCTCTTGAATTCCAACTTTATCTTCATATTGTGATCTTTTCTACTTTTAAACACACCACTCAAACTTATTCGTCTACTGATGTCATCCCACGCCATCTCTCCTCTGACAGCTCGGAACATACCATTTAATCGAGCAGCTTGTCTCATTTCTCCCAATCTTCCCAGCCCAAACTTTGCAACATTTTTGTAACGCTACTCTTTTGTCGGAAATCACCCAGAACAAATCGAGCTGCTTATCTTTGGATTTTTTCCAGTTCTTGAATCAAGTAATCCTGGTGAGGGTTCCAACCATACTCTAGTTGGGGTCTTACCAGAGACTTATATGCCCTCTCCTTTACATCCTTACTACAACCCCTAAATACCCTCATAACCATGTGCCGAGATCTGTACCCTTTATTAACAATCATATTTATGTGATTACCCCAATGAAGGTCTTTTCTTATATTAACACCTCGGTACTTACAATGATCCCCAAAAGAAACTTTCACCCCATCGACGCAGTAATTAAAACTGAGAGGACTTTTCCTATTTGTGAAACTCACAACCTGACTTTTAACCCCGTTTATCATCATACCATTGTCCACCGTCCATCTCACAACACTATCAAGGTCACTCTGCAGCCGCTCACAATCTTGTACACTGACTGACAGAGCAAATGCAACACCAAGGAGGAGTTATTCGAAAGGGATGAAAGTTGGGGAAAAAACAGAGACGGCACGGACGAATAATTGATGTTTATTTCAAACCGATATGCAGGTTACACAATGCGCACGGCATCGACTCAGTAGGATGTAGGACCACCGCGAGCAGCAATGCACGCAGAAACACGTCGAGGTACAGAGTCAATAAGAGTGCGGATGGGGTCCTGAGGGATGGTTCTCCATTCTCTGTCAACCATTTGCCACAGTTGGTCATCCGTACGAGGCTGGGGCAGAGTTTGCAAACGGCATCCAATGAGATCCCACACGTGTTCGATTGGTGAGAGATCCGGAGAGTACGCTGGCCACGGAAGCATCTGTACACCTCGTAGAGCCTGTTGGGAGATGCGAGCAGTGTGTGGGCGGGCATTATCCTGCTGAAACAGAGCATTGGGCAGCCCCTGAAGGTACGGGAGTGCCACCGGCCGCAGCACATGCTGCACGTAGCGGTAGGCATTTAACGTGCCTTGAATACGCACTAGAGGTGACGTGGAATCATACGCAATAGCGCCCCAAACCATGATGCCGCGTTGTCTAGCGGTAGGGCGCTCCACAGTTACTGCCGGATTTGACCTTTCTCCACGCCGACACCACACGCGTCTGCGGTGACTATCACTGACAGAACAGAAGCGTGACTCATCGGAGAACACGACGTTCCACCATTCCCTCATCCAAGGCGCTCTAGCCCGGCACCATGCCAGGCGTGCACGTCTATGCTGTGGAGTCAATGGTAGTCTTCTGAGCGGACGCCGGGAGTGCAGGCCTCCTTCAACCAATCGACGGGAAATTGTTCTGGTCGATATTGGAACAGCCAGGGTGTCTTGCACATGATGAAGAATGGCGGTTGACATGGCGTGCGGGGCTGCCACCGCTTGGCGGCGGATGCGCCGATCCTCGCGTGCTGACGTCACTCGGGCTGCGCCTGGACCCCTCGCACGTGCCACATGTCCCTGCGCCAACCATCTTCACCACAGGCGCTGCACCGTGGACACATCCCTATGGGTATCGGCTGCGATTTGACGAAGCGACCAACCTGCCCTTCTCCGCCCGATCACCATACCCCTCGTAAAGTCGTCTGTCTGCTGGAAATGCCTCCGTTGACGGCGGCCTGGCATTCTTAGCTATACACGTGTCCTGTGGCACACGACAACACGTTCTACAATGACTGTCGGCTGAGAAATCACGGTACGAATTGGGCCATTCGCCAACGCCGTGTCCCATTTATCGTTCGCTACGTGCCCAGCACAGCGGCGCATTTCACATCATGAGCATACCTCAGTGACGTCAGTCTACCCTGCAATTGGCATAAAGTTCTGACCACTCCTTCTTGGTGTTTCATTTGCTCTGTCAGTCAGTGTAACTTATTTATTACTCTGTACAGAATAACATAATCTGCAAACAGCCTTATCTTTGATTCCACTTCTTTACACGTATCATTGATATATATAAAAAAACATAAAGGTCCAACAATACTGCCTTGTGGAAGGAAATGGTGGGTGGGAGTGTCCTGTACCCTTGCAGTAGTATCTGCCTTACAACACAGGTCCCTGCACAGCCAAATGTCAGAAAGACATATTCTTATTATTTTTATTTATTTTTACCTATATTTAGTGCTCTGTACACGCTGTGGGAGTCCTCGTGTTCATTGCCTCAGTCCTCCCATGTTAGGCATCGTCCAACTACGGGCCCCAGGCAGTACCAGCTATGACCAGGTGGGTATTGCCTTGGCTGCTTGGTTTGGCTACAGAGACCCCTGATCGGAGTGGGTGGCATTCAGGGAGGATGATTTAGGAAATGGCAACTTCCGCCTGCCTCCTCGGGTAGTTCGCTACCCAAGTCTTTAACATTTGATTCTCTAAGGGGGGCAACCCCTTGGGAGCAAGCGCAGCGTATTAGTCTGGGTTCCAGCTTCCCTAGGTTCCTGGTTGCTGCCAGAACAGATGGGCATGATTTCAAGCTGGTCAAATCCATTTTCTTCAGTCGACACATCAAAAGTGTATACGGTGAACTTGAGGATCTTAAGGAAATGTTCAATGGTGGTTTGCTTCTGAAGACGAGCACTGCGCTTCAAGCAGATTGGTTGCTTAAGTGCGACCACTTTGGTGAAATCCCCGTCAAAGTGGAAGAGCACAAAACCATGAATCTGGTTCGTGGAGTTATTTTCCACTGTGATCTCATTCTGAACACTGACGATGAATTGATGGAAGACATGAAGCACCGTGGTGTGACACACGTCCGGTGTATCACACGCAAAGTCAACGATGAAGACGTTGCCACGGGTGCATTTATAGTCTCCTTCAAATTGTTAGTGTTGCCAGAGAAAGAGTCAAGGTAACAAGCTATCGTTGCGACGTGAGGCCTTACATCCCGCCTCCCATGCGATGCTATCAATGCCAGAGATTCGGACACATCGTATCTCATTGCTCAAATCAGTCTGTGTGTGGTACATGTGGAAGAGTAGCTCACGGCACAGAGGAGTGCACAACTCTGTACAAGTGCACTACCTGCTCTGGTCTTTATTCATTCTCCTCGAGATCGGAACTCTGCGACCTATGTGAGTGAGAAGAAGATCCAGGAAATCAAGAGGCTGGATGGTTTTTCCTACCAGGAAGCGCGCCGTAAGTTTAATTCTCTGAGTGCACTGGCCAAGACACTAGACTTCAGCATGATAGCACAGTCTCTCCCAGGTTCCTCATTTTCAACTGGAACACCTTCCCAGAAGATCGCTGCACCCAAGGTGGCAGTTACTCCTGTGAGCAACGCCGCAAAGAGAATGAGCTTGAAGGTGGATCCATCCCGTCCTTCGACCACCAATAAGCCTATGCTGGCTAAGAAACCTATGCCAGCACAGCAGGGGAAAAAGTCTCCTTCCCTCACGAGGTCTGCGAAAGCCGCGCCTAAGCTGACGGAGGCGGCATCGTTGACTAGGGCTGGGAAATCACCTCCCAGATCGTCTAAACAAGAATCGACGGCGGGGAAGAGGAGCGCCCTTACCGGGCATTTTTCAACATCTTCTACAAATGGGGACTTACACCCTCCACGCGGAGGGTCTGATTCTGCGCCAGCGGGTTTTCCTCCTGGAAAACCAGCGTGCTCCCCTCGTAGGAAGAAACCCTGCCTGCAGACTACGTCGAAGAAATTCATGGAGCATTTATCTCCATCTTCGGATGGGGATGTGAGTGTGGGTCAGGTAGCATTATGCTGCTTCTAACGTAAACCTCAGAAGTCCACACCTACACTATGGCACTGTTACAATGGATTTGTAACGGTTATGATAGGCATCTTGCTGAGCTGCGCCAACTCATTGGCGAGTAGTCAGAGAGTATAGTCTGTATTCAGGAGACAAACTTCAGACCAGCTCATCATATGGTCTTGAGAAATTTCCGACTATACTCGACAGAATGATATTATGCTCACCGGGCTTCTGGTGGCGTGAGTATTTTTATTCGTTCTGATACCTATAGCGAAGAGGTTCCTTTAACGACCCCACTGACAGTTGTTGTGGTGCGGGTCCCGCTGCCTGTCATAGCAACAGTGTGTAATGTTTATTTTCCACCAGGCCAGCCTCTTAACATACATGATGTCACTGATCTTGTAGATCAGCTTCCACCTCCCTTCATCTTGTTGGGAAATTTTAACACCCATCACCCCATATGGGGCTCTGCGATGCCTTGCCCGTGGAGAAGAGAGCTGGAAACATTAGTAACAGAGCTGGATTTATGTATTTTGAACACAAGGGAATCAACTCACTTTAGTGTAAGTTACGACACATATTCTCGCATAGATGCAAGTCTATGCAGCCGAACATTGGTTCTGCTGTTTTGGTGGAATACACACCATCATCTCTGTGACAGTGACCATTGTTCCATCATCCTTACTTTGTTGAAACAAAAATCCATCGAGGTTGGATACGATGGATTCTTAAACATGCTGATTGGCCAAAGTACACATTACTAGCTGTCTTTAAAGACGATACCAGGTGGACCGTCTGTGAGGAAATAACTAACATCGCCCAAGTTATTCTTGCTGCTGCTGAGGAGTGTGTTCCCTCCTTTTCAGGGACTCCTCACCAAAACTCGTTCCTTGGCAGATGCTAAAATTGCAGCAGCTATCAAAGCACGGCGTCATGCCCATAAATGTTATCGTAGGCAGCCTATCTGGTCAATTTGGTAACATTTAAAAAACTCCACGCTAAAGCCCATCATCTCAAGTGTGGAAAAAACTTCAATGTATTTCGGGTATCCAAAGATCATCTTCTGTATCGGGAAATTCCATTGCAGGCAGTGTCATTACTGAACCACTCTCGATTGCTAACCATGTAGCTAGTCATTTTGCGGATGTCTCTGGGTCCGGGAATTACCATAGTGATTTCCTCGCTTTGAAGCGGGAGGCAGAACATCATCACCTTAGTTTTGCCACTCAAGCTCCAGAGGACTACAATGTGCCCTTTACAGAGTGGGAACTATGCAGCACCTTAGCACTTTGTAAGGACACGTCTCCTGGACCAGACAATATCCATAACCAGATATTGGAACACTTTAGTGTGGATAGTCTACTATATCTCCTTCATGTGTTTAACTGAATCTGGATAGAAGGTGATTTTCCATCTCAGTGGCGAGAAGGCATAGTCATTCCTGTCTTCAAGCATGACAAAGATCCTAAGTATGCAGGAAGTTACAGACCAATTTGTCTTACAAACTGCCTGTGCAAGCTATTTGAGAGGATGGTAAATCGCCAACTTGTGTGGTGTCTGGAGAAACAAGGACTATTGTCCAATTACCAGTGTGGTTTTCGATCCACTCGCTCGACCACTGACCATTTGTATGGCTGGAGAGCTCTATCCAGGATGTGTTTCTCCGCAAAAAGCATTTGGTAGCTGTTTTCTTTGACTTAAAAAAGGCCTATGGCACCACATGGTGATGTGGTATCCTTTCAGTCCTGCATCAGTGGAGATTCCGAGTTAACTTGCTGGCATTTATTGCGAATTTTTGTTCCCTCCATCTATTCCATGTCCGAGTAGGGAGGACATATTCGCAATACCATGTTCAGGCAAATGGAGTCCCACAGGGATCGGTTCTTAGTGTCACTCTGTTCGTGATTGCCATAAACGGTATTGTTGCTGCTGCTGGTTCAGCAGTAATACCGTTGCTATGTGTGGACGATTTTGCTCTGCACTATAGCTTGCGTAATATGGCAGGCGCAGAGCGACAATTACAGCAAGCTTTTAGGAGAGTGGAGCAGTGGACCTCCGAACATGGCTTTCGGTTTTCCACCACAAAGACTTTGTTGTCCACTTCTGTCGGCAACGTACTCTTCCCCTACATCCTGAGCTTTATTTAGGAAATGTCGCTGTTCCTGTAGTTGACACTTTCCGATTTCTTGAGCTCCTTTTCGATAGTACATTATCGCGGGAGCCAAACGTGCGGCAGCTAAAAGTGCAATGCACCAAGAAACTTAATCTCTCGAAGTTTCTTAGCAGCACTAATTGGGGATTTGACTGCATGGTGCTCCTATGCTTCTATAGGGCACATACTTTATGCAGGTTAGACTACGGCAATGCAGCATATGGCTCAACAAGACCAAGCGTTCCTGCGAGATTGAACAGTATGCATCACAGCAAGGTTAAGCTGGCGACGGGTGTGTTTTGAACAAGCCCCATAGCTAGCCTGCTCGCTGAATCTGGTGTGCCACCTTTACACCTGAGGTGCCAGCAGCTCCTTCTGTTGTATGCTGCAAATTTGTGACGGATACCACTTCACCCAAGCTATCGTTGCGTATTCAACAATGGACACCGTCGGCTGTTTGCTGCTTGTCCTCGAGCAACGTGGCCGGTTGGAATACGCTTGGATAGCAGTCGCAGATTGTTTCACGTAGCTTCGGTTCCTTGTCTTGTCAGACAACCAAGTGGGGTTCCTCCGTGGGTAGTACGACGTCATGAAATAATCCTGGATCTGCACACTGGCCAGAAGGAAAACACGGACCCTTCGATTTATCGGAGGCTCTTTCTGTCCGTTGTGGGCCGATATCCGGGCTCAGTCATTGTGTACATGGATGGCTCAAGAACGGACACCACAGTTGGCTGTGCGTTCGTTGTCGACACTGATAGGTTTCTTTTTGCTCTCTCGGAAACCTGTAGTGTGTACACAGCAGATCTCTATGCTGTCTGTGAAGGTCTGCGGTATGCACTGTCCGATGAGTGCCGACATTTTCTTCTGTGTACTGACTCCTTGAGCTAGCTACAGTCTATTGATACATGTTTCCCTTGGCACCCTCTGGTGCAGCGGATCCAGGACCTGCTGGCCGGGTGTTCAGATGCCGGCAGCAGAATCACGTTTCTGTGGCTCCCAAGCCTCATGGGTGTAAAGGGAAACGAGTTAGCATTTAAGGCTGCCAAGGAGGCAGTTACATTGCCCCCATTGCCTTGCAAGTGATATTCGCTCTCAGCTGAGACATCTGGTTATGTCCCATTGGGAGATGGAGTGGCAGGCCACTCCTCTTCCAAATAAGCTGAGAGCAATAAAAGGTTCAATGAAGGTATGGAGGACTTCTCTTCGGGCTTCTCGGAGGGAAGCAGTGATATTATGTCGTCTTTGGATCGGCCATGGTATACTAACGCACTTCCGTTTATTGAAAGGAGAAGCCCCTCCGTTGTGTTCTTGCAGTGATCATCTTACCGTGGTACACATCCTTATGGAGTGTGTAGACCTGGTCGATCTGCGCCGTAGTCTTAACCTCCCGAGTACAATCTCCCTTATCATGCGAGTTGACGAGCAGTCAGCAGACCTCGTCATCTGTTTTATGAGGGATAGTGGTCTGTTTTTATCGTGTGTAATGGTGTCCTCTGTCCTAGTGTATTTGTGTTAACTGCGCTTTTATCGCATTGACTTCCTTTGTGTTGCGTATTTTAATGTGTCTAACTTGAATTATATATATCTGTATTCCAAGCAATGCCTTATTCCTTTGTCACCTGTATTTTCTATTATTTTATTAGAAATAAGGCATTGCGAATTAGATCCACAAACTGCTTTAATCTTATAACCATTTCTCATGACCATTTTTTTAAACTCCAGTCTGTGGATACATTTTAACATTTTAATTATCGTATCATGTCGTCCATCTCGTTTCATTAATGGCCGATGACCTTCGATATTAGGTTTGTTTAAACAACAAGTTCTTCTTCATCATCAAAAAGGATACAGGAGTTAAAAATTCTAAATTTGTGCAGGGACCTCGAAATCTGGAGGCTAACTTGCTAGCACTACTGCCAGGATGCGTCTTAATATAGACTTGGTCACCCACAGACAGATTGTGTGGTCTTTGCCCATGATTGTTGTTACGTTGAACTTTAGCATAATAAACTTTCCAATCTTTACGCGCACGGTGCCAACCAGCACGGATTGTTTCTGGATTGGCTACGTCAGGAAGGAGGTCATTAATGGACCATAGCTTTGAAAGTGGAGAATTGGGGGTAAATGCTAGCATTAATGAAGCTGGAGTTTGCTTATGACTTCCATGAACGGCAGTATTGAAAGCAAATTACAACCAATTGAGCGAAGAATCTGACTTAGAGTGGTCAGCCAAGTGGTAGGCAACAAGAGCAGATCTAAGTTTTCGTTTGACTATTTCAGCATAATTTGACCTCAGATAATAAGGGGTAGTGGTTACATGAGAAATTGACAAATTAAAATAGAAATTAGAGAATTGCACAGATAGATAGATAATAATGCCTTTATTGGTGGCGAAGTTATTGCTCTGGGCCTTCTCGTACACTTAACCACTAGGTGAGTATACATTTACTTAACTTATAATTTTGAATACAAATAAAACAAATAATATTAATAGCAATAAAAATAATAATCATGAAAGAATCCTTAACTTAGAAATACATAATATACACTGACTGACAGAGCAAATGCAACACCAAGAAGGAGTGGTTCGAAAGGGATGAAAGTTGGGGAAAAAACAGAGACGGCACGGACGAATAATTGATGTTTATTTCAAACCGATATGCAGGTTACACAATGCGCACGGCATCGACTCAATAGGATGTAGGACCACCGCGAGCGGCGATGCACGCAGAAACACGTCGAGGTACAGAGTCAATAAGAGTGCGGATGATGTCCTGAGGGATGGTTCTCCATTCTCTGTCAACCATTTGCCACAGTTGGTCGTCCGTACGAGGCTGGGGCAGAGTTTGCAAACGGCGTCCAATGAGATCCCACACGTGTTTGATTGGTGAGAGATCCGGAGAGTACGCTGGCCACGGAAGCATCTGTACACCTCGTAGAGCCTGTTGGGAGATGCGAGCAGTGTGTGGGCGGGCATTATCCTGCTGAAACAGAGCATTGGACAGCCCCTGAAGGTACGGGAGTGCCACCGGCTGCAGCACATGCTGCACGTAGTGGTGGGCATTTAACGTGCCTTGAATACGCACTAGAGGTGACGTGGAATCATACGCAATAACGCCCCAAACCATGATGCCGCGTTGTCTAGCAGTAGGGCGCTCCACAGTTACTGCCGGATTTGACCTTTCTCCACGCCGACGCCACACTCGTCTGCGGTGACTATCACTGACAGAACAGAAGCGTGACTCATCGGAGAACACGACGTTCCGCCATTCCCTCATCCAATTCGCTCTAGCCCGGCACCATGCCAGGCGTGCACGTCTATGCTGTGGAGTCAATGTTAGTCTTCTGAGCAGACGCCGGGAGTGCAGGCCTCCTTCAACCAATCGATGGGAAATTGTTCTGGTCGATATTGGAACAGCCAGGGTGTCTTGCACATGCTGAAGAATGGCAGTTGACGTGGTGTGCGGGGCTGCCACCGCTTGGAGGCGGATGCGCCGATCCTCACGTGCTGACATCACTCGGGCTGCTCCTGGACCCCTCGCACGTGCCACATGTCCCTGCGCCAACCATCTTCGCCACAGGCGCTGCACCGTGGACACATCCCTATAGGTATCGGCTGCGATTTGACGAAGCGACCAACCTGCCCTTCTCAGCCCGATCACCATACCCCTCGTAAAGTCGTCTGTCTGCTGGAAATGCCTCCGTTGACGGTGGCCTGGCATTCTTAGCTATACACGTGTCCTGTGGCACACGACAACACGTTCTACAATGACTGTCGGCTGAGAAATCACGGTACGAAGTGGGCCATTCGCCAACGCCGTGTCCCATTTATCGTTCGCTACGTGCGCAGCACAGCGGCGCATTTCACATCATGAGCATACCTCAGTGACGTCAGTCTACCCTGCAATTGGCATAAAGTTCTGACCACTCCTTCTTGGTGTTGCATTTGCTCTGTCAGTCAGTGTAAAATATACTTAAAATGATGTAACTACAGTAATTCATTCATTCATTCATCTCATTCAATTCATTCATTCATTCACTCAACAATTATCCAGCAAGTCAGTAGGATCTACACAGCAAATGCCCGTGGCAAGCCACTTTAAACTTGTGATGAGAAGGATTGTCTCTAATATTCGCACGTAGCGAATTCCATGACCTAGATACAGAGATTATGAAGGAGCGGTTGTACACAGCGGTGCGGTTTACAGGTATGGCAAGAGAGGAGCCAAATCTTGAATTGTGTTCATGATAGGACGAGAGGTAAGAAAAAGATAAAGATAGATAGTTGGGATTATTAGTGGAAAGTACTTTGTGCAGAAGTGATAGCATGTGAGGTTCACGGCGCTGGTGCACTCGAAGCCATGACAGCTCCTTATAATAAGGTGATACATGAGCATCATATCACAGATTGTGATATATCTTACGCAGCTGTTCAGGCTCCGGTCCAGTTTCTGTTTACTGTCACAGGTTATCTCAGTCAAAACAGTGTCACAGTAGTCAAATATAGGTAGTATCAGAGAGCGAATTATTTGTACTTTAAGTCGAACAGAGAATACATTATTGAACCGTTTCAAGGGATATAAGCATTTATGTACTTTATTACATGTGCTTATCACCTGTTGAGTCCAATTTAGGGTCTCAATCATAATAATTCCTAAGTTAGTCACTGAAGTAGAGTAGGGCATGATATTATTGTTTAAAATTATTGGGAGATGTCCTTTTGCTTGAGGGAATGTAGGTTTTTACTGTTACTGATAATAATAACTTGAGTCTTATTTGGGTTCATTAATAAACTGTTTTTATTTGCATAGTCACTAAGATGTTGAAGGCTGGAATTTATTTTAGTAATTGCTCTATCAATATCACTTGGTTTTGAATGATAGTAAATCTGTACATCATCCCCGTACACTTGCAATTTACACAATTTAAGAGCTTTTGATATATCATTAATTTGGATTATAAATAACAGTGTCAGACTTATGAACGTGATTAGTAGCATTGAGGGGCAAAATTGTCATGTTTGTAGTGAAAAATAAATTCAGTTAATTGTTTGCATCACTAGGTCATTTCTCTAATAAACTAGAAGCCCACCGCCTATTTTGTCAATACTTTTGTGGCGTAATATTGAGTATCCATCAAGGTTAGCTGCCATTGACGGCAAGTCTGTACGCTTCCAGCTTTCTTTAATTCCAATAATATGTACATTGTTCACTTCAAAAATAGCCTGAACCTCTTCCATGTGAGCTAATGATTACTGGCCATTTAGGTGGCAACAATGTAACGACCGCGGGTGGCTACTGAGCTGCTCTTGCAACACAAGTCCTGTTGAAGGTGGTAGGGACGAAAGAGAAGGGGGGGTGAGGGCTGTGGAAAGGAATGCAGGTCAATGGTATTACCGTTGTACTGGTCAACAAACATATGAAACTAAGCAGTATGAAAACAAAAATTAAGGAAGATGTAAAATAAGCTTACCCGAGCAACCTGGTGAGTAGATCCACTGACTTTCACAAAGCCACACTTGCACACACACAAATATAAACTAATTACTACACATATAATTCTTTTCTCTAAGTTCACGAGTTCACCCTACTCCCTGCAATGTTTCTTAACTGTGCCATCGTGAATAATTGAGATTTAATTCCATCTTCTCTTAAAACACAAATGCGTCCATCTTGTGTCCAGCATTTCTGCAGTCCCCATAAATACCTTGCCTGATTAAGGATATATTTTCTCACACTTGTGAGGGACTCGGTTAGCATGAGCCCACTGCCCTTCAAAACTCGCTTTGCGCGCCACACTCGATCATGATCATGGTGTCGAAGGAACTTAATAGGTCGATTTCTCTGTAAGACCACTTCAGCAGACATTCGATTATGGCGGCTTAGCCTGTGGCAGTGATACACATCAAGAATTGAAAGTTCTACCGAAAGTTTATTTTTCAGTGTGTCCAGCATTTTAACGTAGATGACCTTGGACGGCTGTTCTGGGACACCATGCAATAAAAGGCAGTTCCAGCGACTGTACTGTTCGGCCTCGTCCAACATGTCGTCTTGTTTCTGGAGCCGGTCTTCCAGAGTGTTCAACTCTCCTTTAATCTTGGAGATGTCTTCGCTGGTCTGTTTCTTGAATGCCTGGAACTCGCCACCAAGTGCTTGGAGCACGTTTGGTGGGTTGGCAGCACTGACGGCTGAGTCTAGGCGAGCTTGAAAGTCTTTCATGCAATCGTCAAAAGCCGATATCTTCTTAGCTACTTCCTTTACAGACATGGTGATTACTTTTTAAACAAGAAGTCACTTAAATATATAACCTTGTTAACACGGATTAGCACTCTCAGCTAGTTAACTTGCAATTCAAACAGGGTGTAGCAAGAGCAACTTTACTCTGTCTTACTCGACGCCATCTTGAATCAGAGGTAAAAGCTCTGGCATTGTCACTTACCAAAAATTGACAGGGTCCAAATGAAGCAAAAATCTGTTTCCAACAGGAAATAGTAGTGTTAGCATTACCCATACGGGTAGGGAACAGCCACGTAAAACGTGAGAAAGCGTCAACACACACAAGTATGAAACAATGGCTGGTTCGTGACCTCGGGAAAGGACCAATGTAATCAATGAATAATCTCTCCATAAGGAGAGAAGCCTGCTCAGATGACAACAGACCTAGACGAGTATTAGGAGCTGGTTTACTAATATTGCAAGTTTGCAAGATTTGACAAGTGTATGGATTTCACCGTCCATGGATTTCCAAATGAAATGTTTATGGATTTTATCTCTAGTTTTGAAAACCCCAATGTGACCACTAACTGGAGATTCATGAAAATATTTGAAAATAGCCGGCGCTAGGTTAGATGGGACAACAATTTCAGGGTCTCTGCGACCCCGAGCAGGACAACATAGAACACCATTCTTAAGAACATAAGGTTTGACATGTTCACCGGACTTAAACCTGTCAATAATAGCCTTTAATTCAGCATGATCTTCCTGATGTTTAGCGATGTCTTTGAAAAGGAGAGTTAGTGAGAACTATATTGACAAAGGCCGAAACTTGTTCAGGAGAGGGATTTGCAGGCTCTGATTGAGGATCAGAACTGCCAGGATAGAACATTCTACTGAGACTGTCAGCCACAATGTTTTCAGTGCCACGAATTTGATGAGCTTCAAATTGAAAAGGTGAGATGTGTACTGCCCAACGCTTGAGGCGACCTGTCCTTCGTGGCTTGGCCAGTACCCAACTCAACGCCTGATTATCCATTTCAAGGTCAAAGGGGAGATGTTCAAGGTACATCCTAAATCTTTCTAAAGAGAAAATAACAGCAAAGGCTTCCAATTCGTAAGCCGAATATTTTGGTTCAGCAGAATTTAGACTACAGGAAGCATAAGAAATTGGATGACGTCCATCTTCATATTCCTGAAAGAGAACACTAGATATACCTGTTGATGAGGCATCGGTTTGAAGAATGAAATATTTAGAAAAGTCTGGCATAGCCAGAACAGGAGCGTTACATAAAGCAGATTTCAAGTCATAGAAAGCTTCAAGTTGGGCATCACCCCACTCAAACTTAGCATCTTTTCTTCTCAAAGCATTTAATGGAGCTGCTCTTTCAGCAAAATTGGGGATGGATTTACGGAAGAAATTGACCATGCCAATGAACCTAGCTACAGCTTTGACATCTTTAGAGGTAGGAAAATTCGGGATGGCTCCAGTATGAGATTGATCAAAAGACGTCTTTCTCAGACACAAATGCCCTAAGAAGGACGTCTGGGTTTGTAGAAAGTAACCTTGGTAGCCTTAAGTGTTAGCCCTGCTTTACGCAGTCTTTCAAGGACTTCATTGAGATGGACAAGGTGCTCTTCAAATGCTTCACTGAAAATTACTAAATTGCCCAAGTATTTGTATACAAACTTGAGTTTACTGTCTGACAAAACATTATCTAGTAACCGAGTAAGGACAGCAGCACCTGTACTTAATAGGAACGTGATGCTTTCAAATTCATAGAGGTTCCAATCTGTGACAAAAGCAGTGAGTTGCTTGGATTCCTCAGCAAGAGGTATCTGATAACATGCCTCGTTCAATTCAAAAGTGGTAAAAACTTTGGCATTAGCAAACCAAGAGGAACAAGAGTGCAAATTTGGAAGGGGAACAGATTGAAGGACAACTCTCTTGTTCAACATCCGATAGTCAATGGCAGGACGATAACCACCCTGTGGTTAAGTGACAAGGAACATGGGAGAAGAATAAGTAGATTTCAAAAGACGTATTGCACCGTCAACAAGCATTTGATCAGTAATCGCCTTAAGGGCTTTCATTTTGGGAGGTGACAGCCGATACGGAGGAGAGCAAACAGGTACATTATCAGTGACTTCAATTTTGTACTCCAAAACATTAGTTACACCTAACTTGTCGGTAAATACATCTAGAAATTTATTGCAGAGATTCTTACGTTGGTTGGCCTGATCATCAGGCAAATGATCAAAATCAAAAGCTTTAGGTTCACCCGTATCTTCATAAACAGCATTAACATGACAAGGAAAAATAGAGGAGTGATTACACAACTTACAGATTCTCATGGAAAATTTAAAATGGATATCATTGTACTGCAGGTCAAAAATCATATCAGTTTTGGCAATAAAATTTGCACCCAAAATGAAAGGACAAGATAAATCTTTCGCAGCTAGCACTGGCATTTCCCATGTGAAATCATGGATTCTGATTTTGACATCTAGAGATCCAATTATATTCAAAGAGTTAGAGTTAGTAGTATGGCAGGTTAAAGATACAGGTTTCAATGGAGGGTACTTGGAAAAAATTTTCATTGAGTTATACCAGTTCTCACTCATCAATGTGATGCTACTTCCAGAATCTACCTATGCACAGACAGGTTCATTATTTACCTCCAAATATATGTAAGGTAATTTACAAGGAGGGATAGCAGAAATGCCACAAGATTGTAGGAAATTGACACTAGGATCAGACTGGGACCTATTATCAGCCACAGCCACAGAATTTGGTGAATCATCCTTTAACCTACAGACATAACAGACTAAACATGAAGCTACACTTTGAGGTTTGCCACAAGAATTGATGGTTAGTCATCTAGAATTACTATTACCAGAATGCCCAGACCCGGAAGAATTGCGAGGGCACTGTCTAGAGAAACGCCTATTCGACCCACGGTATTGACAAGAATTATTGGTGGAAGAGACTCTACCCACATCAGGTTTTGAATTCTCTAAGGGCCTAATCTTAGGACAACTCTGCTGGAAGTGTTCAGTGGAGCCACAACTAAAATATGCATGAGAATTAGGTGGCTTGGAAGAAAGAGAAGTAGCAGTTTTAGTAACGTGAGGAAAATACATGCTCATAGGAGGGGGAGCTAACACAACGCATAGCTGGTCGGCATATCTAATAGCTTCGACAGAAACAGTGATAGCTTCCAATTGAGCAAAAGTTGCTGGTCACTGTGAAAGAGCGAGATACGACCAATAGTTAGGCTCAAGACCCTCAACAATGCTGGCAACCATTTGAGACTTGGAATAGTTGAGCATGAAAATTCTAGCATAGAACTTAATATCCTGAATATACTCAGTAATGATTCATTCAAATGCTGCACTCTGAAATAATGTTTCTGCACTAACGAAGACAAGGCACAAGAAGGAATAAAGAATTCAAGTACATGTGCATGAAACTGATCCACCGTCCATCTTTCAGAAATGGGTTTAATGATATGCTCAGAAAGAGCTCCAGATATATGTGGATATAAGACTTGAAAAATGTGATCGCTACTTAAATGGTACACAATAGCCTCATCCTTAAATTCAATTACAAATCGAAGGAAAGAAATAACCTCATCAATAGAGGTAGCAGTAAACTTTGACACTCCCTTAAATACAGTAGTCAATGGGTGAGGTAAATTGGAAAAAATCTGGGAGAAGGCAGGTGTAGGAGATGCCTGAGAAAGACTAGAGTGGTCCTGAGAAGGAATTACAGCAGCATAGTAACCTTGACTCGAGCGCCATTGAGAAAAGAATGGAGCACTGAAAGTGAGGTTAGGACTAGCGTTAGACTGCAATGAAACAGGTGCAGATATTCTCATCTGCAAAACATTCTCACAAATTTGAGTAACCACTGGAGCATTGACCATTCGTTTAGGGGTTAAACAACCTAAAGTAACACTTATTACAGATGGCAGTTGGACAGGGGGATATTTTTGCATTATTGCGTGAGAAACAGGTTGTGCAGCAACAGTAGGCTGACACAGAGATACGGTAGAGTTACCAGGTGCCATTAGGAAAATTAGAAAACATACCAACATGTGTAGAAAACCCATTAAATGAATTACTAACAGGCACCAAAGTACTTGAAAAGCAAGCAGAAGAAGATCTCAGGGGAATATTACCTACATTAGATTCCAGTATATTATCACTAGTGACCACAGTACAAGTTTGAGAAGCTGAAGATACAGAAATTGGAGTAACACTTTCGCTTTCACACGATTCAGAAGGGGGTAGACATTTGAACCTCAGAACTTGAATTAGTCAACACATTCCCTTCAAGCAAGGCTATGATTTTATCAAATATCTTAGAAAATTATGTTAATAAAGATTCACACTCCTGCTGCTCATTTACTGGCAAATTAAGAGACACTAAATCCTGAATTCGATCAGGATAATGTTGCAGTTGCGCTTTCGCACATATTAATTGACAATGTGAGGGCTAAGACACGAGAATTGCATTAAATTCTGAAAATTTATCTCTAACCACTGCTAAAGATGCACACAGTTCATCTGAAGTTATCGCAGGAATAGTTACCGGTAAATTAAGAGACTGTTTCAACAAGCTCGTGTCATCTCCGACATTTCCTGCAGAATTTAATTTACGAAAAATTAATTCTTCCTTTCTCAAATGAAAAGGATTAGGAATAACACGAGGCATGTTGACAGCAAGAAACTGCAATTCGAGATAATTCTTTAGGTTAGTTTAGGTTAGCTAAGACAATTACCATTAATTTCCCTTTTGTCAGCAACCACTTGCTCTGCTATCATTATGTAACGGCTACAGATTACACAGAATCAAAAATAATAGTAATAATAATGAAAATCCACAGCTTCCAGTCATTTGACTGGGTCAGGAATGAATGAAGCCCCATCTAGCAGCGAGGATAGGAAATGTGCCGGCTGCCGAAGCCTGTCGCACTCCTCTGGGGTGATGATAAATGAGTGACAGATTAAATGAAATGTTAATAGAGAGTGTTGTTGGAATGAAAGATGACAGGGAAAACCGGAGTACCCGGAGAAAAATCTGCCTTGCCTCCGCTTTGTCCAGCACAAATCTCTCATGGAGTGACCGGGATTTGAACCCCGGTATCCAGCAGTGAGTGGCCAGCGTGCTGCAACCTGAGCCACGGAGGCTGTAATAGTACTAATAATAATAAACATAATAAAGAAAATTTAAACTTCATGAGATTTGATAAAGTTAAACAAAACACCCATACCCGATAAATACATCAAAAACACCATCGAGATATGAATACCAGGTTAACCAATGTGACAACTAAAAGAAAGGGGATGGGAAGCAGGCTGTGAACCATACGTGGTCTGTGAAAGGTAGTTTGTTGCGAGGAAAACGAGATTAACGGTGATCCCTTCGTGAACACTCAAATTTACTGATCATTAGTTCAAGTTAAGGCACAAAACATATTAACAGCCAAAATAACATATAATGATATACAGTGAAACTATGTTAAGAAGTTTTTCAAAGGACCACAAAAAAAAAAAAAAAAAAAAAAAAAAAAAAAAAAAAAAAAAAAAAAGCTTCTTAAGCAGGAAACTTCTTAAAAGGGGTAATGCCAGAAAACTTATGACATGTATTTTTAGAGATAAAGTAAAATACTGTAATTGAACATACTGTATTATATAAAATTCTTGATAAGAGAAGGAAACATATTATATAAAACCTTGCACAAGAGATAAAAGAAATACTAAGAACATTAAAACGGTAGATGGTGACCGTACATTATGTAAATTCCATACTGCATTAGACATTAAATACATTTCAAAACACAAAAGTCTAGGCTCTTACTTGGAAAAGAAATTGTCCAGGGTTGTCTGTTTTCAGGTTATTACTACTTTCTTAAACTATAAACCACCGAGCTGGATAGCTGCAGTCGCTTAAGTGCGGCCAGTATGCAGTGTTCGGGAGATAGTGGGTTCGAACCTCACTGTCGGCAGCCCTGAAGATGGTTTTCCGTGGTTTCCCATTTAAATACAAGGCAAATGCTGGGGCTGTACCTTAATTAAGACCACGGCCGCTTCCTTCCCATTCCAAGCCCTTTCCTGTCCCTCAACGCTGTAAGACCTATCTGTGTCCGTGTGATGTAAAGCAACTTGCAAAAAAAAAAAAAGAACTATAAACACTGCCTCAGTTTTTCACACCCCCTGACATCTGCTTCAAGTTAACAGTAACAGATGGAACATCAGCAACTTATTTTTAGAGATTCTTAGAACCTGTTCATAGGCCTATATCGCCCCTGCATTCCTACTAGTTGTCACGGCCACGGGCGTAGTACCGCGTGGACAAGCCAATATTGGGTTTATTTTCCTGCTTTAATCCTTTTCATGCTAAAGGTAATGAAGAAAAGAAAAGCAGGTTCGAAGTTGCAGAAATGACTGCATGGGAAAGTATTGGGGTATTACGTGTGAGTGATAAAGGCTCAGTAGCAACACTAGCACATCTAAACGTAAACAGTTTCTTTCCCCGCAAGAATTTTATTTCATGTCTTCTCACCCTGTGCTACGTTCTAATAATGCGATATACTAATTACGAGTGACACGATAATACAATGTTTAGCTCGTATAAAGGTAAAATTAAAAATAACTTTCAATTTTATGCCAACACATGGTATCGCAGTGCCTCTGAGTGCGTGTATCAAGCCCCCAACACCCAGCTTGTTATCAACATTTGTTCAACTTCGTAGACGATCGGGATCTTTTGGCTGGCTGTTTGGCGGCATAATATGTATCAGCTGGCATGTTGGCTGTTTCCTGCATAGAGTCGGGGTGTTTCTTTGTTTCATAATAGTTTATTCACCTAACTAATAATGGACACGGAAAATCTTATCAGTTTAGTTCCAAAACATAATTTCCTCTACGACAAGACCCATAAGCATTATTGCAACAACAATGTAAGAGAGAATGTCGGGAAGGAAATAAGCAAGGGAATGAAAAATCAAACAGGTTAGAATATTCAATTTTGTGGTAGATTAGGCCTATACGGTACTTTATTTCACAATTATTGTTGGCCTTATTTCAGAATAATACACTGAGCGGCACGGAAAACAATACTTCAATTACTTTCAAAAACTGAAATTTATTCTTAATTTATGACACTTTTAAGGCACAAATCCACCATCTTATGATGGAATATTGTGGTACGGTCCCATCTAACGGTCTAACAATGAAAATAAAAGACGATTATAAACAATTGGACAAATTAAGCGAGAGATGCACATTTCAAGGAAATTTTGAGTAAGCTCATAAAGGTAATGCACTCTGTTTTAATGTTACACACTTCACACTTTCACTTCACAGACCTTGGAGACTATCTCGGGGACCTCTGTTCACATCTTCAAAAGCGTGTATTGCCACCTCTTGCAGCAATGACGGCATTCAACCTTTCAGGCATGCTCCTCATTAATGCGGTAATGTTCTGTTGAGGAATTTTCTCCCATTCTTCCAGGAGGGCGTTCCGTAGATCCTGTAGGGCTTCTGGATAGCACTGACGGACTCTTCTCCGCAGCTGGTCCCAAACATGCTCAATGGGATTCAAATCGGGGCTTTGAGCAGGCCAAACCATAGCATGAATCTCTGTTTCCATCAAGAACTGTTGCACAATTCTCGCAACATGTGGGCGTGCATTGTCATGCATTAGTGTAAAACCATCACAAATAAATGGAGCAAAAGGCACAACATGCTCCAGAAGGGTTTCCTCCACATACCGATGTGCGATAAGGCTCCCATGCTCCACGAAAACTAAATCCGTCCTTGCAGCTATATTGATTCCTGCCCACACCATCACAGAATCACCGTGATAAGGCGTCCTGGATGAGAATATGTGAGGGGAATACCTTTCCTCTGGCCTTCTCCAGACCCTCTCTCTTCTGTCAGGTGATCGGAGGCCAAATCGCGACTCGTCGGTGAACAACACTTGATCCCATTGTTGTACTGTCCAGCCAAGATGTTCCCTTGCGAAACGCAGTCGAGCTCTGCGATTCTCTCTGGTGAGTTCCGGTCCTGTAGCAGGTCTTCTGGACTGAAGATTGGCTTCTTCCAGTCTTCTTCAAACGGTTCTCTCACTAACATTGACCCCTCGAACTTGGTGGAGTCGATTTCGTGCTTTAATAGTGGTGGTGTGACGGTTGCGGAGAACTTGAAGTTGTAAGAAGCGGTCATCTTTCTCCGATGTTGCTCTTCTCAGGCCTGATCCTGGTCTCCTTGCAAAGCCTCCAGTTTCCCTGTACCTTCGTACGGTTCTGGAAATTGTAGAAGGTGTAGTACTCAACACTTCTGCAACGTAATGCATGCTGCAACCATCTTCCACCAAAGCAACAGCTTTCGCAGCTTGTTCAGGGCTTAACGGCATGTTTACTCCAGAAAGCTGATTAAGAGAATCACAGAAAGATCCTACAAACACGTGTGATTGAAAGGGGAACAATTAAAGGTACAACAATAAGCGCTACAAGAGCGGGGAAACATTATTGGCTCACATCCAGCGATGTGATTTCCAGGTTGCACGGCAAAAAACAATTGAGGCTAGTGCAATAAACAATCAACACTCCATTGTTTACTTGCAAAGCAACGCCAACCCCGTCTATAAACAATGGTTGAAGTGCTTCACTTCGATTAAATAGATAATTACACATCATTTATTGGGTGTTGCATTTTTCGTACCGCTCAGTGTATTATCTTGTTGGAGTCCATATACAATACGGTATGTCAGCACGATAATTGACATGGCTTGGAATGTACAGTATTTACCGTGAACAATTTTGTAAGTGGCATTCCCTATGGTTGTCGTTCATCTATTCCTAATAAAGAGTACAGTAATGCATAAGAAGCTGCTGTGTTGTTGACAAATACATTTTTCGGTTTTTAATTAATGTTGATGCCACCTCGATTAATGACTTCACCCTGTCGCGGAATGCAACTTACTGCATTAATGTTGTATCAAACCATCCATTGCGTGCTTTGTGTCTCCCGCGTAGAATCCCATTCAATTCTATTCTGCTTGATGTAAACGGTGGAGTTGAAATTACGACTGATGGGTTTGATTCGATTCCAAAGGTGAGAGTGAGCATCTGGTGTTGGTGTTGTCATAGCATGACGTCATACGGCCTTAGCAAGCCTGGGGAGGCTCCATGACAGGCGCAAACAGTCTAAAACAGGGTTCAACTTGCACGGGGACTGGAGGGTTCTAACCATGAGCTGCTTTGAGTGGACTTTTTCTATTTCAAGGGGCTCTAAAATTTGAACTGTTTAACTGGGAAATGTATTTACAACAGAACAATATAAGCGGGATAAATATACATATATCTTAATGCAACCGATCAAGGGACCAGTAATATCACACTTCTTAGGCGGGAAAACTTCTTAACCGAGTTTCACTGTATGTACTAGCGCACATCTGTTACAAAAATATTTCTACTTTACTTCTTCTTGAACAATATTTACAATAACTAGTGACAATCAATTATTGAATTATAGAATAGAATTAATAAAAAAATTGAAATCAACGTGAAAATTACAACATGAAATTAAGGAAGAGTCCTGTTGAAACATTTACTAATGAAGAAAGCAGCAAAATAATAAAATTTAATGCAGAGGCCAGTTCGGTTCCAGGCTTTCCTAAAACCCTTCAGTAAAAGGTGCATAGCTTCAATCTGGTGTACGTTAAATTGTTGCAGAGTTATTGGAGGCATCCCCAAGGAAAAAAACACATTACAAATTACATGAAAGACATGAGAACAAAGTGACATTTACATTAGATAAGAATGTTCAAATTAAGAACAGGGGATTACCTCCAAAAATAAGGGGGATATGACTAGCCGCGAGGGCTAAGTCATTTGAAGTTAAAAATTGGCAAATAGGTGACACTCTGGTAAAATTCCAGCACACGAAAAAAAATTATATTAAGAATTTAATTTAAAAATAAAAATCCAAAACATGAACCAAACAGTGCTCACACTACATTTTCATGGTTATGACTCTTTCGTATTGCATCACTTGTTCTGCAGATGTACTTTTGATCTGATTTGATCCCTTGTCGATTCTAGTTTGCTCCTGAATACATTTTCTATAGGCTTTTACACAGTTATTAGTCATATTCTTGGATGTTTCTGTGATGTATGCCAAAATTCATCAATATTCAGCCACAAAACCTTCAACAAAAAAGAAATTACTGGCACGATTTAATTTTTTCTTGTGTTTTCTGTTAGATTTTGTCAAAATGAATCAAATTACATCTCGCTTTGCCCAACATCATTTTTTTAAACCGATTTCCTTTATATTGCACCGCCACAGATAAGTCTTACAACAATGGGATAGGAAAGGGTGAGGGGTGAGAAGGCAGCAATTGTGGCGTTAATTAGGGTACAGCCCCAGCATTTGCCTGTGTGAAAATGGAAACCAGGGAAAACCATCTTCAGGGCTGCTGACAGTGGGAGTCGAACAGACTATCTCCTGAATACAAGTTGACAGCTCTGTGATCCAAACCATGCAGCCACTTGCTTGGTGCCCAATGTTTATATACCAAGCTACACTGGATAGTAACTCACTTTAAACCATCAAAAACAAACTTAAAGTGGGCAGTCATCTTGTGATGGTATCATGTGTTATGTCAGCTACCACAGTCTCATCTTATGTATTCATCCCTGTGTTTTAAAATTATATATATGTAATACTTTTGAGCTATAGTAACATTTTGTGTTACTTGAAAAGTGTTGCATCAATTTTTTTGTTGTTGTTGGAGAACCCTTCCTCCAATTTGAATGGCATATCGAGCCAAAAGAAGGCACATGAAAAGTGGCTCAAAACAAGAACCAATGTAGATGGGGCATTGTACGTAAATGAACAACAGAGCAAAACTAATCATTCTAGAGTCCAACAGGAAATTGAGGAAATATTTCAGTAATAACCTGAAAGCAGCAAGGAAACTTTTCTGGACCTGTAAGCAATCTTAGAAAAGAGAGATAAAGGGAAATAGATTGTATTTTGTGTGAATGAAGTTAACTCAGTGTAGGTCCTAAGAAATCACTGGATAGATGGAAGGAATATTTTGACATTCTTTCAAAACCTTAAGGAAATGTTTCTGTTGAAGTCAGAAACAATGGAGTTCAGAGGGAGGTGAACAGTGATCACATTGAAGTTATGCTCAAGGAAGTGGGAAGGATGATAAATAGACTGTTGTCATAAAGCAGCAGGAATAGATGAAATTAGACCTGAAGTGGTGAAGGCAGGTAGAAAAGGCATCATAGATTAACAGGATTAGCATGGAATGTGAGTAAGATAGCTTCTGATTGGATGAAGACAGTAATTGTACCTATCCATAAGTTAGGGCTGAAACAACTATTGAGGTATTTCATTGATCAGTCTATTAAACAACGTGTTAACAGGCGTTTTTGAAAGGAGGGTGCGATCAGCAGTTTAAGAGTAAGTTGGATGAAAACCTATGTGGTTTTTGGACCACAGAGGGGCTGCCAGGATCAGATTTTCAGTATACGCCAGGTAATTGGAAAAGGCTATGAGAGCAATAGACAGTTATGTTTATGTTCCGTAGATCTACATAAAGCATACAACTGAGTGCTGAGGAAAAGGGGTTAGCCTTTCTGAGGGATTATGGGATTAGAGGTAAGTTGTTTCAGGCAATAAAAACTTTTGCATCGACAATTGGGCTGCAGTAAGAATTGATAGTGGAATAAATTCTTGATTCCGAGTAGTTGAAGGAGTTAGACAAAGCTGTAAACATGAACTTTTCCTAAGATGCATGGATCATTTATTGAAAGGGATGTGAAGAAAGAGGACATGTTAGGAATGAATTTGAGAGATGAAGTTTTGTGCATTACCTGGTTTAGTTGCTGAGGTATCATGTGAGTCAGATATATGAGCATAGGCTACCTATGGTCAGAAAATTATAGACTCGACCACAGAGAGCAAGGCAAGCAGGGAGGGGATTTGTAGAGCAATGTGGTGATTGTTATTCTCTATTTTCTTATGATTTAAGGATGGGGGGTGTGGTACTGAACAAGGCTATAGAGCTAGTTGCAAACAGCAGATTGTGGAGGCACTTATTTAAATCACTGAAGCTGTGTGTGCAGTGTACACTAAGAAGACAGATAGAGAGTAGGAAATTATCAATTAACCATGATATTAGCACATCTGTGGAGCATCATTAGATTGATCCAAAGATTTTTATCACAAGTATTCTTAGAGAGGAAGAAGAATGGCTATCCAGGTTATTATGTACCTGGACACTCTTGTGGAATGTAGAAATAGGAAAAATAATAGTGATTGTCTTTTGTCACAGCTTGATTTCCTTTATTCTTCTCACTTACATCAGTAAAGATATCACCAAAGATATCCTCGCTAATGTGCTTCTAATTCTTTTTAATGCCATCTTCCTTTTCACCTTTTAAGTTGCTGTTCTTTATAATTTTCCATAAATGTTTATTTTATTTATTCTTTTTTTTGCTAGGGGCTTTACGTCGCACCGACACAGTTAGGTCTTATGGCGACGATGGGATGGGAAAGGCCTAGGAGTTGGAAGGAAGCGGCCGTGGCCTTAATTAAGGTACAGCCCCAGCATTTGCCTGGTGTGAAAATGGGAAACCACGGAAAAACCATCTTCAGGGCTGCCGATAGTGGGATTCGAACCTACTATCTCCCGGATGCAAGCTCACAGCCGCGCGCCTCTACGCGCACGGCCAACTCGCCCGGTGATAACTGTTTAAGTAGCCTTGTTGATTTGCTTTCTGAAGACATCAGTCATTTCTCCTAAACTTGCATAATTTTACTAGTATCATTAAAAGAAATTGAGCCGGGCTGAGTGGCTCAGACGGTTAAGGCGCTGGCCTTCTAACCCCAACTTGGCAGGTTCGATCCTGGCTCAGTCTGGTGGTATTTGAAGGTGCTCAAATACGACATCCCCATGTCGGTAGATTTACTGGCACGTTAAAGAACTCCTGCGAGACTAAATTCTGGCACCTCGGCATCTCCTAAGACCTTAAAAAGTAGTAAGTGGGACGTAAAGCAAATAACATTATTATTATTAAAAGAAATTGAAGTCTCTTGTGTAATGCTCATTCTGCAAACATGAAAGAATAAGCCAAAACTTATTTATAGTTTAAAAAAAAAATAATGTTACACCATCACATTTCTATTTTTGATAATCATGTAAATTTTGCAGACCGTGTTTTTCTCCTGTATCGTCTACGGACGAAGAAGATTCTGCAGAATCTTCAGACATTGTTGCAGAGTCGGGAGAAAGGTATGTTGCCTGCTCATTATTTGTATTGGGTAACTGTATATTTTTACTTGTTATGGAAAAAAGGTTGGAAGAAACATGCTGTGAAGATTATAAACTTCATGTTTCAGTTTTATCTTTAACATTCAAGAAAGGGAAAGATCTGAAGTGGAGTGTTATATTTGCATGTCACTACTCTGGAAATGGGAGGGTTGTTGCTATTGGACACTGTTCATACCAGGATCTGACATTTGCCTTAATTTCAAGTAGTGTTTCAGAGGTTTAGAATTTCTGAAAACAAGAAAATAAATACTCTCAATTTTTTCACATTACATTTGGAATTTTGTGGCGACAACTTCAGAAATACTTCTTTGCCATGTGGTATCCCAATTTTGAATGTCTCTGTTTGATATGCACTCTGTAGATTTTAGTGCTGCTTTTGATAATTTGCAACCACTTCCCTGCTATTTTCCATTTTGGCATTTAATTTACTGATGTGATGTGTGAAGTGATGATTATGGATTTTCTGTAACTGTTGAACTGTCATAGCCAGTATCAGTGATATGCACATAAGAAAAAGAAAAATAGATTTGCATATTATGCTATGATATTTTAATTTAACCTTCAAAACTGGAATATCATGTTTCAGCAAAGGATTACAAAAGTTCGTGTTCAACAGTTATTTAATATATGTTCTCAAACGTCAAGAGGCTGCCTATCCGAGGTGCTAAATGTGTGCTTGATTCACATGGAAGCATGTTGGTAAACTGTTGCTTAACTGTCTGACTCACAGCAGTTGACTGGTAACAACAGCCAAGGCCAAAACTAGTTCCAAGTTTAAAAAATGTAATGTAAGCCTTGCTTAATATAGTATTGAAAAGTTTGACCATTAAAACATAATTATTATTGTGATCACAATTCAATATGGATCAGAATCATGAAGTTTATATCCTGTGATTATGCAGCCAACCAGACAAAACAAAAAGCCTATTTATATTTAAGTCTAAAATTCAAAATAACCAAACTGGGCAAAACATTGAATTTCTCAAACAGTGTATCACTCACACTTTGACACCCAACTGTATCTTATAACGTCATTTGTGTTTGTACATCTGTTTTAGTCATTAGATGTATTTGTACAGTTTTATATTATGGCTGATGATGGCCAGCCAAGGCCGAAACTATAGTTCAGTTCTTATGAATTGCGACGTGTCATTTGAGTGCTGCCTTTTGGCGGAGGGTAAGTGAATTAATAAACAGCCAATCATAGGCAGCCGATCGCTCCGATAGAGCGCGTTAGACTCTATATCCGGTTACCAGTGTTGTCGATTTGTTGTTTACTGTAACCACGTGCTATCAGCTGTGTGTTGTATTGTGCTCAATTCTTTTTGTGGTCTTTGTCAGTTAACCTGGCCATTCTTGGCAAAAATGCCAACAATGAAGGCTAGAAATAATGAGTTTATTGAGTGGTTGGAGGAGCGCAATATTTTGGTCAGTGATGACATGAGGAAGGGGGGATCTTATGCATCCTGTGAAACAAAACAAGCCTTAGTACCCAGTTTTTGAGGTGGATGAAATAACCAGGGGGCATAGGCATAAAGTTGTTCGCCTTCCACCATACCTTTGCCATTTGTATGCTATAGAACTGATTTGGGCCCAAGTGAAGAATTATGTAGCTGCGAATAATTGATTCTTCACAGTTTCGGAAGTTGAAAGATTTCTTTTGGAAGCCATAGGCCATTGTGAGACACAGTCCGAGATAAATGCAGCTTGGGAAAGGGAAAATATCACAGATGATTATGATTATTATCTTGTTACGGACAAGCGAGAGTGATACATCAACAGATAATGACAGTGCCGACAGTGACTCAGAAATTAGTGGTGTATTTCCCTTTGCAAGATTTTTTCCTTCCTTAGGAGGAACTGAATTGATAAGCAGCGCAAGCTCTTCTAGATGGTGAGTAGAAATTTTATTTTCTTGCGTTTTATCTGTTCGAGCATTGATCTGTTTTTATCTTATAGACTTATCCTAAATATGTTATGTTATTGTTAACTGTATGTGAGTTATGCATGTTGCTACAAAAAATAATTGACTGAGCTTGATAACTTCAGTCGCTTAAGTGCAGGCAGTATCCAGTATTCGGAAGATCGTGAGTTCGAGACCCACTGTTGGCAGTCCTGAAGATGGTTTTCCGTGGTTTCCAATTATCACACCTGGCAAATGCTGGGGCTGTACCTTAAATAAGGCCACGACCACTTCCTTCCCAGTTCTAGGCCTATCCTGTCCCATCGTCGCCATACCTTTCTGTGTCGGTGCGACTTAAAGCACCATGCCACAAAAAAAGAGAAAGGAATTGATTCTGGACTTATATTCAAATATATACATTTCCGTTTGTGTTGTGTGTGTGAATCAGCTGTTTGTACTCATAACAATTTGGCACCAGTATCTGACTTCTGGTTAATTGTCAAGTCGAACTCATAGAAACGGAACTATAGTTCCAAGTTTAAAAAATGTAATGTAAACATTGCATAATACAGTGAAACCTCGTTAAGACATTTCTGCAGGGGACAAGGAAAAAGAACACGTTAAGCGAGAAAACGTACTAATGAAGATACAAATAAAAACTAACCAAAAGGGATATGGAAACACTAGATACGATTTTTTCCGACATGAGGGCATTTTACGTCATGTATCCACGGGTGCAGTGAAAACTATATGGCTGTCTACCATTTCTAAAGAGGAAAGTATTAACGTGTGAAAAACACAAGAGAACAAATATGGGAATCTTTTCCGATACGGATTATAGAATAACAAGTACACTGAAAGGTGAAAAAAAAACCACCAGACAACTAATATGAAAACATGTGCACAGGGGCCAACAAAAGTATCAAAGTATTACAGCAGATCATACTCTTTCTAAAACAAATGTTAGTAGAAGTCTTATTTCAGAGCAGTGGGTTATTAAACATAATTTTCTGGTCATACATTTAAACAAAGAACTGGAGATTACACTCGACTGGCTCAACCATGTGCCATTGCCGGGAATGACTTTGGCCGCCATTTTTAATCAAACAAAACGTCGACCAAATTGATTGATCGAGTCGAAACTCGAAGGTGTGACTTTTAACATTCGCGACTTCTGTGGGCTTATGCCAGTCCACCTTCTGATAGATTTTTATTTTGTCTTCATTATCAAGGAATTTCACAACATTTTCTATATCCATTACTAGGCTGTCACAAGACAAATATGCACAACGCTAGTCATCCACATATAGGCTACCGTATCACATGACAAATATTTGCTACACTTCACTGTATCACTCAACACAAAAAAAATTTCTACTCTCTGAATGGAATGCGAAATACAACCACAAACAGGTTTTCTCTGCTGTTCAGCAATTTTGCTGCTAACTGGGAAGCAAAACTGAACATTCCTGAGGCTAAACGGCTTGTTTGCCAAAAGTGCAACTTATCCTGTGGAAGTTCAGGAAGGCCGTTTCCCGTAATCATGCAACTTTGGTGACGGCTCTTACCGGAGTTGGAAATCATGTTTCTTTCACAAGGGATGACAAATACAGTAACATTTTCAGGGGTAGGAAAAATGTGATCGTACTAAGCGGTAATAGTGAAAATTCATGACACAATAAGTGAGGTATTATCATATAGATTTAATACGATGAGAGTACATCCAATTTATGACGTGCTAAGCGGCAAAACGTGTTAATGAGAAATGCCGTTACAAGGTTTCTTTGTACATTATTGAGAAGGTGGACCATTAAAACATAACTTTAATTGTTATTGTGGTAACAACTTATCAACAACAGGACGGTGCCATCACAAATGCATTCTGGTGGGCATTCTACACATTACAGATCCTTGTAAATCTAATCATTTACTCACACATCAGTGGTATGCATGTATACCAAAATGGGATAACACTGGACCACTCCTGCTGGATGCTTATGTTTTTTTGTCAGGCAGTGTATTTATAAGTTGTTCAGAGAAGATTTGTAGCAGAACTTCAGTAAGAATGAAGGAAAAGCAGAGACCTTGGTGGAATGAAAAGGCAAAGGAGGTTGTTAAACAAAAGAAGAAAGCATGGCAAGAATGGAATAGAGACAGGAAAGATGGAATTAAGATTAAGTGTCAGGGAAAAAATAAGTGTAAAAAAGTGGTAAATGAGGAAAAGAAAAAAATATTGGGAGAGATTCTCACAAGTGTTGGAAAAGCATGTAAATAGTGGAAAAATGATGTTTTATGGATTGATAAAAAATAAGAGAAACGACAAAATCTTGGAAGAGAGTGGAAATGTAATAACAGACCCTGAGGACTAAAGGCATAGGTGGATAATAATCGATAAACTCCTCAATGTGAGAAATGTTGCAGAAGATATTGTAGTGGTAAATGAGGATGATACAGAAATAGACAGTGATAGTGCAGTGGCAGGGGTGGGGGGGGGGAATGGCTGTTAAACAAATGAAAATAGAAAAGGCAGCAGGGATGGATGAAATATGTATGGAAATGATAAAGGCAGCAGGACCTGTTTGTCTGCATTGGTTATATAGGCTGGTAAGGTATATATGGAGGAAAAAGCAGGTACCTGATGATTGGTGTAAAGTTGTAATAATACCAGTATTTAAGAAAGGTGACGGGAAGGTATGTGACAATTATTGAGGCATTACACTGTTGTCACAAGTAACTGAAATATTGGAGAGTATAATAGAAAGGAGCATGAGTGAAAGTGTGGAAAGAAATTTAGTAGAAGAGCAGTATGGATTTTGGCAGGGCAGGTCAACGATAGACCCTATATTTACCATCAGATTACTGATGGAACAACAGTGGGAATGAAGAAATGATCTGTTGATGTTATTCCTTGATCTAAAGAAGGCATACGATGGTGTTAATAGAGAAAAGATGTGGGAAACTCTGGAAAGAAAACAACATGGAGAACAGTCAAGGGAACTTGTGAAAGCAACGTATAAGAATTGTTCCGGTAGTGTCCAGACACCAGTGGGAAGAACAGATTGGTTTAAAAACCGAAGTATATTGTCTCCACATATGTTTATAATGGTTATAATTGTAAAGGAAACAAAGACAAGATATGGAGGGGATATGAACATTATGTTGTTTGCAGTTGACATAGTGATCTGGGGAGTCAATAATACATAATTGGAAATCCAGCTAGAGGCTTTAAATAACAGTATTGAGAAATCTATACCGTATATTAAATTTTTTTTATGAAAACTAAAGTCAGTCAGTCTGGCCATTCTATCCAGGCGATTTCCTTTATTCTTTTTTTAACTGAAAGGTATTCATGCACAGATTTGTCATCAGGTACTATAAATCACTTACTTTCCGCCTTTCTCAAATTATTTGATTTTTTCCACTTTTTTTTGTCTCTTTGATGCAGTTGTACCTTTGGTTCTAATTGAGGTATAGAGTTCGCTTTGGCCTAAGAACACTCAGTGGTTCAAGCTCTTTCATGTCAGCTTTTAACTATTCAAATTGGTTGATTCTGAGGAAAGTTATGAGTGCACATTCAATTTGACATTTCATTTCTTCAACATTTTTTCTCATTGAAGCAATCATATCTTTCGTTCTAATTGAGGTACACAGTTTGTTTTGGTCTAAAAACACTCAGTGAATCAAGCACTTTCTTTTGAGGTAATAACTTCTTAAATTTGTAGATTCTGAGAAAAGTTATGAGTATATTTGTCTCCATGACGAAGATCTTTGAAGGACTTTTTAACAGTTTGGCGCGTAGTATTGCTCCAAGGAACGTTTAATTCAATTTCTTTGTGTGATGTATTTTCAAGTGTTTTTTTTGACATAATATTACATTCTATTACCACAGCAGATCATGTGCTTTATTTCATTAACTTGAAACTTTGCAAATACATCCGTGAGGATAGTAACGAACAACACCATACTTTGTACATTGCGGGTGGAGCCAGCGGGAAACTGCTAGTATGGTATGAAAATGAGTGTGGAGAAGAACAAAGCAGTGGTGATGACAAGAAGGGAAAGAGAAGGAAAAGAAATCTTTAGTATCAGGGGACAAAACCTTGAGGTTGTTGAATACTTCAAATATTTGGGAAGTGAAATAAATCAAGATGCAAGGTTAGATAAGGAGATCAGAAGTGTACAAGCAGGAAATATGTTCTACCAGAATGTAAGGAACCCGGTATGGAACAGAGAATTTCCTATGAAATAAGAAGAGATAATGTAAGAGGCGTACTATACCCCTGTATTAACGCATGCATCTGAGACTTGAAATTTGACAGCAAGAAATGAGAGTAAAATTGTACGGAACTGTTTAATTTGTAATAATCTAGTACAAACGCATATCCTTATCTTGTTCCTTTAAAGCTGACTCCCTTTTTAAGTAACGTGGCCAGATTTTGCGGCCGTTACTGTGCATAAAGTACAATTTGATACAGCCATAGAATTCAACCTCGAGGAGTATTTCCCTCTTTCATTACCGCATACTGGCAACAGAAGAGGCATACGTTTTAAATTTAAGAAGTATCTAAAAGTAATTTGAAGAAACAACATTTTTCAATTTTTAGATTTTAATGTGGACTATGAACTTACCTTAAGATTCAAGTCGAATGAACCTGATACATACTGTGTATACTGTGTTTTTAATGTGTTGGACCTTATTTTTAAATTATTATTGTGTTTGTGCACACCATCATGCAGACATTGTCTTATTTATGGCTATTTGGATTTAGACTATTGGAAGAGCTGAAGGTGGCTCTTAGCAGCCGAAACATGTACTGTGTTTTTTTATAAATATAATTGATCACTAAGAGTGATTGTAAGGCTGAATTGAGCTGGTGGATCTCCCCAACTGATAAAATTTAAAAAGTGGTTTGCTTCGGTAGCAATTTCATCCCATAAAGAGTTGTGAACCATGTATTGAAAAATATCTAGAGGGGAGTTTTGGGTGGGAGGTTCCTGTTTATGGTATGATGAATTCCGGAATGTCATGTAAAACTGTACTTGGATGGTTTATCACCTGTTTTACTCCAATTCAAGCCGTCTCCTTCGCATTCATTGTCATTTTGGGGGTAGGCTGGGCTTCATCATTACTGTTACATTCAGACTTACAGCTTATAAATCTCATATTTTGTTCGTATTGGCTCAACACAACTAAGGTTAAGTTGTAAGGAGATTCCAACCGTCCAATACTTGTCAATTTCTTATAACAGTTTTATTGTTTACATGACATAATCCAGCTTAATTTCTAGGTGTATACTGAATAGACAGAACATGTTTCGTTCCAATTATGGAACATCTTCAGCTAAAAGAATAAACAAAAATGGCAAGACAATTAAAACACATATAATGATTATGGTGATGAAATAAAATGTTCATTCATGTTGGGTAAAATTTCCAACAAGTCAGTGTCCAAGTAACAAAGTAAAATCGGCGTAAGGGGTCTTGTTTATGCTGGAGATGTGTATACTTGTTGATCGTGAAGATAAAATTAGTAATCTATATACACTGAAGAAAATGGAAATTGCAACACCCAGAAGGAGTGGCGCTACATTGCTGTAATTGAACATACAGGGCGAGTGTTCGGTTGTGCTTCAATGATTACACTTTCAGGTCCCTCTGACCGCAAGTTTGGACAGCAATCAATACAGGATGTGCCCACTATGAGCTGCAATACATTGATGAATTCGTCGAGGCATGGAGTCAATAAGGCTTTGGATCGCTTCCTGAGGAATTGTGGCCCATGCTTGCTGCACTGCACGGGTCAGTTGTTCCAGAGTTGTGGGTGGCTGATGACGGTTGGCCAGTTGTCGACCCATCATGTCCCACACATGCTCAATAGGACTGAGGTCCGGGAATCTGGTGGGCTATTCTATGGTTGTGATGTCATGGAGAGCCTCTCTGGAGATGCGTGCAGTGTGAACTCGGGCATTGTCCTGCTGAAGCATCCCATTAGCAATGTTCGCCATCATAGGGCAACCACTGGATTGAGTACCCTATCAAAGTGCTGTCGAGCAATCATAGTGCCCTCAACAAGCACTAATTGTGAATTCACATTAAAGCCAATAGCTCCCCAGACCATAATGCTTGGTGTTTGCTCTGTGTGCCTGTCGACAATAAGAGCTGGGCGGCCCCTCTCTCCTGTACGTCGGCGCACACGATTCTGGCGATCACTGCGGGCAAGACAGAAGCGTGATTCATCACTAAAGACAACCGTATACCATTCATCGACCCACGTCAATCTTTCTCGACACCAGGCCAGCCTTACACGTCGCTGTTGTGGGGTCAATGGAACACCTTCTGCAGGGACATGGGCTTGTAAGCCAGCTGCACGTAGGCGATTACCAACTGTTTGTTGTGTAAAATGGGGTGCCACAGTTGCTCGAATTTAAGCTGCTGTTGCATGGGGTTCCATCTGGGCCATCCGAATAATGGGGCGATTCTCTCTCACAGTTGTCTGTCGCACTGGGCCTGTGCCAGGTCTACGAGTGTGGGTACCGTCATTTGACCACTGCTGCCATACACGTTGTACCGTAGATGCCTGTTGGCCAACACGTGCAGCGACAGTCCTTAGCGATAATCCAGCCTCACACAGCCCAATTATCCGAGCCCTCTCAAACGGCGACAATTGTTGATAGCGTACTTTTCTCTGTCATCGAGGCATGTTTGACGGGGAACACTTCACTGCACAAACTGCAAGTCAACTACGCTACACCAGAGTCCGTATACTGGGGTTGATTCCTCTGCAACCAATCACGGGGGGAGACCTGTAGCAACAACCCAATGGGTGTGAAACTTTGATCATTTACATACCTACATGGCATCATTCCATATCTTGAATATCAACACAAATGACCAATGCCTTCATGGTGTTGCAATTTCCATTTTCTTAAGTGTATATAAAATAATTTGTCCTGAGTGACTGACTGACTGATTCATCATTGCTGAGCCAAAACTACAGGACCTAACGAAATGAAATTTTGGGGATACATTCATATTAAGATGTAGGTGCTCGCTAAGAGAGGAATATTGGATATTCCATTGCTAAGGGGGTGAAAACGGGGGTGAAATTTTAAAATGAGTGTATCCATATCTCAAAATTTTTTAAAGTTTACAGATGTAAAAATTGGTATTTAGAATCTTCTTTAAAAATAAGGAAACACATATTTTTTTGTTTTTGGAAAATCCTAATAGGAGGGCTGAAAAATGGTTTGAATGCCTTTAATCAGGATACCGACACTTATATCTCAGAAACAGGAGATATTACAGACATGAAAATTGGTACTTTTGACCTCTTTTAAAAATAAAGAAGCACGTATTTTTCTGTTTTTGGAAAATGCAATAATGGGAGGGTGAAAAGGGGGGGGGGGTTGAATTTTAAAAATGATTGTATCCATATCTCAAAACTTTGAAAGTTTACAGATGTAAAAACTAGTATTTAGACTCTTCATTAAAAATAAAGAAACACATATTTTTTTGTTTTTGGAAAATCCCAATAGGAGGGTTGAAAAGGGGTGAAAAATGGGTTGCATGCCTTTAATGAGGATGCTTATATCTCAGAAACTGAAGATATTACAGACCTGAAAATTGGTTTTTGGGATCTCCTTTAAAAATAAAGAAACATGTATTTGTTTGTTTTTGGAAAATCCAATTATTGGGGAGGTGAAAAGGGTGAATTTTTAAAATGAGTGTATCTATATCTCAAATCTTTTAAAGTTTGTAGATCTAAAAATTAGTATTTAGAATCTCCTTTAAAAATAAGGAAACATGTATTTTTTGTTTTCAGAAAATCCCAATAGGAAGAGCGGAAAAGGGTGAAGAGGGGGTTGAATGCCTTTAATGAGGATACTTATATCTCAGAAACAGAAGATATCGCAGACCTGGAAATTTGTATTTGGGATCTCCTATGAAAATAAAGAAACCTCTATTTTTTGTATTCGGAAAATCTAATTAATGGGGGTTAAACAGGAGTGACAAATTGGGGTGAATTTTAGAAAGACTATATCTACAGTATATCTCAGAAACGTAAAATGTTACAGGCGTAAAAAATTGGTATTTGGAATCTCCTGTAAAAGTAAAGAAACATAGGTGATTTGTTTTTGGAAACTTCACTTAAGGGGAACTAAAAAGGGGGTGAAATTTTAAAATGAGCATTTGTACAGTATATCTCAAAACCTTAACATGTTACCAAAGTGAAAAATAGTATTTTTTATCTCTATTGAAAATAAAGAGACATGTATTTTTTGTTTTCTGAAAAACCACTTGGGTGGAGGGGTAAAAGTGACTGAAATTGGGGTTGAATTCTTTTAATTTGGTTACTGATATCTCAAAAGCTGAAGATGTTACAGGCGTGAAATTTGGTATTTGGAATTTCCTTTTAAAATAAAGGAATACGTACTTTCTTTTTTCTTCGGAAATCCACCTAAAGGGAGGAGAGAAATTGAAAAATTAGTTGAATTATTTGTATGAGGATACTATTATCTCAAAAATGAAAGATTTTGCAGACGTGAAAATTGGTATTTGGAATCTGCTTTGAAATTAAAGAAACACATATTCTCGGAAAATCCAATGAAGGGGGGGGGGGTGAAAAATTGAAAAATTATTTGAATTAATTGTATGAGGATACTTACAGCTAATAAAAACTAAAGTTGTTACAGGCGTAAAAATTGATATTTGGATCTCCTTTAAAAACAAAGAAAGAAGCATTTTTGGGCGAAAACACTTTGGGGGCGGAGATGAAAAGGAGTTGAATTCCTTTTATGTGGACACATATCTTAAAACTGAAGATGTTGGAGTAATGAAAATTGGTATTTAGAAGTTCCTTTACTATTAATGACACAAGTATTTTTAAGGGGAATTTCACTTAAGGGGGTGGAGTGTGAAAGGAAGTGAAAAAAGGGAATTCTTTTTATAGGGATACTTATATCTCAGAACAGAAGGTAACAGATGTGAACATTGGTATTTGGAGCCTCCTTTAAACATAAGGAAACATGCCTACTTTTTTTTGTACTTATTCTGATCATAAACTGTTCATTTTTAATCTTTCCTGGGTTCGTTTTCAAGAACCATTGTTTCCTTTGGAGTACATAAACTTGGATTACAGTAGATTCTCCTGGCATATAAATAAAAATTTAAACACATTTGAAATGAATGATATTGATAATTCATGGAAGTATATCATTCGCTTCGCCAGAAATCTCGCGCACTTGCCTATGCAAGACTACGGTGCTGGTCACGTTCTCAGCAATGACAATTGCAGGGGATGTAATTAACCGCCAAGTAGCGGTCTTGCATCTTGCTGTGGGTTACAGACCATGAATAATAATAATAATATTAATAATAATGATGTTCTAGACCGTCGTCAAAATGTGCGGACCGCGCTGGAAACGGGTCCTGGCCGGGTAATGACTACGATTGCAGTCTGGCCGCGAGGTTCAGTACCGCCAAGGCACCGAAGACGACACCACACCGGATCTCCTCAAGGATTTGGTCCATATTAAAAATGCTTATAGGGAAAGGGCAAAGGTTTAGGGACCCATCTGACCGGGTGGAATACCTGGACCTGGCCCGGGAAGTATGAAATCGATTGCTGCAAAGAAAAATTGATAAATGGGAGGAACTTTGCCGTAATCTCTCAGAAAATGAGTCAGATCCCGAATTTTAGCGGATTCTCTCAGAAAACGAGTTACACTTAAGAAAATAGAAATTGCAACACCATGAAGGCATTGGTCGTTTGTGTTGATTTTCAAGATATGGAGTGATGCCATGTAAGTATGTAAACGATCAAAGTTTCAGACCCATTAGATTGTTGCTACAGGTCACCCCGCGTGATTGGTCGCGGAGCAATCAACTCCAGTATACGGACTCTGGTGTAGCGTAGTTGACTTGCAGTCTGTGCAATGAAGTGTTCCCCATCAAACATGCCTTGACGGCAGAGAAGAGCACAACAACTGTCGCCGTTTGAGAGGGCTCGGATAACTGGGCTGTGTAAGGCTGGATTATCGCTAAGGACTGTCACTGCACGTGTTGGCCGACAGGCATCTACGGTACAACGTGTATGGCAGCAGTGGTCAAATGAAGGTACCCACATTCTTAGACCTGGCACAGGCCCAGTGCGACAGACAACTGTGAGAGAGAATCGCCGCATTATTCGGATGGCCCAGATGGAACCCCATGCAACAGCAGCTTAAATTCGAGCAGCTGTGGCACCCCATTTTACACAACAAACAGTTGGAAATCGCCTGCGTGCAGCTGGCTTACGAGCCCGTGTTCCTGCAGAGGGTGTTCCATTGATCCCACAACAGCGACGTGTAAGGCTCACCTGGTGTCGAGAAAGATCGACGTGGGTCGACGAATGGCATAGGGTCGTCTTTAGTGATGAATCGCGCTTCTGTCTTGCCCGCAGTGATCGCCAGAATCGTGTGCGCCAACGTACAGGAGAGAGGGGCCGCCCAGCTCTTATTGTTGACAGGCACACAGAGCCAACACCAAGCATTATGGTCTGGGGAGCTATTGGCTTTAGTGTGAAATCACAATTAGTGCTTGCTGAGGGCACTATAACTGCTCGACAGTACGTTCATAGGGTACTCAATCCAGTGGTTGCCCTATGATGGCGAACATTGCTAATGGGATGCTTCAGCAGGACAATGCCCGAGTTCACACTGCACGCATCTCCAGAGAGGCTCTCCATGACATCACAACCATAGAATAGCCCGCCAGATTCCCGGACCTCAGTCCTATTGAGCATGTGTGGGACATGATGGGTCGACAACTGGCCAACCATCATCAGCCACCCACAACTCTTTAACAACTGACCCGTGCAGTGCAGCAAGCATGGGCCACAATTCCTCAGGAAGCGATCCAAGGCCGTATCGACTCCATGCCTCGACAAATTCATCAATGTATTGCAGCTCATGTTGGGCACATCCTGTATTGATTGCTGTCCAAACTTGCGGTCAGAGGGAACTAAAAGTGTAATCATCGAAGCATAACCGAACACTCGCCCTGCATGTTCAATTACAGCAATGTAGCACCACTCCTTCTGGGTGTTGCAATTTCCATTTTCTTCAGTGTAGATCGCGAATTTTGGCGGATTATATAAAACGTTAAGCATTCATTTATAAATTTCATTATAATACCATAGCAAAGCACGGGTATCTTGTTAGTCTATATATATATGTACAAAATAACTTGCCCTGACTGACTGACTGATTGAGCCACCATCACCGAGCCAAAACTACTGAACTTAAGAAATGAAATTTTGAGGATATATTTATATTACATCGTAGGTACCCACTAAGGGAGGATTTTTGGATATTCCGCTGCTGAGGGGGTGAAAAGAGGGGTGAATGTTTAAAATGAGTGTATCTATATCTCAAAACTTTAAAAGTTTAAGGATGTAAACATTGGTATTTAGAGTCCCCTTTAAAAATAAAGAAACACATACTTTTTTGTGTTTGGAAAGTCCGATTAATAGGGGTTAAACAGAAGTGACAAATGGGATGAAATTTTAGAAAATTTAAATTAGTGTATCTATATCTCAAAACTTTAAAAGTTTACAGATGTAGAAATTGGTCTTTGGAATCTCCTTTAAAATAAAGAAACACAATTTTTTTGGTTGATACGGGGCTGAAAAGCGGGGTGAAGTTTTTAAACAAGCATATCTATATCTCAAAAACTTAAAAGTTTACAGACGTAAAACTCGGTAATTGGAATCTCTTTTAAAAATAATGTTTTTTTTTTTTGTTTTCACAAAATCCCGTTAATGGGGGGTGAAAAAAGTGGGAAAGTCGGTTGAATACCTTTTATGAGGATACTTATATCTCAAGACATACATGAAAATTGGTGTTTGAAATCTCCTTTGAATGTAAAGAAACGTGTATTTTTTGTCTTTGAAAAATCCAATGAATAGGGGGTGAACGGGAGTGACAACCGGGGTGGAATTTAAAAAAATATATATCTAGGCCTACAATATATTTCAGACTTAAAAATGTTACAGACTTGAAAACTGGTACTTGAAATCTCCTGTAAAAGTAAAGGGGCATAGATAATTTTTTTCGGAAAATCCACGTAAGGGAACAAAAAAGGGGGTTAATTTTTAGAATGAGCATATCTACAGCATATCTCAACAAGTTAACATGTTACAGAAGTGAAAATAGGTATTTTTAATCCACTTCAAAAATAAGAAATGTATTTTTTGTTTTCGGAAAGACCACTTGGGGCAGGAGGGGAGGGGCGTGTAGAAAGGACTGAAAAGTGGGTTGAATTCTTTGTATTAGGATACTGATATCTCAAAAACTGAAGATGTTACAGACGTAAAAATTGGTGATTGGAATCCCATAAAGAAATGCATATTTTTTGTTTTTGGAAAATCCACTTAGGCCAGGGTGAAAAAATTGAAAATTTATATAAATTATTTGTATGAGTCTACTTATATATTAAAAGCTGTAGATGTTGTAGAGATGAAAATTTGTGTTTGGAATCCCCTTTAAAAGTAAAGTACACATATTCCTTTGATTTTGTAATATCCAATTAAGGGGGGTGAAAGAATTGAAAAATTTATTTAATTATTTGTATGAGGATACATATATCTTATGAAAACTAAAGTTAATACAGACGTGAAAATTGGTATTTGGAATCTCCTTTAAAATAAAGAAACGCAAATTTTAGGGGGAAAATAAATTTTTGGGGGGGGGAGGGTGAAAAGAAGTGAATTCCTTTTATGAGGACACATATCTCGAAAACTGAAGATGTTACAGTCATGATAATTGATATTTAGAAGCTCCTTTAAAACTAAACACTTACTTTTTGTTTTGGGAAAATTCACTTAAGTAGGGAGGGTGAAAGGAAGTGAATGAATTCTTTTCATGTGGATACATATATCTCAAAACTGATGGTTACAAACGTGAAAATTGGTGTTTGGAATCACCTTTAAAAATAAAGAAACATGCATTTTGGGGGGAATCAACCTAACGGGGGTGGGGTGAAAAAGGAGTTGAATTGTTTTTGTGAGGATACTTATATCTAAGAAAAACAATGTTACAGAGGTGAAAATTGGTACTTTGAATCCCCTTTAAAAATAAAGAAACACGTACTTTCTTCTTTTCGGTAAATCCACTCAAGGGGTTGAAAAGAATTGAAAAAGTGGGTGAATTTTGAAATGAGTACCAGTATATCTACAGTATATGTCAAAATCTTAACAAGTTACAAACATGAAACTTGGTATTTGGAAAGTCCTTTAAAAATACAGGACCATGTACTTTTTGTTTTCGGAAAAGGTACCTAACGAGGGGTGAAAAGAAGTGAAAAATAAGTGAATAATTTTTGGTGAGCATGCTTATATCTCACAAATTGATGATGTTACAGACGCAAAAATTAATTTTTGGAAATTCCTTTAAAAGCAAAGGAACATGTATTTCTTTTTGTTTTCGAAAAGTGGGAAGGACTGATAAAGGGGTTAAATTCTTTTAGGGGTATTCTTATAGCCTATCTCATAAACTGAAAATGTTATGACGTGGAGATACATATTTGGAATCTCTTTTAAAAAACTTTTTTTTTTTCTTTTCGATTTGAGAGAAGACTGTTTCTCATGTGTACAGTTCTATGTTGCATGGTCATCTTAGCCCCAAAAGGCAATAACACAAACATGGTTTACAAAGAGTTTCCGGGGTAAATGAAACTCAGTTTGTCAGTGAATGTTTAAACTTTAGGGATTTTCAGATAATGTCTTAGTACAGTACCGTGGAACAATTACTTTTATTATTTTACGAAATCCACGCGAGCGAAGCCGCGGGTAACTGCTAGTATAAAATATTTTCTTAGAATGTGGTTGTCGGGGGAACTCTTGTAAACAACCGTAGTTGAAGTTGAGTTTTGGAGTTAGACAGTTAAAATGTCTCACAGTTGGTCATATTGTATTTAGCGTCCTCCCTTATGCCGTGTCGTCAACTGACTTGTCTTCTCTTTCATTCGAATCTTTTGTCATGCTGCTCTCACTTTTTCCGCTAGTAAATAAACCTGTATCAACTTCTGAAGCTATATCACTGCCAGATTCACTCTCGCTATCCTGTAATGTGCACTCAGTTTTATTGCTCGTAATACAGGGTTTGCTGTGGCCGGCTATTCCTACTGACTACCATGCGGGAAATCACCCTATTCTAGACCGATTTCCTGCTGCGTGATGCAATCTACGATGTTCATTCTAATTTCTAGAGAGAGAGAGAGAGAGACAAAGAGAGAGCAGATTCTCAGCTTTCATACAGTGTACTGCATGTCATGCCATCTATGGACAAAAGCCTTAAAATAGTTGCAGAAGGCTGCCTCAACTTAGACCACATGCCAGGCATCTGTATATGAATGGTCACAGTTTGCGAGACCTCCCGGCAGGCGGCATGGTATGACAATGGGATAGTAAATCATCACATGTGGAAACACATCATTTTCTTTTCCAGTAAACAGTATTACATTTCCTTATACTGCTGCTATAGGGGACCACTGACCTTTGCCGGTTAGAATACGAACGCTCATCCAGGTGGCAGGTTCCCTGTCAATTACTATAGGGTCCACTGACCCTTACCAGTTAGAATATGAACGCTCGTACCGGTGGCAGGTTCCCTATCAATTATTTACCTAGCCTTTCTTGAACGTTTTCAAGGAACTTGGAAATTTATTGAATATTTTCCCTTGATAATTTATTCCGGTCCCTTACTCATCATCCCATAAATGAAAATTTGCCCCAGTTTGTCTTCTTGAATTCTAACTTTATTCTCATATTATGACCTTTCCTTGCCTAAAAGCACCACTTAAGCTTATTCATCTACTGATGTTATTTCATGCCAACTCTTCACTGACAATGCGAAGCATACCTCTTAGTTCAGCATCTTGTCACCTTACACCTTACGCCGAAAATTTGCAACGTTTTGGTAAACCTACTTGTAAACCTACTCTCTTCTTGGAAATCACCCATCCCACTCATTCTTATGTTTGTATCACAGGGTCTTGATTCCTTGAGCTATAGCACAATAGAAACCCTGATAAACTGGAATTCAGGCTCTGAACTGAATGACAGCAATAATGATGCTGATAATGAAGGATCTCTAACTTCCATAAGCAATTCAGGTAAAGATACTTAGGATTGTAATAGCAATATGCCTCTCTGTTTACTCAAATGTTTCAAGCTCTATCACACAAAGTCAAAGTTTTCTCATTGTGACTGTCAAAAAGGATTATCCTTACCAATAATACTTTTTCCTGTATAGAGCATATTATTAATACTAATGTAAAAATGTTAGGTGTGAATATGAAAAACTTAATTACATGATTTGAAATCAATACAAAAATAAAATAAAATTCACCGGGCAAGTTGGCTTTGCGCCTAGGGGTGCACAACTGTGAGATTACATTTGGGAGGTAGTGGGTTTGAGCCTCACTGTCGTCGGCCCTGTAAACGGTTTTCTTTGGTTACCCATTTTCACACCAGACAAGTGCTGGGCTGTACCTTAATTAAGGCCAAATACTTTAATACACCAATACCGGACAGCTGTATCTCAACAGCATTGAGTGGAGTGCGAACAGCGATGGTGGTGACATCTAGCATGTTGGTGTGAACTGCATACTCGTCTATGCAACAGCTGAGAGGAATGCACTACACTCATTGGAAATATTTTTGTTAAAATAATTGAATAATCACAATAATTAAGAATGAAATTTTAAAATATGAAATTTCTCCTTTATAAACATTCAAACGAGCATTATGTTAGCCGTGCCTTTCGCTATGTCTTAAAAATTATAAAGCAGAATCTGTTTGAGGATCCACCCAGCCTCTGTGGAAATACTTAATAATTACACTCTCCTCTTCTTTCTAACTTCTCAATTACCTGGCGCAGGATTTTGTATGGACTTAGCCTAGTTTTCCGGCCGGATGCCTTTCATAACAGCAATCATATGTGGAGGGATATATACCGTAGTCACTAGTATTTTTGTGTTTTTTTTTTTTTTTTTTTGCATGTGTTGTATATACTTGAGGATGCGTATGAATACGAACACAAACCCATAGCCCTCGATCTACAGGAATTAACAGACGCGATTAAAATCTCCGACTTAGCCGGGAATCGTACCAGGGCCCTCTGAACCGAAGGTCAGTACGCTGACCATTCCGTGGTGGTGATTATTTTAAAAGGAAGTACAACTGGACAGTCATCCTCTATTAACACTAATCAGAAGGGAAATGGGCCGGCCCCGTGGTGTAGGGGTGGTGTGCCTGCCCCTTACCCGGAGGCCCCAAGTTCGATTCCCGGCCAGGTCAGGGATTTTTGCCTTTACCTGAGGGCTGGTTCGAAGTCCACTCAGCCTACGTGATTAGAACTGAGGAGCTATCTGACGGTGAGATAGCGGCCCCGGTCTAGAAAGCCAAGAATAACGGCCGAGAGGATTCGTCGTGCTGACCACACGACACCTCGTAATCTGCAGGCCTTCGGGCTGAGCAACGGTTGCTTGGTAGGCCAAGGCCCTTCAAGGGCTGTAGTGCCAAGGGGTTTGGTTTTAGAAGGGAAATGGAAGAAGTCCAACACTCATAAGAATGAAGGTATTATAAATGTGGGGGGGGGGGGGGCACGAAGAGCTAACCAATCAGCCAAAGAGCCAACGGGGACAGATAACCTAACAACATCCGTGATTTATTAAGATTTTGGGAAAGAGAAGAAGCTGTAATTAAGAAACAGTAGTTTGGTCCATTATGTTGACTTCTTTCTTCTTCTTCTTCTTCTTCTTCTTCTTCGGTACGGCCGATCTTTCCAAACTCTACAGAGCAACTCAACCTCACGCTGCCATCTCGCTTTTGCCGTTCTTTGAATTTTCTGTTTTACCTCTGAAGACAAAAATACATACCGGTAATATATAACACATATTGGGGTTACGTGAGTGAACTACGATGTTCCTGACAAGGATGAAGGGTCCAGAATTTCCTAACGTCTCTTTCACAAATTAATGCATGAAGAATTAGCATACACACGTTTTAAGTTAATTGGACTGGTGCTCAAGCCTATGCCAATAATGCACTGAAATAATTTTCTTGCGCCGGGCTGAGTGGCTCAGACGGTTGATGCGATGGCCTTCTGATCCAATTTGGCAGGTTCGATCCTGGCTCAGTCCGGTGGTATTTGAAGGTGCTCAAATACGTCAGCCTCGTGTGGGTAGATTTACTGGCATGTAAAGGAATTCCTGCGGGATTATATTCCGGCACCTCGGCATGTCCGAAAACCGTAAAAGCACTTAGTGGGACGTAAAGAAAATTATTATTATTTTCTTACAGTAAAAGAAAAGGTGACTGGATTCGAAAGTCATGGCTTTAAATTTTCAATTTCAAGACTACCACGATAACCATTACGCTACAGACCCGCAAGTTTTCGATTGTGAAATTTATGGCACTGTTTAACAATATGGATCCTCAAGCTTGAGTATACTAGAGTTGCATATTTGTTAATATTATCGGTCTTACTTCCTACTAACATTTCAGTAGGGTATTTCATGGGCGCCCGCAGGATCTTTTCCAGGGAGGGGCACATTAACCATTTTCTTGAATATAAAAACCAATATAACGTCAGCAACATTAAATTGTTTACAGAAACTTCCAGTTATAACATATGCTAGATGACTGTCAGTAATTTCAGTTTATGAAATAATCTGGTATGATATTAAACAATTGAACATCAACATCTTTAGAATTCCAGGGGGGGCAAGTGCCCCCCCTTGCCCCCCCTTGCGGGCGCACATGGGGTATTTGATTGAATTTCTTAATATAAGGGGCATAGAATGTAACCTCAACACAGATGGAAGGTCATTACTTTTTGTAATACTTGCGGTCCTTATCATTTCCCAAGCCCATTATCTTGCTGGGTAATTTGTTCAGCGCATAACACTTTTCTTGGAATATAACTGCAATGTAAGATTATTTAGTGACAAACACCGATACATTATAAACAACACGGCAGTGCGCCAAGAATCATGCAGATGGCAATATGTTTTTGAAGAGTTGGTCACACCAAGCCATGTAGGTAGCAGCACTATCGGCTTTCTCGCTGAAAACAGCAAGCTGTCCGGTATTATCATATTAAAGTATTTGTTAAGGCCACGTCCGCTTCCTCCCCACTCCTAGGCCTTCCCTATTCCATCGTTGCCATAAGACCTATCTGTCTCGGTGCGACATAAAGCAAATTTTAAGAAAAGATACTGAGGTGAAATATACATATTTAAACTGTGCTCATAGGTCTGGTCATAACAGGAATCATATCATTGTGTTGATTTGCATTTGTGTTCCTCAGTAGTGTTATCTTGCACTAGACACCAACAATAATCTGACATCATGGAGACGTCCCATTGCCCCTGATACCTTTGTTCCATTTCTTTTAGATCCTGATGGACCCGCTCGCCATGTTCCTCGCTGAATGCTCCTAAATGTGCAGGAAAATAATTCAGATGACTGTGCAGGAAATGTAATTTTAAGCTCGTGCAGCAACCCCATTTCTGGAAGTTGTACAGCATGGTTTCTACAATCTGTTGATAGTTGACAGCTTCGATGTTACCCAGGAATTTGCTACAAATATCCTTGAATTATTCCCATGCTTGAAGCTGTGTTTTGTTCATCTTCATACTGAATGTCGAATCCTTCTCAAGCTTCCTATTTTGGGGGCTGTCAAAAACACCTTCCTTAATTTTGGCATTGGACAGTCCTGGAAATTTGACAGAGGTACCAAAAACAGGGACTACCTCTACAATAATTCCCAGTTTAATATGTAAAGGGGGCAATAACACACTTTGAGGCTCAATTAATGGACGATTTACAATGTTTTTTCTCCAGACACGAACTGTTTCCTCTTTGGCCACTCAGACACTAACCAATGATGATCCCTGTCCCAAGAGTCCCACTCACACAGAAAACAGGGGAACTTTGTACGAGGCTTGGAACTTAAATAGTGGCAACACTGCTGTGGTGATGCTATGCAACGGAATCTAGCACACGTCAGTTACATACCTACCTTACCTCAGAGCAAATGGAATCCCCCTTCCCACATCACCTGCATGCGCACAGGCGAGAGAAACACAGTCACTTGTGAGCTAGCGGTCTAACGTAACATTGTCACTAACAGGAACAACTCAGTTGGATCAAGACTGAATGGTGCCAGAGGTCGTACAGCATGACAGTGTTGTTAGAGTCTTCAAGAGACTTGCGGGGAATCTGCATTGCCTTACACAACAGTGGTACGTTGGGTAAAAGCCTTCAACGATGGTCGGCAAACTGTGGCGGACATTCATCGGGCAGGTCGTCCTACGAGCGTCAGTGAAGAAGTGCTTGCCTTCGATTTGATACCAAAGATGAAGGAAACACTTCGTGACATTCGCTTCAGAACTGTTGCAGAAATTCGACAGGCAGTAGACCACTCCATTCGCACCATCAACAGAACAGGCTCTGCTAAAAGTATACTACGACTTCCATACCGCTGGCAACGGGTTATACACAATGCTGGCGACTACATTGAAGGACAGTAAAGGTTGCTAACATGTAACTCTTTTGTATCTGTTGTAAATAAATAGTTGCCATTATTTAAGTTTCAACCTTTGTATATCCCCTTGGTGCCCTAATATGATGCCACACACTTTTAAATCACACCACAGTAACCATCTGTGCTCATTGTAGTTCAGTTTCTGCAACACTATAGCTAAATTGTGATCGTTTCCACGAAGGGATGTTGAATGGGTGACTGGCACTGGAGCAAGTTTATTTCCATCGTGCAGAAGAACACCTTTGAGACTTCTTTTACTGGTATCAATAAATAGACGCCAGTCCTTTGCTTGGTAAATAGTTCCAAGATGATGAATCGAGCCAGGGATATTACAGCAAAACACAAGTTCACCTTCGTGAACAAAAAACTGCCGGAATCCTTCCTCCCGATTTCTGTAACAATATGAATTTGTCCCAGGAAGTAAAAAATTTCTCTTTTAATCTTGGTCCTAAAAGTTCACTCTTTTCTTTAGTGAGGCCTAGGTCATGCACCGAATAATTTAAGTCACACTGATTATAGAGACATGGAGTTTTATCCTCAACATCTGGTACAAAGGTATCATCACCATCCTCCGCACTTGAAGATGACGAAGACACACTCTCTGGTAACTGTATTGGTGGTTTTGGGACACGAATATCGGGTCCGTGTGGTACGGGGGTTATGGCAGATGGAGGGCAGGGATACACAATATGCTCTTTGTTTTTCATATTGAACCCGAACACTTTACATACACAAAAATAACATTCGTCAAAATGATTTCTTTGTTCCCGCCAAGCCATTGGGATTCCGAATGGCATTGACGGCAACAACCCATTATAGTACTGCTGCAGGTTTTCTACACACGTTCTACACACACTATGGGGTGCAAAATTCTTGTCCTGATCACCTAACTTCATGTTAAAATATGCCAAGTACAGGCTTTTTATAAATGGCATAATATTTCGCTTCATCATCATCATCATTTCCCTTTATCCAGCTGTAGCCGGGTAGGGGCAAATATGGTTCCTCTCCATTTTCTTTGGTCTTTCCACCACTCCTCCTCCAACACTGTTTCCTAGTCCAGGTTTCTTTCTGTAATACTGCATTGGATTGTGTCCTTCCATCTCAATCATGGTCGTCCACGGCCTCTCCTTCCTTGCATTTGCATTTCCATCACCTTTCTTGGCATTCTTTCATCGCTCATTCGCTTTATGTGCCCAAACCATCTTAGTCGGCTCTTCTCTATTCTATCATTCATTTTTTGCCCTCCAATTTCTTCCCGGATTTTCCCATTCCTTATTTTGTCTCTTTTACTTTCCTATATCATACTCCTCAAGAACTTCATTTTGGCTGCCTGTATTCGACTCTCATCCCTCTTTGTCATTATGCCAAGTTTCTGCTCCGTAAGTTGTTATGGGTACGTAATACATCTTGTACTTAGTTTCCTTTGCTTCCATTGGCACATCTATGTCCCATAACATGTTTCTTATACTATGATAGAAACAGCTTCCAGCTTGAATCCTCTTACTAATCTCAGCATCCAGTTGAGCATTCTCCATTAATTCACTCCCCAGGTATTTGAATGTCTCCACTACTTCCAGGGGCTCACCTGCAAGTCTAATGTGACCTTTCCTTTCTTTCTGCCCTCTAGTCATAACAAGAGTTTTCCTCTTTTCTACACTTATTTTCAATCCACATTCTTCGATCTTCTCATTCACCACATCCAACTGTTCTTGAACCTTCATGTCCTCTTCTCCCCAAATCACAAGATCATCTGCAAATAACATGATGTTCATTTCTCTTCCTCCATATGTTGCTTTTGCTTTTCTCATGATGTCATCCATTACTGTTGTAAACAGGATTGGCGATAGGACACTTCCCTTTCTCAGCCCACTAGTAATTCTGAACCAACTTGTCCTGCCAATTTGTGTTAGCACGCAGCTACAACATTCCTTGTACATTGCCATGATAATTTTTATTAATCTCTGTTCAATTCCTTTTTGCAACAGACTGCCCCAAGCTTTAGCCCTGGGGACACTGTCATATGCCCTTTCAATGTCAATGAATGTCATCACCATATCATTCCCATACTCCCATTGCTTTTCCATTAGTTGTCCCGTAATGAAAATTGGCTCTGTTGTTGACGTTGCACTTCTGAAACCAAACTGATTTTCCTGTATCTGATTTTCAACCCTCAACCTTATCCTACTTTTCAGTATCCTCTCCATTATCTTAGCAACATGGGATATCAAAGTAATTCCCCTGTAGTTCTTCAATACTTTCTTATCATCTTTCTTGAAAATTGGGATGATTATTCCTTTTTGTCAATCCTCAGGGACCTCCTTATTCAACTAGACAATCCTGAGAACTCGATATGTCCACTGCAGGTCTACAGCTCCAGCTGCCTTTATCATCTCCACTGAAATTTCATCTATTCCAGCAGTTTTTCCATTCTTCATCTTTCTTACTGCCATTTCAATTTCATTCATTGTAATTTCTCTATCCATTTCTCCATTAACTAATTGCCTTTCCTGGTCATCCATTGAATGACTGTCGTTAGTTCTCATGTTCAGCAACTTCTGAAAATAATATCTTCCATATATTTCTTATTCCTTTTTTTTTTTTTTTTTTATTAGGGGTTTTACGTCGCACCGACACAGATAGGTCTTATGGCGACGATGGGATAGGAAAGACCTAGGAGTTGGAAGGAAGCGGCCATGGCCTTAATTAAGGTACAGCCCCAGCATTTGCCTGGTGTGAAAATGGGAAACCACGGAAAACCATCTTCAGGGCTGCCGATAGTGGGATTCGAACCTACTATCTCCCGGATGCAAGCTCACAGCCGAGCACCTCTACGCGCACGGCCAACTCGCCCGGTTTTCTTATTTCTTCTGGCTTTGTTAATATTATGCCGCCTTCATCCTTCACACATCTGGTATTTACTTGATCCCTCTTTTTGTTTCATAAAATACCATACAGTAATTTCTCGCCGCCCTGCATATCATCTCTCAATTTCTGTGTGAATAAGGTCCAGCTTTTCCCCTTTACTTCCTCCACTACTTTCTTGGTCAAATTCTTTGTCTCCACATATTTTCTTTTACTTTCTTCAGTCTTAGATGTTTTCCATTCTTTCCATGCCATTTTCTTTTCCTTCACTTTAATCTTTACCCTATCATTCCACCAGTGTGTCCCTTTGTCTTTCACACTTCTTGATGTTCTACCAAATCCCTTTTCTGCACATCCAACCAGTGCTTCCTTAAATGTTTTCCGTTCATCTTCAACAGTCCTCATCTCTGTCCTGGGTACCAATTCTTCTTGTGTGCTTTTCTCCTTCAACTTCCATACTTCAATTCCTTTCTCTCTTCTTACTGGTTTTTTTTCAGTCTTTCCCACTTTCAATTTTCCTATCACAACTCTATGATCTCCATCAAAGACTTCTTCAGGCATGGCTGTAACATCTAAAAGGTTCTTCCAGTGTTCTTTCTCTATGACTATAATCAATCATTGTCTTTGTTCGTCTGTCTCCCCAACCATACCTTGTAATCTTCTGACTGTTCTTCTTTCAAAACCAGGTGTTTCCAACAATCATTTGGTTCCTCATGCAAAGATCCACCAACAACTTGCCTTCTGGATTTATATTTCTATATCCAAAGGGCCCTACAACATCTTCCTTTTCTCGTCTTTCCATTCCAACTTGTGCATTTAGATCTCCCATTTACCGGGCGAGTTAGCCATGCGGTTAGGGGCGCGCAGCTGTGAGCTTGCATCCCGGAGATAGTGCGTATGAATCCCACTGTCGGCAGCCCTGAAGATGGTTTTCTGTCATTTCCTATTTTCACACCAGGCAAATGCTGGGGCTGTACCTTAATTAAGGCCATGGCTGCTTCCTTCCAACTCGTAGTCCTTTCCTATCCCATCATCACCATAAGACCTATCTGTGTCAGTGCGACGTAAGGCTACTAGCAAAAAAAAAATATCCTCCATCACTAGCACTTCCTTATCTTCTATCTCTCTCTCCGCTTCCTCTAAAAAGTCCTCTAGATGTTCATCTATGCACCCCGTTTGTGGGGCATACAACTGAATTAAATCTTTCAAACCATTTTCAAACTAGGGTCTCATCACCATCATCCTATCGCTGACGCATTTTGTATAATCCACATATTCGTGAATTTATTTTCTAAGTATGATGGCCACTCCATTTTTTTGCTTCAGTTCCTCTGCTGTAATACAGCCTGTATCCTTTCAGAGGAATTTCTCCCGTGCTCCCCTTCTTGGTCGCACACAGTCCAAGTATGGCTATATCTTTTTCTTTCATGTCGTCAACCAGTTCTTCTGTCTTTCCCGTCAGTGTCAGAACATTTACTGTCACAGTCTTGATGTATTTCGCTTCTGGCCTCTAATTGTTTACTGGTTACATATCCGTACCTGAGAGGCAAAAGGGTGTATGTCCATTTTTTGTGATTCTGAGTTACGGCCGTTTTTGTGTTTGGTATAATCGACCACATCTGTGGAGTAAGTGTGGTTGTCCTGTTGCCATTCCCTGTGGATTTAGAGTGTGGCATAAAGGCAGTAGCCCAGAGTGCTTTTAGGACGGAAAGGGCGCATGTGGGACATCCGCCTTTTGCAGAAAACTTTCTAGTGCTGCAAGGTCACACGTGGGACATCCGCCTTTATTCTTCCGAGTAATTTCTATGCTGGAAGAAAGAGTCAATAGATATTTGCCTTATGCCTATGTTATTAGAGTACCATAGTGAAGTGTGATTATTATTGTGAATGTTATTATTTTTTCCTGTGTTATGGGAATATAAAAGACCTGCATTATCACATGTAAATTAGCGTGAAAACAACAACAGTGAAATATTGTAAGCTACAAGAAGTCAAAAGTTTCATGAGACTTTGGTGTTTGAACGTACGCAAAATGAATAGTTTTTCAAGAGGAAAGATGATATTGCAACTTGCTCTGAAGCAAGCATGTGAAGTGAGAGGTAAATATATTTGTTTCTTACTCAGGCCTACATTTCGTTACTGACTATGCTTTAAATTCAAATGATTAAAATTAGATCCCATTAACGTATGCTGTATTCTTAGTTATATCTCAATCATCGTTGTTTTTACTGTTTTACTGCTATTATCAATATTCAACTTAGCTCCTAAACTTCCCCTGCACGTATCACATATTTCTAATATAAAAAAATATTCTCAGATGAATAGACACTGGGCGACAAGCGTTCACATGAAAATACGGTGGATGAAGAGCATATGGAGAACTTGCAGGATGACATTGCATCAGACTTTTCTGCCTTGGACCCAAATTACAAAGCTGAAGGCAGTGAAAGTAGTGGGCTTTCTCTAGACGGTCAGTTTGACTTTTTGTAGCCACAACATTTTGCCAATTATAATAATTATTAATATTATTATCATAAAGTTTCTTTAATTTCAGAATATCAAAATAACTCAACAGAGGCATGTGAGTTACCTGCAACTAATGGAAAAGTAAAAGAAGGAGTATATTGTGGGAGAAAAATGATCCAAGACCCCTGAAGTTGGAAAAGAAATAGTGCTAACAGAGGCAGTAAAGGGTGGGAAGGATCTCAACACGTACACTTAATCCTCCACATAAGTGTAGGATGAAATGTGCCGAAAAATTAATTGCAGATGAACAGAAAAATATATTTGATACATTTTGGAAGGAGTCTCGTTCCTGGAACCTAAAAAGTCAGATAATAGAAACTTTGGTGAAGAAAATTCCAAAAAATAGACACAGAACTCGAAGAAATGGGTAGTTCTACAGAGAAAAGATGATAAAATTCTACACAATGGAAAATAAAGGCAAAATAATTCCTGTGTGTAAAATTATGTTTTTGAATACGCTGTATGTCAGTGACGAGTTTGTCAGGGTTTCGATGTACAAAAATATGAACGGGTTAGTTACATGTGGTAGAAGAGGAAAATCTACACCAACCAATAAAATAACAGATACAGTGATACAAAATGTGAAATCTCATATTTCAAAATACCGACAAGGTAAGAGCCATTATTCCAGACAAAGGACAGAAAGGAAGTATCTTGGCCTCATCATAATGTTTCAGTTATGTTCAGTGGACAGAATACAAGGAGAATAACATCCCTGAAGAAAATGTAGCGAAAGAATTTTTATATAGAAAGATTTTCAACTAAGATCTCAGTCTCTCTTTCCACTTCCCTAACAAAGATACTTGCGACAATTGTTATCAGTTCCATAAACAATTGAAAGTTGCTGAAGATGAGGAGGAGAAGCAGAAAATTGTAAAAGAATTTTAATATCACCATACGGAAGCTGATGGCAGATACGGCTTTAAGAAGAAGGATAAAGAGAAATTGAAAGTACTGTAATGGTTATAGAGTCCGCCATGCCAACTGGCAGTGGGCCCGGCCCAGCACCTTATAGGCCCGCCCCTTACGCTTCAATCACGCCAATCATGAGCAGCACTTACAGTAAGTGCTAGGCCAGCCCCACTCTCTTCCGCCCGCGGTCCCGTAACAGGGGAGTATGGAAATGACTCCACATTTAATGTGGAGTGTTCCATCTCGCGAGATTCCTGGATCCATCGAGCATCCGGACTATTCTAGAAGGGCCAGCGCAGGTATATAAGAGAGGGACGACCTGCCTGGAGTGAGTGAGAGTTAGTGAGTGAGTGAGTGAGCGGGAGCGAGATTGAGTTCACTGGTGTGAGTTAGCGATGAGCGCAGTCAGTGATAGCTTGTGCTGAGATGTCAGCCTGATGGAGTGTCTGCCTGTTGGAGCCGAGGACTCGTTCCTGTTTCCCTGATGTCATGTGTGTGCATGTGTGTCCCTTGAAACCGGCTGCTGGAGAAGAACCTTGGGTGTTCTGGGGCAGAGCGAAGGGAACACTGGGTGCCGACGTGTGCCGACTGTGAACGGGGTTCAACGGATTGAGTGAACAGCGGATACTATCCCAACCTGCGAGACTGACGTGTAGGCTGTGGACCGTGACAGCGCTAATGAGTTTGACTGAGTGGCTGAGTGAGTGTAGTGTAAATAATCGATGACTCTGTGTGTGTGTCATTGTAGATGGAACATGAGAAACTAAGAGAGAGAGCGCGAACCGTGTAAATGTGCTTGTGTAACTTGTAGCTTCGCTATCGCCTGTGTGTGTGTAAATGTGTAATTGTAGTGCTTAACTAATAAATCTTAGAAATAGGACACTACCAGGTTCTGTACTCATTTATTTACTTATTTACCCCGCCAACATGTTACAGTACTGTAGATGCAAGGAAGAGAAGAGTCACAATGGACCTTCAGAAATGTCTTCCTACACCCTGCCTATCAAATTGTCAGTTTTTGCGTAAGCTCTGGGCACCTAATTTGACAATCCATGACACTGCTTCAATGATAGTTACTGTAAGTTATGGAATGAAACAATTGCAGGGAGAAGAGGTAATGAAATAGCGTCTTGTTTTCTGAAGTGGATTCAGTGTCATTTGTCAGATCAAACTCAGGTGTTAACAGTGTGGGCCAATAATTGTGCCTTTCAGAACAGAAACATTCAAATTTCTCTCATGTACAACTGGCTTCTGACACAGTTCCCACAACTTCAAAAGATCAACCATAAATTTCTTCTGAAAGGCCACACATACATGGAAGTAGACAGCATTCATTCAACCATTGAAAGGAAATAGTCAAACCTCACCAACTTCGGTATTGCTGTCCCACGTGATTGGGCTCAGTTCATTATAACATGCCAGGTAAAGAAGCTGCTAGTAGTCCATGAAATGCATTGCAGCGATTTCAAAAAATTTACATCTTTAACTGAAAAATCGGGATTCCCTTTCACAAATCACAAGAAATCTACTACTGGTGAAATGTTTCTAATCTCTTAAGTTGTATGGTTTAAAGTTTCAGTTGACAAACCTGGAATTATTGCCTAAAAGACAGCCTTCAACGACACCAGTTTTCAAGAAATTAATATCAGAAGACATCGTAGAAATGCTCTCCTGTTGCCAAAGGAAATTCCGACTGTATGAAGCGGACCCAAACCCAGTAGTTCAGCAAAATACACAGACCTGCAAATGTTAACTCAGTGGATTCCATGGCAGTGCAGCGCATTTTACAGTGATCTCCCCCATGGAGAAGAAGACGAATATCCTACTGATGAGTGATACTGAGACAGACATAAATTGAAATTCTCTGGAGAACATTTCATTCATGAAGAGAAATTTACAGTAATTATCTTATACTGAACTTCAGTGACAAAAATTATTGTGAAAATTTTCTTAATGTGATAATTATTATAACGTTTTATGTGCGCTATGTTATGTTTTTCTTGTTCATTTAGCTACAGAATAGATATAAGTTAATATTAAAAGCAGTTGGTTACCTATTAACTTACTTTTTCAGCATCCAAAAGTTTAATAAGGAATTAAGAGAAAAAAGGCGTGTGTCAATTTTCACAGTTTTCCCAGGAAAATTTAGATTGGAATTTATGAATATGAATTATTTCACATCTACATAAATATACAATATGCAGAATAAATATATATAAACCATTGACAATTCTACCTCATTTTTATAACGAGCAATTGGCATAAATATGCAGCCAGTTACTGTTTTTAGCTTATATTGTGAAATTAACAAAATGAACATAAGCCCTTTTGTTTCTCAGGTATGGATATATAACAGAAAGGGTTGGGATTGTTCACACATTTTTGCCTCCGAACATCACTGCCACTTGTCATTTTAACACAAACTAACTCACTTATTCACTGAATCTACTTCAAGTGCATGTTGTAACTTGTAGACAAAGGTGTGACACACGTTCTCTGATTCTCTTCTCAGACTACGGAGAAACGCGATCTTGGCATTTTGACCTTTCTGACATTTCGCATGCGCAAACTGCAACTTTTAAAATTGTTCTTCCGGTGTTACTGTATGGTTACCTACTCCTCTCCAGAAAAGAGCACATACAATATTTTCTCTCAGGCATGTCCATACCTGCATTCCATACAGTCAATCCAAACTTCATATACAACAACGAAGCTCCATTAGCATAAACATGAGACGGACTTATGACAAATCTGTACGTGATACGAAACAACTGGTATTATTTTTTTACATAAGGACACTGAATGTAACACATACTGTATCACATACAGTACAATTACTTTTGCCGGAAAATCTTCGCAGGCCGGTGTTATTAAGGAATTCACGAATTATGTAGGAAATTGAACGAGCTGGTTTTCATCTTCAGTATTAATCTTTTGATGCTAATGTGTGGTTTTTAACTACCAGCTATAAGCTCAGTTACTTTCAAATTAATTAAGAATGGCCTTTCAAGAAAATGACATTTTTGCTATAAAATTCAATCACAATTTCATCATGTGCTAAAATTCTGGCTGGTAGTTCAGTAACATTTTGATCCGTCACCACCTACAGAGGGATAGTTGCCGTTACGATTTCTTGCAAAAAATCACTCAATACCTATTTTTTTTTTTTGTGGTTTTGCATGCATATTTTTGTGTAAGCGGCATGTTTTGAAGAAAGTCAAAGAAGAGGGATACAGTTATCTATATATATAAAAGAACTTGTCCTGACTGACTGATTCATCATCGCCGAGCCAAATAAACTTGGTAGAGGGGGGATGAAAACAGAGATGAATTCCTTTTATGAGGATACATATATCTCAAAAACTGAAGATATTACAGAAGTGATAATTGGCATTTGGAAGCTCTTTTAAAGAAATGAGTAAGGTACTGTTTGTTTTTGGAAAATGCAGTTGAGTGGGGAGTGTGAAAGGAAGTAAAAATTATTATATTTTTTTCTGGAGAATCTTATCTCAAAACTGAAGGTTGAAGACCTAGAAATAGGTATTTGGAATCTCCTTTAAAAATAAAGAAACACGCATTTTTTGGGTGGGGGGAAACCAACTTAACAGGCGGGGGTGGAGTGATAAAGGAGTTGAATTCTTTTCATGAGGATACTTATATCTAAAAACTGAAGATGTTAGAGGCATGAACATTTATGTTTGGAATCTTCTTTCGAAGTAAAGAAACACGTGTTCTTTTGTCTATGGAAAATCTACTTAAGGGGGTGAATGAACTGAAAAATTAGTTGAAATTTTTGTGTGAGGATACTTATATCTCAAAAAATTCAAAATGTTGTCCGACTCAATGGCTAAATGGTTAGCGTGCTGGCCTTTGGTCACAGGGGCCCCGGGTTCGATTCCCGGCAGGGTCGGGAATTTTAACCATCATTGGTTAATTTCTCTGGCACGGGGGCTTGGTTAATGTGTTGTCTTCTTCATCATTTCATCCTCATCACGATGCGCAGGTTGCCTACAGGGGTCAAATAAAAAACCTGCACCGGGCGAGCCGAACCCGTCGTAGGATCTCCCGGCACTAAGAGCCATACGCCATTTCATTTCGACTAAAAATGTTAAGGACGTGAACATTGGTATTTGGAATCTCATTTTAAAATAAAGATACAGGCACTTCTGGGGAGTGGGAATCAACTTAACGGGTAGGAAGGGTGGGGGGGTGAAAAAGGAGTTGATTTACTTTCATGAGTATAATTATATAATTAAAAACTGAAGATGTTACAGACGTGAAAATTAGTATTTGGAATCTCCTTTAAAAATAAAGAAACACGCATTTGTTTTTTTAATCGGAAAATCGACTTAAGGGGTGTGGAGCTGAAAATAAGTAAATAAAGAGTTGATATACGTTTATGAGAATACATTATCTTAAAAACTGAAGCTGTTACAGACGTGAAAGTTGGTATTTTGAATTTCCTTTCAAATTAAAGAAACGTGTTTTTTTTGTTTTCGGAAAGTCCAGTTAAGGCGGGAGAGGGGTGGAAAGAATTGAGGAAGAAGAAGCTGAATAATTCTTATGAGTATACATTTATCTCAAGAACTGACGGTGTTACAGATGTACAGGCATGAAAACTGGTATTTGAATATCCTTTAAAAATAATGAAAAACGTATATTTTTCTTTTTGCTTTCAGAAAATCCAATTCAGGGGCTGAAAAGAATTGAAAAAAGCGGGTGAATTTTTAAAATGAGTACCGGTATATCTACATTATATGTCGTCTGACTCCATGGCTAAATGTACAGCGTGCTGGCCTTTGGTCACAGGGGTCTCGGGTTGGATTCCCGGCAGGGTCCTGAATTTTATCCATTATTGGTTAAATTCCCTGGCACGAGGGCTGGGTGTATGTGTTGTCTTCATCATCATTTCAGCCTCATCATAATGCGCAGGTCACCTACGGGTTCCAAATCAAAAGACCTGCACCTAGCGAGCTGAACCCGTCCTGGGATCTCCCACTAAAACCCCTAAGCCATTTCATTTTACATTATATGTCAAAAACTTAACATGCTAGGGACAATAAACTTGATATTTGGAAAGTCCTTTAAAAATACAAGAACCTGTACCTTTTTGCTTTCGGAGAGGGCACTTGACAGGGGGTTAGAGGTATTGAAAAATAGTTGAATTATTTTTATGAGGATACTCATATCTTAAAGACTGAAAATGTTACAGACTGGAAAATTGATATTTGGAAACTCCTTTAAAAATAAGGAAACATGTATTTTTGTTTTCGGAAAATACACTTGGATGGGGGTAGGGGAAAGACTGATCAAGGGGTTGAATTTTTTTTATGGAAATACTTATGTAGGCCTATATCTCAAAAACTGAATATGTTACACATGTGGGAATAGGTATTTGGAATCTCCTTTAAAAATATGGAAACAGGTATTTATTTTTTTACTTCAGTGGAGACTGTTTCTCGCATGTACAGTTCTATGTTGCATGGTTGTCTTAGCCTGAAAAGGTATGGTTTACAAAGAATTTCTGGGGTAAATGAAACTGTTTTTGGGTGAGTTTTTATACTTTAGGAATTTTCAGATAGTCTCTTAGTACAATGCCGAAGAATGATTACTCTGATCAAATTACGAAATCCACGCGAGCGAAGCCGCGGGTAATTGCTAGTAAATAAATAAATGTGTATTGATAAGCCTGTGGTAAAAACATTCAAAACCTTTATGAAATCTCCCCCGTGAATAATTTTCCCACAAGAAAGAATGTTGTTACCTATGTGATATTTTAGAAGAACCACACACATCAATGAATGACAAATTGCCACTGGGGCGTTATGCCATATTGAGCCATGCTAATCGAATATTGCCGCCTGCTTTGGAATTTAATGTCAATCCAGACACCAAAATCTCATTTAGATTTAGATTAATTTTGAATGTAATTTGCACTTTCAATATTGGGCTGCAAAAACTGGCTATTCCTGTGTACGAAGTACAGCTGACCAGGAAGACATCTAACTGCGCATGCTTGCCTACCCGCTTCCATCTCCCATATTGAGCCTCCTGCTCAGCGCTCTCAGATGGGCTTGAAGTACTGGCAAGCTCTTTAACAAATCATAATGCTACATTCTTCTTTAATACTTTAAAAATATATGGAAAGAAATTTGTATGCATTGAAAGATACTTTGCAAATCTACAGGCCAAGCGGTTTCATCACAGTGCTTTATGATGTCAATCGGTTCAGCCGTTGTCTCAAACTCGCGGTCAGAATAATCAGTTTAGTGTTTTAAATATATAGACTAGTTGAAACCTGTCAGGACATGACAGTCAGTGAGGTAAGTATTTAATGAAGGTTTTCCTTATATACGACATTCCTTGTACTTTATCTTTTTACGATTACTTTACGTCACACCGATACACGTAAGTCTTACGGTGACGATGGGTTAGGAAATGGCATGAAGTGGGAAGGAAGTGACCATGGCCTTAATTAAGGCACAGCCCCAGCATTTGTTTGGCGTGAAAATAGGAAACCACGGAAAGCCATCTTCCGGGCTGCCGACAGTGGGGTTCGAACCCACTGTCTCCTGAATGCAAGCTGATAGTTACGTGACCCATACCATGCAGCCCCTTGTTTGGTGCATTCCTGGTACCTCGAACCTTGTACCTTTTGGCACTATTGCAACTTTAAAATACTGTTCTCTTGACTTTGCATCATTTAACTGGCCATGGCTGAAAACTGGCTGATGTAAACATAGACCTTCATGTCCCTTGAGATTTATTGATTGTGATGCAAAATGCCAAGTGAATTGGAAATGGATGCCTCCTGAAATAAAATGAAAGTGTTTCATCGGATATTGTTAAGTCAATTTGAGGGATCAGAGCTCTCTGTCTAGCTTTATCTTCACTTATTATTTCCAAACCTAGAAAATGTTCATACATACATATTATAGGCTTAATCTGGTTCCATTTAGGAGCTGTTTAGAAATGATCCAATTTCTAAGGAGCATAACTATGGCTCCAATTTTTAGAATAAGAATGTGTGGAGGCAAAACACTAATTCCAAGGAATCAAAAAATTATGTAGGAAATTGAAATTGCTAGGTTTGATCTTCAGTATTAATTTGTTGATGCTAGTGTATGGTTTTGAATTACTTGTTTCAATCCCAATGACTCAAATTAATTAAGAATGGGTAACTTCAGAGAAAATAGTGTCTTTCACAGTAGTGAACGTTTTGCTATAAATTTCAATTATGATATCAGTGTGTGCTAAAATTCTGGCTGGTACTTCAATAACATCTACAGAGGGGCAGTCACTGTTACTGATTTCTTGCAAATAAAATCAGTGAATTCCATTCTTTTTTTGTGGCTTTGCCCGCACATTTTTTTTGTAAGTTAAGTGGCGTATTTTGAAAAATTTTCAAAGAGGAGATTATTTAATACAACCATAAATAAATAATGGTTTGACGATAAGCACTTGGAAAAAGAGACAAAACCCTTTTGAAATATCTCCCAAGAACAATTATTTTCCCACCAGAAGGAATGGAATGTAGTTACCCATACTATATATTGAAAGGCAATTCACACACATTAATGAATGCCTTTATGCCATTGGGGCTTTATCACATATTGAGCCGAGCTTATCGAATATCGCCAGCTGCTTTGGAACTTGATTTTAAACCAGACACCGAATTCTCATTTAAATTTAAAGAAATTTTGAATGTAATGTGCACTGCTCAACAGCTGGTCGGCTATTCATGTCCACAATGTACAGTACAGCTGACCAGTAGGACACTGACTGCGCATGTGTGCCTACTCCCCTTCCACCTACCCTATCATGCCTGCTGCTCAGTGCTCACGGTTCAGGCAAGCTTGAAGAACTGGCGAATGCATTAGCCAAACAGAATGCTACATTTTTCTTCAATAATTGAAAAATATACAGCAATAAATTTGTATGATTTTAAAGGCAATCTGCAAAACTACAGGCCAAGAGCTTTCATTAGAATGTCAATTTGTTCAGCAATTCTCTCAAAATCTATGTAACAAAAATCAACCTAATGTTTTAAATACCATATTTACGCGAATAATCCCCACATTTTTTAAATGTTGAGGCACTAAATTGGGGTGCGGGTTTTATTTGCGTCAAGGTTGCCAACACGCTCCTGGCTCACCTAGTTTTCGATGCTGAGTGTACAATTATGCTTTGAGCAACCGTAGATGGAAGAAAACTGTCCTCATATGTCATATTTAAACAGAAAACAATTCAGACCTTTAATTCTAAACTAACTGTACATTTTTTTAAAATAGTACCATATTTTACAGAGTAATTTAAATTCAAAATACACTGACTGACAGTGACAATGCAACACCAAGGAGGAGTGGTTCGAAAGGGTTGAAAGTTGGGGAAAAAATAGAGACGGCACGGACGAATAATTGATGTTTATTTCAAACCGATATGCAGGTTACACAATGCGCACGGCATCGACTCAGTAGGATGTAGGACCACCACGAGCGGCGATGCACGCGGAAACACGTCGAGGTACAGAGTCAATAAGAGTGCGGATGGTGTCCTGAGGGATGGTTCTCCATTCTCTGTCAACCATTTGCCACAGTTGGTCGTCCGTACGAGGCTGGGGCAGAGTTTGCAAACGGCGTCCAATGAGATCCCACACGTGTTCGATTGGTGCGAGATCCGGAGAGTACGCTGGCCATGGAAGCATCTGTACACCTCGTAGAGCCTGTTGGGAGGTGCGAGCAGTGTGTGGGCGGGCATTATCCTGCTGAAACAGAGCATTGGGCAGCCCCTGAAGGTACGGGAGCGCCACCGGCCGCAGCACATGCTGCACGTTGCGGTGGGCATTTAACGTGCCTTGAATACGCACTAGAGGTGACGTGGAATCATACGCAATGGCGCCCCAAACCATGATGCCGCGTTGTCTAGCGGTAGGGCGCTCCACAGTTACTGCCGGATTTGACCTTTCTCCACGCCGACGCCACACTCGTCTGCGGGACTATCACTGACAGAACAGAAGCGTGACTCATCAGAGAACACGACGTTCCGCCATTCCCTCATCCAATTCGCTCTAGCCCGGCACCATGCCAGGCGTGCACGTCTATGCTGTGGAGTCAATGGTAGTCTTCTGAGCGGACGCCGGGAGTGCAGGCCTCCTTCAACCAATCGACGGGAAATTGTTCTGGTCGATATTGGAACAGCCAGGGTGTCTTGCACATGCTGAAGAATGGCGGTTGACATGGCGTGCGGGGCTGCCACCGCTTGGTGGCGGATGCGCCGTTCCTTGCGTGCTGACGTCACTCGGGCTGCGCCTGGACCCCTCGCACGTGCCACATGTCCCTGCGCCAACCATCTTCGCCACAGGCGCTGCACCGTGGACACATCCCTATGGGTATCGGCTGCGATTTGACGAAGCGACCAACCTGCCCTTCTAAGCCCGATCACCATACCCCTCGTAAAGTCGTCTGTCTGCTGGAAATGCCTCCGTTGACGGCGGCCTGGCATTCTTAGCTATACACGTGTCCTGTTGCACACGACAACACGTTCTACAATGATTGTCGGCTGAGAAATCACGGTACGAAGTGGGCCATTCGCCAACGCCGTGTCCCATTTATCGTTCGCTACGTGCGCAGCACAGCGGCGCATTTCACATCATGAGCATACCTCAGTGATGTCAGTCTACCCTGCAATTGGCATAAAGTTCTGACCACTCCTTCTTGGTGTTGCATTTGCTCTGTCAGTCAGTGTATCTCCGCGTCACGATAGAACGCGTCTTCTGGAACGTGCATGGGTAGCTATCCGCATTTTCACTCACTTTGATGTATCTATAGTGTGTTTCATAGTTGAAAATAGAGTGAAATCATAATTATTTTGTATTCAGCGTTTTAAGGAACGCCATAATATCACATAGCAGGCAGTACGCGGAAAAGCAGAATCCGCAAAAACTGGCGAGGGTTGGCATTTCTGAATTACAGGGTGGCTGTTAATTCGAAATCACGTAATTGGAAGTCCGATTTCTGTATTAACAAAGACTTTGAATTAACGAGGCTTTCCTATATCGCAAAACTAACATCAGATTTCGAAAAGAATTATCTAACACTGGTCGTGTTACTGTCCAGTAAAAAGAGACAACGTGTGAGAAGTGTTTTAGACGTGGAGTATGATGAATTTGTAAGTAATTTAGGAGAGGATTCTAGTGATGCAAGAGACAACGAATCTTCCCAACTACAGAGAATAGAGCCTATTACAAGTTCAGATTAATGCTATTTGCTTTACGTTGCACCGACACAGATAAGTCTTATGGTGACGATGGGTTAGGAAAGGCCTAGGAAGTGGAAGGAAGCGGCCGTGGCCTTAAGTAAGGTACAGCCCTGGCATTTGCCTGGTGTAAAAATGGGAAAACACGGAAAACCATCTTCAGGACTGCCGACAGTGGGGCTCGAACCCACTATCTCCCGATTACTGGATACTGGCCGCACTTAAGCGACTGCAGCTATTGAGCTCGGTTCATATTAATGAAATACCTGTCACGTAAGTAGGCCTACTTGCTCATTTTCGTTGAAAATATATTTCATAGCAGTGATAGTGTATTTTTATCATCTCAGGCAAAGCAGCTATATCCGTAAATTTACATGTTCATATTTGCGTAAAGACTCCATGGACCTCACGGAGTGATACTAAATGTTTGTTTATGCCTGTGTTACTCTTTTGATGGAAGGAATTTTAATTCATTTCATTTTTTTTCAAAATGAGCCTTCCTAAAATAAGGGCGCAGGTATTATTCGGTTTAATACAGTGTATAGATGAGGATGATGATGATGACCGAGCTCAATAGCTCCAGTCACTTATGTGCGGCCAGTGTCTAGTATTTGGGAGATAGTGGGTTTGAGCCCCATTGTCGGCAGCCCTGAAAATGGTATTCCGTGGTTTCCCATTTTCACACCAGGCAAATTCTGGGGTTGTACCTTAATTAATGCTTACTTTCCACTGGTAGTCCTTTCCTGTCCCATCATTGCCATAACACCTATCTGTCTCAAGGTGGCTCATTGAAGCAGTGGTACTGAATTGTTCATTGCTACATCCAGTTTGTTGTTAGTAGAATAGATTAGAATATTTTTATTGTCATTAAGCAGTATACAGCTGTAATTAACAGCCATTCACATAGTAAAATTATAGAATCATTTATGTGTCTGTTAGGTCATCAGCCCAGAGGCTGGTTGGATCCTCAAATAGCACCACCAAAATGCGGTTATAAGGAAACCCCAAAAACCAATGGCAGCACCGAAATGAGGCATACTAGGCAAGATGAGGAGTGAGGTAGTTTGCCATTGCTTTCCTTACTGGGTCAGAAAGTACTATTGCAGCACGACTGACCCTATGAGCAGCACCTTTCATAACACCTAGATGCACTAGTCATGCTCCGAATGTCATTACTCAGCACTACCCATACCCCAGCAACTTCCATATTGTCACAGCCATGGATGTTGACTGGGACTTCGGTGGAAGCTAAACTTTACTCTGGCCTGTGCCAAGAGATGGATGCAAAAGTACTGTATCCATCAAGAAATGACAGCAGGCAGAGAATCATTTATATACACACCATATTAGAGGCCCGCCAATCACAACAAATATTGTATGCACGCCATATTAGAGGCCCGCCAATTACAACAAATATTGTTGTGTTGCCTGTAAATGTTGAATTTGAACTAAGAGATGTGTTATAGTATTCCACTGCACTTCACATAATTCAAGGATAATATTCCAGGCACTTTTGCTTTAACTTTCAATTTCTCCTCCAGGCTGACTGTAAAATGAGGAACCGGGCGAGTTGTCCATGCGGTTAGGAGTGCACGGCTGTGTGCTTGCATCCGGGAGATGGTGAGTTTGAATCCCACTGTCGGCAGCCCTGAAAATGGTTTTCCGTGGTTTCCCATTTTCACACCAGGCAAATGTGCGGCTCCATGGCTAAATGGTTAGCGTGCTGGCCTTTGGTTACACAGGTACCGCATTTGATTCCCGGCAGGGTCAGGAATTTTAACCTTAATTGGTTAATTTCACTGGCATGGGGGCTGGGTGTATGTGTCGTCTTCATCATCATTTCATCGTCATCACGACGTGCAGGTCGCCTACGGGAGTCAAATCCAAAGACCTAGATCTGGCGAACTGAAATTGTCCTCGGACACTCCCGGCACTAAAAGCCATACGCCATTTCATTTTACCAGGCAAATGCGTGGTCTGTACCTTAATTAAGGCCACGGCCGCTTCCCTCCAACTCCTAGCCCTTTCCTATCCCATCGTCGCCATAAGACCTATCTGTGTCATTGCGAGTAAAGCCAGTAGCAGCAGCAGCAGCAGCAGTAAAATGAGAAATTTCTTCTGAAGGAAGATACGGTATGTGTAGTTTTCTTACAACTTGGCAACCTCTGTGTAATACTGTCCATGTATTTTGTTTTGTGTTTCGTCCATTGCGATTTATTTCCACCGATATCAAATGAATGATTTCCTTACTAATTAGACCTTTGAGTATTTTCACAACACTACCTACGACTAGAACAAGTAATACTGGATAATGATCGCCTATTTCAATAAGATCGTAGGCGGGTAACAGAGTGCGTGCCAACCCTGTGCATTACCTGTGGACGGGTGGCCTCGGCACACAGTGCACCTTAATGCACCAAAGCCATACTTAAGATATATGTAATATTATCTGACATATTCATTAGAGTTTAGATACTGGCCATGAAACAGGAGCATACGTAATACCTGGCTTGTAGACATCAATAACATCCAATTTCTAGATGGATGCATAACACGTAAACAACAAAAAGCACAGGAAATCATTTCTAGAAGGTAAATGAGTAGCTGTTAATAATTTACCTCGTTGTTAAGTGGAGTTATGCGACCTGCTCTGACAGTAAGCTGTTGCAGGTTAGTTAACGTAATATATTAATTTCATCTCTGTGTTGATGATTTACCAATAACAAAGAATATTTGGAAAGAATGTTCCTCCTGATCAACATAACTCTATTTACAGGAATAAACTTTATTCAGTACTAGTTTTATCCCTTTTTTTTTGGGCCATCTTCAGCTTAATAAACATAAATAAAAACTTAAAATAAAATCAGCATACAATAAAACTTATAGGATAAACATATAGTAAAACATGGTGGTGGGGGAGTGGACATGATATTCGTTTTAACACATAGGTTGTTAAAATTTAGTTAAAGTTTGTATGAATATATCATTCTTCATACCTGCTGATAAATATTAAATACATCATGTGTGTGAAAATAATTCAAACTAGGATTAATAGACTTGTTTGACCATTTGTAAACAATGTAATATGTTGTTCAATTTATAGTATACATTGACCCACGTTGAATATTAGTTTCACTCTAAAGTATGTCCAAGTTTCTATTAGCAGTGTTCTCCCCAGAAATTGTCATCAGCTGGGTGGCAGGAATGAGTAGCTGGGTGGGGAATACTTTGTAAAAGAAAAATGATAAAATTTCAATTTATTTCCCTGAACTATTTTAGTGTTATTGTGAACGGGACATAACAGAGTATTCTGAACTTCTAATGTTCTACTGCTCATTCATAATCATATAACACCAAGGCTTACCACTCTGTTGCTGTGGAGTGTTGTACAGGTTTGCGACATCAGGAATTGAGTGCTTACATGTGATTCCACGCTAATCCAGACGCCGCTTGCACACAACATTACGGGATAGTCAAGATAAACATATAAACTCCGATGTAAATGATACAATTATGCCGACAATAATGAAAATTTATCATTTAAATAAACAGTTTTATGGTATTTACATTTTAATTTGGAACACCTAATGATTCACATATGTATTATAGTCCTGACGCTCCTGACGCTCAAAGCATACCCACGCAGTATCCTCTGATCTCAAAACTTGGCCCACCCTGGTAATAATGAGGGTTGTCATTCTGCCCGCCCTAGTGATAATGAGGGTTGTCAGTCGGTTTCTTTCCTCTGGACACAAGAGTCACGTGTCGTTTAAAAGGCAAGTGAGCTCTGTCAAAAGCAAGGTTGTGATATTTTTCGTGGATTATTTAAACATGTTAACATTAAATTTATTCTAAAGTCAAAATATAAATATAAAAACTTGATCATGAACCACAGCACACACCGATATCGCAGAATAATTTGTTTCGTGGTTAACACATGCGGTGGTCGCAGATGTTGAAAGAAAGAAAGAAAAAACAGGAAGAAGGAATTGGCAAATAAACTCGACAAAGACTAAACTTAAATTGATACCAAAGTAGGCCTATTAAAATATTATATGTAATTTCATGCTGCTAATATCAGTGTCTTGCTTTTAGTAAAGAAAGGAAAAGTACAACAATTATTTACAATTTGTTTTATGTCGCATCATCACAGATAGGTATTATGGCGACGATGGGCTATGAAAGGCCTAGGAGTGGGAAGGAAGTGCCCGTAGCCTTAATTAAGGTACTTCCCCAGCATTTTCCTGGTGTGAAAATGGGAAACCGCGGAGAACCATCTTCAGAGCTGCCGACAGTGGGGCTTGAACCCATTATCTCCCCGATGCAAGCTCACAGCAGCGCGCCCCTAACCACATGGCCAACTCGCCCAGCAAAGGAAAAGTAAAATCACGAACTAGGGACTGAGATGATAATAATAATAATAATAATAATAATAATATTAATTGTCCGCCTCTGTAGTGTAGTGGTTAGTGTAATTAGCTGCCACCCCCGGAGGCCCGCATTCGATTCCCAGCTCTGCCACGGAATTTGAAAAGTGGTACGAGGGCTGGAACGGGGTCCACTCAACCTCCGGAGGTCAACTGAGTAGAGGTGTGTTCGATTCCCACCTCAGCCATCCTGGAAGTGGTTTTCCGTGTTTTCCCCCTTCTCCTCCAGGCAAATGCCGGGATGGTACCTAACTTAGGGCCACGGCCGCTTCCTTCCCTCTTCCCTGCCTATCCCTTCCAATCTTCCAATCCCCCACCAAGGCCCCTGTTCAGCATAGCAGGTGAGGCTGCCTGGGCGAGGTACTGGTCATTCTCCCCGGTTGTATAATTTCTAGGTGTGATTCCCATGGTCTCCACATCACTGCATGAAGTGAAATGAAAAGCAACACACTTCACAAATATTAATTAACGAAGCAAAGAAATAATCCAAAACTATCAAACAGCGAACAAAGCAAGTGTGAATTGTCTGAGCTGAAAAAAGTGACTGACGTCTGTTTAACAAGAGGTGCATTGGCAACAGAGTTGTGAGGATTTCTGAAGGGGAATGCGAACTTCCGTTTTAAAGCCCACTGCCGTCATAAATCACCCCCTGCTAGGCAAGTGAGTGGCCAGGGTGATCAAACGTTTGCCGAACTCTTTGAATGCCGCTGGGTACACTTTGCCCGTCTCAGCTATAATATTATGTAATTAGCACGTATCTAGGTTATGTTAGTCTGGTGGGAGGGAGAACCCTGTATTAGATACAATCCAATCACACCACGTTCATTTGACTTGTTCACAAACCTTGTTTACTCTAGTGACAAGCATCACAAAGTTGTTAAAATATAAAATATATGTCTTTCACTACCAGAGAAGTTGACGACCTTTGTCCTGTTTTTAACAGGACTTTTTTTTAAAAATTAAAACCATGTTGAATACTCTTGAATACCCGACTTGTTGTACATTTTATTATAATAATAATTTCATGTGGCTATTTCTAGCCAAGTGCAGCCCTTGTAAAGCAGGCCCTCCGAGGAGGGTGGGCGGGATCTGTCATGTGTAGGTAACTGCGTGTTATTGTGGTGGTGGATAGTGTTATGTGTGTTGTTTGAGTTGCAGGGATGCTAAGGACAGCACAAATACCCAGTCCCCGAGCCAAGGGAATTAACCATTTAAGGTAAAAATCTCTGATCTGGCTGAGAATTGAACCTGAGGACCCTCTGGACCAAAGGCCAGCACGCTAACCATTTAGCTATGGGGCCGGACTATGAAAGTGATGAAACCAGGACTCTGAACAATACAGAACTGCAGCGCATGGTGCTGTTAAAGCAATCAAGAGTGTTGGAGCTAAAGGAAAAAATTTAAAATCCCAGATTAAAGAATGATAGTCAAGTCTGAAAACCGATCACCTGCCCATCCTAAAGATGCTTTTAATTTAACTATGTTCTTAATAGCACCTCTTGTTTCCAGTTTTTCTGGTCCAGATAGGTATTGGTTTAACCATTCCATATTAACGTTTGAAAAACAATACAGACTTTTAAAGTTAGTACAGTTCACTTGTTCACTTCTCTCCTTGTAAATTTTTCCATGAGGCCCCACATTATTAATAAACTCACCCATGTTCTTGAAATCTCTCACTTTCAAAAGCAAAAAATTAGTGTATACTGAAGTCTGAGTCTGAGCCATACTCAAAGCAGAGTGAGTATATACTCATCAGTCTCAGAAGTTATTCCCTTTTATTCACACCACATATGAGATACTCTCAGGCTCTTAAGAATGTGAGTATATACTACACCACTTCCATAACATGAGCATGTACTCAGCTAGTGAGTACATTCTCAAGAACTTTATTCTTATGAAGTGGAGTGTATTCTCAGAAAAGTTGAGTACATACTATATTCTCATTTTTATTCATACCATCCAATGTAACTGTAAGTAACTGTAATGGTTAGTGAGATTGGAGGTAGCTGAAATGGAAAATTAGATTGTAACTATCTGATATTGTTCACAGATTGTAACTAGGTGCAGTTCCTCACAGATTGTAAATTTATTAATTCAGGCTCACTCAACTTTGCATAACAATTTTAATTGCTGCTTCTTGGCTAATGCCTTCACCTCACCAGTTTTAATACTGTGAAGACTTTCCATTTTATATGCAACCTGTGACAATAAGGTGTGGTGAATGAAGTCAGAACGGTCGATCCAGCAACGCTGGCCACACACAATGCTGCACCTGTTTAGCAGCAGGTTTTGACCACCTGCTTGAAACGTTCAGTTGAGCATCATGTGTGTGCCGTGTAAGACCTGTTTGACACAGTGCATGTTTAGTGCATTGGTTCTGAACTGCGAACAGGAACATGAACGACCAAAAGTTCAATGTACAGTTTTGTTTTAAGCTTGGCAAGACACTGAAAGAAATGCATGCGATGCTGATATGTGTTTATGAAGATCAAGCACTGTCTTTGAATTTTGTGTACGAGTGGTTCGCCCGTGTTCGAGGACACGAAAACATTGAGAAGGTGTGGACATAAATCACGAACGATCGGCGATTAACTGTGGGCATGATGGCGGATGAACTGACTGTGAATCCATGCGACAAATCATTACCCAGTAGTTAGGGAAGAGGGAAACGTGTTCTCGTCTTGTGGCACATCACTTGACTGATGATCAGAAGCAGGCACGTTTACAGGCTTCACAGGATTTTGTCGAAACGGCAGATGCGACACTGAATTTCTTGAACTGTATTGTCACTGGGGATGAAACCTGATGTCTCAGGTACGACCCTGAAACGAAGCGGCAAAGCATGGAATGGCGCTCTCCGGGATCCCCCTCCCCCCCTGTTGGAAAAAGGTCAGAGCCGAAAAGTCACGCATCAAACTCGCTTTGAAAGGAAAGAGGTTTGACGATATTCCTGACAAACACCGAAACGTGACAAGGCTTTTGAACACCATCCCAAAGGATGCCTTCTTGCAAAGTTTCCAGGACATGTATCACCGATCTCAGCAGTGCATAATTATGGGAGGGGACTATTTCGAAGGGTTGTAAGGTCACTGTTGTACGTTGTTCATCTATGTTGATAGTACAGGACTATTCACCGAACTTTATTGTCACAGGTTGTATATACACTTAAGGAAATGGATATTGCAACACCATGAAGGCATTGGTTGTTTGTGTTGATTTTCAAGATATGGAACGATGCCATGTAGGTATGTAAATGATCACAGACCCATTGAATTGTTGCTACAGGTCTCCCCACATGATTGGTCGCGGAGGAATCAACTCCAGTATACGGACTCTGGTGTAGCGTAGTTGACTTGTAGTCTGTGCAGTGAAGTGTTCCCCGTCAAACATGCCTCGACGAAAGAGAAGAGCACGCTATCAACAACTGTCGCAGTTTGAGAGGGCTCGGATAATTGGGCTGTGTGAGGCTGGATTATCGCTAAGGACTGTCGCTGCACGTGTTGGCCGACAGGCATCTAAGGTACAACGTGTATGGCAGCAGTGGTCAAATGAAGGTACCCACACTCGTAGACCTGGCACAGGTCCAGCGCGACAGACTACTGTGAGAGAGGATCGCCGCATCATTCGGATGGCTCAGATGGAACCCCATGCAACAGCAGTGCAAATTCGAGCATCTGTGGCACCCTACGTTACATAACAAACAGTTGGTAATCACCTATGTGCAGCTGCCTTATGAGCCCGTGTCCCTGCAGAAGGTGTTCCATTGACCCCCACAACAGCGACGTGTAAGGCTGGCCTGGTGTCGTCGAGAAAGATCGACGTGGGTCGACAAATGGAATAGGGTCGCCTTTAGTGATGAATGACGCTTGTCTTGCCCGCAGTGGTCACTGGAATCATGTGAGCCGATGTACCGGGGAGAGGGGCTGCCCTGATCTTATTCTCGAGAGGCACACAGAGCCAACACCAAGCATTATGGTCTGGGGAGCTATTGGCTTTAATGTAAAATCACAATTAGTGCTTGTTGAGGGCACTATGACTGCTCAAAAGTACGTTGATAGGGTACTGAATCCAGTGGTTGTGCCTACGATGGCGAACATTGAACTGTACCCCTCCCCCGCTAAAGATATACGACGGAAAACACAATACACGGCGGGAGATTCGAGGGCGTGGATCCCGACCAGGAAAGGCAGATAACGGCCCCGAACCGGTTTTGTCCCTCATTAATAATGCATGATAAGGAAGTAACTAACTAATAGCAATGAAATAAAAATAAAATTGAATGAGGGTTTATTTATATATACATATCAGAAAAAATAAAACAAAGCCACCAATGAAAATTAAACAATAAAAGCATATATACTTTTGTCCTTCAGGTTTGTGAGAGGTAGTAATGCAAGTCTGCGAGCACAGCATATCTCAAACATTAATATAAATAATACCTTATGACGTGCTCACCATTTGAATGATACTTCCACAACATATTTAAATATCTTGAAAAGAAAACAAACCACACGGATATTGTTCAGTCGTTTCTTTCTACGAGGTAAATTACATTTTTATTTCCAAGCATTAATCAAGCCTCCACCATCATCACGATAGCAATAGCCATTACTAAGATAAAGGATTACAAAGCATCATGGAATAGAGGAAATCCAGATATAGAGGAAGTACCGTATGCAGGTATCGGGATGGCCGAGAATGGAACATCTCTGCACCAAAGAATAATACATAAGGCAAAGAGAATCAGGTGTGAGCATCGCCCGTATTTAAAATAAACAATAATGGCGGCCACCAGAGCAAGCAAAAATGGTCAATATATAGACCAAGGTAAATTAATAAACATCGTACTCGAGGTGAAAACCAAGTACGGAAGGATCAAAGAAAATAAATATTAATTAACTGACCAATACGACATCTTTTTACTCCTCGCTCGCATTCACACACACACACACACCCAAACATTCAGCCATTACCGGTATCGGGCAACAAGAGGGTCAATAAACTCATTCAAAAACAGATCCCAAACATATGTAATATTACTCACCTGGTCATAAGTAAAGGTCTCATATACGACGGAGTGACGTGCATGACGCAAATATTTCATAAACAGGATGTTAAGGACCCATGGTTCACGTATAAGTCCACCAACTTACGCATTGGGTACAACTCGAATGGACCTCCGTGTCGACACCCACAGCATACTTGCATTTGGTGGCAAAATACATCATAATACCATGCACATAATCAGAATTTTTCGCAGATACCCAGTTACCACATCACCACCATCACAATAATGTCATCAAGCACACAGCCCATTCATATCACAGAGCAAAAAGGCGTATACCTATCAGTTACGATTTAAGGCACAAGAAATAGCCACGAGATAAACATAAAATAAAAGTGAAAACACAGCTCACATTACCTGCAGTATAAGCTGATAAATTAAAAGCCCGAATGGGAGTACAGGCAGAGTTTAAACCTAATGAATACCCATCGGTAATTGAGAAATGCCACACCGATCAGAGATGACTCCATCTTTGTATTCCTCACATCATCACCACAACAAATATAGCAAGTCAAGGAGATAAAGTCAAAGACTCGCCAAAAGAAGGACTATCTGTGTTCAGAGCAGGGTACTGCCCTCTGCGGTACAGTTTGGGAAATAGTTAAGTCAGTCAATCAAGATTTGATACAAACTCTTAGCAATTATGGGAAAGGTTACATATTATGAACATGCTAAACGAGCATGTTTCAACATTGCTAATGGGATGTTTCAGCAGGACAATGCCAGGTTTCACACTGCACGCATCTCCAGAGAAGCTCTCCACGACATCACAACCTTAGAATGGCCCGCCAGATCCCCGGACCTCAGTCCTATTGAGCATGTGTGGGACTTGATGGGTCGATAACTGGCCAACCGTCATCAGCCACCCACAACTCTGGAACAACTGACCCGTGCAGTGCAGCAAGCATGGGGTACAAATCCTCAGGAAGTGATCCAGGGCCTTATTGACTCCATGCCTCTATGAATTCATCAATGTACTCGTAATACAGCTCGTGGTGGGCACATCCTGTATTGATTGTTGTCCAAACTTGCCATCGGAAGGACCTGAAAGTGTAATCATTGAATCACAACCAAACACTCGTCCTGCTTGTTCAATTGCAGCAATGTAGCACCACTCCTTCTGGGTGTTGCAGTTTCCATTTTCGTCAGTGTATATTTTTAAATCCATTTTTAATTTTTTTTCTCTACTAAGACAATAATTATATCCGATCACTTTCTGTCTCCATTGGGTGAAAATACTGAAAGATTTACCACTTAGATGTAGGGCAGACATGCCTATAGCGAGATAGTGATTTTCAATATAAAACTACAGATTTTCTTCTTCTACTAGGATAATAATTATATCTGTTCACTTTTTATCTCTCTTAGGAGAAGAATATTCAAGCAAATATAATAATCCATTGATACATTGATTTTCCATATAAAAACATAGGGTTTTCAGATTTGGGTCAGTATTCTAATTTTATATCTACTAGTTTTGTACGGGAGCTTACTTCTTTCTTACAGAACACTGTTAATCGCAACTGTGAAGTCACTGCATTAGCTTTGCTGCACCTTGATTCAATCTCACTATACTACCATCTCAGAGAATCTTCTTCTTCTTCTTTCTGATTCGTTTCTGGGTATGCAGGCCATATGCGGAGCCTCTTCCAATCTTCTCTTTCTTCCTCACAGTCTATCGTTCATCACTCTCTCCCATTGTATTCCTCTATGACTCATGTCATCCTCCACCTATCCCTTCATCTTGTTCGTGGTCTTTCAGTGGGTCATCTTCCAGATTCTGCCCATTCCTGAGCTCTTCTTGGTGATCTGTCTTGTCCCATTCTTTTGATGTCGCCAAACCATTTCAGCCTATTTTCTCCAGAGTTTCTTTTAAGGTGTTGATCTGTAGCATGTTTTGTATTGTTTCATTTCTTATCTTGTCCCTCCTCATTTCACCCAAGATCCCTCACAGAAAGCGCACCTCTGTCACCTGTAATCTACTCAGATCAATCTCTGTCCAAGTCTAAATTCTAATCCATAGTTCAATATTGACAAATAATATGATTTATGTATCATGTTTTTTGCTTTGGTAGGTAATTTCCTTAATGGTTATGAATTTCATGTTTTTGGTCCGTATTGAACTGAGAATAATATATAAGTAATAATAATAACAACGTAAACGTTTCCACCTTTTCAATACTAAAATATATTCACAAAATTATAAATTACACGGTACTAGTTTCGACCCATCTAGGAGTCATCATCAGCCAAAAATGATCTTTGCTCCAATACGGCCAGCAAGAAGGGTCAGAAGACTACCATGTATATTAAATCATTCAGAGAGATAATGGAGCAACAGAGTATGGTCTACAGAATCGAAAGCTTTCGAAATGTCTACGTAACAGATATCCAGCTGTGATTTAGCTGCAATGGCATGTGATGCAAAGCTATGCAGAGTGGCCAGGTTTGTTAGAGCCACCTGGTAGAAAACCATGCTGCTTGGTTGAGATATACAACATCTTTCATTTTTCTGTTTTCTCTGCTGACTTTCATTACCTCGCTTTTCATTAAACTTACATCCATGCCTGCTTCTTAAATTGCCCTCTGCCAGGTATTTAGTTGTTCGTCCAATTTTTGTTCATTTTCTTCCCATTTCATCACATCATCTGCTTATGATATGATTTTCACATCATTTGTTGTTGATCCTTGGCGAACTTTCCTCATAATGTGGTCCATCACTATATTAAAGAGCACTGGTGATAGTACACTTCCTTGTCGAACTCCTCTGTCTGTTGTAAACCACTCTGATTTTTTACATCTGTTATGACACAGATCAGACATTTGTTTTACATGTTTCTAATTCTGAATTGCATTTCTCTTGACAATTCCATTCTATACAGACCTTGCCATTTCTCTTCTCTTCTCTTCTCTTCTCTTCTCTTCTCTTCTCTTCTCTTCTAACCTTGTCATAAGCTATTTGTATGCAACTGCGATGTCTTTCCCTAATTCCCATTTCTTTTCTTTTACTTGTCTAGCTGTAAATATGGCATCAATAGTTGATCTTCCAGGTCTAAATCCTTGTTCTTCTTCTCTTAATTCTGAATCTCAGAGAATATACATCCTAAATATTTGAAACGATCTATCACAGGGGTTTCCAAATGGCAGCCCGTGAAGCCATTTTTGTGGCCCTCGAGAGCACTGTTAGAAATAATGAGAAGAAAAGTTACAAAAATATTTATTAGCTTGTTCAAAAACGTATTAATTTTTATACACCTTATAGACCCAAGTCAGAACTAATTATTCTTTAATACTAGTTCCGCTTTTCAAGTATTCACTGTTCTCAACAGATTATTTTTGATTTTAAAACATTTAAAATCCAAATTTCAAGTAAGAATGTTATTATGTTTGCGTCCCACTGAGTATTTTTGATGGTTTTCAGAGACGCCGAGGTGTCAAAATTTTGTCCCACAGGAGTTCTTTTACGTGGCAGTAAATCTACCGACATGATGTTGCCATATTTGAGCACCTTCAAACACCACCTGACTGAGCCAAGTTCGAACCTGCCAAGTTGGAGTCAGAAGGCCAGCACCTCAACCTTCTCAGCCACTCAGCCCGGCTCCAAATTTCACTCTTTTAAGTAATTAAAATGATCAAACCGTCATTTCAATTGAACTATGCATATTATTTCATTATGGTGCTTCTGCACTATTTGCAGAATTTTACAAAAAATTGGCCTATTCAAGTGCGGCCCGCGAACATGACTGAGGTTTCCAAAATGGCCCTCGAGCCCTTAGAAATTGGAAACCCTGATCTATCAGTTCCAGCTTTGTATTACCAACAGGATATTCCATTCTCTTAGCTTTTTTATTTACATCACTTTAGTCTTAGAAAGGCTAATTTTTATATCATACTCATTGCACCTAACTTCAAGTTCCAAGGTATTAGACTGAATGTCAGTGAACACCTTGCCTAATATGCTGATCATAGAAGTACCTCGAGAATTGTTGTGATCCTTCCTGTTCCCTTTCTTATAGATAGGTGCAATTACTGCTTTTGTCCAATAAGAAGGTACTTTACTAACATTCCATGCTTACCATATTGCACTGTAAAGCCATTTTATCCCTGCCTTCACTCTATATTTCATTGTTTCAGATCACATTTCATCTATTCCTACTGCTTTATACAAAGCAGTTTGTTTACCATCCTCTCCACTTCATCAAGCATAATTTCACGAACATCACTGTCCTCTACCCATGAACTCAGTTGTTCGTGATGTCACCAGAAACATTTCCTTTTACACTGAGAAGATTTTCAAAATATTCCTTCCACCTGTCTAGTGATTCCCTGGGCTCTGTTCCATGTTCGTCTGATTTACACAAAACACTATTCATTTTCCTTTCCCCTCCCTTCCTTTCTTTATTACTGTTCATAAAGTTTTCCCTGCTGTTTGATCTAGCCTTCCCACCACTTCTTCTTGGTTTCAACAATTATTTGTTATGCTCTGTTTTGTTCATATTTGTATAAATCCCTATATGCAACAGTCCTCATTTGGAGCCATTTCTCATATGCCTTCCTTTTACATTTACAAGCTGCCTTCACTTCATCCTTCCACCAAGATGTTAGCTTTTTCCCATCTTTACATACAGTTCTTTTCAGGCATTCCGTTGCTGTTTTTACTACAGCATCCCTGTATGCCACGTGTTTTTTTTCTATATCCTGTACCTACTTACTGACTCTTGTCTGGAACTTTTCATTAATCATATCCATGTACTTCCGTCTAAATTTCCTCGTCACGGAGATTCTGTACTCTTATTTATTTGCATACTGATTTTACTTTCTCTGTGCGAGGTCTAGAAATGCCTAGTTCACTACAAATCAGATAGTGGTCTGTACCATCAAAAGATCCCTGGAATACCCGCACATTCCTAACAGATTTCGTGAATTCAATGTTGTTCATAATATAGACTGGTATCAATCTGGTGCCCGTACCCTCCCATGTGTAGCGGTGAATAGCCTTATGCTTGAAGAATATATTCGTCACTGCTAATCTTATACTAGCACTGAAGTCCAGTAAACGCTTCGATTTCCTATTATCTTCTGTGTCTTCCCCACATTTACCCATCACCTTTCCATATCCTTCATTTCTATTTCCAATTCTCACATTGAAATCGCTCATTTGCAATATCCTATCCTCGCTTTTTTTTTTTTTTTTTTTTTTTTTTTTGCTAGTTGCTTTACGTTGCACCGACACGGATAGGTCTTATGGCGACGATGGGACAGAAAAGGCCCAGGAATGGGAAGGAAGCGGCCGTTGCCTTAATTAAGGTACAGCCCCAGCATTTTCCTAGTGTGAAAATAGGAAGCGACGGAAAACCATCTTCAGGGCTGCCGACAGTGGGGTTCGAACCCACTATCTCCCGGATGCGAGCTCACTGCTGCGCGCTCCTAACCACATGGTCAACTCGCCCGGTTCCTTACTGTTGATCCAGATTATGATGTCACTCCGTTCTTCATAAGACTTGTCAAGTTGATCCTCATCTGCTTCCTCACATCGTCCTGTTCTAGTCCTGATTCCTCCCAACAGGCAAATCTATCCTCATCATTCGCTCACGTACTTGCCTAATATAAAATATGCTGTGTGCATTAGTTCCCGATGAACAGTCCTACCCCACACTCGATCCTTCCTTTTTAACATCTGTTAAGAATGTTTTATAATCTCCTATCTCTTCCTCATTATCTCCCCTTACCGAATATCATTAACTCCTTACACATCCAGATGCAACCTCTTTACTGATTCAGTCAGTTCTGCTTTCCTTTTTCCATTAACACCGAGCGAGTTGGCCGTGTAGTTAGAGGTGTACAGCTGTGAGCTTGCATTCAGAAGATAGTGGGTTCGAAACCAACTGATGGCATCCTCAAATGTGGTTCTCTGTGGTTTCCCATTTTTACACCATGCAAATACAGGTGCTGTACCTTAATTAAGGTCACTGCTGCTTCCATCCACTTCTTAGCCTTTTGCTTTCCCATTGTTGCCATAAGACCTATCTGTGTCGGTGCGATGTAAAGCGAATTGTAAGAAAAAATTTCTATACGCCCCAATTGATATTAATAGCTCCCCATGGAATTCCATTTTATTCGCCAAGTTGTTTACAAGCAGTCCCACACTTGTTAAATATAAGTGGGACTCTGTTTCTCCCATATGTCTGAGGCTTGCGTATAACGTTCTGTGTGCTCAGTAAATTTATGTGAGGCAGGATGCTACCCTCTACTTGCACAGTCCCACTGATGATCTCAACTCTAGCGGGTTAGGGTTCACGGATGGATTTTATAGTGCTAGCCGCCTGAGCGGAGTAAGGGCCATGATTTCAATATATATCTGAGATGCCCATTCCTGTTCCATGGTAACTGATATTCCGACACCCAGGACAACTTACTAGTCCACTCAGCTGTTGTCCATGATTCCCACACTTGGATGTGACTACAGAAAACCCACACCATCAACCAACACATATCAAAATTGGAAGTACATCTTTTAACATTAAAGTGGCTGTTGAAATTTACATAGCAGAAAAAGCTAATCAAACCAACCTCATTGACCACACACATTTAAAAATTTCACACCTCTTTGCCCTACTCAATTATACAATTAATTAAATTCCATACTGTATTTCATCAAAATCGATAACATACGTTGACTACCTAATAAACGAATATATATTCTAAGATGAAGAAGCAACACTTTCACATACCTTCCCAATGAACAGAGTTAATGCCCACAACATTGAACACCCCAGGCCCCATCCCACTTCCCCTCACCAATACCTGGTACAATGTTATTGTTTATAGAACATTATTTTACATCTTTTGCAATAGCACTTAATGGGTCACTTGGGATGCTATTCTGACTTATATATCTGGAATTCTAACCTGTAGTAAATTCTGTGAATTTATGCAGCATCTTCGCTAATCAAGACATTTTAGCAGATTTTCATTTATCAGTAAAAATAATGTATTTCATGAATCCCTTTAATTCAGTTCCTTACCTTTGTTTCATCAAAATCATTAACTTACATTTACTTCCTAGTACATATACAAAAGTATATTATGTGATGAAGAAACAACACGGTCCTCCCCTCTCCATTGTACAGAGTCCATGTGCACACATTCCCATCACTCCACCTACTTCCCCTCCCCTCTCCATGAAATAGAGTTATGGCCCAGAAAATATCTTCTCGCCCCCCCTACTTAACTACCAAGACCATAAACTGAACTAAGAACTGATGTCAGTCCAAACTCCACTGCTGAGGTGAACAGACGATAGCAGCTAAGTACAGAAAAATTTCTATAATTTATTATTAATTATTTATTTGTACTGTATTTCCTTATAACATCACCAATACAGAATCATGACTAGTTTATGCAATGTAGACAATTTTGTACGTATATGCACATGATTTCAAGTGATGTGATAGGATATGAGGCATTTTTTGTAGAACGAAACATGTTATGGTGTACATTTTTTACAGGTAAGTTGTAGTGTCATATATTATGTTTTGTACTAGTTTGTTTGACAGACTGAATAGCTTTTAAGTTACATTAGATATAAACTAGGTCTTCGGAATGCAGAAGTAGTTGATGTGCACCATATCAAATGTAGGAGTGTCCTGCTTATTCAACATAAATGTACCGATGGGATGTTGTAATAATGCAAATGTCGGTTAATGGTGAAAGAGCAAAAAAAAAGTATTGTGAATGCTTATAGGTGTTTTATTATAGATACATTTACATTACAGTTCACAATACAATGGAAAAATTGAATATAAAATGTTGTTGATACAGGTTTTAAATTATTTTAATTCATTTGTAATGGATTTTACTGCTGATTGTCTTTTTTCTCGCAACGGTTTTGCACATTCTCTGCGGAAGTTTGAGATATTTCAATGCTGCTCTCAGGGTTTCTAATCCTTCATTGTGTGTTATTTTGGCTCCTCCATCAGCTTTGTTTCTTTCTCGTTTGTCTCGTTTTCACTGTTGTTAACAATGCTGACAATTTTTTGGTTTTTGGTCTTCGAGTGCAAACCACTCATTGAAGTCTTCATCATTTGCATCTCCAAAACCAGTGATTTTTTTTTCAGCAAAGGCAACATATTGTCAGAGTTTTCTGTGCTAATTTCTTAATTGTCAGAATTGTTCTCAGATTTATTTTTTAAATTTCCTTTTATGTCGCACCAACACAGTTCTTTTGGTGATGATGGGATTGGCAGACGCTATGGCCAAAAAGGAAGCAACCATGGTCTTAAATATGGTTCAGTTCCAGCATTTGCCTGGTATGAAAATGGTAAACCATGGAAAACCTTCTTCAGGGCTGCCCACAGTTGGGTCCCTTTTTTCCAGTGGTCCAGCCTGCCAAAGTTAACTGTAAAATGAGGGTCACTGCCCTAGTACTCCTCACAGGATTTCAGAGGTTTTTTTTCAACATTGGCCAAGATATATCTTGGTTTTTCTTTCTTCTAAAGCTTTGGCTGTAACTCTTTCAAAACGCTGTTTTTCTATTCCCGCTCTGTTTCTATTCTGGTCACCTACAATTGCAAATACAACACAATAATCTAGTGCAACATTTTACAATGATTCTCGTTCGTCCAGCATTTTTATTGCCTTTTGTTTATCAAAGACTCCACCACCCCTCTTTCTTTTCAAAATAAAATGCTGGCCTGTGTGGCTCAGACTGTTGAGTTGTTGGTATTTGAAGGTGCTGAAGTACATTAGCTCAGTGTCATTCGATTTATGGCACATAAAAGAACTCCTGTGAGACAAAATTCTGACACCTCTGCATCTCTGATAATCATCAAAAAGTAGTTAGTGAGATGTAAAACAAATAACATTATTATTATTATTATTATTATTATTATTATTATTATTATTATTATTATTATTATTATTATTATTAATATTTTAAACTTGTCTCATCTCAAAACAGCAATAGGAGTATAATTGCCAAACACAGTGGTAAGCAGAAATGCCTGGGGTAAGGCACTGGTGATAGATGGAGAGACATTACACTGAGGCATTGACTGATTTGCAAGTGTCAAAATCTATTGACATTGCAACGACTTACTGGACAGTAGGTGTTACTTGATGCAGGAGAGTACTATTTGGGGCTAGATATTAGGGGTACAGGGAAGGAGTGTACAATCTGCTGATTCTCGTGTATAATTTAACCCCATTGTTTTTACAAATGTGTCAGAAAAAACTGAAGAGTGGGTAAGTGAAGGTTGGTTAAGCAGGACTGTACTGTAGTTAAAACGTATATTCAGTGAGGATGATAATATATAGCGAGGGAAATCTGATTGTGAAGTAGGAAAGTTAATGCAGTGAGCTTGCATTTACTCTGGGTAGTATTTTGCAAGGAGAAAGTGAGTTCTTAGAAAAGATTATTATTTACATTGCTCAGTTTTCAGGTCAAGTTTGCTATTTCAGAATGAAGGCTGGGTAGGCTTTGCATACATTATTCTTAAGCAAAAGATAGAGTATCTGAAAGTATTGAGACACAAAGAGGTAGAATCGAATGCAGTAATGTATTTGCAGTGGGGAGATAGTAGTAAATTTATTGGATACATATTGTACATTTTCGGGCAGAATAATGCACTCGATCATTTACGGCAAGAACAGCTAAGGGTAACCTGAAAGACATTAGTTAGACTCTTTTTCTAAGGATTTCAAGGTTACAGGCATAGAAGAGTGTAAGTGCTTATTTCATTCAGAGTCACATTGCTAGGCGTTGACAGTCTTTAGCGTAAAATGTGTGTTTGTAAGATTGAGCACATCAGTTCTTGAAGAGCTAAAGGTTAATGATAAGCAGTTGGAAAGGATTAACTGATCCTGTGTAAGATACTTTGATACATCTACAGATGAACTTGAGCAATGCAGAAGCTGGTGGTAGAAGGAAACATTCAATTCGAGGAAGACCTCAGGGTTGAGCAGTACCTAGATAGGTAGGACAAATCAAGGCACTATTGGGAAGTCCCTCCCGGAAACAATGCAGTTGGCTCAGGACTGAAAAGCATGACAGAAACTTTCTAGTTGTGCATGTCATGTTGCCACACCCTGTCAAGGGTACAGGGCTAGAGAGAGAAAGAGAAGGTGTAATGTGAATATTTTGATTGACTGTTCATTTTGCTCATGATGAATTATGTTATTTTAAGGAGAGCTTACTTGTGTTGATATGCTTTTATTATTTTTCAAGCGACGTAGAAGAAGGCCTTTCAACCACCACGAAATCCTCCAAGAGGAAGAGAAGTGCAAAAGGAGACTCAGAAAGTGAATCTGAGCGTGAATCAACAAAGAAGCGGCGGAAGGTCGATGTTCAGCAAACGTCAGTAGAACAGATGGTAGTCAGTGACCCAGTTCCTTTTGAGAAACTGGATGAGCCTGGCCCTTCTGGGTATGTATAAAGAAAGATATCTCTTTTTTTCTTTTCTGTCTACAATCTCTCTCATTGAGTTGCCTTGTGCAACATAAGGATCATTTTAAACCTGTGTATTAACCCTTAATAGCCTTGTATCATAGCTGTTGGTGGTGGTGTAATGCTGATAACTTTCAAGAGTGATTAGCTGATTTGAAGTATACTGATAAGTGATGAATATTGAGAGCTTGCAAAATATTATTAATTTAACAATAAATTGAATCAGCACATGCTAAAAAGGCCTCAGGCACAAAAAGTGGCAAAGTGAGTTAAGCATGAAAATCTCATGTTATAGGATAGCTTCAACTATCTATGCTAAAGGGGATTGAGTCACACGCACGGCTTAGCTAATATTAGCTAGGGAAATTCCTAACGTATGCTAAAAGGTTCTCAGTCCATGACTGAGGTCCTTCTAGCATACGCTAGCTGCAACACTGCCTGACTGTTTTGCACGCTTGATCAGCTGTCATACTTGTTTGGTGTTGTTGTTTCTAACCTAACCTTATTTAGCAAGCCTCCACTGTGTGTAGTGTGTCATAAACAGAATTAAACGTTTGTTTTACTGTAGTTTTATAAAACATTTAAGTTTGTTGTACGTAATAAATCAATGGAAGATTTAGTAGAGAATAGTGAAGAGTCTGTTGGTAAAAAGCATTAAAGCAACAAAGACTTGTGGAAGAGGAATAGAATTAAAAGAGCTAGGATTAACAATGAAGAATTTGCCAACTCAGAAGGAAATGTTTTTGTGCCTAAGAAAACTACTGGAAATGCTTGCAGGTAAGATATATCAGTGCAATAACATTGCAGCCAATCTTTGAACTACTTAGTTCTGTTAAAAAGTAAAAACCAACCTACACATACAAACGTGTAATTTGGAACTTGATATCAAAATCTTTTTAATCAAAAACATAGGCCTAAAGACTTTGAGACTTACACCTTTCATATTGTTAAGAATATAGCCTAACTCAACATACACAAAGTGTTTTTGTTTGCATTTCTAGTCTCTTTCAGTTGCAAGAGAATGAATTGTTTTGAAATCATAACTGAAGATGAAGAACCTGACATTTTGGCAAAGTTTTATGATTTGTCCTCCAAAGATGTACAAGATTGCATCTTCAACATTTGATTGATGTTTGCGCAGTACAACAAAGATGTCCTTGAAAAGGAGATGCTGCCAGAGAAAATAGTAACACTTTTAGTTATCATGTGATGGTAGGATCAAACAGACAACAAGTATGTTTTAAAGTTTTCTTAGCTCTCCATTCAGTGTCAGTAAAATGAGTTAAGAGACTGAAATCCTTGAAACTATTGGGTAAATGTCCTATTGACCAACGTGGAAAACATGTTAAAAAAGCCCACTTGCCAGATACAAAACAGCTTTTGCGGGAACATATTGAAAGTTTCCCTCAAAAACAAACCAGTTATGCATCAAAGCCTTATAACTACTTAGATGCAAGGTTGATCAAAAAACTTTTGTGCATCCTTTACAATGAAAGGAATCCAAACAACGAAGTTAGCCAATCATTTTTTGCAAGATTTTTTTATGAACATTATAACTTGCATTTTGGAGTACCACAGAGTGATTGTTGTTGAACTTGTGAAGAACTGAAACTCAAGTTAAAAAGCCCCCGCTTAAATGAAGCAGCTAAAAGAGTGGCATCTGCGGAGCTTTTAGTTCACAACAGAAAAGCCTCAAAATTTTATGCTCGTTTGAAAAGGGAAGAGGAAACCAAAGATGAACCACATGTGCTCGCTATCTGCATTGTTTTCATGCAGAATGTCCAACTACCTCAAATACATGTTCATGAAACCTTCTACCTACGTCAGCTTAAAATCAGCGTGTTTTGTATACACGACATTTAAAAAAATAAGGCCGTTATTCATCTGTATCATGAAGGTGCAGGGAAAAAAGGGCCGATTAAGTATGCTCACTTGTTTATGACTTTTTGAATAGTGTCCCCCCACAATACACAGAGCTGCATGTGTATTTAGACAACTGTGGGGGACAAAATAAAAATCATGCCCTATCTAGAATCCTTTTAACTTTTACGGACACAAAGCATTTTGAAAAAATTGAACAATTTTTTCCTGTCCGAGGACATTTGTTTCTACCATGTGATAGGGATTTGGCCATAATAAAGAAAGCACTGAAAAAACACGACAGAATTTATGGCATTCATGAACAGACAAACATTATCATCCAGTCAAATACAAGTTCATAGTAAAAGAAGTTCAATGTGAAGAAATTCTCTAGTTCAAACAATGCTGGCCACACTACTATAAAAAGAAATGTATTTCAGAAGAAACTAAACCCGAGACTGTTCCTAGAGACCATAAAGTTAATTTTATGATTAAAACATGCATGCACTTTACCTACAACTCCAAGTTTAAATTCCAGATTGTCACAAGACACTTCATTGAATCTGTGATAACTCACACGTTTCACGTTAAACAATCCGGAGTTCAAGAAGTTAAGCTTCCAGATGCAGTAGCTTACCCACTGAACAACGTACCTATAAAACCTGCCAAAGTAAATTACATTAAAAAGTTAATGTCATACATTCCTCGTGAGTTTCTGGAGTTCTTTACTGAAATTCTGGCCTGGCCTACCTCTGAACGCAGCAATGATGATGGAAATGATGACTTGGTTCAACTAAAATGACATTTTGTACTGACACATAGAGTGTTTCTTACATTTATATAAATATGGTACTCAGAATCTTCGATTTTTAGTACAGATGGACAAAAACCGAAGATGTTCTGTTTCTATTTTGTGAAAACCTTGCACTATGCTAAAAGGGCCTCAGTCCACAGCATTTACACCTAGTTTGCAAAGTAACTAAACATAAAAGATTGTTAAAATAGTAAAAACGGGTACTGTTGAGGTATGTACTACCTTCCAGTAAAGTTAATTAGTTTTAAAAAAATAGGGTCGCTGAAAGACAGTTTTGTTTTTGTTTTTCTCAAAACTGGGTTGCTTGGACTGAGGCCCTTTTAGCATGTGCCGATTCAATTATACTACATATAAAGGATCATTTTATGAATGATGTGCAGTAGTACCACAATTTGTTTCAGCAGAACCATTAAAATATAGCTTTAATAAAGCGGAATTGAAACAAAATTGATATATAAAAGGCAGAGCTGATTGGCTCAGGTTAGCAGGTTCGATCCTGGCTCAATCTGGTGGTATTTGAGCAGCTCACATACGTCAACCTCATGTCCGTGGATTTACTGGCACATAAAATTCCGGCATCTCGGAAAACCGTAAAAGTAGTTAGTGGGACATTAAGTCGGTAACATTAATTATGATACATGGAAGAAAATATATTTGTTCATCATTAAAAGTACCTCTTGCAGATGCGACTAACAAGGGAATGGATTTCGGTGTAAAATTCTAATCAGGTTGAAATTTAGTGCACAATATTCATACAAAGCTGTACAATGACGTAGTGAAAATCCCACAGGCCACTTTCAATTTTGAATGCCGAAAACCTGCTGGGCGACGGCATTAGCACGAAGGTGGGGAAAGGTAAAGCTGACCTTGAATACTAGCAGCAGGTGATGGCTCGTGGCGATCAAGATGTGATCTGATGTGCTGCGTTGCATTCGCCACCTTAAACTTTCTCCTCACTTCTACCCTCTCAATTAGAATGTAACATGCAGCGTAATTTGATGTTTTGTGCTTGGCCTTACTGTAAATAGATAAATCGACCTTTCTTTGTTTTCCTCTTTTACTCTTTGTAATCCTTGCACTAGTGGATGTTTAAAAAAAAATGGTCTATGCAGAGAGACTGCTTGCAACACGTGCATATTGCAACACTTTATTTTGTAAATATATTGCAAGTATTTCGGATAGAACCATCCTTGAAACAAAACTGAACGGGGTTCACAAAGCAAACAGGTTGTGTTTCAACATAACCACATTTGTACCAACTGTACTTCCACATGTTATGAAACCGCAGAGAAGATATTTGGTTGTGGGTCACTGATTGGGTTTTTAAAATATTGTTGTGCAAATGAATGTAACATCAAAATTGCATAATATAATCAGGTCATAAAAAAAAAATTGTTTCCATATCCGGAAACCAAGCACATCTAACGGCTGAAACATTCCAGTAGTTCCCTGGGGAATAGTTTTAACAATAATAGTTTTGTTAACAGTTTTGACACTAATATATTTGCTTCACATTTTGCTGTCCACGAATCCAAGAGTAAAACACTATCATCTGTACATTTTGTAAATTAATGCCTTGTAACCTCTTTTGAAGTATCTGTTTAGTTAACATCCCAGACTGTGTAGGAAAACAAATTATCTGCTGTAAACAAACTTTTTTTAACAATAGGGCCAACTTCACCGACCTTTTCTTTTAACACAACTGACAGTTTAGGTAACAGTTCTCCATCAGCAGAAATTACAGGCTGAATTGTATAGCTGCATGTTAATGAATTCAATGATTGAGCTTCTGCAAAAAAGTTTTTCTCTCCCTTTAAATGTAGCGTATGTCCAGCATGGAACTCTTCGCTAAACCCGCTTTGGTCTGTGTTAAAAGCTCACTTTGGAGAGTGAGTGCTTTTTATTTCGGATACCTCTCCTACAAAAATTGTTGCATTAGATGCAATCGGCTGTGTAAATTTTGGTTACAAATTTTGTAACTTTGCAGGAACCAATATTGAATTTATTTTTAAACATTCGTACCCAGAAAGTTGAGGCATGGAAGATATTGTCATGAACACACTGAGCATTATTCTGAGCCCATTTTCTAATTTGTATGCCATGGATGCTTTTGTTGTTGTTCAGCCTCGCCTTTTTAAATTCTTCAAATATTTCTTTGGTGATAAATTTCAGTTTTTCTGCCTTTGTGCCATCAGATTCAACTTGTAGGTTCCATCTAGAGAGGTCTGGTTGGTGCCGTAGCTTTTTAAATTGGTGCTGAACGACTTTAAACAATCTTTTTTCCCTCCTTTGTTCAGCCAATAGTCAATCACCTTCTTTTCGTATGTGATATTTATTGGTGTTGTGGTATAGCATCTTTTTCACTGTCAGTGTCAGATATTACAAATTCATCGTTTTTAATAAGGGATGAGGGGAAGGTGGAAGGTGGGGAATGCAACGCGGCACGGCTAGTCGTGTCCTGGTTGCCATGAGCCCTCGTGTGCTGCTAGGATTCAAGGTCAGCTTTTCCTCTCCCCACCTCCTTGCTAATGCCGTCACCCGGCAGGTTTTTGGCATTGAATATTGGCGTTCAAATTTGAAAGTGGCCCATGCAGTTTTCACTGCGTCATTGTCCAATTTTGTAGTATTATTGTGTACTAAATTTCAACCTGATTAGAATTTTACCCCAAAATCCATTCTCTTGTAAGTTAGGACAAACGTTGTTTATCTCTATTGTACTCTTAGCACTCTTCATCCATCATAATGTGTCAATCCAGGTCCCATTGTCTTAGCCAGCGTTTCTCAAACTATGGTGCACGAACACAACTGGTCCTCAAGGTGTGCCTTTGTGGTCCTCTGAGATTGAACCTTTTGGTAAACCTGAGTGTTTGTCCAAGAAAAATGAGAGAAATCATCATAGTTGAGAATCACAAAGTAAAGGGATTTCTGTTGCAAAAGTTCCCTTTTTCTTTCATAAAAATATGCATTCAACACTGTTGATGGCTTTATAGAGTTTGGAAATTCTATGCAGCTTGCATCTATCTCCTTTTCTCCCAGGACCAACATTTTATGACATTTTTGACACTACTTATTCTACTCCCCCTACAAATTATTGTTGAACAGTTTCTTACATGTAAACATGTGTTGGGCACAATTTCATTTTTATTGCTACAAAGGTAATCCCGAAAATAAGGTCTCCTATCTTTTTATAAATACATAGACCTGTTTATTTCTACAATGGTTTACATCATTTTACAGCTTGAACATTTAGCTATTTTTCTACATAATCACCATTTCGGTCGATGCATTTTTGTAGACGCTGTTACAGATTTTGTATGCCCATGTAATACCAGTTCGCCGCCAGTTGTCATGACTGTATTTGCTTGAATTTTCGTGGCTTTGGCAAAAAGGGATGCCGCCACTGGCGTGATTGTTGCTTGTTCTCAGGTGTAAAGTGGAACGTCCAGGTTTTGTCACCCGTGACAATTGAGCCCAAAAAGTTGTTCTGTTCGGCTGCAAGGCGTTGAAGGAATGCACGGGAAGAATCAACTGGTTGCCGCATGTGATCTTCAGTCAGCATGCGTGGCACTCACCTTGCGCACACCTTCCTATATTTCAAATTTTCCATTAAAATTCTGTGAGCGGCACTTCGGGAAACCTCAGGAACCAAAGTGCAGGGGTCATCCAGGGTGATCCGCCGATCTTCACGCACGATTTGCTCAACCTTCACGACTGTCTCGATGGAAATTGACAGTCTCCCGCTCCTTTGTTCGTCGTGAATTTCAGTCCAACTGGCTGCAAACTCTCTACACCACTTACGAACATTTTTGACATCCATGCATGGCTCATCATACACCTCCGTCAATTGGCGATGGATTTCAGTCGGTTAAGTACCTTTTGCGCTCAGAAACTGAATAACTGCGTGCACTTCGCACCTGGTGGTAACATCAAACGATAGCTCCATTCTCAACGGCTGCCAAGCCAAAACTGAGTGCCTCAGCGAGCCCAGTAAACACTCTTCACAATATTGTGACCAACAGCCACACGGACACAGTTCTGTATTTATAAAAAAAATAGGAGACCTTATTTTTGGTATTACCCTCGTATCTCTCTTCTCAAGTTATCAGAGAAAGAGGATCGCCATAGCGAATATTTTATTTTTAATACATGTAAATATGTAGTATTACAGTTTGGTACATTTTATTGCTGTTTCTTCTCGACTCAATAGCTTTCAGTTGTTGGAAAATCTCGGTATATGATGGAAGTTAGACTGTAGTTGTCTGTTGCCTGCGTTAAATAGTCTACATTATACATAGTGCAAAACTGGTTATGGACCGGAATATTGAAAAGAAAGGAATATGATCGTGACACACTTTATGTAGGCAGTGCTGATTAGCTCTGTGGTCTTGTTTAGTTACAGTGAGTCTAGCCATCATCATCTTGATCTCCCTCTCCTTCTCTTACCCTCCATGGCTGAGTCCATTATTCTCCAATATAATCTATCCTCCTCCATTTGTCTAACATGACCTCACCACTGAAGCTGGTTTATGTGTACTTCTTTATCAATTTTATTCCTAATTTATATTTTATCTGCTCATTCCAAGTACCTTTCTGTCATTATTCCCACCTGTTTGTACCTGCAATTATTCTCACTACATTCGTGTGCATTATTTGCAACTTATGAATAAGATAACCTGAGTCCACCCAGCTTTCACTCCTGTTCAGTAAAGTTGGCCTAAAAGCAGATCGGTGTATTGATACTTTCATCCGGGAATTCACTTCTTTCTTACAAAATACCTTTGAAAACAGCTGCAGGCCCATGGCATCAGCTTTGATGCATCTTGATTCAAATTTGCTGAGAATACATATCATAAAACGCTTCAAATGGCACGTGTTCCAATTTTGTATTTCCTACGTGGCATTTCAGTCCTGTTAGGTTTCTACCCAAGTGACATCACTTTAGTCTTGGAAATGCTATTCTTCATATCATACTCACTGTGTTTCTTCATCTTTTTTTAAGCTCCTAGATGTCCAGCTCCATGGCTAAATGGTTAGTGTGCTGGCCTTTGGTCCAGAGGGTCCCGGTTCGATTCCCGGTTGGGTCGGTAATTTTACCTTAATTGGTTAATGCTAATGGCTCGGGGGCTGGTTGTGTGTGGTGTATTCAGCATTAGAAATCATCCTAGGTAGGGCCCTCATCTTCACAGACATGTAGGTCGCCATTATTATTATTATAGCTCCTAGATATTACATTTTAGGCTTTCAGCACAGTCTGGTATTAAAACCAAACTGCTTACTACATTTCTATCCGAGTAATAGCTGTTCAAAGGAAAAAATAAAAAATAAAAAAATTCTAAAATATGGCAAGAGTACTTGGAATTCGCGTTTACTTGGTGTGACAGTGGTGAACTGAAACCTCAGTGCATTGTGTTTTTCAAAGTGCTTTTGGATAATTGTTTTATAAAATGCCAGAAATTGAAATGACACGTGCAAAATAAGAAAAGTTCACTTGTTGATTTTTTTTATTGCTGTGCAGGAAACTCAATAAAGAAATCAAAGTAGTTTCTAATGTTGTTTCAAAACCTAAAAAGGCCTTACAAATTTAATATTTTGTTAGCCTTCATATCACAAAGAGTGGAAAGAGTACTTCCAGCTGCAAAAGACACAGTTAGACAGCGTTTTGTGAAAAATTATCAAAGGGCATTGATTTAATACCACTCCAGATGATACAGATACTTGTAGAATAAATGAGGGGCTGACATGGGAAAGCACTTAAGTCCAAAACTGCAGTTTTACAGGAGAAGCAAAAAACTGTTTCAAGGGTCTTGTTTGAATGATTTATTCAAAAAACTGTTTCAAAGCCCCTGTTTGAATTATTTATTAATTATAACAATAATACCAATAGCATTGTTAGGTTTGAGAACAAACCAAAACCATTGAAAAGTTCAAAAACATGAAAAGAAAGGCAACAGATTGCATAAACAGTTTGATTTATAAGCAAAATGTTGCAGTAAAATTCCTTGTACTCTTCATCTGAGTAATCCACATTTGAAAGTAAGTCCTTCTTCTAGGCCTCATTGATTGTTGGAGTACTCTGGATTGGTGGAAGATCTTGAAGATAAGCAACATCATTAAGGGATGAAATTTCAACTTCGGAAATTCTTTCTTGAAAACCCTGCTGAAAAATCTGTAACTCATTTGACATTCAGGATGCTTTATTTGATCATCCCTATAGATCCTGTGGACATGGGCTTTGATGAGATCCGTATCTTCATCAGTGTATTTGAATTTACGGGTATTTGAGTGTAGATTTCGCCCTCTTATGTCCTTCCAGTCTAACTGCCCCTCTTTTTTCTTACTTATTAGATGAGCCAGATGATTGTCTGATATCCCCAAGACACCACAGAATACCTTCCTGCAAACTTTAACGTGGCCTGCAGAGGTTGGTAATCTATAAGCCACAGTTACCTGACGATCGCGAGTAGTTGGTGAGTCACCCTCTTGTTCAGTTGTTGAAACCCTCTTTCTACTTCTCTGAGTAGGGATTAAACTCATCAGTCCTATGAGAAAGTTAGAGCGCGCTGAGTATTCCTCTTTCCAGAAATCGTTACGCAATGTCTTAGCTCCTTGAAGCATTCATTGTACACTTGTTGCCAGGCCTTTTGCAATTAGGCCGAAGAGACTGAAAACTCTGCTATAGCCTATCACACCAGTTGAAACGATAAAACACGTAAACAATAACCTTCAAAACTCATCAAGTATTTACCTTTTGGAATGGACGAGGCTGATCACGACGAAAGTCAAGGGGACGATTTGGTTGCAGTTTAAGTTAGGTATTTATCACAAGAAACCCTCCATTATTATAAAACAAACATAAATTCGTCACTGTTAGCTAATAAACGACTCTGCAACTCCATACATTATTATAACACAGAGCGATGAGAACTACTCCTGCCTAAGACAGACAAGGTTCAACGGGCATACGTGCTTCTCTATGCCAAGGCGTCTGGACTTACAACTGATGCCATCTGGCGACCTTCAGAGGAGCTGAACTAAACGAGGGACGGACTTACGGGTTTCTCCACGCCATCGGCATTGCTTCTTACTTGCATATTCGCGGAAAAGAAAAAAGAGTGATTTTTGGACTTAAGTGCTTTCCCATGTCAGCCCCTCAAATGACATTTTGGCAAAGAATGTATTGCAACTTATTAATTAAATAAAAGAAAGTTACCTTTATTTTCTTCAGATAGGTAAGAGAACAGATGTTTCAAATGGAGCACAATTTCCATGTTGGATCAGATACGAGTTTCAAAAGGATATTCACGAGGATACATTATTTTCCAAGATTTCTCTATCTTTTTCAACTAGCAAACATATTTTTAAAGTTCTCAGTGTGTATATCCAGGAGTATGAAGTATATTGGAGAAGTTGGTGGGTTTTTGTTTGGATGGTGATTTCATGCTCACCAGTAGAAAAAGTGGCATTGTAGCTGAAGTCTGAGACATTGTTCTTGCTGTTACTTAGACTTGTTTCATTCACAGGGAAGCCTCGGTGACCAAAAGTATGTCATTTTAATGTAAAGCTGTGCTTGAAAGCAGCCTTAAAACTATAAACTTTATAAAGGCAAGGCTTTTGTATAGAAGACTGTTTTCAATAATTTGCAATATATGGGTAGCGAGCTCAAACAGCATCTATTATTCATAGGTTTCACACGGTAAGGTGCTCAGAAAGCTCTTTTTATTAAGCCTGGAAATCCTATTATTTCTAAAGGAAGATTGTTTCATTCCTTGTTGATGAGTTGTGGCTAAGCACGTTGGCACTGACCAGAATTAAATGAGTTAAATTTCTGTCTTCAAGGTAAATCTTTAGACTGTCCTCATTGTTCATGAGAAAATAAAGGGTTTGAAAGGAAACTTAGTTTATGGATCAATTGTTCAAAGCAGAGAAAGTTTTCATGAGGTTAGTTATGTAAAAATAATTTTTTTTATTATTTTTTTTGCTAGTTGTTTTTACGTCGCACCGACACAGATAGGTCTTACGGCGACGATGGGACAGGAAAGGGCTAGGAGTGGGAAGGAAGCGGCCGTGGCTGTAATTAAGGTACAGCCTGATGTGAAAATGGGAAACCACGGAAAACCATTTTCGGGGCTGCCGACAGTGGGGTTTGAACCTACTATCTCCCGAATACTGGATACTGGCCGAACTTAAGCGACTGCAGCTATCGAGCTCATTTCAAACCCTGGTATCTTTGTATTGGAAGATTATCTCAGCATTTAAAAAAGTGCAATGATATGTGTTTCCATCTTGAAACACAGAACAAAATAGAAAGTTGTGGAAAATAAAATTATATTTTAATATGCTTTTCTGTATTACATAGATAATAGTAAAATTAGAATTTTGTCGAGGTATGAAAAAATAGTTGAACAAAATATAATAAAACTTGAAATGTACTGCTCTTAGCCAGAGATTAAGGTTAGACCCCTGCAAAGTGTGAGTTTAACCCCATGCCAGAGTGTGATGTTAGGCCCCTAGTGTGAGGTTAGACCCCTAGTGTGAGGTTAGCTTAGCCGTTGCCTACAAGATATACAAGGCCGGGAAATACAGTACATTAGACTCGGCCTTGTGTTAATTCCGACAACCGCCGCTAGAGCTCTCTTTACTGAGCTGTCTCACCCGCTCACTGCAACACGTTGGTTTACGAAAAACTATAAAATTTAATTAAAACTAGTAATTTCATAAGACACCAAACAGATATAAGATAAAAAATAGACTAAGAGCGATTATATGATTTACTTTCTAGAACGTAGGCCCATGTCTTACACTATGCTAAGACGAAATAAGTAATTAACGAAAACTTCATGATAAATTAAGACAAATATATCAGCAGCATTAATGTTCAAATGTTCACAAGGACCACTTCATTTCATCTCATAGAATATTATCTTTATTGTATGAAGCACCGATACATAAGATTAGCTTACCTGAAATGCAGGAAGTTATCACAATTTCAGCACTTTGCGGTTCAGGGTTTTCCTTCTAAAATTCTTGAACGCATCATCCTGATTGGAAATTTCCTTGGCATGATTGTCCAGAATTGGTTTTAGAAACTTTGTCAGTATTCTTTTACTTAGTCTTTTCCGGTCACAACAACTAGTATGGTACGGTGAAAGCGTTGCAGAAACTTTGGCACAACATAGGCAATTAGTTTCTTTACAAGATTTGTTTTTCCCAAGTAACATAAACAAGAGCACATGAACTTTAAAATGTTTCCTGGGAAATACACAAACTTTCTGGATGGAACCGTAGGGCTCTCCGATCTTACATTCTTATTAAGTATGTTAGAGGACTATCACTGGTGACTGATGATAGTCCTTGTAGGCAGGTTTCACAGTGTGCCTGCTCCTGAGCTTTTCTCACCAAATCATTTCCGGGGAGACAAATTCCATTTTAATGGGTAGTTCTGAAAATATAAAGAAATTAACATTCTAGGTATATTTCGACAAACCAATTAACAATGATATAAACAAGAGATACTTATACCTTTCAAGGGTTCATCCAGCAACAATAAAACTTCATTGGGAATTGGAGTGCAGTTCATTTGTCCGACATTCTTTTTTTTCTTTCTTTTTTTTTTCTGGATGTTGCTTGAGGGAACTCAAACGTTGGAACATCTGCCTTTCCACATTCGTAGAGTCCGAAGGGTTTATCATGCCTGTTTTTAAAGTAGTTTCAATTGCGTACATAGTCAATCTTATGTCCATCATATCACTGAAACCTTCACAAGTGGCTAAAAAGAAGATCAATATCATCGTTACTCAAGTTCCTACTCAAGATGTAGTGAAAACCAACTGAAAACAAATACTTTATAAACTTCACAGTAGACTTTGTCGTAATAACTAGAGCGTCGTATGTCTTTTGGCTGATTCTATTTACTTTTATCTCTGTTTTCTGAATATTTTCCGTGTATGGTCGGAAATTTTCTGTCAACCATTACAGTCTTTCATTGTCTGATTCAGTGAAGAACACACTTTTGTCTGTATTTTTAGACACATAAGACTGCTTGATGTTGCATACATCATGTACGTCGTGCCATTTTCATATCCTTTCTAGGAACTCAATAGTTTTCTGAAGACCTTCTGCATCTGAAATTTTCTCTGGGGCAACAATGCGTAATGTCTTCAAAGCAGTCATAACGCTAATAGAAAATAAATGTTTCGCTCTCTGCACTCTCATTTTTTCAAGGTTTGACGGGAAGATGACCTTTCGGGTTAAACCTCGGACATGTTTCACAGTAGATCTTATTTGCATACCATACAACTATTTTATATGGCTGCTGGAAATGTGTTTCTTATTGTGATAGAAGGCTTTCTCGAGGAAATGTGAACGGATATTCTTCAGCAAGTGGCTGGAGTCGAAACTCAGAAATAGGGTCTAGTTTTGTCATTAGGATGTACAATTTCGGGTATCAGTGTCCCACTGCACAGTTCCTTCATCATGTTCACATGAACTGAAAAATTATCAGTCACAATTCTTAGCACTTGAAAGCCTGCCTCCTCAACCTCGTTCAGTGTCCGAGTATACAACTGAGGATCCGTTAATTGACGGGTGAAATAAAATGCAACAGCAATGCGGAATGGTGTTGCCCACTGTTGGCAGCCCTGAAGATCGTTTTCCGTGGTTCCCATTTTCTCACCAGGCAAATGCAGGGGCTGTACCTTAATTAAAGCCACGGCCGCTTCCTTCCTATTCCTAGGCCTTTCCTATTCCATCGTCGCCATAAGATCTATCTATGTTGGTGTGACGTAAAGCAAAAAAAAAACAGACTTTTGTTGACAGCCCCCTGGATAAGAAGCAGAGAAGTCTCTTAACGAGTCTGTCACTTCTCCTCGCTTCCTCCAATTCTGCCTCAGAGTATCTGATAAACTGATCGAAATTACGGTCATAAATAACTGGGTTTAATCGCCATCTCATCAATTATGAGCGATCCTAGCTTTTCCTCCGCACATCTGATGTTGTGACATTTGTATTGAAGCCGCTGTTTGGTGAGCGATGTCGCACCGTTTCACCATTAGAAAATCCTATGTAATTTTTCAGCTTTTTCTGTTGCTTTAGAGTTAGGCAGTGCAAGGATTTCAGAAATCTGTAGCCGGTAGATGCTTTCTTATGCCAGAGGACACAAAATGTTAGCGTTGTTTCACTGTATTTCACTTTTTTCTTCCCGTAAAATTCAATTTGTCCTAACAGAAATAAAGCTCATAAATTACCATTTTTACCATTCTTTTCAAGTTGGTCTATTTTTTGTTGAAACTTTTTCTGATTTCATTGCCCGTATCCTACTTTTCAATTTAAAGATTGTTTTCCTTAACCTGATGTTTGATTTTCTCATCAATATATATTTAGATTTAAAAGAGCTACTCATAGCTTTCCCTGTCATAGAAACGAGATTTGTACACCTTTTTTCTTTTGTGACTGGTGTAGAACCATTATTTGCTGAAGTTATGTCATTATCTGAATTGGAAATTCTACTAAATTTTGATGGCACGTCATTTCTGGGAGCTGGATCCTTCCTGCGTTTGACACTTTTCTGCTTATGAACAGGGTATACACTAAAAACAGAAGGAACTTTGTTGGGAAGAATTCGCTTGATTGATGTGCTTACACTGAAATCTGATGTATTAAAATGCAAGCTACAGTGAGACCTCGATTCTGCGTTTTTGGAGGACCATGAAAAAAAAAAAAAAGTACAACGCGGGAAAACATAAAATTCGGGAATGAATAGACCTTAACTGTTTGGCTAAACATCACAGAAATGAAATATGTATACTTATAATCTTACAAACACCCCTAAACCAAACCAAACTACAGCCCCAATGGCCTTTCACCTACCAAGCGACCGCTGCTCGGTCCGAAGGCCTGCAGATTACGAGGTGACGCATGGTCAAAGTGACTAATCCTCTCAGCCGTTATTCCTGGCTCTCTAGACCGGGGTCGCCATCTCACCGTTAAATAGCTCCTCAATTAAAGGTGGAATGAGTGAACCTGGAACCAGCCCTCATATCCAGGTAAAAATGCCTGACCTGGCTGGGAATCTAACCCGGGCGCTCCGGGTGAGAGGCAGGCAAGTTAGACTGCGGGGCCGGCTTCAAACATTAATCACCAGCATGGGACTTAATAATCTCGAAACTTTACATTCACTTTTACCGGGAAAACTTTGTCAGTTTCTTCTAAAAACTTCTTTCAGTTCAGCAACTTCGATCAGCCAAACTCTTCTTCGAAAAATCTTACACCTGTAACACCAAGCCAAACAACAATCAATAACACGATGGCGAAATCCTTTTTTTAAAATTATTTTTAATCTTTCATTGTAATTAAGTCACCGGCAGTATACTGTTCGTAATCAGTTTGTGGAAATCTTGTACCGCATAAATTAGGCCTACATCAGACTTTTAAGGGTAATGTTGAACTCGAGAATATGGTTTTGAATGTAAGTATCGATCCTCAAGTTCTCGAATGCATTATATTCAATTCTGCCCGTCACTAATCACAATCAAATTGGAAAGAGAAAAAAATATCATTAACTCTTCCGAAATTACGGTTATTCGCGACCTTGACTCAGCTGGAAAGCACACTTGCTGCATAAGTCGGTACGACTGCAAAATGGTACAAAGTTTTTAAATGTAACGTGCGCGAAAAAACAAACTGCAATTTTTAGAACATTTTGGTACAAAAACGTGAAATTCCCTGTCATATATTAGGACCAAAACAGTAATAGGCAATCCCAAAACATCCCATGACTTTATGTACAGTATGTAAGATTCTGATCTCGATAACATAATCATATACGATAATATTAAAATATTAAATTTGTGTTACTTAAGAAGGAGCAGTTTCGATTCCTTCCTGAAAGCCTAGTGACTATACAGCGCCCTGAGAGATGCGCCGAAAACCTGTTCGGCGATACACTTGAAAAAATTTTAAAAAATAAACGTAACCATGGACATAATGTAGACGTTTTGCAAGCACGAACATTGGACGGAACTCGTTCCTTCTTCAAGTGGAGCTGTCAAAATGTGCTCTGTCTCCTTCCAATTGTTGTGGACACTCTCTGCTTTATGATTTCTGAGGATTCTCTAAACAATACCACCCGAATGCGATGCTAAGATGGTCCCTTGTGCAAGTTTACCGCCGATTGCTTTTCCAGTATGGTACAGTAGGCTACTTCCTCAAATTACCGTAATGATGGGACGTTAACACCGAGATCCGTAAGTATCCTTTAGCCGTCCTTTCATGAGATGCAGTTTCTTGAAAAACGCATGACCGAGGATTTAGCGTTGATTGGACTGAAATTTCTGGCCGATTGATCCAGGAAATCGTTTCTTCGAGGAACGGATAATGCAGGATTTTATCACCGTGATTTAATTAGGATGCTCATGGGACCACGTAATTTGAACGAATAATACGAGAAAACGTAGTTTCTGGGAACGTATAATCGAAGTTCTACTGTATACACTCAGGAAGAATTGTTAGGTACCCAATGAGATCCTACTTTATCACCTTGCCTGGAAATAGCTTGCCTCCATTTCTCTCTTAAACCGCACTCTGAAGGGAAACTATGAAATGTCACATTTTCTTGCTTGTTAGCAGTATCCGAAGTACACAGAGGTACACAACAGCACAACCTCACATACGCTCACCGACAGAAAAAATATTGACAGTAAATTGTACAAAATTAACACAGCATCACTATTACTCCGCACATCACAATGTTAAAGTCCGCCGAGAACAGAACAGAAACCTGACATCTAGCGGCCAAGCCGTGAACACTGTCAGGCCATCTTTTCAGCGGCAAATTACTAGCTATGTCCCCGCCTTGTATATCTCATAGGCAACAGCTTAGCTTGACTTAGCCAAGCAATCCTGGATCCTTATCCTATAGGATTCCGCAATACCCCCAACTTTTCACTACTAATGTATATCTAAAACAATGACAGAAAATACTATTGCAGGGAAAATTTGTAGTCACCTTAAAGTGAACAGTCCTAGATGACTGCTTGGCTGCCCGGTGTCTGACTGCTGCATATTTGTCGTCTCTTTAAACACCAACAGTAATGGGTCATCATTTTTACAACCCACCTTCTCTGGTATCTTCTTCCTCCCTCCTTGATGTCTTGCTGAAGCCGTTCTCCCATCTCATCAATTACAGCCCCAAGATTTTACGGAAAGTGATCGAGGTGAGAAAGAAGGAAGTGCAGTTTCAGGCTCATGCTACACCCTGACTCTTTCATGTGATCCAACATAGTTTTTCACTATTGTTTCAAACTTTTCATACTTATTTAAATTTTTGCAGCAAGTTTCAAGGCAAATATTGTCTGGTCAAAGTTTTGGTCTTCCAGAAGCTTTCTAATTTGTGGCCCAACAAAAATGTCTTCCTGTTGTGGAAACCTGCTTGCAATATAGTGAATGCAGGTACTACTAGTGACCAAGGCCTTAACAAACCACTTCATGATTCCCTGTCTGATGTGCAGAGGTGGCAAAATATTTTTTGGGGGGGTTAAATAAAGCAGCATTTGTAACATTTTTTACTCCTGGTGTTAATGTATCCACAGAGACACATACAAAATGCTGTCAGTTGGTACACTTATCTATCTCACCTTAACTTCACCTAAACATATACATAACCTTAATCACTGCTGTCACAAAATAAATATACACATCAACAACCTGCCATCTTTAACAAATGCCTACCACTAAGCACTTCTACATGGAGATCGCAACCCTAAAAGACAGCACGAGGTCACAAGTAATACTCCTGTTAAACCATAACTCCAACTAAGTAAAAACTCTTCTCTACCAACAAGATCAGCTCATTATATATGTGCCTGGCCAGGCTTCTAGAAAGATACATATTCTCATAAATTCTAGAGTGCTTAAGGCCCAGAAATAATGTACAGAATATTCTACCGAGTTCTCGTCTACCCAGTACCATTCTGGATGTTACAGTGTGTTTCACAATTCTCTAGTGGATTACAAATCATTAAAACAGGTAATAATGAATTATATACTATTAATTAAAGGTTCTTACATTAACTATATTCACAACGTAGAAAATGGAATAAAACACAATATTAATAATTTCTGGACGTTTACTAGTAGTAAAAGAGAAACGCGAATAGTTGATAATGCCTATTTCTATAACAACAACAGGTATGAAACTGGAAATATTGCGCAAGGATTTGCACAATATTTCTCATCCGTGTATACCATCCCGGACTTTAATTATAATATCGATAACATGGACTTGGATGAGATTCCTGTATTACCAACTATGGATGTGCTCAATATTACTTCTATATCAGAAGAGGAGGTAAAACGTGTCATTAATGGAAAACTAAAACCTAAAAAGGCAAGCGGTCCAAATAACATCCCACCTTATATAATTAAAGGATGTGCTGAAATACTGGTTCCACAGCTAACCTTCATTTTCAACCTTTCATTAAAAAAGTCTTGCTTCCCTGAAAGGTGGAAAATATAAAAAATTACACCAGTTCCGAAGGCAGGCGTTCGTGAAAATATATCTAACTACTGCCCTGTTTCCATTATTGATGAATATATACTATATTTTAACATCTATAATCACATTAAGGGAGGTATTTCAGAATTTCAGCATGGATTTTTGCCTAATAGACTGTTATTACAAATCTTGTAGGATTTAATCAGGCACTGTATGATGTATTGGATAACAACGGCAGAATGGATGTTGTCTATACAAACTTCGAAAAAGCATTCGACAAGGTAGATCATAAAATTCTTGTCCAAAAAATGCACCAGTTTGGGTTCTCGAAACCACTACTTCGAATGTTATGTACTTACCTGAAAGATCGACATCAGTTTGTGTCTTTTAAATGCGAAATCTCAGACAACTTCATTAGCTACTCCGGTGGTCCTCAAGGATCTAATTTGGGTCCCCTTCTATTTTTAATTTTGATTAAGGACTTGCCGAATAATCTTCGTCATGCCAGCTGTTTGCTGTTTGCTGTTTGCTCACGATGTAAAACTATTTAAAGTCATACATCACAAGAAGGATGAGGATGAGCTACAGCACGACATTGATCATGTTGTACAATGGTGCGATATGAATCATATGTCTCTTAATGTAAAGAAATGTAAATCAGTAACTTTTACCAGGAAAAAGAAAGGTACGATTGCGTCGTACTATATAAAAGATACCAAACTAGAAACAGTTTTGGCAATAAGAGACTTGGGAGTAATATTTGATGAAAAATGAACATTCAACACCCATATTACAAAAATAGCAAATGATGCCAACCATATGCTCGGGTTTATAATAAGGAGTTCTAAATTATTTACTCAATCATCGATTGTTATTCGTTTATTTACTAGCCTTGTTAGGAGTAAATTAGAATATGCATCTGTAATTTGGGACCCGTGTTCTAACGAACAAATACATACTATTGAAGTTGTTCAAAACAAGTTTTTGTGGTATGTGTATTATAAAACAAATAAGACATTTTTCCCTTTTGATACATCAACACGGTATTTAAGAAGTAACTTTAACCTCACATCGTTGCGCAAGAGAAGAATCATTATTTCTCTAAAAACGTTAAACAAAATCGTAAGAAATAAATTTAATTCCATAGGACTACTTAATTTTATCTCCTTTCATGTTCAATGAGCTGGAGCTCTCATGAACACAGTATTTCAAGTTCCAAGGTCTAGAACATCTCATCACTTGAACTCGCCATTTATTAAAATGCTACGATTTTACAACACATTTGCTGCAGGAATAGATTTATTTTCAGAATCACACACTGTCATTAATACACATTTAAAGGCCTGTGCTTCTAATTTATAAATTCAGACTCCTTTTCTATATAATAGGTGCTCTTTAACTTATTTATTAATATAGTCACTTTCTACTTTATTTATATCCTTGTTTCAATTCCTGTATTTTTATAGTGTAAAAATAATCATTGTTGTACTCTGGATTGTCATTTTCTCTGTATATGTGTTTTCCATTCATTCTTCTTCCTTGTCTGTATTATCTTCAGCATTATTATTATTATTATTATTATTATTACTATTATTATTATTATTATTATTATTATTATTATTATTATTATTATTATTATTATTATGTATTTATCTTTACTTACATGTATGCATTATAAGTACTGTTGTGTTAAGAAGGTACTGTATTGGGCTTACTGCCTTTGTACTTTCAAAAAGACAAATAAATAAATAAATAAATAAATAAATAAATAAATAAACAAACAAACTCATATACATATATACAGCAAATGTTTCATGACATAACCTCACAAATAATGCGTAAACTAATAATGATACTAATAAGTGGATGTACATCACAAGTAATAATAATAATAATAATAATAATAATAATAATAATAATAATAATAATAATAATAATAATAATAATAATAATAATAATAATAATAATTTGAGCTTGATACTTGCATTATGTACCCATGGGTGAGAGAATATTGTTTTCAAGTTATATCAGTTTATGACACTTGAGTCAGTGTCAACATGTGTTTCTTGGGCCAGGTAGATGTAGACATGTGTTTGTCCCTAATTCTGCTGTCCCATTCACAGAAATGAAAAGGGAATCCAGTATAGCTTGCTTGTTGTCCTAATAGAATACCACACACCTTCAGGTCACTGCACACATTCCACCTGCGCTCTTGATATAAGGCATGATCAAAAAGTTTCCGTGTGAGGGTATTGCTGCAGTGGACATGCAAGGTAGTGTGACTCTGATACAGGTATATAAGCATGGACATGTAGACAAAGGGTTTAGTGTGGCAGTTGTGTCGTGCCGAGGTGCGTGCGTTAAATGCGTCCATGTGAACTATGGCAGTGTTATCACAGGACGAACATGCTGTTATTCTGTTCTTGGCTGACAAAGGAAAAACACTGGTGGACATCCATCGGAGAATGAAGACTGTGTATAGGGCAGCATGTCTATCGAAAACCACTGTTGTGGAATGGTACACCAAGTTCCGTGCGGGTCACGTTTTGGCAGAAGATGCTGGTCGATCTGTTAAGCAGACTAGCGCATGACCATTCGTGCGCTAGCAGTGGATTTCAACATCAGCTTCAGAAGCCTCAAAAAGGTCTGAAAATTTCGACTCTTCCTGTCGGATGAGGATGTGCAGCAGGTGGTTATGGACATCTTCAAGCAAGAGGAAATGGTGTTTTACCTTGTGGGGATCTTCAACTTGGTTTATTGGTGGGATGATTGCTTCAGTGATCACTGTGATTTTGCCTGATTGGCATCCTGATTCAGGATTGCTTGGCCGTCAAATGGAAACTTTTTGATCGTCCCTTATATTTGATTTTGTCCAAAACCGTTTGCATTGTGTTGTAATTTTCTTTTAGTGACTGAATGTGCTGCAGGTATCAAGATGGAAGGTTTCTGTTACGAAATAGTACAGCCTTTAAGCTTCTTTTAGAGGAAACCACAAACAATCTCCAAACTTCTGGCTTGTAACCACTCCCAGCTCTTCTATCAGTCATGGAATGTTACAGCAGTAGGTTAGATAACCTTCTTGAAATACTTCCTGAAATACTTATCTCGATGTCAATACCAACAGAAGGTAGTTTCAGGTGCAAGAAGAGGTTTTCAATCATGACCCTAGCAGGATTTTGTTTCCTTCATGAGACTGCGTTCTTGCATCAGATTACTCAACTCCGGCTGATTAAACAATTGTGGACTTGCTGCTTCTGTGGCTGCTGATAAATCCATATTAATTTGCTCATCATTGGAATTTGAGGAAGCTTTAGAGTCAGGTAAACTGGTAGGAGGTGAAGGTATTGGAATTTCTGGTTTATGAGGAGTGGATCTCATCGCCAACATTAAAATGAGGTACAATATACGGACCTTGTTTTTCTGCTTAAATCCATCTACTTCACACAGGCATAGGTGTGGTGCTGGGGTTTGCTCCAAACCATCCCTATCCTGAATGGGAGGGCCTTACAGTTCCCATGACTCCACTGTCATAGGTTTTCAAGGCACGTTTTATAAGTTATGTGGGGAGCCAACGCCTTGTACAGTCTCCTAATTTTACTTTAAAATACACATAGTATTGCATTTCACCAGTGCGGTTACCTGCCTACCCTCCCCCTTTGTTACCGTATTTACTCGTGTATTAGACCCCCTCACGTATTGGACCCCTTGGCTTTTCGAGACAAAGGAAATGAAAAATATAAATCTTGCATACAAGACCCCCCAACGTAATTCGTCAGAGAAGGATGATTCCGCTTCGAAATGGCTACAAGCCTGATGCAGCTCTGATGACATCACACAAATTTGTGAATAGTTTTGTCCGTACCACCTACGCAATGAAAACACACGTTGAAGTAAGGCGGTACATCTGTGGTTTGTAGTTGAGAAATGTCCGCCTCTGTGGCGTAGGCCTACTGCAGCTCTGATGATCACACAAATAGGTGAATGGTTTCATGTCCGACCCGCGCATTACAAGCACACCGCTCATGCATATATGTCTTTTGTAGTTAAGAATGTCCGCCAGCGTAATGGCTAGCACAATTACTGTAGCTGCCGTTCTCGGTAGCCTGAGTTAGATTCCCTGTACCGTAGTGCCAGAGATTTATGCATGGCTGGAAGGTTGATTTGCTGTAAAAATGGTACATGCAATTCCCTTCCACTGGGGGCCTGTCTAAAAAAGAGCTGCACCACCTCGGGATTAGGAAACAAGTTTATTTTAGTTAAGAAATATTCACGGTTGTTGTTAGGCCTGTTAATATAGGCAGGCAAGATCATTAACGAAGTGATTGTTTAATATCTCATAACTCGGGCCTATATACTTTTTTTTTCAGAGAGTAGTAGGTTTAAAACATGATAAAAACAATCCAGTCACAATTGTTTTACTCGCCAATGTACCTAACAAATAATAATATTGATTTTTATGTCCCCACTTATTTTCAATAATTTTCAGAGATGCCAAACAAAACATACTAGGGTACGCGTTAATAAAAAATGGGAGACAACGAACATACAAAATGAAACATTATGATAATAAAACGCATTACCGCCACACCTGTAGACATCCATAAAAGCGGCAAACTTTCCTGTTATTTACTTTAATTCTTTCCGTCGTGGAACGTTTGGCAGTATCCAGGCGATACTATACCTAACCTAAACAACGCGGTCTGTCTTTACCTCATTTACAGCTGTTTAGGTAAATTCTGATATGATAAATGTAGAGAACGAGCATGTAATATACTTAAAAATAAGGGTCTGGCTTTCAACAGATGCAGTGAATAAGCGAATGCTTCCAATCACTATGTATTACATTCGGAAATACAACTCGTAACATATGGTAGTTATCAGCTGGTGGTTTGACTTTATTCAATAGAAGTGGCTTCTGCTACACATACACTAGCTGGGAATATCAGAGACCATCTCCAGAAATCATTTGGGAATAGCTTCACACAGTTTGGGAATGGACCTATTTTTAAAAAGGTTCAAACAAGACGGGAAGTTAGTGGCGCAGGACAGTTAAAATGAAAGTAGTGATCAGGTTTACTATGTGTTAGGCCAACTGCTCAACTGAAAGACAAATGACTGGCCATTGAGTTATTTTGTATCAATATTGCATAATATGATAATACGATACCCTTATCCCTTTTCTCTACCGGGTCGAGTGTGAAGTGAGACGAATCTTTGTAACAAGTTTTTATGACCATATGCTCTTCCTGACATCGACCTCATCAGAGGAATTAATGAGATGAAATGAATGACGTGATATGAGTAACTAAAATGGATTATATTTACTTAAAATGTAGGCCTAAAATTTGTGTTCACCATTTATTGACTTTTTACATTTAGAAATACTGCCTTTCAATGAAAATAGCCAGTATAACTCAGATACATTCATTGGCATGTTAAAGAGAAGTGTAGAATATTTACATGTACAATTTATAGCTCTTTATAGCCTAGAAGTCATGTTCACTGCACAAAGTTTGAGGTTATCGCATATTGGACCCCTTTCCTTTTTTTTTCTTTTTTTTTTTTTTTTCTCTGTAACGGTACACGAGTAAATACAGTATATCATACCCACACTCATAACGGAATGGATCTGGCTTCTTCACACATCATCTTTTAATTCCTGACACACTCAACATTTTTCCTACATAACACAAACAATAGGTGAGACTTCTACCACACTCACGACGCAACTGATTGCCAACACACTAGGCCACAATTCTGCATTTCATTCAGTAACAATACTCAAAAAATAGACTTTGATATTGGAGTAGTTCAATGGATGGCACAAGTTCGGTGGAAGGAGTTGGATTAAAAAATACAACAGTAAGAAAGCAATCTGCAGCCACACAATCAACAACTGATTGGCTGTTATTACAAAGCAGCACCGAGCCACAATGACACATTTTCAGACAGTAAATGGTGATTAACACAATAACTAGATGTGATAAAAAAAAATTGCCATTTCTGAAATCAGAAGTACTTATTGATTCAGTATCACTTATCAGATGCTTTGCCGCAAAAGTCATGCTGGGTAGTGTAATCTATCCTCAATCCCACATACTCCAGAATGGCCATAATTTTTTCCCTCTATATTCTGTCATGTGCTTTCTACTGTCCAGCTCCATGGCTAAATGGTTAGCATGCTGGCCTTTGGTCACAGGGGTCCCAGGTTTGATTCCCGACAGGGTCGGGAATTTTAACCATCATTGGTTAATTTTGCTGGCACGGGCGCTGGGTGTATGTGTCGTCTTCATCATCATTTCATCCTCATCACGATGCGCAGGTCACCTACGGTTGTCAAATTAAAAAAAAAGACCTGCACCTGGCGAGTCGAATATGTCCTCGGACACTCCCAGCACTAAAAGCCATACGCCATTTCATTTCTGGATCTACTAAATAAAATATAACTCTTCATTACTATTGTAGGATTTTTCATTTACTGCCACATTCTGAAAATCTGGTCCTGTGGTCTGGTCTGACACAGGTGTAGAATATATTGGAAGTGGAAAGTGTTTATAGAAGATTTTATTTGTAAATCTTGTGTTTTAGTAATATCTTCTGTATGATATGAAGCAATATGTAACCAGTACTATAGTTGTTACACAAACACAGTTAAAGGGAGGAAAGTAAATCAAATTAAAAGGTACCTAAACACTATACACACCATAATAATGTAATGAACTGTGGCGAAAACTGCAGAAGTAAATATCAGTAAGGGCAACCTGACGATAACAAGCAAGGAACATGGAACGGAACTGGGCACCTACCAGGGGCATGGATATGTTTAGGTTGCCGTTCGGAAAAATTATCAGTGATCTTTGATTTTCAAAATATTATTTACAAAATGGACTTTACAAAATAAATAAATTACGAACAGTTTCAGTCAATGTGGAAAATACCGATATACCTTTTATAAGATACAGATACATGTTCTTAGAGACACATAAGTTATATATTCTTTGACGAGAGCTTCCTATAAGTTCAAAGAGTTAAGCACGTACATCTCAGTACAAATCAAATTCCACAAATACAATACTGAAGGTAAGAGGAAGCACAAAATACTATTGCATTTAGAGAGAAATCAAAACTTGCTTTTCACATCTGATCAAAAGAGTGGCGATTAGGGCAAACTCCTGTGATACACCAACGAAAACTAAGTGAAACTTAAGACCGGACAGAAAACAACAGTGCTTACCCTTAGGCTGCCCATGCTGGTACCGAGGAGACGTTCACGACGTCAAAACTTCGGCAGGCTCGCCATGCCAAGACCAAGACGGCTCAGAGACTTAAGACCTCAGACAACTCACGAAATGCTGCTTAGCCCCTTTTAAAGAGAACCCTGGCCTTGGAGAAAACAATTAGAACACAGGAGCTTGCCCAGATTGACCAATCACAACACTTTCTTCAGTTGCGATGTTTAAATACTTCCTCGGATACGTACGATCGCGAATCTTCCATTTCCAGAATAGTCAGAACATACTTTCTAGAATATATAACTAACACCCTGTTCAAAAATTTGTGTCACAACTTTCTGGACAGTTCCAGTAAATATAGAAATGAAATCTACTAGTTAAAAATACAATATGTTACCAAAATATTTACACTGTACAGGTTAGGTAGTTACATGGAATACAAATAAAACATTCTATCACCACACTTCAGATCATACAGTAAGTGCTACTTAAAAAGGTTTACAAATAAAATCTTCTATAAACACTTTCCACTTCCAATATATTCTACACCTGTGTCATGGACTGAAACCACATTGACTTTCATGCAAATTACTCTCATCCAGTGAGTGCACCCTCCCTTCCAAAATGACAGTACACTGATCAGTGAAATATCTCGATAGTTGTTGCAATCCTTCCTGTTTCCTTACTTTAGATAGGAGCAATTACTGCTTTCGTCCAGTCAGATATTCCATGCTATCTTATTACTCCCCCTGGTTTACCACTATATTTCACCATTTCAGGTCTAGTCTATTTCTGCTACTTTATGACAGTGGAGTTCATTTACCGTCCTTTCCACTTCATCAAGCTATTTCTGCTACTTTATGACAGTGGAGTTCATTTACCGTCCTTTCCACTTCATCGAGCATAATTTCACCAAAATCATTGTATTCCTCCCCATGAGCTCAGTTGTTCGTGACATCGCCTGAAAGATTTCTTTTACATTGAGAAGATTTTTCAAAATATTCCTTCCACCTGTCCAGTGATTCACTAGGATCTACAAACAGTTACCTGATTTACCCAAAACACTATTCCTTTCCTTTTTTCACTCCTTTTCTTAGATAATTTATTATTGTCCAGAAAAGTTTCCCTGCCTCTTGACCTAACCTTTCCAGGTTATTACTGAAATCTTCCCATGATTACTTCTTGGAATCAACAACTATTTGTTTCCCTGTTTTTCTTTCATCTATTTACAATTCTCTGCTGCCTCTCTTCATGTCACAAAGATGTTTGCTTTTTCCTTATCTTTAACCTTTTACTGTCTATAATTTGGAATTTCTCACTAATCATAGCCATGCACTTCAAATTTCCTCATCCAGTAGGTTCTATACTCTTATTCATCTGCAGACAGATTTTGCTTTCTCTATCCTAAGTCTTGAAATATGTAGTTCTTTACATATCAGATAGTGGTCTGTATCATCAACAAATTCTGGAAATACCTGCACATTCTAAACATATTTTGTGAATTAAATGTCTGTTATGATTATAGCCTATTACGAATCTGGTGCCCCTACCTTCCTATGTGTAGTGATGTATAGCCTTATGCTTGAAGAATGTGTACATTGATTAGTTCATTTGTTAAATATAAAATTGTGTCAATTAAGGTGGATAAATGATTATGTATCCTGACAAAATTTAGGGACAGCTTTCCCCGTCTTACACTTAACCACTTACAGAATTAAAATGACTAATGACAATTAACTGCAATCATTAAACCAAAAATGTTAAGCATATGTACTGTAAATGTCCCTAATTTAGAAATGATATAAAATAATTCTTATCTCCCTAATTTTTGGTACTGTCATTAGGCATTCTTTGGTCCTTTGTGAAAATAAGTAATTTGTAATACCACAGAGTTTATTCATGTAAGTGATCTGTTCCTACTTATCTTCTTTATTGGCATCAACTTTCCTATTTTTTTCAAAAATTATTTCATGGACTTTTAATCTTGTTCTTTACAAATTTGACTTTGCCTCTGGTTAATTGATTTTGCAAAATTGTACCAATTGTTCAAAAGCAGCATCTTCAATATTTCTATTCAGATATTCTGTTATCTTCCAGAGGCATGGGAATGTTTCATATAATTTCATAAGTTCAGTCAAAAATCTCCTTTCATAAAAAGAAATTATCCATTTTTCATGTAATTTCATAATTTCAGTCAAAAACTCATTACATAAAAATAAATTATCATTAAGTCACTGTTAAAAGTCCCCTTATATGAAGGGTCAGGTGAAAAAAGCAGGAGAGTCAAAATTTGTACAACTTGAGAAAAAGCAACTTTTGTGCTTGAATTCCCTAGTTCTTTCCCCTAAAAGCGAAACTTTGAATGCTAATTTCTCCTCACTCGCCTGCTATTTTTTCATTTCGGACCTCTCAATAGATGCGCATGATCACTCTGAAGCGGACTGTAACAATATCTCAATTTCGATGAAAAAGTGACTTACCTGGTTTTTTGTACCAGGAAGAGTTGATGGGTTCTTGAGCATGGGAAAGATCTCAGGTAGTGTGCAGTACTTAGGAGCCGGTACAGAGGAGGAATTATTCCAGGGCGAATAATAGATGGTATAATTTTATCTGATAAATTTATTCAAGATTTGAATGTAAATCGCCCTGCTTCTATCTCACATTTAAACACTAGAGACTGTCTTGAAATATATTCTTCCATTGACATGTTCAATTTTAAATTAAATTCCAGAACTCTTTAATGGATGTAAAGTTAAACAGTAATATAACCTTTTGTTGAATATGTTCTCTTGACGTTTGAAAACTGTCCAAAATCAACTCTTATTCCTGATAATTTTACTTAAATAAACCCTACAGTTCATATAGGTTGATTCCCAAAGTCCAATTTTAATCTTGACTTGCAATTTGTAAATTAAACATTACTCAAAATAAACACTTATTTCATGAATTGTTCTTATGAAAATCTGAAGTTTAAATTAATTAATTAATTGAAAAAGTTCAGAATTAAATATTGGTTCTCATAAATCACTCCTGTGAAATCCTAGAGTCTTTTCACAGTTTGAATATGGTTTCAGAGAATACACACTTGCTTCAGAAAATCTTAAAGTCCATCTAAATTCACTTATTTTCTTAAATAGACCTACAGTTCATCTAAATTAATTCCTACAGTTCATTTATGATGTAGAATTGAAATTCACACGAAAATAAAATTTTCATGAATTAGGCACTTGGATTTGACCAAAATAGCACTCAAGAATTATGATTGAAAATTGTCCTTTGCAATGAATCAGTGATTGTCTAGTGCAATATTTTGAAGTTATTCACCAGAGAAAAATTGTAAAGTGCACTCATATCACCTGAGTTCTGCAAACTAGAACTGATGAAATGCGGCTCCGCAGATTGGCGACTGGAACTCCCATGATGTTCAGCATGAAGTCGAACCAAGCACCAACACCGGCGTACCAAGTTCCAAATCCCTCGACATACCCCGTATTATCCCCTGATGTACCATGTATCTCCTCCAACATTGTAACCTGTCCCACGTTGAGTTAGATTTTTGAATAAATATGAGGTTTTAACACTTTGTCAAGATTTCTGGTGTTGTCTGATATAATTGACATGTGGGAAAGTTCAGTTGACATGGTAATATGAAAATGTAGCACTGTCTGTTAAGTGGATAATAGCAAATTAAGGGTGACTAGTATTACACTTTGAAATTATGTGAGTCTGAAATCACAGTTCATAATTGCACTTCGTCATGCAGCAGTTAACGTAATACTCAAAATAATACAGGCTTTAACACAGTCTGAATCACAGGTCTCTGTGTGAAGTATTTACAGTAAAATGTTCTCACTTCTTAAATCATGCACGGTTCACTTAATGTGAGATTATAACACTGGGCAAAGTTCATGACATTTAGAACACGTAGTAATAAATTCAGAATGAAATGTCAAGGTCACAGTTCATGAAAAAATGAAGCACAGATTCAGTTCTTACACGACGTATTCAATAGCCTCTAAAAATCTTGAACACATGTCTTAAATGGATTTTCAGTGTAAGTTAGCCTTACTAAAGTCCATATTTCCTACAACCAACATAAAATATTCTTAAGGTTCAGTCACTTTCTTAATAACACTGTTCAAACATTTGTTAAATAAGTGAAAACTGTCCACATTAGATCCTAATAATCACCAGGTGTTTGACGGTCATAACACATTAAACAGTTCAAAGTCATATTCAAATATGAAAACACATGTAGAAACGTCTTTAAATTCATAAATGTGACGACAATAATAAGTTCAAATTATCACACACAGTCCTTTCAATGTCCGTTGTGCTGTACCTGAGAGTAACAGAGTTTGAATACACATTGAAAAATCGACAAGTCCATAACATGATAGAAATTGATATGTCTTGCACTGTATTGAATTCAACTTAAATGCCCCTTGAAAGTTCACAAGTTCTAAGTTCCTTATTAACACGGAGTTCAACTTAGACGCACTTTGAAATATTTCACAAGTCCATGACTCGGCTGAAATTTCTAAGTATCGCGTTCTCGTACAGCAAACTTTTCTAAGTATTTTTGCACGGCTTTCACTCTGACTTTGTGCAGCGCGACATGACAGTATTATCACCTTGCATGGTTGAGTTGTAGATTTCAACTGATTATACACGGCGAGTCGTCGACCTTATATACCTGTGGCTGGATGGCTCGCTGCTCCAAGCGATGAAAAAGGGGTTTCATTCCCACCTTAATATCTCCAAAATTACTGAATGGATTGAATTCAAATTTTGGCTACTACCATTTCTAAATGTGGGCTTCACTTTGGTGTGACTCATATTTCTGTAACTCAAGCCGTTTATTAGTTATTAAAATGTTTCTAGACCATTCCATAGGTGTGGGTCAACAACGTGGCGATTACGTCACTCAGCCGGTTCCTCGCTCCGTAACATCGTGCTGTCTCTCTCACTCCTGCAGCAAGCAGCGGAGTCGAAAATATTCGTTCGTAAGGATGTTTCAAATGTTAAAGCATTAGCAGTTCTTTGACAAATAATGAATTATAAATGTGATGTGCCAGGCCATAGGCATTCCTGGTATAATATATTAGGGTTGGGCAGACCGGAACATTCAGTTGTTCCGCAACATCAGGAGCTTGAGGCGGAGTGTTTCGGTACAGAGTGCTGGGACGCGGGACACAGGACTGTAACTGCGTCATAGAGAGAACTTCGAGAGGCAATATGACATGCTCCGCGTCAGCTTGAATGTGCCTGTATTGAACGTGCTGCGTCAAGGCCGCACTAGATAGATTAGTTGGCCTTGGCTGTGTCTGACTAACGATACCATCTGTGTGCCGCCCTGTGCTGGAGTGTAAACATTTTTTCATCCAGTTATATCTTTAATTCCAAAGCAATGACCTATATTTTTCTTGGACTTAAAAGTTTCCTTGAAGTCCAATAATTTTTTACACCAATCCCCGAGAAAGTGTTGAGGGAAATTTTTGAGATATTAAAGAAAGTAAATGGAAGTTGAGAGGGAAGGAATTCGAAGTGCAGAGAGCATAATAGCATGAAAGTACAACAATGTATTCATCCAGTTATATTTTTAATTCCAATGCGATGACCTATATTTTTCTTGGGCTTAAAAGTTTCCTTAAAGTACAAATTAATTTTTAATGTCAATCCCCGAGAAAGTGTTGAGGGAAATTTTCGAGATATTAAAGAAAGAAAATGGAAGTTGAGAGGGAAGGAATTTGAAGTGCAGAGAGCATAACAGCACGAAAGTACAATGTTTCATCCATATATATTTCTAATTCCAAAGCGATGACCTATATTTTTCTTGGGCTTAAAAGTTTCCTTAAAGTCCAAATTAATTTTTAACGTCAATTCCCAAGAAAGTGTTGAGGAAAATTTTCGAAATATTAAAGAAGGTAAATGAAAGTTGAGAGGGAAGGAATTCGAAATGCAAAGAGCATAACAGCACAAAAGTAATTAAGCCGTACGAAAGGCAGTATCTTTGCATAATGTAGCATCGGAGTCCTGTTCAGAACATTTTTACTAGAAGAAAACCGGACAGAGTGAAATGCAATTTATGTTCTATTTTGTCTGCAAAGGGACCTTCAACCGGCACAATGACAAGACATTTCAAACTTAAACGTCCCACAGTTTTTATTTTCGTGTTCCGCTTGTATATTGTGTACGTGAATAGAGCACTGACGAATGTTTCTTCAACTGTGCGAGTATACTTTTAATTGGTGAAAATAACATTGTGACATTTGTAAATACCTGTACTGCCAGTGTAATCGTGACAGGTGTATTTCAGAAGGAATGAAAACATTATCCGAAAAAGAAAGGGCCGGTGACCTTCGATGTTAGGCCCCTTAAAACAGCAAGCAAGCAACCTAAAAAGAAAATTTAGACATGATTTCATTCAGAGTTCTGACTGCTTTCTCACGTTGAAATAATAACAGTAAGTTATTTATTAGACCACCTAATCATCCATAAGTTTCCAGTGGACTATCATTCCAACTCTAATGCATGGATGACTGTCCTGATGTTCAAAGAATGGCTACTGATGTGGGATAATCGGCTGGGCTGTAAAATAGTTTTTCTGGTTGACAACTGTGCAGCACACATTGTGAATTGTGAGCTCAAGAACATCAGAGAGTTACCAGAAGTTGATGAGGATGTTGAACTTTGTCCAACAGGGTTAAGAGAAGGTGAATTTCAGGAATGGATGAACATTGATGAGGGCATCGTTACTGATGCAAAACAGACAAAGTCGACATATGTGAGGCAAGTTAACTAATGAAAAAGTTTCCACCTGATCGATACTTTCCTTTTTTATTGTTTAGCCTTTGGCTAAATTTTTGTCATTTAAACTTACAGTACATATTTCGATTGCTTAGCAATCATCATCAGCTGTTTCACATAAAGCTTAGGTAAAAAATAGCATAAAGCAATTTCATAATTAAGATTAAAAATTATGTTAGTAAGGAACAATTAGGTGTTGGAGGAGGGGGGGGGGGGTTACGTGAAGGGTGGGTGGGTGGGGGGGCAGTTGTTAGTTAAAGATTAAAAACTTATACAAATTAAAAAGCTATTTTTTTAATTAAAAAGTCTTTGGTTTCATTCTGTGTCACTGCACTGGTTATTTATTAAATTCAACGGTTTTTAGCATGATGCTCTTGCAAATTTGTCTTGGTTGTATAATGTTCCTTCTTTTGCTAGACCTTTCTTGTTTGTATCTTGTTACTATCCGGTGGAGAAGATTATGTTTATTGTTGGTCGAATTATTCAGGTTTCGTTAAGTTGGATAGTTTGGAGTAAGACCCCTATCCAATTGTTCGGTTATACAAATTCTATTCAGAAATCGTTAAGTTGGGATGTTTGGTGTACAACCTGTAAGCCTGTCCAATTTGTTCTTGTTCCGATGTTTACAAGTTTGTATCTATCTCTGCCGTCCTCGACACAAGGTCGACACAAAAACCTTTGTGATTGAGATTCATGACTTTGTTGATGCTATCTCTCCATCTCATCCATTGCTGCTCTCTTTTTCTTTTATAATCAGTGTTTCCCAACATTACGGCCTTTTTCAGAAAAAATAGTGTCTTTTTATGACCAACGCATTTCAGTTTTTGCTTCAGTATTTGTACTTCCACACAGCATCCTGTAATTTTGACTTATTAGATCTCTTTGCAGTCCACAGAACTCTTAAGAAGTATTCTCCCACACCATAGTTCAAAAGCGTTGATTCTTCATTTTTCTTGTTATCCAGATCTTGCCTCCATATATTGCAACTGGGAAGATCATAGCATTTACTATACGGATCTTTGTTTTTAAAATTATGTCTATACTCTTGAAAGCACTGTCAGGATTGGCCATTGTCTTCCTCCCAAGGTGCAAGTGGCTTTTAATATCATAGCTGCAGTCGCTGTCAGCAGAGATCCTGTAGCCGAGGTATGTGAAACTAAAAACTATCTCTATTGTTTCTTCCTGTATATGACTGGAAATGATAGGTTTAATTGCAATGATTTCTTTTGTGTCTACATTCAGATTTAGTCCAGCCTTAGTACTTTCTGCCATCAGGTTGGTGTCATCATCTACATCAATTTTCCTCATCTAGCTCCCACCGTGTTGGGGATATTTATGGCACTTTTCCATGTTCTTCTATCCAACCAACTGAGCTTGATGGCTTCAGTCGCTTAAGTGCGGCCACTCGTACAGTACAGCCCAAATTTTGAAACAAACCTGATGTGCAATGTTATGGGGCTGCTACTAGCGCCACTCTAATGCGATTTGCGAGAAATTTGAATCTGTGTCGTTTTTCAGATGTATAAACACTCGAGGCCATACCAGTGACACTTCATGCTATCATACTAGAGATCACGATCAGTATATGCATTATTCGATAGAATAGATCTAATGTATTTGAGAACAGTGCATATGGACTTTTAGACATAATTTTAGACCTGAAATTTTATAACTCTAATCCGATGCAAGTTTATTTCTGTGGCGTAGATTGGTTACAGTTAAATGAAAAATAGTAAGAAAAGAGCTCACGGAGAATATATACATATTTTTTAAATACTATTTGTTCGGGGCGTTGACCTAGAGAGATCTTTTGCCCCTACTTGCACCATATGTGAGAAACCTGCATGTATTTTGTAAATGGCGGAAGTGTCAAGTGTTGAATGTGAGGAAAGAAACATTAAGGACGACACAAACATCCAGTCCCCAGGCAAGGGATATTAATCATTTACAATTAAAAACCCCTGACTTGGCCGGGAATCAAACCCGGGGCCGCCGGATGACAGGTGGACGCTTTGCCCCGTAAACCGCGGGGCCGGACCATGGAGAATATTAACGGAGTGGGTTAGCAGTGGAAGCATAATAACAAACAACAATCAAACGCTGGACAACTAGAGGACAACCATGGATGGTACAGATAGAAATTTGGAGATAACAGGGTTTCCGAGAATATAAAAGAAATCAGTTTAAGAAATAGATGTATTGAGACACAAGCAAAACTACAGAATGTTGCATTTCTGATCATGACAAACAATAGGAAAACGTTTTATAAAATTACAGATAAAGGATGACAGTATTCAATTGATTACGTATCCTGCGAGTTAGATATTGTCAAGTACAGACTGAAATACATAGAAATGATCTTTGCCAACCAAGTTTTAAAAAAGATAGAGAATAAAATATTTTAAGGAAACAGGTGAACAATAGAATAGGACACTGCTAGATTAAAATGTGACAGAGACTCCAGAATATTCCCAAATGAAATTTATAAATCCAGTGCCATCCCATAGTCTAACTAGAAAATACAGAGCAGATGAAGTCTGATTAAGAGAATACTTGAAAAACAGTCCACAAATATGAAGGATGACCAGTCTGCAGTCAATAACGAAACAACCCATCTTCACAGTAAATTTATACAAACAGCCTTGAAGTACAAGAGTTCTGAAGTATTGACTACAATTTTGTCTGGATTCACAAAAACCACAAGATTGGAAGAGCATAATGAGTTACATGAACTAAGAATCCGTTGGCTCCCGTATCAATTCTATAATTGAGTTCAAACACTCGATAAGCTTAGACATCAGAATCTAAAACTGTAATTTCAAGTTACAATACCTCATGGTGCATGCTGGTATAGAGAAGTCCAAAACTAGATTAGACATTTACTGCAACATCATAAAGACGATCTTCTCCCAGAGACTCTCACCCCAACAGTCAAAACCTGTCTCCCCAACAGTCCAAACTGTCTCGATAAGAAGGCTGTATGAGGCAGTATATATTGTCAAGTCAGAGAGGGGAGGGACATGAGGGGAATTTATATAACACACAGCATGGAAGATACTGGAACGTTCGAAGCATGAGGCAAGGTAATAACAGTGACGTCACCGGACACTTGACATATAACCACGAGGTTCAGTGATAGATCAGCCGGTGAAAAAGGAAGGTGGTGATCACTGCAGGTGTTCAACTTGAGGTGATGCAAAGAAAGTACGACAATAATTGGCAGACATGGTGAGTCCATTACATTACAAAGTGTATTATGTAGACTTAGGAATAGGTATTGTTTTTAATATTCTTGTATATGTTGTTTTATCACATAAAGCTCTACAGCAGCTGAAGATGGCCTCTAACAGAAACCAAGACTGGTACTGCTAAATGTATATGTAAATACATCAGGAATAAATCAAGTGTTGATTAAGTGGGAAATCCAAGTTCATAATTGTGATTGTTGGAACTATCAATACGGTCTAATGATGCTAATAAATTACAACACTTCACCTTGGTTTCAAAAGAGCACACTTCGTTTACCGACTTAAATTGTCCGCACTTCAGTTTGCTTAACTCAGACTTAAGTTCGCACATAATCTTATGCCTGAGTTGGTCGCAGCTGTTTGAGAGTTCACTTTCAGATTGGTCATACTTAGATTTAATTTCATCCAGCATATTCAGGAGAGCCCGGAACTGTTCAGTATTGATTTTTTCACCCTCAGTAGGGATTTCTCTACATTCCAAAATATGCTACCAGCTTCATAAGATTCTGACACCAGTTTTATGTACTAGATTATCTCACTTGTTCATCACACTTCTGACGCTCATTGTGACATGTAGGCTGGCTAAATAAATAAGTACATAACCTGGTAGCATTTTACTTCTAAAATTTATGATCTAATTACTAAAACTACACATTAACACACAGGATTTCCGATCTCACTACTTAGAGTCAAGGCACAGAATTACACAGTACACGCTTGCTCTCTCTGTCTCACTTTGTGTTTATAGTAATACGCACAAACTCTGGTCATCAGTACTAGTACTGTCGTAGTCCACAGTTCACAGCCCACACACAACAGTCTTGTAGTTCAGAAAAATGTTCGCTGTCCACACTCTGGTAGAATTCCGCTCACTACTCCATGTCGGCTCCCAGTGTCTTCTGCCACACTGCAACAGAGACACGGCTCTCGCTCACAGCAGCTGACGCGAAGAGAGACACACATATGACGTCCGTGTGACAGAAAGAGTCTTTGGTTCAACAGACGAACACTCCATCAGGCTGGCGCACACAGACTAACCACCCTCTTCGCTCCCTCACTGCGTCTACTCACTATGTGAACTACACCAACTACCATTTGCTCGTCAGCTGAACTCAACTGAGCTTCTCGCTAACTCGCCCCTCCTCTGGAGGTACCCTTGCTTTATATACATAGAGCTAACGTTCGAGGTACGTCGGTCACTGGAACCTCATGGAAATCCCCAGATATGGAAGGCTCTAGATCCGCGGGACTCATAGTTTCCACGCTCCTTGAGTCCTCCAGTGATGACGTCCACTGTAGCAGGTGTCCTGGCCAATGGGCCCCTGTGCAGCAGGAGGCAAGGCTCTGGTTCGTCGACATTACATGGGGCGGGAACTTGAATGATTGCTCCCACCCCCACCCCCAGTCCAACGCCTTTCAAAAAAATAGCAAACACTCCACTTTATGGTGAATGCCACAGTGAAGTCTTCTCTGAAGTTACTTTTTTTCAGCGATTCAGTTTATCCATTCTGATAAAATCTTGCACCGTGGTGATTCATGCAACAAAATATTTTCTGCGAAGCAAACACATTGTTAACCGACAGTGCTAATATTTAATATCCTCCACCACTCTATCAAGGTATAACAATAAATGACAACACTGACTGCTTAAGTCAATCTACTTTAATCAATTCCAGCCAGTTCCCATGTCCATACTGTGACAAATCCTTTGTCAGTAATCATGGGATATCTATTTTTGTTAGTAGGTTCCACCCTGATATTCACCAAACCATCCACGTTGAGAGAAAATAGCAAATTTTGTGCAGCCAATGGATGAAGATTGAGGTAAATTCTAATGCTATCGACTGGACAGTAGAGGTACTGCACCTTTCCCCTGTCCCAGATGTCCTAGCTCAGCGGAGACGCTGCGTGTTGCGTCCGAAAAACTCAAGTCTAACAAGCTTATAATACAAGATTGGGACAGGATCTAGAATACATATTCGTGAATGAGAACTCAGCAATATAAAAGAGGTAAAATCATAATTTATTCCGTCTAAAACGTAAAGCTCAAATTCAAACAAAAACTAAAGCCCAATAAAAACTCCAAATTATATACAACAGAGAAATTTACGATATAAAATTCAACACTAAAGGTCGTTCAAAACATCCGGATCAAGAACCCGGGCATATAAAGTTCAATAACTTCGGAAACATGAAATCTACCCATTGTGACGGAGATCGAGATAAGTAGACTGTGATTAGCCTGCAGGCTGCCATTAAGAACAGTCTCTTCCATGATTACATAATGATCAATTGAAATATTGCCCTAAGTACACTAATTCCAAATTTGTCGGATATAAACATAATAAAAAACACTTTGTTTGGAACTGGCCCGAAGTTTATCTCACCAAAAGAGCACTGATTCTAATACACAATATCTGGATCGTGGGCATAGACAGAGGTTTGGAAACCTTTGCAATCAAACAACAGCCAACGGACTGTAGAACACAAATCAACAAAATAATTGACAACACTATCACACATAAGACACATATGAACAAAGAACACAAATAAACCACATCTGAAAAAGAAGGACATCAATTGTACTCTTTCATCATCGGACTGAGGGGCAGTCACACTGAGGATCTGCGGAGTTCTCGTAAATAATCAGAATCACATTACACAAGCTATTCTCCGCTACATGTTCTCAAACAGGTAGTTAGCGAGTTGGCACGGGAAGAAACAATCACAACCTTGGTCTGCGTGGCTCAAGCAATCCCCAAATATGATCCTTTAAAGTTAACGGGACAATGCGTAAACTTTCACTCAAGGCCTCCAGCGGGATAAAAACATTCTTAGCTCCTTACATGGGAGACAAAATGTGCCCGGTGGAATGATCATCTCTGCTTATAGGTCCTGAAATATATCATTCATTATAACATGGTCTGGGGTATACACTCTCACAAACCAGGTACAACTCATTACGTCAGCCACAGTACGATTTCCAATTCTAGGCCACAACACAATAATCATGGCTCATCACAGCCTCATATTCAGTAGTCCCTGGTTCAAATCTGGACTGCAGAGAAGGTTTGCCTGCCACATTTTATAAATGACCCTCACTAAATTCAACGATGCAGATAGCACATTTCGAAGTTCCCGTCCGATCCTCAGGAGGTCCTGTGCCCTCCAATTTGCATAGAAGACTTTGACATCGCTTATACCATAGTGTCTGCATGACACGAGTAAACAACATATAGCTCATATCCCAAGTCCAAATAACACTGAAATAAAACTGGAGTATAGCATGCATCCAGCGCTAAACGTTATATCATCAAGGGTTATGAATTTCATGTTGTTGGTCTGTATTGAACTGAGAATAACATATGAATAGTAACACAGTAAAGGTTTCCACCTATTCAATACTAATATGTATTTACAAGATTATAAATTACATGGAACTAGTTTCAACCCACCTAGGGGTCATCATCAGCCATATTAAAGCATACATAAGTTTTTTGTCGAATCCAAAAACATGTTATTTTTAATTGTAATGATTTATAAAGTGAAGTGTGGTAATGAGATGAGAAATGTTAGTATGGTACAGGTGAGTAGTAATTAATAATAATATGAGAAATATATATACAAAGAAGTTAGGAACAAAGTACAAGTGGTGTAAAAATATAAACTCATGGATATCAGTAGTCCTCGTACTAAAGAATACAATGTAAAATAATACATATAAACATATATACAAGTATGTACAAAGTCTGGAGAGTAAAAAGTGATACTCTTTTAATGCCGAGTCGGCTTGACACTGATCAGCTTAAGCATAGAATTAGGCATTTGGTGTATTAAAGCTGTGTTGACCGGCTGCGTTGTTGTTGTTGGACGTGAAGTTATTTTTGAATTTCTGGTTAAGAAGAAGGTGGATACTGCGCGTGGATGTATTAATTCTCAGTTCTTAGCAGAAACCAAATTGGACTTGTTAAAATGGAGAAAGCCGGTAAAAACAAAAAAAACAAAAAAACGGAGATAGGAAAAGGTTAACATAAAGTGAAAGGACGCTTACCTCGCGCTGCGGTGTGTGTAGTATAGCTGATGGTGTGCGACTGGTGGCGGGAAGTGAAATGTGGGCAGAGAGGAGGGAAGGCGCGTGCGGGTTAGGAAGAGTGGGCGTGGCTAGGGGCGGGGTGTGGGTGGGAGCCTTAAGGCAGGGCTGAAGGGTGCGGGAGAAAGGGTAATTGTCTCGGAAAAGTACCTTTGATTAGACTTAGGATTGAGTTTTGGTTGGCTGCATTATTGTTTCTGAGGAAAGTGATGAATAGATCGAAGAGTATGTTGGGTTTCTCTGAGATTTCATTGAGATTGTGACTGGCGTTGAAGTATTGGTCTAGGTGTATGTAGTAATTTTCCATTATGTTGAGTGAAGGGCCCTTGTTTGCTAATTCGAGGATGTCCATGTCCTGTTCGATATTGGTGAAATTATGGTTATAATCATGCATGTGTTGGCCGATGGCTGAAAACCTGTTGTATTTTATTGCGTTAGTGTGTTCGTGGTATCTGGTATTGAAGTTTCTTCCGGTTTGTCTGATGTAGGATTTTTCACAGGTGTTGCATTTGATCCTATACACTCCTGATTTTAAAAAACTGCCGGTCTTGTTGATGTGTGAAGTATTGTGTAAAACGTTTGTGTTATTATTGTTGGCTTTGAAGGCTATTTTAACGCCTTGTTTCTTGAAGATATTGGTTAGCTTGTAGATATCATTGTTGAACGTGAAGGTGGAAAATGTTAGAGGTTTAGTTACTTCTTTTTTGAGGGTAGTTTTAGGGCAATGTTTGTGTTTATTGATTATCCTTTCTATAAAATTATTGCCGAAGCCGTTGAATTTTGCCATTCCACGGATTGTGTTAAGTTCGTTCTTTAGATCTTTCTTGGACATAGGTATGCTGAAGGCTCGGTGAACTAGGTTATTGTTATATACATAACTCGCAAGATACTCGTGCTTTGCTACAGCTTTAAAATGAAATTTATTATTCAAAGTTTTACATTTTGGAGAGTCCACTGTCAGCTGAGCCTGTAAAATACGTCCTCAGTTCATACTGCATCCGCTCAAAACCTGAGTCCCAACCAGTATTTATCTCAGGGGTGTTACGGTTCGAATCTAATGCAAATAATAAACAACAAAAAAATATGAAGACATGGAATCTTCAATTAAATATATGAACACCATCTGATTACTACTACAGGGTTGAATGGGGCACTCAAACTATTAACTTTAAGGCTCATAATAAAAAAAAAAAATTATATTAAAACAGATCAAAGATCTGGAGGCTCCGTCCTAGGAAAGGGGATGGATACTTTAAAAGGTCACCAAGGGTTTATTATTCTACAAGAACAAGAACTTGGAAATGTTTCCTTGCAAATGCTTAAAGAGCATTTTATTTAAATTATCTTCTGGAACATACACAAAATTTTATTGGTCCTTATTTTGCCTATAATTTGGCAAATCATTCCTGAAAATTTGCGTAATAAATTTGACACTGTTGACCACTCATCCACTTGGGTGGTTGAACCGTTGATTGCCGAGGGTTAAAACACGCCCCTCGTGACAATACCACGACCAATTCTGGTTGAGACCAATTACCTGTTGGCAAGGTGGGCGCGATCACATGAATTATGCCATCACCTCCACCTTTATTGAGATGAGACCAACCCGGAATAGTACAATACTATCCCCGGGTTCCTAACCCTAGATATGCTATCATTAACTGAAGGAAACAACAAAGAGATTCTAACCTAAACCTCTAGATGGAGGGATTTGCCATCACATTTAACATCATAAACTTAGCTTATTATTTACAATAACTTGATATTATTACGTCATTTCACCAGCTGAATTCCCTAGTCTGTGTCAACATCATCATCTGAAATAATCCATTATAAGATTGATTTATTTTATTATTATTATTATTATTATTATTATTATTATTATTATTATTATTATTATTATTATTATTATTATTATTATTATTATTATTATTATTATCATCATCAGTGGACAGTCAAAGATAAGGGTAGGATTTTCAACCTGTTCAATACTATAAAAAATGTGAAATAATTAAAATGTCACGTTTTTATTAACATTTTTAGGTACTGGTTTCGGCATTGTATATGCCATCATCAGCTTAGGATGAAGTAACAAGGACATTCAGCTAGTTACATTAGAATATTTATGATATATGTATGTACAAACATAAACCAACTAAAATACCATTGTAATTTACAATTGTGTTATATCATAAAACATTTGGATAGTTGAAAAACAAATACCTCCTAAGTACCTCCTTATTATGTTCTAGAAAAGACATAAAATGTTCTATATACAGTTCAGTACATTTCTATCTCGTGGCATAGTTAAATGCTTGTAACTGTGCATAAAATTAATAGTAGCACCAAGTTTCATATAAAATCTCCTTTTTTAATATCTGAACAACTGTTAAAAATAAGACTACTGACCTTGGAACGATATATAAAACTTTTTAAACATTATGTCATGAGAGATCTTAGCAAGGATACACTATCATCTAATTTTGTTCTAGAGTATTGACATACAATATAAATGGGTAGAAGACCATTCTGTTGCCCAAATTTTTGTAAAAAACAGTTCCTCATGGGTCATCAATGAGACATCATATATTGGTTAGATTGTTTAGTGTCATATTAAGAACTTTCACGGCATATATCTTGCATGGATTTTACTGAAATAGCTTCACTTAGTAGTGAGTACAATAGTTTTAAAACTATATTTCAGTATTATGTTCAATAATGCGAGGTGAACTTGAGGCCGCAAGTTGACAGGCGAGATTTCATGAAAAACAGTGTTTTCAGGTGGATAAACGTAACTCTGGAAAAATCTTGAATCAAATGGTCCTCAAGCACCATGTTCACCAGTGAGGAGTTAAAGTGGAACTTGGGGTGCTACTGTTAATTTTATGCACAGTTACAAGCACTTAACTACGCCAGGAGATAGAAATGTACAGAAATGTAAAAAGAACATTTTATGTCTTTTCTAGAACTTTATAAGGAGGTATTTAGGAGGTATTTGATTTTCAACTATCCAAATGTTTTATGATATAACACAATTGTAAATTACAATGGTATTTTAGTAGGTTTATGTTTGTACATACATATATCATAAATATTCTAATGTAACTAGCTGAATGTCCATGTTACTTCATCCTAGGCTGATGATGGCATATACAATGCCGAAACCGGTACCTAAAAATGTTAATAAAAATGTGACGTTTTAATTATTTCACATTTTTTATAGTATTGAACAGGTGGAAAATCCTACCCTTATCTTTCACTGTAAATCTCGTTTCAATACGGACCAATAATGAAATTTTTGGCGTTAAATCATCAGTGGAGATCATTATTATATTAACCTATAATCATCATTGTTTTAGTAGTTTAATTTCATATTTCACCATTATTATTCTCAGAAATAATATTGTAAGTTCTTCTTCTTATGCCCCTTCAAATTATTATTATTATTATTATTATTATTATTATTATTATAAATCATTGTCAATTGTTTCACAGTAGATAACCATTATTATTATTAATATGTAACCTTCACGGTTCTGATCCTGTTTGGCACTAAGTGATCAGTTAATTCACGATTTACTTGGAATACAGGGTAATTCAAATGATTGACCCGATTTCATAAATTTATTCTGCGAAATCTAATAAACATATCGTAATGTGAGACATGTGCTAAGAACGATAAACTCTCAGTTTTTTCAGTCATATCACAAGTGTTCTATGTGAGCACCTCACGTAACACAACCTACATCAAGCCAATAGTATATCTCCTGCCAAACCTTATGTAGTGTGTCACAGACAATCTCTGCGATGGCTGCTGTGATCCGGGCACGAATGGTAGTGGAAGAGGTGGTACGTAAAGATGATCCTTTATGAAACACCACATGGGGTTAAATCGGGGGAACGTGGTGGCCAGCGAATGAGAGTTCGATCCTTCTGAGATGCACGACCTATCCAGTGTTGTACCAGTGTCTTGTTGAGATGGTTCCGATCGTTGCCTTGGTAATATGAAGGGGCACCATCCAGTTGAAGGATGAAATCTGCACTATCGTCTTCAAGTTCTGTCAGAAGCCATTGTTGCAGCATATCAAGAAAAACATCTGTCACAGTATGTTCAATGAAGAAAAAGGGTCCATAAACTTTCTCATGGGAAATGGCACAAAACACATTCACCTTGGGAGAATCGCGTTGGTGTTCCACAACTTGATGGGGATTAGAAGTTCCACAGATCCTTACGTTGTGTCTATTCACAGTCCCAGAAAGGTGAAAAGTCGCTTCATCACTGAAAATTACCCTTTCAGAGAACCCATCCTCTTCCATTAATGTGAGAAAATCAGCACAGAAGGACGCTTGAGCAGCATAATCAGAGTCTTTTAAGGCCTGCACCAGTTGCAAGCGGTAGGGTTTCATTCGTAAATGTTTCCGCAGAATGCGCCAAACAGTTGCCTGTGGAAGTTCAAATCGTCCAGTAGGTGGACTTCTGCGGACTCCACACTAAACTGGCACGAACACATTCCACTGTCACTTTCCCAGTCGAAGGACAGCCAGTTGACTTTCGCTTACAGATGCAGCCCGTGTCTCTGAATTTTGCATACCACACACAAATGGCTTTTCCAGTAGGTGGGTCTCTTCCATACCTGGTACGGAAATGCCACTGAACACTAATCACAGACTTGTTTACATGGTAAACAAGCACACAGAACGACTTCTGCTCTCCAGCCACAGCCATTTTCTTTACTCGCTTTCTGCGCGCTCGTAATGGCTGAAAATGAAACCATGTGGGATGAAATCTAAACTCAACTCAACTTTGAGAGTTTGCCTTTATTTGCGCATGTCTCACAGTATGATATTTTAATTAGATTTCATAGAATAAAATTATGAAATCGGGTCCATCATTTTGAATTGCCCTGTATTATTATTAATTTTAAATTTTACTTTCCCATCTTTAGAATTTAGTCATATGTTAAATCCCATATGAACAACCAAGATCCGATTTCACATCAGTCGGGACACAATACCGGTATTCGAACCGCAACCTTACTTCATTTCGTACTGTCATTAATTTATGGGGACACCATATTATCCCAAGACAAATCTCAAAACTCATGACACCTTGCGGCTGGGAATGTCCAGCCAGTCCCTGTGAGTGCTAAATTATTCCTTCCTTCTCATTTGAAGTCCATTTATTCCACTGGAACTCTTCAAAACATTTTATGTATTGATCCTCGGTGCGTGGACTCTTCTGCCACTCATAACACCGGAATCGGCATATAACATTGACGTAGGCCTCAGGATTCATATATTTTATCATCAACATCAGTACAACTCAATTTAATCTCGTGCCGGATTTTTGTCTCCCTCGACTTCCTAAAAAAAATGGGCTTAACCCACTCCGGGCCTTCAACATAGCATGTCCATCATTTACAAGTGCCTCTATCACTTGTAAACCATGTTACTATGATTATAATGGAGTCCAAAAACGTTAAATCAACAATTTTTATAAAAATCAAATTTACTACTTGAATTAAAGGGTTCCATGTGCCACATGTTTCAACATTTAAATTACTTTAACTTGCAATCGTTCTATAAAACTAGGCCCATGTCTTATTCACAAAGCATTATTATTAAATGCTCATTTAGACATAACCCATGTCCATTTATCACTCCGATACTTCTAATGATTATTATTATTGCTGTCCACTGGCGAAACTTCGTGGCACACATAATCATTGCTATTTACATTCAAAACAATCGGACATCAATCTTGTCCTATAATATTGAAACTATCTGGCAACCCACTACCAGGGGATAATCGTACAACATGCCTTAATATCTACAAAATTTATGAGAAGCTGACCTAAGACAGGCAAACACATCTGGAGCACTTCTAAAATGAATCTTAATTTATCTTTAAGTGAATCATGCTCCTTCATAATTAATAATGAACACATCAAACACTTGAAACACAAAACCAACCCTAATCTACTCTACTAAATTACACAACAATAAAAAGAGTGCTTGATACAATTATTTACGTATCAATTTGTCCCTTTGTCTATCTGAATTGGACGAGTCAGGAAGCAGCTCGTTTAACGTTCAAGTTACTGTAATTACAGAATATGATTCTCCTGTTTATATTAGCAAATCTACATAATTAAATTGATTTGGTACTCATCCCTGCCTGTAGTTCGCTGAACCAGACAAGGAGCACGTGGCCCGTCCAGTTAAGCACGCCATTTTGCTGATCTCCATGCCAGCATGTAGAGGTAATCCTTTACACTTATCAATATGACACATTTAAAATTGTAGAAAAACAAATTAAAATTAACACCTGGAATATTTGACACTATAATTTTAACAAAGGAATTTTTACACAGCTGGCCTTTTATCTGACCCACTTAATGTAAACATACATTGTTCTTTCCTTCTCGGCACTAAGGAACTCATGATACACCGGTATCACCTTCATTGGCTTGGTGCGCACTTAAGTTTCGAACCCGCCACTTCCATGAATGTTCGCGTTTTGCCAGTTTACGTTCACTTGGCTAACCAGGTATCAGTTTCTAATTGACTGTTCACTGGCATCTAATTATGCCGAACACCCGTGACCATTCTCGCTTAATATGCACTGTTCCCAAGATGTATCACTCCTTCCCGTAGGTTTATATTTAATTTGTTCCGTAAATGTTTATATATTTCTATTGATTTTTCGGTAGGCAACTACCCAACATTCTCCGGTATTTAAACTCATGATACTGTTGAATGTTCGAATCCGTCACACGTACTACTTCATGTACTGGATCACTGTGCTTAACGAGCGTAGTAACGGGTCGAATAAACTTTCCAGATTGTGTACATGCACTGATGTAGTGACTGTTCTAATAATTTTCGGAGTGATTACACACGCTGACATGGTAACTGCTCGACGAACTTTTACCAATGTCTCTTCAGTCGCCCTGACCTGGTATTTAAGTGAGTTCATCCCGTCCAAGTTCACGTGAGGTCACATTAGAGTGAGCAGTGTTACGATATCCGCTACTGCTACGTATATTTCCTACCTTCGCATGCTGGTTTTCGCCGATCACGCCACCACTGCTTCACTCACTCTTCTGTTATGCTCACCTGTCGTCCGTCTACTCTGTTCATCACGTGATTCTGATGTCATCTTCTTCTCCACGCACCGCCTTCTCCGCCTGTGTGTGTGCTTGCGCTTACCTCTATTGAACACGTGATTATAACGTTTCTGGAATATGCTGGCTTTCAACTTCTCTATTCTTCGCGATGTTTCTCCACGACTATATAATCTCGCTCCACCGCTCTAAAAATTGAGTCTGGCTTCATTACAGAGTGGTGGAAGCACCCATACAACTACTACGTTCTATATTGTCATTTACCATCTGGACTGTTATTTTCTTCAGGTTATCTGGTGAGCAAGTTTTATTTTGACATTAAATTATTCATTGGGCCATCTGAAAAAAAAAAAAAAAAAAACCACCATACTGTACTGAGGGAAGCTCTGCTATTGTACAGTTTTAAGGGTGTTCAGATATAATACTGTTGTGAGGGTGTTCAGATATCATACAGATACACTCAGCTATCGTCGTAGGTTCGTACGATGCAGAGATAAAATAGTATACTGTAATAGTTGATATATATATTTGCTCAAGCATACATGGGGTAGAAGAAGCAGCACAATATAAAAATAATAACAATAATAATAATAATAATAATAATAATAATAATAATAATAATAATAATAAAATAGCACAGAATTCGCGCAGTGATAAGGAATTAGACCAAGAGAAAATAACAGGAACAAGAAGAAAATCTCAAACTTAACAAAGTAAATAAGATATATATTTAACAAAAAATAAAATGGTGAACATTTCTCAACAAGATAGTAAATCGCAGACAAGAGTTTGCTAGACAGTGAAATATATAGAGGAAACTTCAGAAGACAAGGAAAATGTGCCACATTTACAATATAGATACTTAGAAATACATCAAAACTGTATGAATAAGTATTAAGCGTACAATGAAGAGTAATAATATTCAAAATAAAGGAAGCAACCTGAAAGAAGATGCGAAAAGAAGGGAAAGGGGAATGGAAGTAGGGATCAAACTGGGGAAGGGATTCTCTTCGCCGGGTGTAGCTACGCTGCAAAACGTGTTGTTATTATTATTATTATTATTATTATTATTATTATTATTATTATTATTATTATTATTATTATTATTATTATTATTATTATTATTATTATAGCAAAAAGTAGCGTTGGTCCAAGGATGCAGATAATGTGATTTCAAAATTCCATTGTCCATAGTACTGTTCATGTTTGAAAGGTATTAATCAAAATAATGTCCTGCATATATATTTTGATGCCGTAATAAGCTGGCGAAAGTAAAGTTCAAGTGGGGCAGATGGCCCGATGAAGAATTTAATGTCAAAATAACATTGTGATAAAACTTGCTCAGTGGATAACCTGAAGAAATAACAGTCCAGATGGTAAATGACAATATGGAGCGTAGTAGTTGTATGGGTGTTCCACCACTCTGTAATGAAGGCAGACTCAATTTTTAGAGCGGTGGAGCGAGATTATATAGTCGTAGAGAAACGTCGAGAAAAATAGAGAAGTTGAAAGCCAGCATATTCCAGAAACGTCATAATCACGTGTTCAATAGAGGTAAGCGCAAGCACACACACAGGCGGAGAAGTCAGTGCATGGAGAAGAAGATGACATCAGAATCACGTGATGAACAGAGTAGACAGACGACAGGTGAGCATAACAGAAGAGTGAGTGAAGCAGTGGTGGCGTGATCGGCGAAAACCAGCCTGCAAAGGTAGGAAATATACTTAGCAGTAGTGGAGATTGTAACATATTCCCCACGTGCTGGCGAAAGCGGAGCGTCGATGATGATGCAGAGACGATAGCGTAGCGGTCTTCACAAGGGGCGCCAACTCGGAAGAGCGAAGATCGTGCACTAGATGGAGAAAGCAGACTGGCGAGAATTGGTGTACCCAAACGAAGAAAAAAAAGGGGAGGGGAGAAAAGGGTGGGGGAAGAAAGAAGGGTGAGGAAGGTGATGAGATGGACCGGTCCTAAGAGAGAAAAAAAAAGAAGGAAAGCAAAAGGAAGGGAAGGAGACAAATAGAGCGATGATAGAAACATTGCATAAGTTGTACAATATAAGGTATACAATATAAAAAATATGTATGTGGCACAAAATACCATATATATATATAATTAAGAATTCGTAGGTTTCCATAATAAATTCCATGAGGGCAAAATGATAAAAGAAAAGTAAATGTTTAGGCTCTCATGGGGAGTCCGGGTCGAAACGGAGTGGTGGAGACCAGAATCTGATGAGCAAGAGATATACTAGAAAAAGGTCCGAAACTCAAGGACCCAAAAATAAAAGGAAACATTAAATAACCGAACAGTACTAGGTCCAAAAAATGAGCCCCATGAAAAAGGGGTGGTTGAAAAAAAACAAACACACCGGGAAGGAAATCTTTCGCCAGAAAAAGAAGGGAAGGGGGACAGGAGGGAAAGAGAGAGGTCAGAAGACAGCGTAGAATCCGTAGTGGAAGAAGAATTATGAGAAAGTAAATCATAAGTAACGAAAGGGTTTGGAGCCGAGAAATTAAGAGGATTGGAAGAAGTGTCGGGATTGATAAGGAGAAAAATTGTCTGAAAAGTAAGCCGTGGTAAGAAGACAAGGAAAAAAAAGCCCAAGACGATACCAAAAATAAAAATAAAAGAAGAGACGGGAATCGAACCAGGGTTACTCTGCTACCATACTGTACTGAGGGAAGCTCTGCTATCGTACAGTTGTAAGGGTGTTCAGATATAATACTGTTGTGAGGGTGTTCAGATATCATACAGATACCCTCAGCTATCGTCGTAGGTACATACGATGCAGAGATAAAATAGTATACTGTAATAGCTGATATATATATAGCTCAAGCATACATGGGTTAGAAGAAGCAGCATGATATAATAATAATAATAATAATAATAATAATAATAATAATAATAATAATAATAATAATAATAATAATAATAATAATTTACGGCAGAGCAATTCCAGTTTTCTTATTTGACTACATGCACGGTGGCTTGAACTTGGGGTCAGCTAATGTGATTATATGATTCTTGCCCAAATTCAACTCATTTCGATTGCTGATCCTGATTACGAATCTGTATTCAGTTTTTCTTTATAAATTCTATATGTGAAGTTACTTTTTATAGCGCCTCCTATAATATGATGGTTTGAATGCCTCTCCCCGGCAAATTTTACTATTGATCCATAGCTAAGCAGGAGTTTAAAATCTCCTGTAATTCTTACTTCTACCAACTGCACGCTTCAAACCCGTCTCCAGCCTTGGATTTCCCATGGCGTCATTTCCAAGAATTTTGCACACCGTAATTTCCTTGTTCTAAATATCACTTGGCCCTCAGGCTCAGGATTTTCCGGTGACTCGGAAATAACCATCCCCTTCTCTTTCCAAATTGGCAATAATTCCTGGTATACTAATTTTGCTGGCTGTTGTGTTTCATAATCTCTAGTGGTGTCCGACTCGTTGGCTGAACGGTCAGCGTACTGCCCTTCGGTTCAGAGGGTCCCAGGTTCGATTCCCGGCCGGGTCGGGGATTTTAACCTTAATTGGTTAATTCCAATGGCACGGGGGCTGGGTGTATGTGTTGTATTCATCATCATTTCATCCTCATCACGACGCGCAGGTCGCCTACAGGAGTCAAATAGAAAGACCTGCACCTGGCGAGCCAAACCCGTCCTGGGATATCCCAGCACTAAAGGCCATACAACATTTCATCTCTAGTGGAGACAGAAGTCTGTGTAGGTTTCACAATACCTTCCCAAATGGCCAGTGGGCCCACAGTGTACAAATGTAAGATATTCTGGCACAGCAAATATGAAATATATTCTTTTTATAATTAATTCTAATTGAATGATGCAACTGACCCCCTACCAAGGTACAGTATGTCAAATGTTTTGGGGGGAATGATTATTTATTTTATAACCTACCACTTACTTGAACCCCGTACAGAAGAATTTGATTGTTTTATACCATATCTGATTTAACATCTAGGACATAAAAGCGACCAACCTGTGAAATTTTGATTTTGTACATCTGACAGTAATGTAGGAATGGATGCTTTCTTAAGGGGTGGATGTTTCAAAATATTTATTAACATCTAGAGTATAAAGACAACCCTTCATAAAAAAAGTTATGTTCATCCTTGAAACGGTTTCAGAAGAATGGATATTGTGTTTACCAAACTCGATAGCTGCATTCGCTTAAGTGCGTCCATATCCAGTATTTGGGAGATAGTGGGCTTGAATCCCACTGTCACCGGGCGAGTTGGCGGTGCGCGTAGAGGCGCGCGGCTGTGAGCTTGCATCCGGGAGATCGTAGGTTCGAGCCCCACTATCGGCAGTCCTGAAGATGGTTTTCCGTGGTTTCCCATTTTCACAGCAGGCAAATGCTGGGGCTGTACCTTAATTAAGGCCACGGCCGCTTCCTTCCAACTCCTAGGCCTTTCCTATCCCATCGTCGCCATAAGACCTATCTGTGTCGGTGCGACGTAAAGCCCCTAACAAAAAAAAAAAGAATCCCACTGTCGGCACCCCTGAAGACGTTTTTCCATGGTTTCCTATTTTCACACCAGGTAAGTGCTTGGACTGTACCGTAATTAAGGCCACGGACGCTTCCTTCCTGCTCCGAGCTCTTTCCTATCCCATCATCGCCATAAGACCTATCTGTGTCGGTGCGACGTAAAGCAGCTTGCAAAAAAAACCACAAGATATTGTGTTTTTGAGAGTCAACTACCATCTAAACCTCATAGGGGAGAAATGTTTTGAAGTATATGTTATTTTACACCCAGGACATAAAAGAAACCCTTCTCATAAAATTACAACTTTGTACGCCAAACGGGTTTGGAGGGATGAATAATTTAGTGTACGGAGCTAAGCTCATTTGACACTTTAGGAGTTGAACGTTTAAAAATATTTCTTATTTCACACCTAGGATTTAAAATATATACTGCTACTTGGAATTTGTCTTCATACGTTAAAGCGTTTCAGAGGAAGGAATTAATATACACTGACTGACAGTGACAATGCAAAACCAAGGAGGAGTGGTTCGAAAGGGATGAAAGTTGGGGAAAAAACAGAGACGGCACGGACGAATAATTGATGTTTATTTCAAACCGATATGCAGGTTACACAATGCACACGGCATCGACTCAGTAGGATGTAGGACCACCGCGAGCGGCGATGCACGCAGAAACACATCGAGGTACAGAGTCAATAAGAGTGTGGATGGTGTCCTGAGGGATGGTTCTCCATTCTCTGTCAACCATTTGCCACAGTTGGTCGTCCGTACGAGGCTGGGGCAGAGTTTGCAAACGGCGTCCAATGAGATCCCACACGTGTTCGATTGGTGAGAGATCCGGAGAGTACGCTGGCCACGGAAGCATCTGTACACCTCGTAGAGCCTGTTGGGAGATGCGAGCAGTGTGTGGGTGGGCATTATCCTGCTGAAACAGAGCATTGGGCAGCCCCTGAAGCTACGGGAGTGCCATCGGCCGCAGCACATGCTGCACGTAGCGGTGGGCATTTAACGTGCCTTGAATACGCACTAGAGGTGACGTGGAATCATACGCAATAGCGCCCCAAACCATGATGCCGCGTTGTCTAGCGGTAGGGCGCTCCACAGTTACTGCCGGATTTGACCTTTCTCCACGCCGACGCCACACTCGTTTGCGGTGACTATCACTGACAGAACAGAAGCGTGACTCATCGGAGAACATGACGTTCCGCCATTCCCTCATCCAAGTCGCTCTAGCCCGGCACCATGCCAGGCGTGCACGTCTATGCTGTGGAGTCAATGGTAGTCTTCTGAGCGGACGCCAGGAGTGCAGGCCTCCTTCAACCAATCGACGGGAAATTGTTCTGGTCGATATTGGAACAGCCATGGTGTCTTGCACATGCTGAAGAATGGCGGTTGATGTGGCGTGCGGGGCTGCCACCGCTTGGCGGCGGATGCGCCGATCCTCGCGTGCTGACGTCACTCGGGCTGCGCCTGGACCCCTCGCACGTGTCACATGTCCCTGCGCCAACCATCTTCGCCACAGGCGCTGCACCGTGGACACATCCCTATGGGTATCGGCTGCGATTTGACGAAGCGACCAACCTGCCCTTCTCAGCCCGATCACCATACCCCTCGTAAAGTCGTCTGTCTGCTGGAAATGCCTCCGTTGACGGCGGCCTGGCATTCTTAGCTATACACGTGTCCTGTGGCACACGACAACACGTTCTACAATGACTGTCGGCTGAGAAATCACAGTACGAAGTGGGCCATTCGCCAATGCCGTGTCCCATTTATCGTTCGCTACGTGCGCAGCACAGCGGCGCATTTCACATCATGAGCATACCTCAGTGACGTCAGTCTACCCTGCAATTGGCATAAAGTTCTGACCACTCCTTCTTGGTGTTGCATTTGCTCTGTCAGTCAGTGTATTTGTTTCCGGATCTTATCACCCATTTAACTCTCTGGAGGGTTAAATTTGTTTTGAAACCTGTTATTTAACACCTAGGATATCATTTGACATTTTAACCTCGTAATTCAAACAGTTTATTATAAACGTATATATTTGTCACCATTCCTCTTCCCCCAGTCAAAACCATGTAAGGGGTGTATTGTTTCAAGTCCACTTCTTATTTGTGTCATCTTGAAAATAATTAAACTCCTTCAGTTCTTTCCCTCCCCCCCAAAACATGTGATTTTCTTTATTTTTAAAGGAGATTCCAAATATCAATTTTCACGTCCGTAACATCCATCACTTTTGTGATATAAGTATCCTCATACAAAGAATTAAACTTATTTTTCAATTCAGTTACCCTCCCTTAATTGGATTTTCCAAAAACATAAGAATGCGTATTTCTTTATTTTTAAAAGGAGATTCCAAATACCAATTTTTGGTTCTGTAACTTCCTCAGATTTTGAGATACCAGTATCCTAATAAAAATAATCCATCCCTTCTTTCAGTCCTTTTAACCCCCCCCCCTCCCTCCAGCTAATTTTTCCGAAAACAATAAAGTATGTCTTACTTTATATTTATAAGAAATTAAAATTACCAATTTTCACATCTGAATCATGTTATGTTTTTGAAATATACTCATTTAAAAAATTCATCCCTTTTGTCAGTCGTGTTCACCTCCTCCTGTTAAGTAGGTTATACAAAAACAAAATAATACGTGTTTTTTAAGGGAGCTTGCATATAACACTTTTCATGATTGTAACATCTTCAGTTTTTGAGATATAAGTATCCTCAAAAAGGTATTCAACCACTTTCTCACTTCTTTTCACCCCCTTAAGAGGATTTTTTGAAAAAAAAAAGTTTCTTTATTTTTAAAGGAGATTCCAAATACCAATTTTTATTTCTGTAACATCTTCAGTTTTTGAGTTCACTTCTGTTCACCAACCCCACCCCCTTAAGTGGATTTTCCAAAAACAAAAAGTACGTGTTTATTTTTAAAGGATATTCCAAATACCAATTTTTATGTCTGTAACATCTTCAGTTTTTGAGATATAAGTATCCACATGAAAGGTATTCAACCCTTTTTCACCCCCTTAACAGCATTTTCGGAAAAAAAAAAAGATACGTATTTCTTTATTTTTAAAGGAGATTCCAAATACCAATGTTCATGTCTTTGAATTGTTCCATTTTCAAGATATAGGTACACTCATTTTTTGAATTCACCCCCTTAGTGACGGAATATCAAAAAATCCTCCCAAAGAGACCACCTACATTGTAATATAAATGTATCCCCAAAATTTCATTTCTTTCTGACCAGTAGTTTATGCTTGGTAATGATGAATCTGTCTGTCAGGGCAAGTTATTTTATATGTATAGATAAATGGAAACAAACCAATGCCACTGTGGCTTACATTACAATTACTATTTACATTTAATGAAAAGGCCACATATGAATCTGATCACTACATTTCATGCATATAAACAGTTAAAATCATTTTTATCTCTATTATGTCTGGCTCCATGGCTAAATGGTTAGCATGCTAGCATTTGGTCTGCAGGGTCCCGGGTTCGATTCCCGACTGGGTTGGGGTTTTTAACCTTCATTGGTTAATTCCAATGGCTCAGGGGTAGGTGTTTGTGTTGTCCTCAACATTCCTGCAACTCACACACCACACATAACACTATTCTCCACCACAACACGCAGTTACCAACGCTTGGCAGATGCCGCCCACCTTCATCGGAGGATCTGGCTTAAGGGGGCGGGCCCCTAGCTAGAAATAGCCACACAAAATTGAAATCTCTGTTATAAATAGGCACATTTCACGTGTCTGAAATTATTGAACTTGGATATGCCCGGGTTCTTGACTCGTATACTTTGAACGACCTTTAGTATCAAATTTCACATTGAAAATTTTCTTTGTTGTATATAATTTAGAGTTTTCATTGGGGGTTAGTTTTTGTTTGAAATTGAACTTTGTTTTAGATGGAATAAATTATGCTTTTACCTCCTTTATCTTGCTGAGTTCTCGTTAACAATTCTAGAACCTGTCCTGATCTTGTATGATAATTATGTTGGACATATGTGTTTTTCGGATGCACCGCAGAGCATCTCCGCTGAGCTAGGTCATCTAGGACAGGGGTAAGGTGCAATACGAAGTTCCATAGCATTCAAATGTAATGACCTTCTCGAGTTGAAGATTAAATTTGCCAGTGATCTTGACATCACATAATTCAGTCAAGATGTAAACTATCTTCTGATATTTTTGACCCATGCATTAACTGTTCTTCCCAGTCCTAAGCATCCAGCTATTAAACACTATGAGGCATGGCAGAATGAAAGAAATATAAATGTTAGGCGTAAATATGCAACCAGTTCTAATCCAGAAAGAGCAAGAAAGAGGGACTGAGAAAAATGCTGTAAAAATGGCAAATACCAATATCAGTATTGTACTCTATGGTGCAAAGCAATCAGGTTAGTAACTGAGCCACGAACGACTAGTGTACAAAGCTTAATTTTTGCATTTCTCAAATGTAATGTACTGTAATGTACTGTAATGTACTCCATTGTACTGTAACGTTATCGTAAATAATACTTTAAGACATGAATATACCTGCCTTGTAATCGAAGCATAAAGGCTCGAATTAGATGAGTTGTGATGCAAGTGTAATAGACTAATATAACTTCAAACAATATGCTTTAACCCAGGGGTAAATAATGGAAATAATAATGATTATTAATTACTAGCAGTTACCCGCGGCTTTGCTCGTGTCGATTTTATAATTCTATAAAAGTAATTGTTCCTCGGCACTGTACTAAGACATTACCTGAAAATCCCTAAAGTATAACAACTCACCGAAAAATAGAGTTTCATTTACCCCAGATACTTTTTGTAACTCACGTTTGAGGTATTGCCTTTTGGAGCTATGGCGACCATGCGACACAGAACTGTACATGTGAGAAACAGTCTTGTCTCAAGTCGAAGAAATATGCATTCCTTTATTTTTAAAGGAGATTCCAAATACCAATTTCCATGTCTGCAACATTTTCATTTTTTGAGATATAAGTATTCTCATAAAAAATAATTCCACTCACTTTTCAACTTCCTTTCACCTCCGTTAAGTGCCTTTTCTGAAAACAAAAACATACCTGTTCCTGTATTTTTAAAGGACTTTCCAAATACCAAGTTTTTGTCTCTAACATGTTAAGTTCTTGACATATACTGTAGATATACCAAACTAAACCAAATCGCATGGCGTAACAGCCCCAAAGGGCCATAGCCTACCAAGCGACCGCTGCTCAGGCCAAGGCCCTACAGATTATGAGGTGTTGCGTTGTCATCACAACAAGTCCTCTCGGCCGTTATTATTGGTTTTCCAGACCGGGGCAGTCATCTCACAATCAGATGGCTCCTCAACTGTAATCACGTAGGCTGAGTGGACCTCTGACCAGCCCTCAGATCCAAAAGTCCCTGACCTGGCCAGGAATCAAACCAGAGGCCTCCGGGTAAGAGGCAGGCACGCTACCACTATACCGCGGGACCAGCTGTACTGTAAATATACCGGTAATAATTTTAAAAATTCACCCGCTTTTACAATTTATTTCAGTCCCTTAAATGGATTTTCCGAATGCAAAGGAAGTTTACGGGCAAGGCGTGGGGTGAAAAACGAATTGTATTCTTTTTATGAGAATACTTTGTCTCAAAAACTAAAGATGTTACAGACATGAACATTTGCATTTTGAACCTCTTTTAAAAAAGAGAAAACATGCATTTTTGAGTGGGAGGTGATCAAATTAATGGGCGAGGCATGGGATGTAGAGCATGGGACCACCCCTATCTACAACCCAAGGGCCAATCCAGGGGAACGACCAAACCAGGAGCCAAAAAGGATGCTACAGTTCCACCTAACAGACAAAGAACGTCGATTGTGGGACCGTCAGATACCACAGTTACTCCTTGCCCGGCGATGACGCATCAACCATGAAACTGGATATTCCCCAGCGGAGCTATTCCATGGTGGATCTTACTACCAGGCCAACAAGTACTGCGACGTAACCACCCAGTCAGTAATAAGTATGGAGGGTTTCACGCAGGTCTCACACGTAAGTGGGTTGTCCCGTTGCGGTGAATAAGCAACTGGGCCATGGGGTCCACCTACTAAAGACCAATCCTCCTGCCGAGGTCCACGCATTGGAATTTCGGCGAGTCACCCAACCGCTGTGGATACAGAGGAAGCCTGGTACTGCCATGGCTCCACCTAGAGGAGAGGCTACTAATGACACAGCACAACCTGGTCATGAGGAAGTGAATGCATCAATCACCATGAAGGAAGGGGCTGGCAGCGAGACAACACCAACCCCGACACAGCACGATCCGGTCAAGAGGAGAAGGGCTCATCCAGCGACATTGAGGAAGAGAGAAGATACCATCTACGACCAATGCAAAGTCGACGAGTTTGATAGACTGTTGAAATTGTTTCAAGTTATAGGGGGTTATCAATGCAAGTGTAATAGACTAATATAACTTGGAAACAATATTATTTAACCCATGGGTAAATAATGCAAACATTTATTATTATATATATATTTATATATTGTACCGGTAACACCGCTACGACAGAAGTCCGAAGTATGTTTGTTGAACTTCGCGCGAGATGGAAGGTAGGCAGCCCGCCGAATGCAGTGACGTACCCAGCGAGTGACGTGGCCGCCGTAAGCCAGCTCTCCGCTACCATATATGGTAATGATCCAGCTCGTCCTCAAAAGTACATTTTTGAGCTAATTTATCGCTATTTTGACACTGCCAACTTAAAAGCCTTCACAATGGACATCACCTGTTCAGATTTCAAAAACATCCACCGAGTATTATAGAAGTTATAAGGGTAGATAGTACCCGAGTTCTAGACACTTCCATGCGAACGTGTATAAAAGGAAGACCACCCGACCTACGAATTCAGTGTCTGTCACTCCGCCGTCTCTGTGACACGGGTGACAAGAGAAGTCTTGTGTGTGTGTCGAACTTCTAGTTGACAGTCTGCGAAATCCAAGTTCGGTATTTCTCTAAGTGTTGTATCAGGACTTTGCCATATTCTTGAAGTGTCTGAATGGGACTTTGTTTACTGCGGACATCGTATTGGAACTTTATCATATTGAAGCATTGGGACTTTGTTTTTCTTTCGTGTGTCGTGATTGGACTTTGATATTTTCTTAAAGTGCCGTATAAGAACTTTGTTTTTTTCTGAAGCGTCTCATTGGAACTTAGTTATTTTTGCCAAGTGTCGCGATAAGACTTTATCATTTCTCAAGGTGACATACTGGAACATTGTCATCGAAACTTCATTTTCTTCGAGTGTCGTGTTGGGACTTTAACATTTCGACACGTTGGAACTTTATTTTCTTCGAGTGTCGTGTTGGGACTTTAACATTTCGACACGTTGGAACTTTATTTTCTTCGAGTGTCGTGTTGGGACTTTGACATTTCGATACGTTGGAACTTTATTTTCTTCGAGTGTCGTGTTGGGACTTTAACATTTCGGCACATTGGAACTTTGTTATTTCTACACATTGGAACTTTGTTTTTTTTCTTAAGTGCCACATAAGGACTTACTTATTCGACGACGATTGAATTTTCACGTGTGTTGTGTATCGCGTTGAACTTACGCGAACTTATATTTTTGAATCAATTTCTGGAACATTGAACTTAGGGGACATTAAACATTACGTTTAATTGTGAAATATGCAATGCTTTCCAAGTGCTGCACAGGGACTTATGTTTTGATTCTTAAAGACTGTGATAATTCGGAATACGCATATCGCATTTCCCTAAAGCCTAGAACTTTCCAGTATTTTGAGTGATCCATAATTTATGAAGTCAGACTTTTCTTTCAAATATTATTTTCTTTAATGGCTATTCACTTCGCTTATTAATGCAACAGGACAGTTTCCGAGTGCTACTTCTTCAGTTCATTGCCAATATGTTTTAAACCTTCAGAACTATGCATTTGGGACTGCAGTAACAGTAATCCTCTAGAACATCCTGACTTACAGTGAGCTTGCCTTATGAACTTGCATTTCTACCAGTACTTGTTCTTCGAGTGATTATTCTAGAACGTTTTTGCAGTAATCATAATTAAAAGGTCATATCTGTTCAGACAGTGCCCTGAATGTGTGGAGTGCTGTACAGGAAATTCAGGTGTGAATTACGTCTCGAATCGAACCCAGGAACGCGTACCAATCTTCGAGACATTCCAGAACGTCGGGACATTCCAGAACGTCGAGACTTCCAGAACGTCGAGACACTTCCAGAACCTCCAGACGTTCCAGAACCCCTCATCCGAGCAGGTGTGGTCCCTGCCCAGTCGATGTCCAGCACCATCCCAGGACTTGGAGGTACCAACCAGCCATGACATTTCCACACTGCTGTATGAAGGTGATATGAACTTGCTTTTGATGATCAATAAACTCAATTTATCAAAATAATCTCTCAATTTGATAACTATACCTCTCTCTGTACCAGCTCCAATGATAAAGCCACAACCGAGATTAAGAATCATGCTCGTTCATTTAATATCAAGCGCCTTAAAGATATGAACACATTTTTACGGGTACAATATATATATATAAAATAACAGTTTTGTCTGTACATTGCTCAGAATTTGAAAAGAATGGTATTTCTGTATCGTCCATGTCCACAGTAACAAGGAAATGCACTTTTTACCTTTCCGTAATGTCTGTCTGTCTGTCTGCCTGCCTGTCTGTCTGTCTGTCTGCCTGCCTGTCTGTCTGTATGTATGTATGTACACGCATCACCAGAAAACGGCTGAAGGGAATTTAATAAAAATCGGTATGTAAAGTCGAGGGATGAACCGCTACAATCTTGGCTATAAATTATTTTTTTCACGCTGAGTGAAATGGTAGTTTAGGGGAAGGCCTGAAATTTAATTCTCAAATATTTATATTATTAGTGCTCCTATCGATAAATATTACATAACTAAAGTTAAATAAAATTGAATTTCCGATCATTTATGTTTTATACATTTTTACCATACCAGCTATTATAACAGAGATATTCGTGAATTTGTATTTTTGTTGCCAAGTCCATTTTAACGCCGAGCCACGAGAAAAATGGGTGAACAGAATTTAATGAAAATCGGTATATAGAGTCAGGGAATTAGAAACTACAGTACAATATAAGCTATAAAAAATTGTATTCACCTTGGATGAAATTGTAGTTTACGGGAAGGCATCAAATATTTAATTTTTAAGTACCTATGTTATTGGTCCTATCGAAAAGTACTATAGAACAAAAGTTCGAGAGAATACAGTTTCCGATCATTTTATTTTATTCAGTTTTACCGTACCGACTATGATAAGAGTGGTATTTCAGACTAGGAAGAAAACTGAATGTGAAGGCCTACAATATCGATAGCTCTTAAAATTGATCAACAATAACATTATATTAACCACTGTTTGTTGTGATGTTCTTTGTCTCTTATGCTGCCACTGAACTCCGATAGATGGGATTACTGCTGCGTACCGAGTATAACAGCCTGACTGAATATTGGCAGGAAATAGCTGGGGAGTTAGAAAACTTTCTTCTTTAGCATGCCATTCGCCTGGTTCATACATTTCTTGATACTGCTGGTACGTAACACACTCGTTTATCATAGTATCCCAGCTATTCAATCCCTACTCTGACACGCTGTTTTGAATGAGCAGTGTGCACATTTAAGGCAAAGGTTCTCTAAGTAGTAGTAGTATGACCTGGTCTAGAATTACAATTTAGGCCTATTCCAAATGATAGCACCTCGATTCAACCCTGAAAAGAGCTGTCTCTTAAGAAAAGCTTCTTATTCTTCACTTTTATTAAATTCTACATTCATTTTATTCCAAATTAGCAGTGAAGAGGGGATTTCTCCTCTGCCTTGGAGAAAGTATTTGCCTCCAAGTCAGATAGTTCCTTCCACCGCCATTGTAGTGAATTGAGATTTTGCGATTCATCGGGTACTCCTAGGAAACAGATTTGCAAAATAGCATAGTTTTTGGCCCGGGACTCTCCACTATTCGACCCCTCCGCCGCCGAAAAAAGACGAAGAGTTTTCACTGATCACGGCTGTCTGCTGCTTGGTCATTCCAGCTCTGGAACTTTGGACTGTTAGATCAGCAGCGTAGCAATGTTCGTTAAAAGTGAGAAAATGTTTGGTTTTCACTTCATCGAGTATTTCATATGAAAGTATTGCTTTTTTTTTTTTTTTGCTAGGGGCTTTACGTCACACCGACACAGATAGGTCTTATGGCGACAATGGGATGGGAAAGGCCTAGGAGTTGGAAGGAAGCGGCCGTGGCCTTAATTAAGGTACAGCCACAGCATTTGCCTGGTGTGAAAATGGGAAACCACGGAAAACCATCTTCAGGGCTGCCGATAGTGGGATTCGAACCTACTATCTCCCGGATGCAAGCTCACAGCCGCACGCCTCTACGCGCACGGCCAACTCACCCGGTAGTATTGCTTTCAATCGTGACATTCCTACTGACGTCATGGTAATGTCCATTTCAGTTCGGAAAACTACTCAGAAAGTCTATCTGAGGGTGTAAAATGACAGGTGGAAACTGAGTCCCTACAAATTATAATGAAAATTTGATTGTGATTGATAGTAGGCAAGCGGGCCTACCGTTACAATGAAAACTTCTAACCCAGTCTTCATATAAGAAGATACGTTTGGTGACTTCCATGTCGTGTTCCTAGGGTAACGTTAAGAGCTATGTAATTTAATACAATCTTGCTCACAACATGTACACTACCTAACATAGAATTCTGTATACAATGTAAAATTCCGTAGCGAAGCATGGGTACATCAGCTAGTCTCATATATGTATGTATATATATATATATTAATATAAGTTTATTTAATGCAAGAACACGTAATTAATAATATATAATGTATAATCCAATGTAACATTGTGCAACCACTGTAATATCCAGAATAATGTATCTTTGGCACTAGATAGTTATAGAAAATTCTTTACATTGTAACTAGGCTATTGAAGACTCTCGAATTTCCGAGAAAATTGTTTGTGTCATATTCTTCTATAAGCCTGGCCAGGCAACGTATATAAAGGGACAGTCTTGATGGTAGAGTGGAGTTGTTTTGAAGAGACTTGTGTGGGAGTTGTGTTAGCGAAGTGTTTGAAGTAATGTATGTGAATTGGTTTTGTTTGGTTGGTAGTTGACATGCAGCTGTTGCAGTCTCTCCTTATTCTTCATAGTAGTGTTTTGTTTTTCAAGAAGGCAGTTCATTAGTGCGTGCGTATGGAATGTAAATACAATTTGTAAATAAATAATGTACACAACTGACAGCATTTCGTGTGTGCATCTTTGTGGATACATCAGTTGTTCCAAACAAAAAATCCTTAAGTCTCATCGGTAGCAGCTGGCATAGCTATTGACACTGCCTCAGGCCCCAATCATGTCTTGATGAGGTCCATTACAGATGAGATTGTACAAGAGATAATTGCTCTCATTGTATCAAAAATGCTTGAAACAGGGTATATACCCCCAAGTTTCCAAACAGCCCAGCACTGTGCTTGTTCACAAAAAAGGAGATAGTGATGGTATCGGAAACAGGCAGATCACTCTGTGGTCTACTGTGCGGAGAATTATCGAGCGACTGCTGTACAGGCACCTTAGGGAGTTTGTGTCATTCAATGAATGTCAACATGGATTTTACTAGTTCACCAGCAACCCATACCAACACATTTGTTCTCGGTTCGATTCTAGCTGACACAAAAGAGAAGAAGAACTATGCTACGATTGTATTCTTGGATATAAGAAAAGCATTTGACAATGTAAGACATGCACATTTATGAAAGACTCTACAATCTATGCCCATTCCAAGAAAGCTAGCCAATCTAATATCAAACAGTCAGGAATATAACTTCACTTAGATTGAGGTGAATCACAAAATGACCAAGCCAATTGAATTGGAATGGGGTGTGATGCAAGGTTGTCTGCTTTTGCCTCCACTCTACAATCTTGCAACTGATCATATACTGGACGAACTGTCTGAAGAACCAGTCGCCGATGAATACGGCTATGTTCTAATTCCAGATTTAAGGCCTGTTACGGTTCTTGGCTCTATAGATGACACCATTATTGTAGCTAAAGATAATCGGTCCGCTACAGAGCTCACTAGAATGGCAGTCCTGGATTTTAAAGAGATCGGTCTAGAAATCATTTTTTAAAAATGCTTTGCACCTAGTTTCTCCAGAGGAAAATTGCAGAATGACCATCTAAATATCTTTGATTACACAAACATACCTTCTAGAAGATGAGAAATGAGAAGTTTATAGACATAGTAAAAGAAGAGCCACTACATAATAGTATAGAGACATCTAGAGTTAGATGGAACGGACATATGAAGAGAATGACAGAGGAAAGGATACCGAGGAGGATGCACGAAATGGAGATAACAGGTAAACGACCAAGAGGAAGACCAAGAGACAGGTGGATAAAAGGAATGGAAGAGTGTGTACAGAGAACAGGAGAGGACTCAGCAAAAGTGACTAGGGAGAAGTGGTGGGAAGACAAGAGGAGATGGAGAGGTTTATGTTCCAAGCAGATCCAGCCAACAGCTGGAAACTGCAGATGATGATGATGATGATGATGATGATGATGATGATGATGATGATGATGATGACTTTCTACATCACCTGATGAATACATCCACTATATTAGCATGAACTTTTCTGATGCATGCCTAAATTTTTGATCCAAAGTCTGCTTTTTGTGTGCTCAAGACTAAATTAGAGAGTTATTGACATCTACACCTGTGGTACATACTGACCAGATCTTTAGTATAATTAAATCATCACTTGATCCATTTTTAATTCATATATATGTATTTTCATACAGCATTGATGGAGAAAATACCTCATGCATTCCTTTTCGACGCAGACAGGATGCTCAGTGGAGCGCTGAAATAAATTTTATATCTGCCTATAGATATGCCCAACTCATTGATGAACACCCATCGTAGATGTAAAGGTCTTGCTTTGTTCAGAGCCGAATGGGAAGCCATTCTCTAATAGCTCAATGTATTGAAGACTCCAAAAATGTTTGCAAATCCATACATCGCTGACTCCTGCAGTTTGGATGAGGAAAGTAATGTCTGTCTACATCAATTGAAATTAGCAAGATTTGGAAAAATAGAAATACCAGGGACAATTGTATAGATGCTCGTAAAGTTAGGATTGAGCTCCATGTCACGGAATATCAAGAGTGGTGTAAACTACCTCATAAGGGTAAAGGGGTTATTCCTTATAAAGACTACAATCCTGCTAATAACGGGATCTGGCACCACAACGGACTCTCTTGCTCCAAAAGGAAGGATGCCTTCAAAATGACGTATAATGTTGCTGCAATACGAGCTGTGCTGGGGAGAAGTCTGGACAGTAACCACTGTCGGCGTTGCCATAATGAATTCAAGTTTGTAGAATCACTATACAAGAGAGAACGAGGCAAATAGACATCGTAGCCTTTAAAGCTGACTCAAAAACTGGCTACATACTAGATCCAACCACGATGTTCAAATTTAATTGAGATCAGCCACAGGAGGTAGACAATGAGAAGAAGGCCATCTATGAACCTACAGTGCCCTGCTAAGAAAGCAAGTACAACTTCGAGTGTATTGAGGTGATTGGATTGATGGTGGATACTTGTGGAGCGATACCAAACCTTTTTCTAAAGACCTGCAAAATGTTAGGTATCCCTAATAATACCATAAAAGATATTACAATCTCGGCAGTAAGGGATCCATCAAAATTTAACAAAATCACACATATATATGGTGCATAATAATGTGTTATTGTCCTTAATCTCTTCTACTGTCCGGGTCCATGGCTAAATTGTTAGCATGCTGGCCTTCGGTCCAGGGGTGTCCCAGGTTTGATTCCCAGATGGGTCGGGAATTTTAACCTTCATTGGTTAATTCCGATGGCTCAGGTGCTGGGTGTGTGGGCTGTCTTCATCATTAGTGTTCATTGTAAGTAGGGCCCCATCCTCACAGATGTGCAGGTCCCCTAAACGGCATAAACTCGAAAGACCTGCACCAGGCCTCTCCAGAGGCCACACGCCATTATTATTATTATTATTGTACCGGCTGGTACACCTCTATGCCGCACATTTGAATTTTCTGCCTTAAAGTACTCCTCTACAGGAGAAACTCTGAGCTTTACCCTCTTGAGCTCCCCTTCATTTTGGGATTTGAAGTGACTACGTTTTCGTAACCATTTTTCTACTCTTCCTTAATGTGTTAAATTTATTCTGTATACTAGTCACCTCCATAGTTTGGGAATAGCCCCTGTTTCATTGGCCTAGTGCCTCTTAGGTTTTAAGAAGTTTCATGTAGGAGTGCAGATTCACGCCTCCATTCAGTTTTGCATTTTGGGCCATTAACTTAACCTATTATTTTTCTACTAAGACCCATTAGGTTGGGTACAAGATACCCCTGTTTCTTTGTAAGTGTGCCTTGAGGGCAGTTAATGGTAAAGTCCGTTGTGGCCTTTGATAGGCTCAGAACATTGAGAGCGGGTCAGTTCTTTTATATGTGGTAAAAGTGCCTCAAAAAGGCTTGGTATTCAAAGGTTCGAGCAAGCGCTCCATGTTATTAGGTGTTTTCTGCCCTTTGGTAAATAGGTGGTTTTGAGCTGAGAGCTCAGAAATGGTAAAAATTAGGGCTTGAAGCCCGGATTGTTAAATCATCTCTAAATCTTGGCTTTCCTGGTCTTGCACCGGATTTGACTTCTTGTTATGTGTTAAAGTTTGAAATTTTATGTGAAAATTGTTAAGTTTTACTATTTTCGAAAATATAACCTTTAATGCAATTTTAATTCATACCTCAGCTTTGTAGTTAGACCCATTCCAGCCGCAACTTCTTTCACCTCTGCATTCCATGGGTACCCCCGTAACAACTGGTAGCATAGCATGGTTAATGGGTCTCAATTAAGCCCCTTTTGATGGTTAAACATTGCACTTAATTTTCTCTGTTGCTGGAATTTTCTTTTCCAAATTTCTGAATTTGTCAAGCTTTTGCCATTATGTCCGGCCCTTGCGAAGTCCTCCATCCCGGCTATTTGCGCAAGGAGGAATTGATTTATGAATTAACCATTAGAAATCTTCAATCTGGACTCACGGTTGCGGCCGATACCACCAAACTTACTGATTCCCTTGATTTGCCGATTAGTATCCCAACTTTGGGAGAGAAAGATATTGATGAGGCTCTCTCCACCATCACTGAAAATACTACTGAGCTAGCATCTGTAGTTAGTATTTTTGAAGTAGGTGATCCATCTCCAAATCAACTTAAGAGAGTTCAGGCTAGACTGTACCATTTTTATAATAGGGTGAGCGATCTGCTGTCTCTTAAGTTAAATGAACTTCAGGGCAAGCAAGGAGGCTAGTGCTCTTGTTGAACACCTGTCTAAAATGTCCAGTAAGGTTAGTCAATTGTTATCTGGATCTGCTACTCCCAAGACCTATCAAGCCACGGTTGCAAACATAGCTAATGAGGAGGATTCTTCCAAGGGGGAAGAAAGTAGAAAATCCGTAGGAGTCCAACAAACATCTGCCCCATTAGAAACCGAGTCACGCCGTCGTACATCCATTCCTCCATTTGTTTTGCATAATGCGCTCTCTGAAACAGCTTCTCCACCCCCTGGGCCGTTACCGACTATGTCACCCGGATTCAGTAGTTTGCCTCATCCTCTAGCGATGTTGCTTAGGGGTATTTCCAAGCTTTCCTTTAACTCTACTAGTGGTGTAATTTCATTTCATTTCATTTCATTTCATTTCTAAGATTTTCGGTTGAGTTTCAGGATCATGCTCTTGTGTTTTCGCTTTCCCCGTGTCAAATCCTTCAGATTATTTACCCTTATTCCATTGGTGTCCTCTCAGACAAAATAGTTAGAGCGATTGCTGAGCAATCAACTATTGAAGATTTTCATGTACACCTTCTGGCAAACTTCATTCCCACTCGGGCTAGGTCATCTCTAATTCAAAAGTATTATTACCGTGTACAGCGACTGGATGAAAACCTTGCCGACTTCATCCAAGACATTAAATTCTACACGAGGGCATTTGCTCTTCATTTCCCTGAAGATCAAATTGTGCAGGCCATTGTGGAAGGTATTTCCCCACCATACAGGTCATACTTGTGTTTTGCATCACGTCCACAAACCTTTGCTGAATTAGTGGCTATGGCTGTCTCAGCCGAAGGAGTCAGATATGCTGACACATTACGTGTCGCGAAGGAGCCCCCTCCGTCATCAAGTAATTTTCGGCCTCCACCTAGCCAAACCATCGCAACCCGCAAATGTTATGCTTGTGGGTCTGCAGATCATCTCCGGAACAAGTGTCCTTTGGTTAAATCTAACGGGACAAAGAATGGAGCAGGGTCATCCCAAGGCTGTTTTAAATGCGGCTCATTTTCCCATATAGCCAGGAATTGCCCTAATACTAATAGCACCCCCTCCTGCTCAACTTCAGGTGCAACTTCCACCAATAATCAAAAGTGACTAGTGGCTTCGGCTGAGTTGGAAAATTCATCATTTCAAGGCTCAGCCCCAAGTAAACCATCCGAAATCTCAGCCTCGGAACATGGTAGAAAGTCTTCCAACCCCACATTCGAATACCCTAAAGAATATTTTAGGATTGCGGCGGATGCCCCCGCACCTGTACCATTTCTCAAGATTGAGTTGAATAATGAATCTGTTACTGCTCTATTAGATTCTGGGAGTGTTTGTTCCATTATTTTGGCTGAATTGTACTCTCAATTAATGTCTGCCTGATTATTGTTCGTCTTTGCTTCAATGCATTTCGGCCAACCTTTCTCCATTAGAAATTTTAGGTTTCCAATAAGCCAAAATTTGCATTTCGAAATTCACTTGGAAAATAAAACTGTTTGTGGCTAAGCATTTGTTTTGCCCCATTATATTAGGAGCGGACTTCATGTTGAATACTGGTCTAGTGCTTGACATTCAGAGCAAATCGTGCACCTTCAAGTTTGCCAATAATTGTAAAATCCCCTTATGGAAATGTAATGCTGTGTTATGTACATCTGTTTTGCCTACCCAGGATGAGATGTTACTAGACCTTAGACATCTACCTGAGGAGCAGGCTGAGAGTATTCGTAAGCTGTGTCAGTCGTTTCCAGATGTTTTCTCTGATACTCTTGGTGTTACTGACCTTATCGAATACAAGATTTAAGTTACAGATTCGATTACAGTTCGATTTCCACCTTATAGGTTATTTCCACCTAAAATGAAGGCTCTGAATGAGATCATAGATCAGATGCTGAAGGACGGTATAATTTGGCCCTCTAAGTCGGCATACTCATCGCCTATTTTCTTAGTCCCGAAACCCCAAGGTGGTTTCAGGCCTGTGATTAACTATAGGGCTTTAAATCAGAAGGTGGTGTTACAATCTGTGCCCCTTCCCTCTAGCTGAAGAATCCAAACATTTTACAGCTTTTGCCATGGATTGGAACTTGTATGAGTACAACCGTGTGCCTTTCGTGCTCTCCACGGGAGCAGCTGTGCTTACGAGACTGCTAGACAGGGTCTTCTCCGACATCAAATTCGAGTACTTATACCATTATCTTGATGATGTCGTCGTATTTTCTGAGACCTTTGAAGAACATCTAGATCATCTGAAAGAGGTCCTTAATTGCCTTCGTAAGGCAGGGTTAACGGTGAAGTTGTCTAAGGTTGCTTTCGCTAAGCCTTCCATGTCATTTCTAGGGCATATCGTGTCGCCCGATGGTGTTGCAGTGGATCATTCTAGAACACAGGCCATCCATGATTTCAAACCTCCCAAGGACATCAAAGGTATTGCCAGATTCATTGGCATGGTGAATTTCTTCAGGAAATTTATTCCTAACTTCGCTAACAGATCGGCGCCCTTGAACTTACTCTGTAGGAGAGGCGTCAAATTAGAGTGGGGGTCTTCACAACAAGCCTCTTTCGAAGACCTCAAATTAGCTCTTTGTAATGCCCCTGTCCTTGCTATGCCTGATTTCTCGAAGAAATTTATCGTCCAAACCAACGCGTCATCGGCGGCGGTGGCTGCAGTCCTTCTTCAAGAGACTAAACTAGGTAGGCGACCCATCGCCTATGCATCGAGGACTCTATTGGCTCAAGAAGCCAAGTATTCCATCTATGAACTTGAAGGTTTGGCTGTCTTATTTGCGCTAGAGAAGTTCCGCCTGTATCTGGAACACGTCAAGTTCGACTTGGAAACAGACAACCAAGCCTTAAGTTGGTTCTTAGCTAGGCCTCGTCGTACCGATCGTATAGCCCATTGGGCCATCAGAATTTCTGCCTTCCAATGCGATGTTAGGCATATTAGAGGGTCTGAAAATATTGTTGCGGACGGACTAAGCCGTATGTTTTCTAATGAAGTAGAGGCCTCTGAACAGGACGACGGTTCTTCACTTCCCGAGTCCATACCTCTTGGTGTAAATTGCATTCTAACTGATGCTCCCATGCTGTTTAGAGATATTGAAAAATATCAACGTGAAGATCCGACGCTGGCCCCTATAATGGAAACCCTTTCTTCTGGGGAACATGTCGTCCCTTATGTGTTGAGGAATGGTGTCTTATGTTGCCCATCGGGGCATGATAAGAAAATGAAAGTTGAGGTTCCAGCCGTTCTTGTACCTATGATCTTCAAGTACTGCCATGAGACCCCATTAGGGGGGCATTTAGGCATCTTCAAAACCTGGGAAAAGATCCGAGAAATGTTCATTTGGAAAGGTATGGACGGTGAAAATTCGTGAATTGGTAAATGCCTGTAAATCTTGTTGCCTTAGTAAACCTACCATGTGCACTAAGCAAGGGCTATTGTCTTCTCATCAAGCGTCGCACCCCATGGAATTTCTCTATATCGACTACACAGGACCCTTCTCCCAATCAAAGGGGAATGCCAACAAATTCATTCTTGTGTGTGTAGATGGTTTCACAAGATTTTCCTGGCTATTTCCGACTAAGCTGGCTACCGCTCAGTCCACCATTTCATGTTTAAATACCATCTTTGCTTCTTTTGGTCCGTGTCAATATATTGTTTCTGATAATGCTAAAGACTTTACCTCCAATCTCTTCCGTAAATTCTGTTTTGATCTGTCCATCTCACATGTAACAACATCAGCTTACTATCCTCAACCATCTCTGGCTGAACGGGTCAATCGTAACCAGAGGTCGGCTCTAATTGCCTATCATCATGATGATCATTCTCGGTGGGACACATCCCTGCATTGGTTAGGCTTCGCTCTGAATTCGGCGGTTCATGAATCTTATAAATTCACTCCAGCTTCATTGATGTTTAAGTTTGTACCCAACAAGCCGCTCTCTAACTTTTGGTCTCTTTGTGATATTCTACCTGAGACAATAGATCCCGATAATATTAGAGATCTATGGAAGAAGGCTAAGGCCAATCTTAAAATTTCTCATGAAAAGGTTAGGGAAAGATATGATTGTGGATGGAGGCCCACCAATCTAAAGGTAGGGGATCAAGTAATGATTAAGAACTTTGTTCCTGCGGGCAAGCTTGCCGCCAGATTTCATGGGCCGTGCATCATTTTAGATATCCTTACTTCCGTTACATTATTAGTAAGCAAACCAGAAACTGAGAGGATCTTTAGGGTACACCTGCCTAATGGAAAACAAAGCCTGTATAATGTCATTGTTAATTTGCTATCTACGTTTTGCAACAGTGTGAAGGTTATATTTTGTTTTTAGAGGCCTTTTGCCCCAGTTTAATTGTTATAGAAATAAGTCTTTGATGTACGATCTTCCCATCTGGTTATTCTGCTGTCCTTTTTCTTGCGGCCATTACCAAGCTCCTGTCTCCTGCCAAACCATACCAGTGGCAAATAAAAATTTTCCATGCCGCTGGCCCCGCTGCCTCTCCAACAAAGATCGTACCCTAAAATAAAAATCACCAACAAATTCTGCCGCCGAGAGCTGACTGTTTCAGCGCCCCACAGCTGTTCATCGCAGTACAGCAACCGAAGTGGGGAAGGGCCCATTCCACTCCCGTGATGTCTTCCTGTGTACGGTGCGCCGGAGTCCATCTCCCGGCAAAGGCTAATGTGCGGCGCACCAGCCGCCAGATTATCTGGGGACTGTAAATAAACTCCACATCTGCGGTGTCCTTCACCACGACTACCCCTCTCATAGTAGCGGGAGAGCGGTATCTCAGGGTACTTGTGGGGTCCGGGGGACCTCGACTGGACATCGGCAGCAGCGGCTGGTCTTGCCGTCAAACTTTTCATCGTGTGGTTGGCATTCTACGGCAACAAAGACACTCTCAAGCTGGAGTTCAACTAACTCCTAACTATCTACTTCAAAACAAAAGGAAACTTTAAAAAATTTTTGATGCTTTAAATGTTTTTCAAAATTCTTCTACAGAACTTTGGAAATTCTTAATGTCTCCTCCATGTTCTCCCACAATCTATTTGCAAGGTAGCAGAAATTTTCTTCTATTGATGATTAAATTTTGTTAAAAAACTTCTTTTGTGTCACCCCAGGGAAGGACATTTGGTGGGGGGGGAGGTCTGTACCGGCTGGTACACCTCTACGCCGCACATTTGAATTTTTCGCCTTAAAGTACTCCTCTACAGGAGAAACTCTGAACTTTAAAAACTGGATCAACTCATTAGTTTCTCAGAAGATGTCACTACCGTAAATTTTGTGATTACGAAGTTGTCAATACTGTGTGGATTTCAACTTGTTTTGTTTTCCATTGATCAAGAAGTGTGGACATTCTCTTATAGATGTCTCTACAAAAAAACTATAATCATGCACCCTGGTGCAAAGTGAAGGAACTTTTCTTGAAGATATTTTGTACTCATAAGTTTTCCTATAACTAAATTTCGTTCTTTCATTTGTGGGTTGGCAATATTAATATTTTCTTTCCGCCAGTTTTGAAGTTAGCCAATCAATTATTTCTGTAATTAATTTTTGACCAATCGTGTCTTTCTTCTTCAATTTTGATGTGTAACTTTTAGCCAGCCAATAAAATCCTGTGGGTGTGGCTGTTTTATCCATGAAAGGTCTCGAATTTTCCTCGAGGGTATAAAAACTGCTGATTTTCTTGTCTCTCGGCCACATCATCAACATTTAGCTTAGTGTATGGACATGTAGGAGGAGGCGGGAAGCACCCCTTTCATCAGGCAGCTGCTCTTCAACAAGGTAATGGCCGCTTAACATCTTTATTTCTTGCTAGCTCAGCAGTTTTACCCGCGGGGTAGGTCCGAAACCTTTATTATGTAACCTGTCTTCAAACATGTAATTTGCCGTCGCTTTTGTAAAACTTCACATATCTTTAACTGTAAATCGGGGATAGAGTGCTTTACCCTCTCGAACTCCCCTTCATTTTGGGATTTGAGGTGACTACATTTTCATAACCGTTTTTCTACTCTTCCTTAATGTGTTAAATTTATTCTGTATACGAGTCACCTCCATAGTTTGGGAATAGCCCCTGTTTCATCAGCCTAGTGCCTCTTAGGTTTTAAGAAGTTTCATGTAGGAGTGCAGATTCACGCCTCCATTCAGTTTTGCATTCTGGGCCATTAACTTAACCTATTATTTTTCTACTAAGGCCCATTAGGTTGGGTACAAGATACCCCTGTTTCTTTGTAAGCGTGCCTTGAGGGCAGTTAATGGTAAAGTCTGTTGTGGCCTTTGATAGGCTCAGAACATTGAGAGCGGGTCAGCTCTTTTATATGTGGTAAAAGTGCCTCAAAGAGGCTTGGTATTCAAAGGTTCAAGCAAGCGCTCCATGTTATTAGGTGTTTTCTGCCCTTTGGTAAATAGGTGGTTTTGAGCTGAGAGCTCAGAAATGGTAAAAATTAGGGCTTGAAGCCCGGATTTTTAAATTATCTCTAAATCTTGGCTTTCCTGGTCTTGCACCGGATTTGACTTCTTGTTATGTGTTAAAGTTTGAAATTTTATGTGAAAATTGTTAAGTTTTGCTATTTTCGAAAATATAACCTTTAATGCAATTTTAATTCATATGTCAGCTTTGTAGTTAGACCCATTCCAGCCCACACCTTCTTTCACCTCTGCATTCGACGGGTACCCCCATATCAGTTATTATTATTATTATTATTATTATTATTATTATTATTATTATTATTATTATTATTATTATTATTATTATTATTATTATTATTATTATTATTATTATTATTATTATTTTATATCTCTATCTCTTATGTTATTTTCCAATCTTTTATCAGCAATTTTCCAACCATGTCATTGCTTTGTCTCTGCAGCAGCCTTGATATGTTTCAGGAAGCTAATAAAATGAAAAACCTTAGATTGACAAGTAATCATCTGGGATTAAGAATACAATATTCTGTTTTATGGTCCCTTTATTTCCATAATTCAGTAATTCTTTTTTGTTTCATTTTGATGTGATGATTTCCCCATTTAACATTGACAATTCTTTCAGTGTGCTGAAATTCATATATGATCCATTTCAAAAGTTATGAATTTCATTATGGTCCATATTGACAATTGATCACTATCAAAGGGTGGAGAAGGGTCCACTTATTCAATACCATTAGCTTGTTTAGTGTATACAGTAGTGTATACCGTATTTAGGACTAGTTCGACCACATATACACTGGGTCATCCGGTCGAATGACTAGAAACAGGCTGTGGATTTTCATTTATACACTGGGTCATCTTCAGCTATGATCCAATTGGAAGAAACGTGTGCTCACACACAACCAATAAAGTAATCAAACTGCTATGTCTCAATTCACAATTCAGTTTAAAATATTGAAGAAGTTCGAACAACACATCCAAAATTGAAATCAAATGACACATCAAAACTGCTGTGGTTGGTGCCAGATCAACTCAGGAACGTTTGGTTGCTGTAGGAGTGACAACATAGTTCGGTACCACCCACAGCAGTTTTGTTGTGTCATTTGATTTCAATTTTTGGATGTGTTGTTCGGACTTCATCAATATTTTAAATTTGGATTGTATATTGAGACATACCAATTTGATTACTTTATTGTTGGTTGTATGTGAGCATATGTTTTTTCCAATTGGATCGTGGCTAAAGATGACCCAGTGTATATGAGTTCGAATTATATAGGACTCTATACAAGCTAATGGTATTGAATAGGTGGACCCTTCTCTACCCTTTGATAGTACATGATCCATTATCATTCCTATGCCTGTTGGTATATTTCTTATAAGAATGATTGCTTTGGTACTCTGTGATTCTAAATTCCCATTTCTTATTTCAAAGGTTGCAAGTCCTGATGTCATCTCCTACAGATACACCTAGTCAGGGAAGTCCGATGTCATCTCCAACGGATTCATCTAGTCGGGGAAGCAATGACAGCAGTCCCCCGTCTGGTCTTGAATTATATTTAGGTAGCGGTAATTCACCTATCACAGGCAGTCCTTCTCATACCAATGATTGGCACCCTCCGTCTCCCATGCATGGCTCTAGAGAAACATGTAAGTGATTCAAACCAGTCAGATTTTATTGCCTGCTGTCATAAAGCAATTTAGTCTCTTGCTGTACTATTATTAAAAATTCTATTTTTATATATGACCAACAGTATACTGCTCTCCAAACCCATCCTGGCCAATACAGCATAGAAAGGTTAATCCTTAAATCCTTAAATATGGCTGTTGCTGTTACTCTTTGCAAGAACATTTAATCCTATGTTAGATGCAATATGTGAAGTTTTATGTGAGGTCCGGTGTGCCTAGGAGATCACTTCAAATGCTTGGAAGTGCTTTCTTGTACACTAAACTTTGAACTGTTCTGTTGCCTTGAATCATAATCACAGACCTTTGAAAGCATTGTATTTTAAATGCATGCACTTACTCTGAAAAGAATGATACAAATTAAAAAATATCAAAGTACAAAGAAATTGTATGCAATAATGAAAAAAAATAAAATAAAATCTGTGAGCATTCAGTTGAACTGCAACAACACATGAAATGAGAAATATTCTGAACTAATGTAACACCTCATTAAGTCGTTCCTGCAGGGGACAAGGAAAGAGAACGTGTTAAACATGCACACATGAATGAAAAGTATCCAACATAGATATGGAAACACTTGATACATTTTTTTGATATGCGTGCAATTTACAATGTATATTTGTGGGTACAGTGAAAGCTCATCTGCTGTTTCTAATGATGAGAGGAGAGTATTAAAAAAGTGTGTAAAAAAAAAAAGAGAGAGCATATGTGAAAACTTTTTCCACCAGGGCTTATTAAATAATGGTGTATTAAAAGGTGTTTTCATAATCTTTAAGTTTCATATCCATATTGATTTATGATATGCACAGATATGAAGTTTTAAAGCTTCCACCTAATTAATAATTTATTTCTGTACTGTTACTCTACAATACCGGTTTCGACCTTCTGAGGGTCATCTTCAGCTGGGTAACGTAGCATGTAATTAAAACATTACTGATACAATAAGAATGTCACATAGTATAGGTAAAAACATTGCTGATTTGCAAATTTTATTCGTTCTAGCTTAAGCAACCGTCTACGTAAATGAGATGAGAATTAAAATTTAACATTACTATTATGTACATGGATGATGTATGTTTAAAATACATTGTTCTTAAATTATAAATGTTCACTGTTCCACATTTAAAACACATAAAACTATAAAATGAATAGAATCCAACTTAAAAAACTACAGTAAACTGAGTATCCTTGAAATAGAAGAGTTCATAAAATTACTCAACTTCGCTATCAACAACAATTACTTCAAATTTCATGACACCACCTGTCAACAACAAGGCTGACCAATGGGATCCTCAACATCAGGCATACTAGCCAAAATTTACATAGATCATTTAAAACATCAAGAAGTCAGCAAAATAAACAACATTTCCTTCTGGTGTAGATTTGTAGATGACATCATTGTTATAATAGACTGTAGATTCACCAATGAAATCAAATTACTAGAACAATTAAATAAAATAGACCCACACATAAAATTCACCATGGAAACGGAAAACAACCATACCATAAATTAGCTAAACACATCTATAATCAGGTATAAAAGTCATTTAACATGTAAAATATATAGAAAGCCCACACATACGTCTAACACAATAAAAATATACTCTATCCACCCTAACGTACACAAAAAAGCAGCATACCATAGTATGATATACAGAGCGTTTAATATACTACTGATAGAAGAAGAACTAAACAGAATCTGATTCACGATATAGCCAGACAAAATGGACACAAACAAGAAATGATCAATAAAATTATCCATAAAATAAAACAACAACCCAAATCAAAACTAACCAGAACCAACAAAACCAGTTAAGGTTACGTACTTTTGACTTTTAATAACACCCACATACATCCTATAACCAACATTTTCAAAAATCAATATCTAAAATTAGCCTACAGAACTACACATAATAACGCCAACATTTCACACAACACCAAATCTATCAACAACAACAATAAATACAACCATTCAGGAGTTTATCGTATGAAGTGTAACAGCTGAGAGGCCAGTTATATTGGGCGCACTGGAAGGAACTTTCAGATACGTTAACATATCAATGCAATAAAACATAATCATTTCTCAGCCATAGGTCACATTGAAGACTACAAACACAAATTTACAAACATTGAAAACAACATGCAAATTCTAAGTATACACCCGAAGGGCCCCTTGCTCAACATAATGGAAGATTTTTACATCAGTTTAGATCAATATGCCAATCCAAACTTTAATTTAATTGAAATTACAGACAGGATGAATATTCTTTTCAATGCAGTTATCCCTTCCCTAAAAAACACTTATCTAAACAGAATCAAAAAACAAAACCCAACACACATTATAGAACTGCCAGAAAACATGCCCCACTCCACTCTTACTCCCTCAAAAGCCACTCCTCCAACCCCCTCAAACCTTCCCCTCCACAACCACAAACATCAGCTTCAGACACACACGAAACAGTGCAAAACGTGCTCCCGAATAGCACATACCAGCAGTAAGTATATGCACACTTATACCAGGTTGAATAGACATTCCAACTTGGCAGGTGTAAATTTCTTACACTTCGTTTTTTATTTTTACAGATACTAAATATGTCCAGCAACACAATGTGAAGAAGGAGCTTTCATGTTAATTGACGTATGATATGTCAACAACAAGCAACGCGTAATAACATTTTAACAAAAATAGATAACATCAAGGTTAAGGGAAGCACATTGTAAGACTAACGATCTATCCATAATTTTACACAAATTCCAAGTTTTATAGTAAAATTATGATTTTTTTAACATGGACTGCAAGCATGCAAATATAGATCGACGTGAAGTTCCACATCATCAAATACCAGAAAACAACCTTGACTTCAACATATAAGTGTTTACATTACTTCAAGAAACTTACACCATTGTACTATCAGTAGAGAAACACGGCTGATCACATGATATATCATAGTTACATAAGTACAATATGCCATATGAACTCATTTGTGCCTCAAAATGTTTTATTCAATCTATCTATGAGTTTTAAATGTGGAACAGTGAACGTTTATAATTTAAGAACATTGTTTTTTAAGCATACATCATCCATGTACATAACAGTAATGTTATGTTTTAATTCTCATATCATTTAATGTAGACGATTGCTTAAGCTAGGACAAATAATATTTGCAAATTGACAATGTTTTTACCAATAGTATGTGACATTCTTATTTTATGAGTGATGTTTTAATTACATGTTATGTTAGTCAGCTGAAGATGACCTTCACGAGGTCGAAACTGGTACTGTAGAATAACAATACATAAATAAAGTATTGATTAGGTAGAAGCTTCAAAACTTCATATCCGTTTATTAAAAGATGTGTAAAAACACCAGACAAAAATTATAAAAATATTTACAGTGGATACCATAAACATATCAGTGTATTGTTGCAGATTACACTCTTTCTAAAACAAATGTTATTTCAGATCCGTGGTCTATTAAACATTATTTTCTGATATCACTCTTCGACCATGAATTTTTTTAAATGCGAGTGGCTTTATATTGCACCGACACAGATAGGTCTTATGGTGACGATGGGATAAGCCTGGGAGTGGGAAGGAACCGGCTGTGGCCTTAATTAAGGTACAGCCCCAGCATTTGCCTGGTGTAAAAATGGGAAACCATTGAAAACCATCTTCAGGGCTGCCGACAGTGGGCTTCGAACCCACTAACTCCCGGATGCAAGCTCACAGCCGTGCGCCCCTAATTGTACGGCCAACTTGCCCAGTCGACCATGAATTATTTGGAGGTTATACTCGGTCATGTACGAGAGAGTGACTTTGGCTGCTTTCTTAAACGTGACAACTCTTTGACTGATGTAAGTTGAAGTTTCAAAGTTCATGCCACCTGTACACGCTTAAAGATGTGAATGCTGCAGATGCCTCTCCACTTCCTGGATTTTAATTTTGTCTTCATTAGTAAGAAATTTCACAACCTTTTTCTCTATCCATAACTATATAGGCTACCACAAGACAAATATGCACTACGCTAGTCAACTTCACACGATTGTGTTCCTAATCCGTAGGTAGGCTATCACACAACAGTTATTCACTACCTTTCACTGTATCACTGTACACAGTGTAAATTTCTAACTTCTGACTGGAATGCTAAATACAAAGCACAAACATGCATATGAGGTTATTCAGCATCCTCACTGTTAACCAGCGAGCAAAAATGAACCTTCCTGTGATGTTCAGGAATTTGAGGCCTTTTCTCGTTATCGCACAATTTCCCTGACCTGCCTCCTGTGGCAACTGCTCTTATCGTTGTTGGAAGTCTCGTTCTTTTTCCAAGGGATGACAAGATTTTCAGGACTAGGAAAAATGTGATATGAAATGTGGTAAAGCAAAATATTATGACACAGTGAATGTTGTACTTTTATGTAGATTTAATATGAGGCAGTTCGTACTTTGAATTTACAACATGCTAAACGAGAAGAACTTCATAACGAGGAGCACAATAATGAGGTTTCAGTGTAATACAGCAGAAATACACATAAATCACAACAGAAATGCAAATTTCAAAACCTTTGGTGTCGAAAATGGCATTTCAAGAGTGGTAAGTATTTTTGGTAGAGCCTATCTTACTTTGGTGCTCAAGAGAGAAATCTTGGAAACTTGTACAAATGTTTCACATAGGACACTTGTAACAAATTATATGTTTTTTCATTTTTTCTGTCAAAAATTTTCACCTTTCTTGTTCATTGGTTTTCTGAAGAATTTCTGCAGCATGTTCAGTGAAAAAAATTGGCTTGTTCTAAGCAGACAGCCGAGCTGCAAAATCTGCACTCATACTTCAACAACCTTTCCTTGCCAGTCTTGGCAGTACATGGCAAGTGTCCTTTTCCTCTTTTGGGCTTGTTCTGATGTATTTTCTTTGGTTTCTTCTTCCCATTGTGTTCATACTTCTTCTAACAAATTCCTGCAACATGAACTTGTGTGATAGTTGCCTTGGATACAGTTGCCTTCTAAGAGCTTTAGGACTGTTCCCTCGATATATTATTTGGGAGTTGATGAGTTGAGTATGACCATAGGCGAACGACAGGCGTTTCTGGCTACATTAAATGTGGTACACATTTTATTTATTCTGCCAACACTATGTTTTGTTTGGTTAGAAAATGAGTTGATACAGGCCTTCACTGTTTCTTTGTTTCTGTGTCTATCTCACTGTCATTGTGTTAGGTTGACATCAGTACAAAGAGGCTGGAATACAGTTCTTGACCTTGTGACCTAGTAAATTTGGGTAGCAGCTCTCACTTATTCCTTGTCACGACATATTATAATTGGTTTTGCTTCAGTTTCTCCATACAGTTACATTGGTAAAACAATTATCAGTTGTGATATTGTGTCCATATCCATAAATTGTCTCTGCCATTTACTTTACAATGACTCTTGGTTTGTTACTGGCACTAAAAGGTCCATCTGGCTGCTTATCAGCATATATTTTTAAGTTAATACTCTAAGGTCTCATTAAGGTGTTTCTTCAGGGGATAAAGAATATGTTAAATGAGAAAATATACTACTGAATGTGCAAATAAAATCTATCCAACAGTGATATGGAAATTCTTAAACTGTTTTTGTCATATGCATGCATTTACGTTGTGTATAAATACGGGTGAAAGCTGTGTCTACTGTTTCTGAAGATGAGAGGAGGTTATTTAAACATGTGAAAACATGAGAGAATGAAGTTGAAAACCTCTCCCTGTGGGTTTTATAAAATTATGCATGGATATTAACAGATGTTTGTAGGGCTACGTAATACTTCTTCTTACAGGGTCTGCTGCTGACAAGGAAGTTTACACAGGTCTTGCCATGCCTTAGTCATCACGACAATTAAACAATGGTAGAGTAGCAATAAGCTCAGGGAGCTAATCCCCTCTACTCTGCGAAGGGTCATGTCGTTATGTGTGATGTGTGTAAAATTTTCTCATTTTACCATTCTAGCGTCGTGATGTTTTCCTTTGTAGATTCTTAATGTCCTATTGCCATAGCAAATAAAAATATATACTTCAGAATTTTCACATTTCCTTATGCTAAATGCAGGTTTTGCCCTAATGTGAATTACGTTAAATCAAATATAACATTACATTGCTCTTATGGAATAATTTTCAGGACTTGAAATATTCTCCATTAAATGCGGGTTTACACTAAATCAAGGTCACGAAAAAGCAGGGTTGTATTGTAGATTCCAGAAGATTGGCAAAAAAAAGGAATAATTATACCAAAGTTTGTTAAGAAATGTCACAGAAAGGAATTTAACAAGGAACAATAAACATGATCTAGTCATTGTGTAATGAAGGAATGAATGAAAACATAAGTGAGCAGAGCATAATGGTTTATAATTGAAAGTGGACTGAGACAAAGAAGTTCTGTCACCTCTTCTGTTCATAATAGTTATGGATGACATTATGAGAGCAGCAAAAACACCATACAGATGAAGATAATTGAACATGATGTTATATGGTGATATTGTGATTTGGGGAAAAGATGACAATGAGGTTCGAGAAGAGCTAGATATAGTGAATAGAAAGAGTGAAAAATGAGGAAAGGAAGGTCAGTGTGGAAAAGTGCAAGACACTGGGGGTGACAGGAGAAAGGAAAGGGGAATATCATATTAACCCTCTTAGTGCCAGGCCCGGGTGCTCACAGCATGCCAAGAGTGCCTGACAGATTCGGAGAATTTTGTAGGGTCTCACTCTCTGGACTATATAGTTCACAAATTTTATAACTATGACTTGAAATCTTGATTAAATGTTAACAAGAAAACATTCTTACTGCTGAGTTAAATTACAACACTAAAATTCTCTTGGGTATTTTGAAAAAAAAGTATTTTCCAAATAATTATAAAACACAAGAAATTAAAAATCATAATCAAAACAGAAAAAAATCAGAAAACTCAACATAACAATAAATATTGATGACTTCTTTGAAATGTCCGTTTTTCAGATGAATAAGCATATAAAGTTTCACGTTTTTATCTTCAGTGTTTTAAGAGTTATGTACAATGGCATCGTAATATACAATTGGCATGTTCAACAATGGGATCGAACCTGGCACATGGGTTGTAGTCAGGGTGACCAGATAGTGATAGATTATCATTGTTCACAAGATAAAAGAATCTCAAGATCAATTGGAATCTGTTTCTTGAGAACATATTTCCAAACCATGGAATATACCGGGAGTTTTTGACCAAATAAAAAATATGCTCAGCCTTCTAGTTATACCCATTTCCAACAAAACAGCAACGAAAGCTTTCATTTCAGTCAATGTAATCGGGCGTCCGACTCATTGGCTGAACGGTCAGCGTATTGGCCTTCGGTTCAGAGGGGTCCCAGGTTCGATTCCCGGCCGGGTCGGGGATTTTAACCTTAATTGGTTACATCCAATAGCACGGGGGCTGGGTGTATGTGTTGTCCTCATCATAATTTCATCCTCATCACGACGCGCAGTCCGCCTACGGGTGTCAAATAGAAAGACCTGCACTTGGCAAGCCGAACCCGTCCTGGGATATCCCGGCACTAAAAGCCATACGATATTTCAATGTAAGCGGCGCCATTGCTGTGCTCTGGCATGTGGTGACAAGACATGATTTATCATATCTGTTTGTGTCTGTAGTTATGAGTTTCCATAATTGAGCTGTGAAATTTTTTTAAAAATACACCATAGGTTTGCGTCTGACGAAGGGGCGTGTCTTGGGCCAGGAGTAACATAATAATCAGGTGAGGGTGGGCATTTTGTATCTTGACCTAATTCAATTTCACGGAAAACCGAAAATTGTTGCTACTGGGTATTGTTACAGCCGTCATCATCAGTACTGTCACGCAGACGGTCATTACCACTTTCAATGTTTACACTCGGACAATGATCACGTGGTTGGATGTTTACAGATGACTCGCTATTATCACTCCCAATAACACTTTCCTCTTCCTCACTTGTTGGAGGAACGACTTCCTCATCCGAGTCTTCATCATCCCCTTCTTCACTAAAAATTATTAAGTTATACAGCCAGTTCGTCATCGTTAACAAAATAACTTCTCCCGCTAGTCGCCATTTTACTCACGCGGCATGGAGACCATACGTCGTAGATGAACACGGACTTTAGAAATTAAATGCATGATAACAAATGAATATACGCACTATCTAGCGGCGAAGTTTAAATCTAATAACAATTCTCTATGGACTTGAGATATAAGATGTTGCAATCTGACGGCCCAAGTTGTACTTACGCGTATAGATATATCGTGGTTGGCACTTTACGCGTATATACGAAACAACGATATATCGTTGTCTGGCTCTATGGGTTAAGCTTGAGGACAAAGATCCGGAATTGGTGAAGGCTTTTAAAGACTTGGGAAGAGAGCTAACTCAGAATGCAGGACCGGATGCTTAGATTAGCAAAATGATTCAAGCTCGAGGGTGTTTCCATCAGTGTACGAAACTTGTTATCGAGGAAGTAAATTCCAATGAAAGCAAAAGGACTGTGTAAAAGAGATATTATATTTCCATACATCATACACTATCTGATCAAAAGTATTCATGTTACAGTATTCTTCTTCTTTCTCTGTAGCGTTCGTCCTACATGCTGATGGGGTCTGTTGTCTTGGTGCTCTTTCGTCACTTGACGTGATCGTATGCCTGATCGGGGCGTAGGCCTGTAAATAACCTTGAGATGTTCATGCAGGGTGTCCAGCCAACACTGTTTTGGTCTTCCTACCAGCCATTTCCCATCTACTTGCAAAATAACACTACTCTTTGCCACTACTGCTCGAAATACATGCCCATACCAGCCCATGCAACTTCCTGTAATTTATTTCGATGATCGGTGCCACTCCATATTGCCTGCTTACTTCATCATTTGTAGCGACCATGCGGGTTTAGGCCAGGTGTCAACTTGAGTGTTTTCATTTCCATGACAGCAAGTCGTCATCCTGCTTCTTTTGTTGAAAGCCAGCAATCATCACTATACGACACAACTGGATGGACTACAGAACCATATATTTTTTACTTGAGCTGGTTTGAAATCTTATTGTTACAGAGTATACCAGTCACACATTGCCATTTAAGCTACACAGTACTCACGCGGTTAGAGATTTCTGCATCGAGGGTTCCATCGGTAGTAAAGGTATATGAAAGACCTTGTTGTTGGTAGGTCAACACCATTGATTATGATGGTGTCCAAATCATTTTTGTCTGTAGTGAGATATTCTGTTTTCTTCATGTTAAGCCACAGGCCAACTTCTGTAAGACGGTTGTTCCAGGCTTGGACTTGATGTTGGTCAATTTTATCTTTAGAGGCCAACTGCACATTTTCAGCATGGGGTAGATGTAAGAGTCCAATGGTCATTTTACTGCAGATCACTTGTAACAGAATCCATTACTATGACAGAGAGGAGAGGCGAGTGAGCAGATCACTGATGTACTCCCACAGAATCAGGAAAGTCACCCAATAATCCAGCAGCTGATTGTATCCAACTCTTCGTATCATGATAGAGCCATTTGTCCCGTTCTATTAGCTCTTCAGTACAGTGCTCTTCAGTGTGCTCAGTGAGTGCAAACCGAATCATTTCATGTGGCACTCCGTCAGGGACCATTTCCAGGTCAAGGAAGTGAGCAGAGTAGAGATCATCTGTTGTTACACAGCCTTTAATGAATCTACAGTTGTTGGTGAGTCCGACAATTCGTTGGATCCTCTTATCGTTAATTCGTTAGAAGATTTTCATGGTGTGTGAGATAGAAGGCATACTGTGCAATAGTTGCAACATTCAGCTTGATTTCCTTTCACCTTCCAAATAGGAACTGTTGTACTGCATGCCCACTCGGCTGGAATTCTTCTCTCTTCAATGATCTTGTTAAAGAAACCTGTCAGCCATTGTATTGAATCCTAGTGCTTTGATTTCCACAATTCTGCAGGTATATCATCTGGTCCAGTTGCCTTTCCTGTTTTTATTTTACCCAGTGCTTTAGTGACCTCAGCCTTGGTGATCGGCTTAAGGGGCTCTGTACAGGTGTGGACTCTGGAGTTGGAGCATGCAGAAACTCCTCAATGCTGATTTCCTCAAAGTATTGCTGCCATCGTTTTGTTACCTTATTGCAATTGGTGATAAGTTTACCTCCTTTGTTGTTAGATTCCATAAAAATTTTCTATGTCAACTGTCTGTGATGCTGCTTAGCGAGTCATTAAATTTGTTGCCCACCAGTTGATGTGTTGAGTTTATCACAGACTTTACTGAAGTAGGCTGATTTTGCTGCTGTAATGACTTTTGCTACACTCCTGGCATTATGATAAGCATTCCAGTTTTCAGCTGTCTGAGAAGTAAGGAACTTCTGATGTAAGTATTGGAAAGGAACAAAGGAATGTCAAAACGTATCGTACAAAACAGAGATAGGAACAAGAAAATGAACACATAACAGGTCAAACAGTATGGCAGATCACTGTGGAAAGAGGGAGGGACAGAGTGAGGACACAGGAAAAAACATAAAAGCATATTTTTCTTAAAGTTACCTTTACATCGCACTGACACAGTTTAAATTTGTTCCCCGGTATAGCAGTCAGTGATACTGATTGGTGGAATTGCTAATTGGTCTATTTGACTTCACCTTCTCCGATTTCTTCATGTTTGAAAGCTTTCCCCTGACTGCAGTGCGATAAAACGCAAACTGATTTGTGAACTAATGGTAGTTCATTGAGTCTCAAACTAATCTGAAAGCTTTAGCCTAAGATATCTGCACTGAAGCAAAAGTAATGTGATTCCACTCTGAAAACTGTAAATTCTAACAGAAACATGCAGAAAGTAGGAGATTCGTGTGTTTATTAAACAGTGTATGGGAGAAAAGTAGATAAACCACAGACGTTTGGCTTCCTTTCTTGGATTTTTATGGGACTTAAAACATGGCAAATCAGCAAAAACATGAGGTGGGAGAGAGTGCTAAATGGTCCTGGCATTGAGAAAAGGTGCAAAAATGAATAACCAAAACACAGTTAAGATTATTTATGTCATGTTTTCCTTGTACGAAGAGTCAATTTGAATATTTTAATAGTAAACAAATATTGAGGTGCTACACCTAAAATTCCTAAGTCTAGACAGACCAAATTCCTTACAAAATTTCTCTGTACTGAGTCTCCTCTCATTTTATGGCACATCTTTTCTGTTGGTGCTCTGTTGTATGCGCTCTCTGTAAATCTACAAAATATGAACATTTCTTAACTTTCAGAAAATGGAAAATCTGACCTTATAGGTGGGCTGGCACAAGGTTGCACTTGACAGTTGTAATTCATGTTGGCACCACTACAAAAATGAAATGAAGAATGTCACCCGTCATCAGAATGACAAATCTACTACTTTTAATGTCAAATACAGTTATGCCTTTTAATGTTAATTCATACTTAATTCCGTATAGTGTTTATAATCTTTAATTTGCTTACAAAAATATGAGCATTTAAAAAATATTGTAAATTTTAAGCGAGCCACAAAATTAATATGAACTATTTTCAGTTGATTGTTGTTGGTAATATGGCTAGTAGAGTGGTGCCATCTATAACTAGCATGACTACCGTATTGAAGCGTTGCCGTTTTGTCTGTTCCCGCTAGCATGTGTCAGGTGTGATTTGCGCGTTTATGAAAGTGTTGTTTTCTTTGTGAGATAATTGTTAAATTTTGTTTTAACGAGTGCTGTGCATTGTCACGGAAACGGCCAGATAGTCATGAACCGCGAAGTGATCATTCTTTGCATCGCAGAGTGGCCCTTAGTAGTCAGGCATTAGAATTAGTGTGGAGAACTTTTGAGTTTTACGAGAGGGTGAGGAAATTCGTATGCTTGTATAGCCGTGTTTCTCTTCCTGCAGATTAAGTTGTGGAATGCGTATGTCAAACATTAGGGCTTTCAAGGAGTACTGTTATTCAGACAGGTGTTCGCCTCCAAGAACTGAAGGAGAAAGGGACTTGGGAACATAGCAGTAGCAGGAACAGGGCTGATAGTAGGGACTTGCTTCACAGCACTCTGGGAAAGAAACTAATTAAGCCATCTCCTGTAACAGGAATTAATTCTCTCCAGGCTAATGTAATACGAAGACATGTGTACTATTATTACACCTCAAAGTACCTTCTGTCATTGTTATGGACAATGCACATTACCACTCCATAATAATGGACAAGACTCCTACTTCGAGCGCCCGTTATGAACTGTTAGTGGAATGGCTGCATGAAAGAAATATCCCAGCTCATATGTGTATGACTAAATTATTCGATGAGGTAGCGAAGGAACAAGGGTGCGAGGTTATTAGTTTGCTGCCATACCATTGTTACTTCAACTTCATTGAGTTGGCATGGTATGAGGTAAAGTGAAATATTAGGTTCGCACTAATAACAAGTCCTTCACAATTACTGAAGTGGAAGGACTGTTCCGAGAGAGTATTGCTCGGATGGATGGGGCTTTGTGGAGGAAGAAAGTTAACCATGTCGCAACATTCATTAACTCAGCAATGGTAATACTTGGCATCATCAGTGACCGTCAGGAGTTGATGATCTGCCTAGACGACGAGGACAGTGACAACGATAGCGACTGTAGTGATGGCAGTGATATGGAGTTTATCGAGCCTCTACCTGTGTGAATCAGGTATGAAAATAAGATTTCTGAATTTTCGTAAATTTAATACATATTTTACTTGAAACTTTTTTCTTTTTTTGTGTTAGCGCCGGTATATGCAACCTGTATATATCATTGTAACATTTATTGATGTATTTAAAGTGAGATTGTTGTTGGCTGATTCTTCTGTATTTACTAATATCACGATAAAAAGAACTTTCTAGTAGATTTATATTGTATCATTTTGTGTGATGAAATATTTGTTTGTAAACTTAATCAGCGTGTTGAAAGTGCGATTGCTGTCGGTCAGTTTCATTTGTTTTGCATACCATCGTGATGACATTAAAAGCATTTCTCCCATGTTTTTAAAAACTCACGTGTCGTGCAATCAGCTGTTGTTGCGGCGTCAACATCGCTTCGTGCACCATTGCAGTGTGACCAACATTGTGCGCAGCTGTCATGTGCATCCTTACGCCGGCCCACCTATAACTATCCCTTTACGGTCTTAAAATACATTTGTTTTCACTGATCTTTTCCTTCATCAGTGTTCATACTCTTTTCTGCAATGCTTATTAATTTTTTTCTTGAATGTCGATTAATGATATACCTAGATGGATGTTGCAATTCTTCCTACCTCTTTCTCATAGATTAGTGCAATTGTTACTTTTATCACTACCATTAACATAGAGTAGGGGTAGTATTGCTTACCAACTTGGGGGAATAAAAAAGTAAGTTACACTAGCTTGCTGTGAGAGCATGCCCTGTGTCGTGACTGTGACGAATGCGGACCAAGCATACTGACACGTCTGATAGGAAGGTTGGTGTGGTATCCCATCATGTTGTGTGTGCAGAGCGGGCTAGGCTCAATGGCGCGTCAACTGGATGTTCACTCCAAATTCGAGGTGCGTGCAACGTTCAGATTTCTATGGGCTAAACGGCTCAATTGCATGGACATTCATTGTGAATTCACTGCTGTATATGGTGAGCGTGCAATTTCTCACCCAGATATTGTAAAGTGGCATAAGCAATTTGACGGCGGATGCACGGATCTCACGGATGAATATTGCGAAGGCAGGCCCGCAACGTCCAATACTGTTTGCAAATGTTGACTGTGTGGTTGAGTTTGTTAGAGAGAATTGGCGCATAACATTGCAGGAAATTGCCAGCATGCCGAACATTTCATATGGCAGTGTGTTCTCCATTGTTCACCAGCACCTTGGATTTCGTAAACTGTGTCAAAGATGGGCCCCATGTCTGCTCACGGATGTTCAGAAGGAACAACATTTCCAGTCATGATTGGCATCTTTGATACGGTATTCTATGGAGGACAACGAGTTTCTGCAGTGAATCATCACAGGGGATGAAACGTGGGTCCACTATTTCACCCCCGAAACCAAAAGAACATCGATGGAATGGGTGCATACCACACATCACCACCTTGAAAGAAGGCCAAGGTCCAATCTTCAGCGGGGAAGGTAATGGCGACAGTGTTCTTTGACATGGAGGGTATGGTGCATGTGGAATTTATGCCAAAAGGCACGACAATCAACTCGGCTTCGTATTGTCAAATATTGAATCGTTTGCGTAAGGAAATTAAAGAAAAGCGGCGATGAAAATTGAGCGCCAGTGTGATTTAGTTGCACGGTAATGCAACGCTTAACACGGCCCGCCAAACCTCCGAATTGCTGCAGTGATACAAATGGGAGGTATGGTAACATCCTCCATACAGTCCAGACTTAGCGCCATGTGATTATCATGTGTTCAGTACGCTGAAAGAGTATCTCAGTGGACGACAATTCCAAAATGATGAGGAGGTGAAAGTAGCTGTCTCCAGGTGGTTACATAGCGCTGGAGGTGATTTCTACACATCCGGAATCTAAAAGTTGGTTGACCGTTCCGAGCGTCTCTTGGGGACTATGTAAACTTACATTGTAATTTGTTATAGCCATGTTGCCTCTGTGTAGGTGGTTTCATAAATGGCCTTAACTTGGAAGTTACTTTTTGATTCGCCCTTGTACCTCTCACTGAGTACAGATTCGATTCCCAGTCAGTTCAGGGACTTAAATTCTGTGCTAAGTTCTGAGGCTCACTCAGCCTCTTGAGGCCACTTTTATCCAACCAAACCTTTTCTTACCCATTTATTCTGTGAAGTCATTTTATAGTTATATTGCCTCTACTTTTTGCCATTGTCATTGAACTTAGTCATGTCCTACAGCATACAGTGTACAAGGTTAAGATTTCAACTCCCTCTGAGATTTAAATTTTGAGAATGATGAAGTGACTCATATTTTGCCAGAGAGCTCTCACATGTAGATCACTTGTTTTGTTAGTTTTGTCATTGGCATTTCTTCTTCTTCTTCTTAATCATCCTTTTCTTTTTACCAAGTGAGTTGGCCATGTGGTTAGGGGTGCACAGCTGTGATCTTGCATTCGGGAGATAGTGAGTTCGATCCCCACTGTCAGCAGCTCTGAAGATAGTTTTCCGTGCTTTCTCATTTTCACACTAGGCAAATGCTGGGGTTCTGTACCTTAATTAAGTCCACGGCCACTTCCTTCCCACTCCTAGCCCTTTCCTGTCCTATCATTGCTGTAAGACCTGTCTGTCTGTGCGAGGTAAAGTCAATTTAAAATCTCTCTTCCTCTTCTTCCTCCATGTCATTCTCACTAATTTTTGCCAGAATATTGCTGAATTCAAAAAGTAGCTGTGTAAGTCAGATTCTCGTTCTTTTCATTTTTGTCCCTGGTGTATTAGCTGTCCCAGACTCGCTAAACCTATGAAAGGTCTGGTGAACAAATACCATACTAAAATATTCATACTCTTTAGGCCTTTTCGGTTGTGAAATTACCAGCATTCCACCCCAGTGTGGCAGCAGTGACGGCTAGTACGCCATTGATGCATTACTGCAAGTCTGCTTTGTAGGACAATGCAGTGATAGTGTATTTGCTGCCAGCATCCTGTAAAGGTGTGGTAATGCAACCGAAGGGCCCACAGCACACTGGCCCTCAGTTTTTGAGTCTATCCTAAAAGGTCATAATGTCATTTATAGTAGTGTAATTGATCTGGTAATGCTACCCTTTCAAATGCAGTTTTGAATAGTTTCCTGCTTAGAGAATAAATATACAACACCTGATCCCATGCTAAGGTCAGCCCAGTGTAATTTTATTGGCATTACTACGTGTTCCCTGGAAGCCTCGAGTTTGATTTCTGGCTAGTATAAAGATTTTAGTCTTGGACTGAGGATTGAAACAAAGTTTGCTCAACAAATTAGACCAATTGAGGGGCTGTCTAATGGTGAGAGACAGCAGACTTAGTAAGCAAAATCGTTGTGGATTCATCACGCTGACCATGTGGTAGTCAGCAGTCATCCTGATAGACCACCCAGGCTCTTTATGAGGTGTACTGTTACAGGTTCTGAGAAAGGTGAGGTTTGATCCCTTACTAGGACAGAAATCTCGCTAATATATCCATTTTCTATTAGCTTCTGTATCTCCTCTTGCCCACTCTAACACCATTCTGTTTTCTCAGTCCTTGCATTATCATCTATTTAATCTACATTATCTTTGCTCTTGAACCTCCATAATTTATTGTCTCATGAAACTTGCTTTTCTCATCCTTATGATCCTCCATGTCTTGAATACATTGACAAGAGTACTAATTGAGACCTGCCAACTATGATTAGTCATGTGTGTAATGGACTAGTATTGGTGCAAGTGTAATGGCCTAGTATAACTTGGAAACAATTCTCTACCCCATAGGTAAATAATGGAAATATCTATTTTTTTTTTCAATATGACTTGTGAGGTGTGGCTGTGAAGTTGTTTACATCTATTATTATTATTATTATTATTATTATTATTATTATTATTATTGTTACCGTGTTTTAGCGGTAGGTAGAGGTGAAAGAAGGTGCGGGCGTGAACGGGTCTCAAACTACGGAATCAGAGTTAATGTAAAATTTAACAAGGTTATATTTTCTTTTCAAAAACAAAGAAATAACAAGCATGGCAGGTACAAAGTAGCAAGTCCAAAGGGTAGTTACAATATTTACAGGATTTGGGCTTCGCGCCCTGACTTCACAATGCTTGGGCAATCAGCTCAGTTTTACCCCAAACACAAGTTTCAACAGAGGGGCAGAAAACCCCATTCATGCCTAGGAGTCCTTGCTCCAAATTACACTGAAAAGCCTCCACGAGGCATACAACACTCAATTTTCAAAAGAGCCACTCGCTCTCAACTTTAAGCCTTTCAAAGGCCACACCAAACTCCACCTTCGAGTTGTCCTCACTGGACATAGACACAGGGGTAAAATACCCAACCTACTGAGGTCTATTAAATGAAAAGGGGCAATTACATGACCTCTAAAATAACAATTTGAGAGGAGGCTATCTGCACTCCTAATACACTTGTTTTTAAAACCTAATCTGGCTCTAGGCCACTAATGCAAGGGCTAATCCCATACTACAGAGGTGACTTTAGAAAAGAGCAATTTGTTTTACATTAACGAAGAATAGGTTGAGAAAATAAGTTCACCTCAAAACAATGTGAGTGGGAGCTCGAGAGGGTTAGCACTCTCTATCCCAATATGCAGCTTTAAAAGAGAATAGATGAAAAGATTGGTTACATTTTAGGAAAAGGTTACATGGTGGAAACGCTTCGAACCCGCTCCGAGAGTTAAACTGCCAACCTAGCAAGAAAAGAAGTTATTAAGAGGCCATTACCTGGTGTTGAACAGCTGGAGAAGAAAGAGGCGCTTCCCGCCCCCTGCTATGTACTTTACACACTGAAAGATGGAACAGAAGTGGCGCAGAGACCAAAAAATCAGCAGTTTATATACTCTCGCGGAAGGTTCTAGGCGTTAGGGGAATGAGAACACCCGCCCACAATCACTTTATTGGCTAGGGTACAGAAACATATCCAAATTGGGGGAAGATACATCGGATTGGTCGGAAATTACTAAAAGAAATTCGGGATTGGATAAATCTAAAACAAGGGGAAAAAGAGGGGTATACAGCCAACTTAAACAATAACAGAAAGAAATTTAACAAGAAACAAACTTTTGAAATAAGAACTTCTCCAAAAAAATAGTTCTTTCACTCCGCACTAGGGTGCACTATTGTTGATCTTCAGTAGTGTCCTCTAGAAGAGAAAGTTCACACTTCTTACTACAAGCAAAACAAAAATACGTCGAAAATGACACAGCTCAAAAACTCCAAAATTTACAGGTAGAGACATCTTCTGAGAAACTTGAAAATTAATACTGTCCATAAAGTTCAGACTTCCTCCAGCAGAGGAGTTTCAACAGGCGCACATTTTAAATTAGCGATGTGGAGGTGTACCGCCCGGTACAATTATTATTATTATTATTATTATTATTATTATTATTATTATTATTATTATTATTATTTACATAGTTATGTCCGGACTTTATTTAGTATAATAATGATCATATTATTTGTGAGGTTTTGTCATGAAACATCTGCTGTAGATATATATTAATATGAGTTTATTTAATGTAAGAACACATAATTAATAGTATATAATTTATTATTATCTGTATATATGATGTGTAAATCCACTGCAATGTTGTGCAACACATGGTAATAGTCCAGAACAATCCAGAACAACGTATCTTTGCAACTAGAGAGTTAAGTTTCAGAAAATTCCATCCATTGTAAATAAGTTATTGAAGACTCTCGAAATTACGAGAAAACGTGTTGTGTCATATTCTTTGTAGCACCTAAGCGCGTACACATAATAATAATAATAATAATAATAAAAATAAAAAGGGGAAAATAGAAATAATATGATATTAAAAACCAAATATACACCATGTTCGCGTTGCGACTACCTTAAACTTACATGTCTAACATACGACAACTACGGAAGGAACCCTACTAGGCCATGAGATCGTATCTCGTTGTGGAGAAAGGGAAACACGCTGCAACCACCCTTAAACTCAAATGTATTAAAAACCTTAAGTACATCAAACAGGAAATGCTGCCAGCAAATAAGTGAAAGAAAAAAAAAAACACTGAAGAGAAATACATACCAATGAACAATTGAATACTACAGCTCTTCAGATAGTGGGTTATACAAACTTTAACACAGAAATTGTCTCAGAATTACTGGAGGCAAACTCGAAGAAAGTTAAATTTACGTAGGTTACAAATTTAGAACAAAGTAAAAGTTGCCTCTGTAAACACAAATGCTGCTATGACTGTCCCTCGAGGCACAGTCATTCAAAAACTTAAAATAGGTGAATGTGGAAGTATAGTGGAAAACTCCATTATGTAAAGCAAAATTTAATTACCACCGAAAGTTACATTAAATCAGAAAAGGCCGAAACACAAGAATGAATTTAAATTAAGTGAAGAGCAATAACACAGCGCTTACCGTGAGAGACCTTGGGACCCCCAGATGGGGTAGACGCCGAGTGCGTGCGCTCGCTAGTTCGATCCGTAGGAAAAGACGCAGACAGTTGCCTCGCTCACACGAGGAGCCCAAGACCAGAAATCGTGCGATTACAAGTAGACCAATGAAAATACGGAACTTCCCCAGATCTCCGTATTCACCAATTAAAAATGTTAATATACTGGCCAATAGACAGAGTTCTTATTGTGACTAATACAAACTCTACATTTTTGATGATAACCTTTTTTTACAAGTTCTCGAATGTTTCAATTGTGACACAAAAGGTTTCGTCAGTGGAAACCACACATGCAGAATGAAATGCCTCAAAAGTAAATACCTTTAAATATTTCAAACACATTTCAAAATGACAATACACTTTAGTTCAGTAATTCTTCTTTAGAGTTCATGTCATCATAGGCCTAAGTTTTAAATCTTAATAATAGTAACAATAGTAATAATAGTAGTAAGAGACAAGATAGTAAGATCCAAACAGTAGAAATGAAATTTATAAGAACATCGGTTAAAAGGACAAGAAGAGATAGAATTCAAAATATTAAAATCAGAGAAGAGCTTAATATAGAACCGTTAGTACAGAACATACAGAAAGCAAGACTGAGATCGTTTGGACATGTAAAAAGAATAGGAAAGGAACTGGTAGCAAGAAGGGAATTGGAAATAGAAGTTAAGGGAAAGAGACCAGTTGGAAAATTGAGAAGAAGGTGAATGGATCAGATTTGGAAGGTCATTAGAGAAGCTGGATTGGATGTGGCAGAAGTAATGGGGTAGGAAAAGTGGAAGGACAGAAAGGAGTGAAGGAGGCTTGTTAACCACACCTGGGCGACTGGATTGGGACATTGATGATGATGATGATGATGATGATGATGATGATGATGATGAATAGTAGTAGTAATTTTGTCCAATCTTAATTAACCTTCTTTTCCAGTCCAGATTAATATTTTACATTCTTCCTAGATCAAAACTTCTTGATGTCTCTGAATTAAATGAAGAACCAAATTACGGTACAATAAATTTTAGAACACAAATAATTTTTCTCCATCCTTTCATGATGTTGTTAAACTGTTCAAACACAGGTCACATTCTTCTAGAAGCCTGGCCGGGCAGTGTATATAAAGAGGCAGTCTTGAGGGTTGAGGGAAGTTGTTTAATAAGAGTTGTGAGTGAAAGTCATTATTCGAGTATGTGAGTTCATGTTGAGATTGGTAGTACGTTGACATGCTATTGTGGCAGTTTATTAATGCGTTGGTGAGTGTGTGTAATATGTGTATATAATTTGTCAGTAGTCCGACTCGTTGGCTGAACGGTCAGCGTACTGGTCTTTGGTTCAGAGGGTCCCGGGTTCTATTCCTGACTGGGTCGGGGATTTTAACCTTAATTGGTTAATTCCAATGGCACGGGGGCGGGGTGTACGTGTTGTCTTCATCATCATTTCATTCCCATCACGACGCGCAGGTCGCCTACGGGAGTCAAATAGAAAGACCTGCACCTGGCGAGCCGAGCCTGTCCTGGGATATCCCGGCATTAAAAGCCATACGACATTTCATTTCATTTGTCAGTAAAATAGTGTACACAATTGACAGCATTTCGTGTATGCGTCTTTGTGGTAACAACAGTATAACTTAGAAAAAATTCTCTAAACACACGGGTAAATAGTGAAAATATCAAGCTTGATTAGTACGTGTTGAAAATGAAAATCCACAGCCTGTTTCCAGTTATTCGACCAGGTCAGGAATAAAATGATGAAGCCCCATCTAGCCGCAAGGATAGGAAGTTTGCTGGCTGCCGAACCCTGTCGCACTCCTGAGGCAATGATTAATGAATGACTTACAGATGAAAGGAAAGGATATTGGAGTGTGTTGCTGGAATGAAATATCACAGTGAAAACAAGAGTACCCAGAGATAAACCTGTCCTGCCTCTGCTTTGTCCAGCAAATATCTCACATGGAGTGATGGAATTTGAACCACGGAAACCAGCGGTGAGTGGAGGCGCGCTGCCGCCTGAGCCACGGAGGCTCTGGTGGTTCATTAATGTGTGTATAATGTGTATATAATTTGTAAATAAAACAGTGTACACAATTGACAGCATCTCGTGTGTGCGTCTTTGCGTGTATGATAAAATACCATATTTTTCACAAATAATCCCTACACTCTAATTTTAGGAAGGCTCATTAAAATAAAAGATATGAACAAAAATTCCTTCTATTAAAAGAGTAATGTAGGCATAAACCAACATTTAATATCACTCTGCCAGTTCCACGTGGTCTTTACGCAAATATGAACATGTAAATTTACGAATATAGCTCCTTTGCCTGAGATGATAAAAATAGATTATTACTGGTGTAAAATACATCTGCCATGAAAATTAGCAAGTAGCTCTACTTATTTGACAGATATTTCTTTAATCTGAAATTGCAGTAGGCTCGATTCACTGTGGATCGAAAGGTTCATTGTTTCTTGCATCGCTAGAATTCTCTCCTAAATTACTTACAAACTCGTCACACTCCAAGTCTAAAACAGATCTCACGCGTGGTCTCTTTTTACTCGCATAGTAACACAACCAGTGGTGGATAATTTTTTTCGTGCCATGTAAACACTTGAAACAGACACACTGGTACATTCTGATGTTAGTTTTGCGATATAGTAAAACCTCAGTAATTCAAAGTTTTGAAGTCTTTGGAATGCAGAAATCGGACTTCCGAATTACATGATTATGAATTAACCGCCAACTTATAATTAAGAAATGCCAACTCTCACCGCGTCACAAAATGTTCTAATACCCATTATTGCAAGCAATTAACATTGATTCATATTTTAAAACTTTCAAATGCCATGAAAATCTATTTCCAAAATGTATCCAACAGGGTGCATTTACAGTATTCAAATAATGCACTTGGATAATTCAGCGGCAAACATAACCTCACGCAACGAAAAAAAAGAATTATTCAAAGGCAAGGAGAAATCTATGCTGGCTCCCCTGTGCAAGTGCTCTATTCATTTGTTTACTGTATTCATTTTAGAAGCCCTGTACTTGCACGGAATGTATCCGATGCCCTTAAAACATCGTGGTTTATCAAACATTCCTATGATGAGGGGAGGAAGTAGGAAGCCTCTCACTTCTACTTCTTTTTCTTTGCATTTGATGGACTTTGCTCGCACGTTACGTCCAACCACCAGTCTTATATATAATTATAATAAAAGGGATGTTTCGTGAATAAATGAGGTTGGGACAAGTTTATAAGTGAATTAAGCCTGTAGGATGTGTCTTCCGTTTGCTTTGCACTACAGTACAGTGGCTCTCCTTGTACTATTTCCTGCCATGGCACTTCTCAAGTTCTCTCGTAATGCCAAGCCTTGCTGCGTGACAAAGGTTTCTAAGACCCATTAATGCATGCAAACACCTTGATTCACAGTTTAAACCTTTCAAATGCCAAGTAAAAAAAAAAAAAAAAAAAAAAAAAACCCTTTTTCGGAAATGTATCCAACAAAGTGCATTTACATTATTCAAATAATGAACTTGGATAAATAAGTGACAAACATGACCTTACGCAACAGGAGAAGAAAAATACTGATGTGTCCACAAAGACGCAAACAAATTGCTGTCACTTGGCATGCTTATTTATTCACATTTATTTACAAATTTAAAACACATAACCTTAATCACTGCTGTCGCAAACAAAACACTTCACTCCAAAAACGTCATCAAACCACCATTTTAACAACTGCCTGTCACTAAGCACATGCCAATAGATAGCAACCTTAAAACAATTGACTGCTGACTGTTTACAAACAAGTTGGCCACAAGGTCACTAGTACAACTCCTGCTAAACCATAACTCCAACTAAAAAGTAACTCGTCTCTACCATCAAGACCACCTCTTTATATAGGTGCCTGGCCAGGCTTGTAGAAAGATGTTACAAAATACCTTCTTGTAAATTCTAGAGTGCTTAACAATATGGTTATAATGTACACAATATTCTACCATCATCTAGTGTCAGAGATATGTCATTCTGGATGTTACAGTGTGTTTCACAATACTGTAGTGGATTACAAATCATATATACAGGTAATAATAAATTATATAAAGGTTCTTGCATTAACTAAACTTACATATATGTACAACACATGTTTCACGACATAAACTCACAAATAATCAGATTGTATCATCTGTACATATTATAATAATATAATAATAATAAGTATTATTATTATTATTATTATTATTATTATTATTATTATTATTATTATTATACAAAATGGATGTAAACACTTCATAGCCATACATTACAAGTAGTAGTAGTAGTAGTAGTAGTAGTAATAATAATAATAATAATAATAATCATAATAATAATAATCATAATAATAATTTGAGCTAGATTCTTGCATTATTTACCCATGGGTGAGATAATATTTTTTCAAGTTATATCAGTGTATCACACTTGCGTCAACACGATTCAAGGACGAAGACAAATTATGCTGGCTCCCCTTTTCTTTGCAAGTGCTTTATTTTTTTTTGTTTCCTATACTGTTTGTAGTTCTAGATTCCTTGTACTTGCACGGAAAGTGTCCGATGCCCTTAAACCACTGCGGCTTCTCAAACGTTCCTTTTGCTTCCGTCCGCATTTCAACACAGTACAGAACCACAAGTCCATTTGGGCTTGGCATTAAAAAAAAAAAAAAATGCAGTTTCATCGGCATTGACAATATTGTTCAGTGCGTACGAATTGATTATAATTATGAGCCATGCTTTTTTGCCAAGTGTCGGCATCGCCATTTTTCGCGAATTCTGCTTCTCCGCACATTGCCTGTTACGTGATATCGTGGCAATCCTTAAAACGCTGAATACAAAAGAATTCTGATTTCACTCAAACTTCAAGTATGAAATACACTATAGATGACCGAAGTGATTGAAAGTGCAGAAAGCTACCGCTGCACGTTACGGAAGACGCGTTCTATCGTGAAGCGGATAAATTTTGAATTTAAATTACTCAGAAAAATACTCTTCTTTCTTAAAATGTAAAGGCAGTTTAGAATTGAAAGTCTGAATTGTTTTCCATTTAAATATGACATATGGGGACAGTTTTCTTCCATCTGTGTTTACTCAAAGCATAACTGTACACTCAGCATTGTAAACTAGGTGAGCCAAGAGTGTGTTGCCAACCTTGAAGCAAATAAATCCTGCACGCCAATTCGTGCCTGAATTTTTTTTAAAATATGCAGGGATATTCACGTAAATACAGTATATCGTTCCTTCATATGCTTAACAAGTGCATTTTCTGCCTCATGAGTTAGCTGATGAACAGTCTTAATAAAAACAGCTTAAAAGTATTGAATTCATCATCCTTTTGTCTGCATATGTTCTCTCATATGTTCCTTCTATATGAATCATTGATGTCGGTCGCCCTGTTGAAAGCCACCTCATATGCTAGGGATTCAGTCATCCTCATCGGCTTCAGGCTTCCTCAAATTGTTACAGTGAAAGCTGTGAGCAGGATGCTGACCTTATTTACTCATGGATGTGATCAGATTGTAAACTCTTTAATTGTTTAGTGATCTGGGTTTGGATGTACTTACTTGCCTAATTACTTGCACCAACTTGAACTTTTAATTATTTTTATTGTAGCATATGGCTTTAAGTGCCGAGAGTGTTTGAGAACATGTTCGTCTTGCCTGGTGAAGGTGTGAGAGGGGAAGGAGGAGGAGGTCGGAAGACGGAGAATCCTTGTGTTGGTACATTGCGTATTCCTGTTTAACAACCCCAAGTGGTCTGTTCAAGTCTTTACATCTCCATCCGACGGACATATCACCATCACTAGTGTCGTATGCCTTCACTCCATATGAATACTGGGGAGAGGTTTGGTAAACAATCCATCCACCACTCACCCGTCCCCACCCCCACCCTCTCCCCACTAACCCTGCACTCCCCTCCCCGTCCATTCATCCCATCCTCGCAAACACAGCTGAGCTAACAATAGACTCGATCGTACAAACGGGACCGTTAACTTTGAGAAGGTCAGGCTGGTTCTAGAGAACAACCATCTTTTAAGCACTGTAAGTTTAAAGTTTTCTTCGCATCCATTTTACACCTTTTACTTATCAGTCCAAGTTTCTCACACAACCACATTTTTTTTTCCATTACAGATTGGAACTTCATTGACGGTTTCTACTATGGTCACTTACAGTTTATCATGCAGCTGTTACTTCCCTTAACACCGGGCGAGTTGGCCATGCGGGTAGAGATCTGCGGCTCTGAGCTTGCATCTGGGAGATAGTGGGTTCGAATCCCAACGTCGGCAGCCCTGAAGATGGTTTTCCATGGTTTCCCATTTTCACACCAGGCAAATGCTGGGGCTGTACCTTAATTAAGGCCAGGACCGCTTGCTTCCATCTCCTAGGCCTTTCCTATCCCACCGTCGCCATAAGACCTATCTGTGTTGGTGCGACGTAAAGCCACTAGCAAAAACAAAAAGAAGTAGGAAATCTTCTCTCACACAGCTTCTCAACATTGTCGCTGCCCTCCCAACCATTTAAAATAAGGCAAACACACCTAGCCAACATTGGAAACAATCTTCGAGAACGGGACCGTTAAATTGAGAAGAATTTGAGAACGCTGCTATTCAAAAATTTAAATTCATTGGCGTTTTTCCATCACTTATCACTTTATCACATACATTTCACCTGGCACATTGGTCTCGTCTCATACTTGGTTTCTCAAGCTTTTTCGCTCCCCTCGTAGCCATTCGTGGTGATGGTGTTTCTACAAAGACAGACTGTCAACCTGAATTTTCAACACAGTGTTTTCATCCGGTTTTTTGGATTATCAAACTAAAAAAATAAAATTTCTAGACTAAGAGGTCCGCAATAAGCATTTATTGCACTTATTGTTCATTTCCATCTGTATATGTTTTCTTTTCTTTTCTTCATAGGCTAGCGCACTTTTTGGATTCAATTACGTTTTATATTAACATTTTTTTTTTTTTTTCACCAACTTTGTCTCCGCGGGTTATTTATTGCTTCTTCTAGTGATGCAAATGTTGTATGCTGTTATTGTTTTTATTTCCGTTATGTCTCTTTTGCCTTTCATTTGTTCATTCATTATGTTTTAGCACATTTTTAGCTTGTATTATGTAGTTTACTTTAACCCCCACCCCCAGCCCTTATTTTACTGAAGATGGCTCAAATGAGTTGACACATGTTTGAATTTTATTGCTCCATCTAATGATGGAATTATGTTTTGTATTGAATTAGGAGGATACATTTAATTTTTTCCTTTGTTAAAGTGAATGATTCTAATATCTTGTATAGCAAAATCATTAAGCAAGTGCAGTGAAAATGCAGCCACACAAAATGCTCCCAAGAGGTGAAAGCTATTGCATAAATGCAAGTAAATGAAGTAAATTTCTAGAAAAGAACTAGATGTAGAAATAAGTACATTTGACTTCAAATTGCTTGATACAGTTCCCAAACACAATTTAGTCATTGACTAACATGATTGCATGATAGGCAACATTGACCTGACTTAAACACAATATACATTCAGAAAACTGCCACTCAGTGACATGAGTAATAACTTTGGCACAGCACCTTTTGCAAAATGTTGACAACTAAGGTATTTAAATAATTTGAGATCTAAATACAACATCAAGCTTAATCATGCTTCAGTGCATGAAAAGGTTAACACTTTCAACACTATGCCCGTACATGATATGGGTGCACTGCTTTCTTTGTTGTGGACGGCGCTGTATACGGGTGTAATTTTCGCGCGTGTTTGTTGGCAGCTGCATATATCCCATGCGGTTTCCATCTCTTGCTTGGGGAGGTAGTACTTCATCTAATGTTCAATAGAATGGAGCAGTTATTGGAAAGTCCAAACTGAAAAGATAAAAAGGATAGTTTCTCTTTGCTGTGTCCTCTACCGAAGCACTCTATATGTCGGGTGCTGAGCGCGCCAAATCTTTCGTGCTGTCAGCTGTGTTATTTTAAAAACATGTCTTCACGCTAGCTCAATGAAAGTGATCTTTTATTGGAAGAAGCTGGTTCAGAAATAGATGACAGCGATGAAGACTCTGTTTACAAAATAGATAACCTATCAAGCGATAGTTCGGGCAGGATTTTTATTTGCGACGTCCCTCTCTAATGCAAATTTTTAGCTGCATTATTTTACTCCGAGTACAGCCAATTGAAATACATCACCTCTCCAGAAATCTGGGCTTATTTTTTTGTCGAGACGAAGAGGAAAAAAAATTGATGGTGGTGCAAGGAGTTCATGGTTGGACTGTGCATAGCCTGATGTTTTCGGGGCTATTATACATATGTACTATGATTCGCTGCTATGTAATAATGTGTGGAAATCATGAAAAAGAACCAGTTCACTGCCAGGGTCCATGTTAAAATACGGTAGTGTTGAAAGTGTTAACTCATTAGGAAGTACACCGGAAATGCCTGAGGACAGTGACAATAATTAATTCATTATACATGTCTGCAAACACAAGAGGCTTGGTTAAGATAGGGTTACAAAGGCTTCGGGCTCAAAGCTCTGAACCTCATAGAGGATTGAGAAATGTTTTCCTCAACTTTACGCTAAAGCTAAAACTAAAGGGGAAACACGGAGCAATTGGAAACATGTAGGCAAAGGGAAAAACGATGAAGGATATGCATAAGAATTGAGAGAGAATAATGGAGGAAAGTTTAGTTCAAACTAGAAGATTTGAGTCAAATGATCTTCAAGGCAACCTACGATGGCCTTAAAATATGCCTATAATGTTTAATTTGCCGTGGAACAGATATTCTGAGGGACAAGCACACAACATAACATACACTGGCCTCAACTCTGTCCCGTTTATGTTAAGATTAGACAGGCTAAAGAAACAGATTTCTACAAGAAAATGTTGTGTGTTGTAGGATGGTCGATAAGTCTAATTGACTGATTTTTGGGTTGAAGATCCCAAATAAAGATGTAATTCATCATTATGCTCGAAAACAAAGTTGAACAGTGAAACATTAATTATCAAAGAAATGTTGAAGTGCATTTGTGAACAACTAACCTCTAATAAAATAGTTAAAATTTTATCATTTGGAAATGAAATGGTTTTCCTGAAAATTTTATTACATAGAAAAGTTTTATTTGGTCTGATTTTATTATTCCATTGACTGGTCTTTCGCATGACCATCACTTGTCAACAGCTTCCTGAAAGAAAAACATGTGCTTCTACAAATATGTTATCACCCTGTTTCCTTATATTATTTAAATTTCACCTAAATTCCTTTTACATTTTTTTAAAATTAAACATGTAGATAACGTTGAGCTAATTACCCAAACATAAATGTAAAACCCTGAAATGTAATAAATGTGACATGCTGTAATGCCCACGCTGGACATCGAACTTAGGTAACCATGAGCAAACTGTCACCTTATTATACACCCGCTCCATACGACTTCACATGATAACCACTCTGCTAAACTGTAACAGATCCCAGCAAACATGATGAAAGCGTTCAGTCGCACCAATTCATATATCAAACACCGATCTCAAGTATGATGTATGCTCAAAGACACACACATGAAATGATGTCAGTTGTGTACACTATTTTATTTACAAATTATTTACACATATTCACACACAAACTAATGAACTGCCATCATGAAACAAAACACTACTATGAAAGATAAGGAGAGACTGCAACAGTTGCATGTCAACTACTAACCCAACAAAACCAGTTCACATACTTGACTTCAAACACTCTGTTAACACGAATTCTACACAGGTCTCATCAAAACAACTCCACTCTACCATCAAGACTGCCTCTTTATATATATTGCCTGGCCAGGCTTCTAGAAGAATATGACAAAACATATTTTCTCATAAATTTGAGAGTCTCCAATAGCCTCGTTACAATGTAAAGAATTTTCTGTAACTATCTAGTGCCAAAGATATGTTATTCTGTATATTACAGTGTGTTGCAAAATGTTATATTAGATTATACATCTTATATACAGGTAATAATAAATTCTATACTATTAATTACATAATCTTACATTAAATAAATTCATATTAATACATATACAGCAGATGTTTCATGACATAACCTCACAAATAATATGATCATGATTATACCAAATAAAGTCCGAACATAACTATGTAAATAATAATACTAAAGGGATGTAAACACTTCATAGCCATACCTCACAAGTCATAATAATAATCATAAAAATAATAATAATAATAATAATCAATGTTTGCATTACGGTAGAACCCCGGTTAACAGACCTTCGCTTAACCGAAACCCGGCTTAACCGAAATGTCCTGTTTTGTTTTTACCCACTCGTTTTTAGTCGTCGATATTAGTAATTCTCTTGCTATAGGCCTATGTGCTGAGAGCTACTAGGCAAACCCTAGTTTTATATCATGACTTATACCAGAATGCACGTGTAGCATAAAACAATACAGTTTCTTACCACCTAGTTCATTCCGTGATACATTTTTTTTGAACAATCATGAATTATTACTTTTATCACATTATTATTATTATTATTATTATTACTGTAATATTTGTCATGCAGATTATATAGACTGTGCTTAACATTGCTTCAGTGATATGAGTCTCATCTTGTTTAGTGCTCGACTATACTGCAGCTTCTGTAAGGAAACCAGGGAAGTCCAGTGACCCTTCTCCATTCATTTCTTTTTCACCCAAGGTCATTCCACTGGCCTTGCAGTTTTCTACTGTAGTTCCAATGCTTTTCTTACCCCATTCCAAAATAAATTATTTCATTATTTCAGATTGCTTTGCGCTTTGTTGAATAATTGCAAGTTATACAAGTTGTTGAACAAAGCAATGAATCTACACCAGCTGATGTATAGTTAATTAAAAGGTGGCACGACATAGCTGTACGACAGCACTGCACCAAGAAAATTCGGAAGAAAATCACTGATTTTATACAGTGAGTGACATAATGTAAACATTTTAATGTTAATATACACTATGCACCTTTCCTTAACAGAGTTTTGCATTTTTATTTTGACATTTAACTTCCAAAAATATTTACCATGTGTCATTTGAAAAAAGTGTCAACTGAAGGGGCTCCACCCCCTTTATTTCAGATAAACAGGGTTCTACTGTATTTACTCATGGGTTAAAGAATATTGTTTCCATGTTATAATATTAGTCTATTACACTTGTGTCAAGTATCATAGAAATCTACTCCTGTGATATGATAATGCTGGCTGAGCATAAAAGTTCTTATAGATTCAATGATCACTTCCATATCACTTCATCACTAGCTGTGAATGCAACAGCAACAACACCAAAATCGAATTAACTCATCCTATAAACAGCAAATTATCTACACGTTTACTATCACTGATCCTAATTGGAAAGAAGGTTTGAATACAGAATAACAAGGCTTTAAAGCTCCTAAATAATCATTTCTTTCATGCATTGAAAGAGAATGAAATCTTTTAACTAGTACGAAAGATACAGGCTGCACATTTTATCGCATCAACAGATGGTCGGGTCCTGCTGGCTAACTTCTCGCCTGACCCTTTTTTTTACCAGCAATCCCTTTTGCTAGCCCAATGCAAATAGACATCTTCAATTAATAGACACATTTTAGCGCAAAAAATTTTTCTGTTGACCAACATGAAATCTACATAATGTGACCTGGTGCAAGTGTGATAAACAGATATAACTTGAAAACAATATTTTCTCACCCGCGGGTAAATAATGCAAGTATTGAGCTCGAATAATTATTGTTGTTTTGCGATTATTATTATTATTATTATTATTATTATTATTATTATTATTATTATTATTACTTTAATCTATGGCTATGAGGTTTTTACATCAAATTAGTATTATTGTTATTATTATGTCGAATGATCACATTGAGTGTGAGGTTCTGTGTGCGGTTATGTCATGAAACATGTACTGTGTATAGACATTTATATGTAAGAAATTGCAATTAATTTATTCTTACCTGTATATATAATTTAGGGGCTGCCTGGCCGAGGCGGTAAAGGCGTGCTCGGTCCGCCCGGAAGGACGTGGGTTCGAATCCCCGTCCGGAAGTCGTAAAATTTAAGAAACGAGATTTCCACTTCTGGAGGTGCACATGGCCCTGAGGTTCACCCAGCCTACACCAAAAATGAGTACCAGGTTAATTCCTGGGGGCAAAGGCGGCCGGGCGTAGAGCTAACCACGCTACCCCATCACATGCCGAGGTTAACAGTGGTGGAAGCCTTTACCTTCCACTCCTCCAAGGGACTTCATGGCCTGTACAGAGGTGACTTTGCTTTGTATATGTAATTTGTAATCCACTATGGTATCTTGAAACACACTGTAACGTCCAGAAAGGCACTGGGTAGACAAGAATTATGGAGAATATTCTATACATTATAACCACGTTTTTATGCACTCGAGAATTTACGAGAAGGTATTTTTTTGTAACGTATCTTTCTAGAAGCCTGGCCAGGACATATATAAGGAGGCGATCTTAATGGTAGAGAAGAGTTATTACTTAGTTACAGTTATGGGTTAACAGGTTATACTTGTGACCACGTGTTGTAGGCGACATGCTGTAAGCAGGCAACTGTTTCAATTGTTTTAAGGTTGCGACTTCCATGTGGCCTGTGCTTAGTGATAGGCATTTGTTAAAATGGCAGCTTTGTTGTGTGTATTTTGCTAGTGACAGCAGTGATCAGGGGTATGTGTGTGTTTAATCTGTAAATAGATGTGAATAAATATCTTGAATAAATAACTGTAACAACTGACAGCATTTCGTGCGCATCTTTGTGGATACATTAGACCTACTTCACAATTCAAATCAAAATCTCTTTATTTGCAAATGAGGTGTTTACCTCGGTGGCAAATGGTACACTAAAATACATTATTGTCAAGCACTAAATATTAAATTAACAAGAGAAGAAAATTTTCCTATAATACAATATTATACAATTTACGCTAACAATGTTTTCTATTAAACACACAGCTCATCCTTAACAAATTTATATTGTTTACAAAATTCTACTTATAATATCTCCTGTACTACTAACAAATATAGTCAACTGATATACAGTATGTGGAATTACTTCAAATGATACTATACAACTGGTATAAGATTAATATTTACATTGCATTTATTTATTTACTTTTTTTTTTTTTTACCCGTTCTGGATCCTAAGTAGCATAACGACCTGCTGGGTCTTAACCTGAGCCCCTTTTGCCACCACTTTTCAGAGTTCCTGAAGGGCCTTCACAGCTACCATAGCGGTCCCAGGGCCCTCGAAGTCCCCACTGTACTTCACCCCTACAGGCAGTCCCCTACTTTGGCTGTCCAAACTCCTTAGACCAGGGGATGGAATTAATTTAATCACACACATTTTTTTATTTACAATAACCTGCACTGGTCGAATGCCCTCTAACACTTCATTTATTTTCTCTGTTGCTGTTTATTCTCTTCTTGAATATCTGTACAGATTTTGGAAAAGGATCAAACACTACCCCTGGTAAACTGTTCCACTCCTTCACACCCTTCCCAATGAATGAAAATTTACCCCAATCGCTTCTGCTAAAATTCCTTCTAATTTTATATTTGTGGTCAGTCCTGCCGATATAATTATTTTCCAACTGAAGCCTCTCACGGATATCTCCCCATGCTTCTTCTCCTGTATAGGCTCTATATAATCCTATAAGTCTAGTTTTCTCCCTTCTCTTACTTAAAGTTTCCCACCCAAGTTCCTTTAACATTTCTGATACACTACTCTTTCTCCTGAAATCCCCTGTTACAAATCTTGCTGCTTTCCTCTGCACACTATCTATTTCTTTTATTAGGTATTCTTGGTGAGGATCCAAACACTGTTTGCATATTCCAATAATGGACGAACCATACTCAAGTAACTTTTTTCTTTTAATTCTTTGTTGCGTCCTTTAAGTAGCCTCATTATGACATGTAACGATCTGTATGCTTTCCCAACAATGTCATCAATATGACCCTTCCAGTGCAAATTACTTTCAAATCTCACACCTAAGTATTTGCACTTGCCATCTTTTGGGATAACTACATCATCCAAAGTATATTCAAATTCAGTTTTAAAGCTCCTGTTTGTAAACGTTGTAACAGTTGATTTGCCTCCATTGACCTTCATATTATTTTCTTCAACCCATTGTTGGATATTTTCAAGGTTCCTTTGTAATTCTGAACAATCCTCAATGTTGTTTATTTCCCTATAAACAATTATGTCATCTGCATACAAACTTATTTTTGATGTTATATTGTTCCCTAAATCATTTGCGTATATTAAGAAAAGTAACGGACCGATTATACTACCCTGTGCAATTCCCTTCCAAACTTTCTCTTCCTGAGATACATTATTTCCTACTTTGACTTTCTCAACCCTTGAATTTAGAAATGTTTTTATCCAACATGTAACCCTTACGTCCAATCCTATTCCCTCCAATTTCTTTAATAATATTCCATGTTCCACTCTATCAAAGGCTTTGGAAAGATCTATGGCTATGCAATCTAACTGGCCTCCTGAATCCAACTGATCTGATATGTCCTGCTGAAATCCCACCAGTTATGCCTCACAAGAAAATTTCTTTCTAAATCCATACTGGCTCCTCATGAACCAATTTTTATCATCACATATTCCTCTGATGTACTTCGATATTAAACTCTCCAGTATTTTACAAATTATACTGGTCAAGCTGATTGGTCTGTAGTTCTCTGGTTTCCTTTTATCACCCTTTCCTTTATAAATTGGTATTATTATAGATTCCTTCCATTCCTTTGGTATTACACTATTATTTATGACATAGTCAAAGAGAAATTTTAAATAAGGCACTATGTACCACCCCATTGTCTTTAATACCTCCCCAGTAATTTGATCACTTCCTGCTGCTTTTCCTTGCTGAAGCAGTTGGATTTCTCTGAAAATATCTTCGTTTGTGAATGAGAAGCTTCTTGTTTCCCTCTGTCACTCTCCCTCTCTATCTTCTGTTTCGGTTTCCAACTCTTGACAATCATCTACTGAATCTCTAAATTCCCTACTAAATAGGTTTGCTTTCTCAGTATCTGTTAAATAGTGTTCACACCCTTCTCCCACCATTGTAGGAATTTGGATTCCTTTCCCTTTTTGATTCCTGATATATGAATACAGCTTTTTACATTTCCCTTTGTGGTCATTACCCTCGTGAAGTATGCCATTCATATAATTCTCTTTTGCTTCCTTTTTCACTCTATTCAGTTCCCTCATTAGCTGTTTTCTAGTTTCTCTACTCTCCCTACCCTCTTTGATTTTCCTGTTTACTATTCTACATTTTGTTTTTAATTTTCTTATTTCCCTTGTATAATAAACAGGGTCGAGGTCATTTTACCCTTCTTAACAGGTACAAATCTCTTCTCTCCTTCCCAAATGATTCCTTTAAATTTAGCCCAAAGTGTGTCCACGTTACTCCCTTCACTTATCCAACAACTGAATTGTGATTTAAGGTAAGTCCCAAATTCATCAACTTCAGTTTTTCTGTACAATTTCTTGTCTTGTGGAACCCTCTTATTAAGCCTTTTTGGTACGAGTCCTACATCCATTATTACAGCCTTATGGTCTCCTATTCCTTCAATTACCTCAGTTTTATCAACAATTTCCCATGCTTTAACCAAGAATACATCTAGTAAGTTATTACTTGTGTAAATCCTCCCTCCCAAATTAACTTATTTGCCAGTTTCTGTTCATGGGCTTCACTTGCAGCTCCATTCCATTCCACTTCGGGCAAATTTAGATCTCCCCCAATTATTACCATATCATTATTATCGTTTTTACGAGTATAATCTATTTTTTTCTCAAAGATTTCCATGTCTCTTTCCTCTCTTCCAGGCCTGTATGTTCCTAGAATTCCCACCTCCTTCATATTATCACAAACTAATTTTATCCCTAATATTTCATCCCTTTCATCGGTAAACTATTCATGTGAACAGTAAGTTTCCTTCACCAGAATAAACACCCCCCCTCCCTTTTTATCTCCTCGGTCTCTACGATAGACTGTGTACCCTTCTGGAAATACTTCTCTATTACCCACCCCTTCTTTCAACCACGATTCCACTCCTATCACCACATCAGTCTCATAAGATTCCATCAATGTACCGAATTTTAATTGTTTATTTACTACACTTTGACAGTTTACCAAGAGCAATCTCAGACCCCCTTCCTCCCTAAAACTTGACTGTTGCAATTGGGTAACTTGAAATTCCTTACTATCCTGAGTTTCTTTTTCTAGTTGACTGAGCCAGCTTGAAGTACAGCTGGCTCTTTCTACTAGTTTTCCTGGTCAGTATTATAACTCAAGGGAGTTGCCTGTTTTACAGTACATATCTTAAGATTAATAAAATCTAGAACAATATTTGCCATCTTTCGTTTACCTGAATTGTTTAGATGGAGGCCATGTTTTGTATAACAGTATCTCTCAAAACTGCTGCATTCAATAACCTGAGTATTCCGAAAATTTTTACAAATTTTAACAATATCTGTATTGACCTTGTCCACTTCAATGTTCACACACGAGGCTCTACACAAATCATGCCTGTGGGGCACGTTCGCTACAAAAACGTTAGTGTGGGTCAGCTTCCCTAGTGTATGTTTAAGTTGTGATCTTATATTCTTGGCGTTGTCGTGAGCTACGTCGTTCGTCCCACCGATGATAAGCACTGCATCGCCGCTCCCGAAGTTCCTAGTTGCTGCTTCTACGTTTTCCAGAACACTGCTGATAGAAGCTCCTGGATATATTTCTCCGGTTGCTGCTATATTCTCGTCGTTAATCACTCCTGAAATTCCCCTTCCTTGGCTATCACCAAACACAGCTACCTTCACTGATTTAGGCCTAACTGGGTCTTGAATCTGAATTCTAGGCCTAAATTTTAAACTTGGCACGGCAACGGCAGCGGATCGCGATGATTTGGTTTCATGCGCGCGATCACTTTCTTCCAGAATTAAATTTCTGATGTTTATTTCCGGAAATTCAGTTGTAGATTTCTTCTTAGCCGGCCATCCACGAACTACTTGACACCACGTGCTCGAGTTTGTTACTTGTACCGGTATATCACTCGAAGAATGGTCAGTCCCAAATTCTAGCGATCGCAGTCTTTCTTTTAATTCTTGATTTTCAACTTTAAGAGTCTCATTGTCCTTTTTTAGAATGTTTATAATTTCTAATGCACTTGTATATTTCTCATCGACTGTTTTCGGTGCTTCGTCAACGCCGTCCCCAACAACAACATTCCGAACACACTGCTCACAAATCCAGTCAACATTTTCATTAGTTTTTACGTCTCTAGGGCAATTTCCGCACATATAATGCCACCATCGATCACATGAATCACACAACATTCCATTTTTCACTAATCTTCCACATTTTCCGCACTTTTCGTCACATTTTACGGTTAATTTACTAGGAGAATAAAACACTACGTCGTTATTACCGGGCGCCATTTTGAAAAAAATGCATCAAGGGAAACAATACAGTGTCATTGATCACTGTCGACACTACAAAATCACAGAAACGTTACGTCCTAAATATCTCCACAAAAATACTGATTCTTCGGGACAAGTACCTGAAATACGAGCTATCTCTACCACACGTGGTGACAACACAGTTCGGTCGATGATGCAAAACAACGGAAACATCATGTCCATCACTATCTCAACAAAATACTAATTCCTCAGGTCACTAATCCGGAGTACCATTACTATCTTCAGGCACTGCCTGTAACACAATTTCCTTCTACAGGATAACAAGTATCTCAAACTATACTGACATTTCCCACATCATCATCATCATCATCCTAAACCATCTGTTTCCCGGGTGTGGTAACATTTCCTACATCTCGTTACTAATATGAATTACCATAATAAGACTCCGTCATGACGACAAGAAAACCACGATACTCCTGGTTTCCCCCTTGATGACTGGTCTCTTCACTGAATGATATCCTATGTGACCGGTCTCGCTACATTCATATCATCAGTCTTGAACTTTCAAATTTATTATCTTAAAATTTTGTGAGCATGCAAATCTTGGCCATGTGTTCAGGGGAAATTGTGGGTTCGAGTGCCAATGTTGGCAGCCCTGAAGGTGGGTTTCTGTGGCTTTCTATTTTCACACTAGGCAAATGCTGGGACTGTACATTTAGACCATGGATGCTTCCTCCCCACTCTTAGCCCTTTCCTATCCCATTGTCGCCATAAGACCTATCTGTATCGGCATGATATGAAGCCAGTTATCAAATAAATAAAAATAAAAAAACTTCCATTACCCAGTCAAAACATTATTCTATTCCCGATTCAATACTTGTTGCTAATGCTAGTGCTTTTACGTCGCACTGACATAGATAGGTCTTATAGCGATGATGGGATAGGTAAGGTCTAGGAGTTGGAAGGAAGCGGCCGTGGCCTTCATTAAGGTACAGCCCCAACATTTGCCTGGTGGGAATATAGGAAACCATGGAAAACCATCTTCAGGGCTGCCGACAGTGGGATTCGAATCCACATTCTCCCTGATGCAAGCTCACAGCTGCGCGCTCCTAACTGCATGGCCAAGTCATCCGGTGTCAATACTTGTTGAAAGAAAAAAAATTCCATTTCAACGGTCAGGATTTCAAGGTATTATATTTACAAATAACTTCTACAAAGGGATCAAACATCCAGCACCTCTCACCAATTTGTCCTCGGAATACAGTGACATAACTCCAACAGAAAAAATTACTTTAACCAACGCAAAATATACATTCATCCACACGCTTTTCAAAAATCATTAGTTGACTATTTATATAATACCCCTTCAAAATTATACAAGAAAAACTTCGGGGCTGCATCCATATCAGAAGCAGTTAGAATGGTAAGGTGCACATGTCTACATATTAGTTAAAGAAATACACTGACTGACAGAGCAAATGCAACACCAAGAAGGAGTGGTCAGAACGTTATGCCAATTGCAGGGTAGACTGACGTCACTGAGGTATGCTCATGATGTGAAAGGCGACGCTGTGCTGCGCAGGTAGCGAACGATAAATGGGACACGGCGTTGGCGAATGGCCCACTTCGTACCATGATTTCTCAGCCGACAGTCATTGTAGAATGTGTTGTCGTGTGCCACAGGACACGTGTATAGCTAAGAATGCCAGGCCGCCATCAACGGAGGCATTTCCAGCAGACAGACGACTTTACGAGGGGTATGGTGATCGAGCTGAGAAGGGCAGGTTGGTCGCTTCGTCAAATCGCAGCCGATACCCATAGGGATGTGTCCACGGTGCAGCGCCTGTGGCGAAGATGGTTGGCGCAGGGACATGTGACACGTGCGAGGGGTCCAGGCGCAGCCCGAGTGACGTCAGCACGCGAGGATCGGCGCATCCGCCGCCAAGCGGTGGCAGCCCCGCACGCCACGTCAACCGCCATTCTTCAGCATGTGCAAGACACCCTGGCTGTTCCAATATCGACCAGAACAATTTCCCGTCGATTGGTTGAAGGAGGCCTGCACTCCCGGCGTCCGCTCAGAAGACTACCATTGACTCCACAGCATAGACGTGCACGCCTGGCATGGTGCCGGGCTAGAGCGACTTGGATGAGGGAATGGCGGAACGTTGTGTTCTCCGATGAGTCACGCTTCTGTTCTGTCAGTGATAGTCACCGCAGATGAGTGTGGCGTCGGCGTGGAGAAAGGTCAAATCCGGCAGTAACTGTGGAGCGCCCTACCGCTAGACAACGCGGCATCATGGTTTGGGGCGTTATTGCGTATGATTCCACGTCACCTCTAGTGCATATTCAAGGCACGTTAAATGCCCACCGCTACGTGCAGCATGTGCTGCGGCCGGTGGCACTCCCGTACCTTCAGGGCTGCCCAATGCTCTGTTTCAGCAGGATAATGCCCGCCCACATACTGCTCGCATCTCCCAACAGGCTCTACGAGGTGTACAGATGCTTCCGTGGCCTGCGTACTCTCCGGATCTCTCACCAATCGAACACGTGTGGGATCTCATTGGACGCCGTTTGCAAACTCTGCCCCAGCCTCGTACGGACAACCAACTGTGGCAAATGGTTGACAGAGAATGGAGAACCATCCCTCAGGACACCATCCGCACTCTTATTGACTCTGTACCTCGACGTGTTTCTGCGTGTTTCTGCATGCATCGCTGCTCGCGGTGGTCCTACATCCTACTGAGTCGATGCCGTGCGCATTGTGTAACCTGCATATCGGTTTGAAATAAACATCAATTATTCGTCCGTGCCGTCTCTGTTTTTTCCCCAACTTTCATCCCTTTCGAACCACTCCTCCTTGGTGTTGCATTGTGACTGTCAGTCAGTGTACATATTTACGGATGTTGATCCTGTCTCTGGCCATGGCTCACCTAGCCGGCACACGTGTGCTTATTGAGACATCATAGTTTCGACTGACTTCTTTATATTATCATGCTTCCTTCCATCCATCGATATTTCATACAGCTTGTGCTGATGGAGTTATCTGGAAAAGAGAACACATGGAAGGCATTTGGACATCTTACAATTGCACACAATTCACGATGAGTTTATAACGATTTGCACCCGCACTCAAAAGTGGAATTCTTGGTAAATGCAGCATCCAACTGCCTACAAGTGTTACATAAAACTGCGTTTACCACCTTGTTCACATTATTAATAGTTATGGGGACCATGTCTCCCTGTATACTTGTGGGCCTCACTAAGTTGAGTGGTTATGACTCCACATACTTATGGTAATGAGTTAGACTGCCACTACTACATGAAAGAATATTCCTTACAAGAAAATACTCTAGTATCTGGCACTGCTCCTTTTCTTACAAAAATCAGAGCTTAACTTTCATTATTGAACTTGCAGGTTTATCGACTAAGTCCGAACACTGTTGGGAAACTATTGTTTCTGAGCGATCCTGATATGTCCACACTGTCCCGTATCTATCAATTGGATGGTAATATGCCAAAACGAACTAAGTGCCAAAAGAAACAATCTGAGAAATTAAGGCTCAGAGTTAAATTTTAAAAATCTGCTGTTGACTCTGGCTTCTAATATTTTGTACTGACAATTTTCGCAGTTATACTTTTTTTAAAGTACTTTCGGGAACCATGCAGCACATTTCCATTTTGAATTATGTTACTTTTTCCAGATGTATGGGATATGGGCCATTTTGGCATACGAAATACTTTGGTTTATTCTTAATTCATATTTAGACATTACAAGCAAAGTTGAATGAACAAATAAAAATGAACAAAATACAACAACTGATATGTCTGGTAATATAAAATCCATGTACCAGTACCCCTTCAAATTAAATTGCATATGAATAACCTTGAAAATCATACTTCATGGACATTTAGTGCAGATTTCCTCAGGTATTTTTAGAGCAGGCATGTTCAAAAGTAATGGATGATTTGTACACTAGCACTTATGATTCTTTCATAAAATGAATGGAATACTGGTGGGAAATATCTTAGTAGAATTTTCATGTCTTTAAGCTTGTATTCACTCAGAGGTCTATGCTTCGGGTAGATTACTGGCAGATCAAGTTCAAAAAGGTTTGTTGGTCTGCCCTTTAGTCTTTCATTGAAGTTCACTGGGAAGTATTCATAGTCCTTGTTGTGAGTGTGCTTATAATCCATTATGCCAGACTTTCCTTTCGTAAATCTCATTTCTTCGATCTTAAGCCATTCAACTTTGTCATCTGAGGCTTTTTTCTTTTTACGGTTAATGTTGCTGCAGAATTTCAGTGGATTTAAAATCTTCTGTTTCTATTACACTTATTTCAAAAGTATATTTCATTGCTCTTGCACACACAATTATGTCATGCCACTATGATGGAGCAGAGACCTCTGGGTGATACTTAAGCTTTCCTCTATATCTCCAAACTCACTGTTGTTAGGTAGGTAGGAATGTCCCGGTTCAACTAACTTGTGAATAACTTATTTAATTCTTATGTCTGAAAACTGGGCCACAAACATCCAGAAACAAGCCATCTTGAAATTTCTATTCTGACCATGCTGTTAGTTTTTTTTAGTTCTAATACTCTTCGAGTATTTTACAACCTATATCTGAAATGTTTGGTGAATGGTCTCGTGAAATAAAGAGAACGTAAGTTACACACAAAACACATTTACTGGCCTTCAAAGTAATCTCAGTTAGCTACAACACACTATTGACATCGACTGTAAATCTGCTGGAAGCTGGCAGCAAACGTTTCTATTGGAATCTCCTGGAGAACCCTTGTCACACGTTGGTGGATACCTGCTAAACTGTCGAACCGGTAGCCTTTCAGGGCTGATTTAAGATGGGGGAACAAAAAATCTACTAGTGCCAAATCCAGAGAATACAGAGTGTGTGGAAGAACTGTCACCTGGCGTTCAGCGAGAAACTGGGTCATGCGTATCGCGGTGTGTGGACAGGCATTGTCGTGGAGGAGCTTTCATTGTCCACTGTCCGGTACAGTTCAGGCCGAACCCATCTGATGCGTTGCAGTAGCCATTTTAAAACTCTCTCCTAGAATTCCGCATTGACAGATGTACCCTGGGGTACAAATTCTTGATGAATGACACCATTGCTGTCGAAAAAGGCGATCAGCATTGTCTTAATCTTGGACTTTGTGCACCGACTTTTCTTGGCAGGAGGAGAAGACGCTGAACGCCACACCAGTGACTGTCTCTTGGTTTCCAGATCATACTGGTAGCACCACGACTCGTCTCCTATAATGATGGTTTTCAACACCTTCGGATTTTGGTCACAAACGTCAATGAAATCTCCCGACATTTCCATCCGAGTTTGCTTCTGCTCGCCTGTCAGGTTGTGCGTACAAACAGGGCACAGATCGTCCGCTATTTCAAATGTCCGTGAACAATGGTCCTTACACTGTCCTTGCCTACACCCACTTCATCTGCTATCATTCGTAAGGACAGTCGCTGATCATTCGCAAGCATCTGTCGCACTCATTCGATGTTGTCTGGAGATGTGCTTGTGGTTGGTCGACCCGAACGTGCCTTGTCCTCAACACCTTCCTTTCCATCTCAAAAGTGGTTAAACCAGTCAGAAACACTTTTTACTCACTGCTTGAGTGTGGTAGTCTTGCACTAATATTGTGTGTGTTTCTGTTGCCGTTTAGCCTAGGTGGAAGCAAAACTTCATGTTAACGCGTTGTTCCGTTTTGCACTGCGTTGTGCAATGACACGAGTCCTCACACTGACTCCCTGCAATATGTTGCAGCATTCAACTCCGTTTAACTGTGTTGAGTTGACCGATAGGGGGCACTTGGTGTTATGTCTCGCAAAAAGTATGCGCGAGCGCATCGTCCGAACTAGCACGATGTACAATGTAGGCGACCATTCACCCAACTTTTCAGACACATGTTGTAAATTGCAAGATCCTATCTCTTGTGCACCTCTGGATGCCAAACTCTCATTCCAAAGATGCATAGTGTCTTTATTAGAGCAAAAATCATGGATTTCTACATTGAAACAAGAAACCTGTCTTTAGTAGTAGACTTTGTCAGTGGTTGAGTGAGGTAAAGACATTACCTTCTGCATGTCGAATGAAATCACGCTGGGTCCATCCTCAGATTTGCTCTTCAATTCATCATTCTTCATAGCATCTCCTTCACACTCTGCTTTATTGTGATAAAGTTCTAGCTTTGCCTTCAACTGTGTCACATCATCAGGAAGATTACCGGCTTCAACTGACTTAATTTGAATTTTCACAGATTCACGTGTGTGATATACGTGTTTTTTGGGGGGACGGAAGTTTATATTGTAACGAGTTGGCGGGGTGGTATGATCAATTAACACTAGACTGGTAGCTTCAATACTAATATTTATTAGCTAGGCACTAAACTACACAAGACTACACACAACATTTGCTCATAACACACACTTACGCAATTCACGCGCTATCTCTCCCTTCGTTTCTCACTTGTTCTCACACTACACAGTTTTACACTCACACACAAGATCCCGCGTCACACGGCTACACATTCTCTCCTTCGCCGACAGTCCGCACTGTAGCACACTAGTCCGATAATCACGGCAGTTCACATACTTCACTGGCAGTCGCTCAGAACTGAGCCACACCAACTTCTAACTCAGTCTAACTCTCACTAACTCCAGGCAGGTCGTTCCTCTCTTATATACCTGCGCTAGCTCTTCTAGAATCGTCCGGATGCTGGATGGATCCAGGAACATCGCGAGATGGAACAGTGCAGATTAATCGTGGAGTAAGTTCCATACTCCTCTGCTGCGGGACCACGAGCGGAAGCGAGTGGGGTTGGCCTAGCACCTAAGCGCTGCTAGTGATTGGCGCAGTTTAAGCGTAGGGGTGGGTGTATACGGTGCCGGGCCGGGCCCACTGCCAGTTGACATGGCGGATGCTATGACCATTACACTGCCCCCTCCTCAAGACTGCTCGTCCTGAGCTGCTCCACGATACGGTGCCAAGCAATCCAGGTGAACAACCATCATCTTCCCTCGGGGAGGCCGCCGGATCCGGTAGATCCTGGTGACGATTGTATATGGGCCTTCCCATTGTGGCTGCAGTTTTGGTGACTTTCCTTTCGTCCGCACCGGACGGTACAGCCACAATCTGTCACCTTCTTGGAAACCCGCAGTGTTCGCGAGCATGTCGTAGCGGGCTTTCATCCAGTCGCTGGCTACCCTTAGACGATGTCTGGCATAATCGTGGATGTCGTTGAGCCGATCCACCATTTCCCATGCATAGTCTGTCGCTGGTTGCTGCTGGTGTGGTGCTGACCCGAGCATTAGATCGCATGGCAGGCCTCCCTTCCGAAGACCATGTTGGCAGGTGACATGCCCGTCGTCTCATATGTGGACACTCGATAGGCCATCAAGAAGAAGGGGAACCTCTCGTCCCAGTCCTTCTGGTGCGCCGAAACCACCTTCCTGAGGTGCTCTTCGACGGTTTTCACAAAACGCTCCACCATACCATCTGACTGAGGGTGGAGAGGCGTCGTACGTGTCTTCCACACTCCTAAGCATTGCAGAACCTCTTGCATCAACCTGGACTCAAAGTTTCTGCCTTGGTCGCTATGAAGTTCCCTCGGGACACCGAATCGACAGAAGAAGTTCTTGACCAAGACGTCGGCCACTGTCGATGCCACTTGGTTCGGGATGGCGTGGACCTCCGGCCACTTTGTGAAGTAGTCCATACATAGCTTGGAGTAGGTAACGCTTCCCGGCGTCAGATTCGGGAAATGGTCCAGCGACATCAATGGCGATCCTCTCGAATGGTGCTCCAACGTTGTACTGCATCATTTGGCTCCTACTCCTGGTACGTTGACCCTGGCTCGTCGTGCAGGTTTCACACAGCTGGCACATTCTCTCAACATCGTTCCTCAAGTGCACCCAGTAGTAACACTGTCGGGCACGATCTAGTGTCTTATTCACTCCCAAGTGGCCAGCAGTAGCACCCGCATGCAACTCGGTCAGCACCTCCTTTCTCATGCTCCTGGGGATTATCAGCTGTGTAATGTGCTTCTTTCCGTCGGTTGATTCCCACGTGCGGGTAAGTACCCCGTCACTAACCATGAGAGACGACCACTGGGCCCAGTACGCCTTATAGGTTGGACTCCGTTCTGCGATCTCTTTCCATTCCGGCCTCTGCCTCGACTCTACTTCTCGTAAGGTCAGCCCGATTTTGTTGTCCTTCAGCTGCTCCCTCTTGAGGGTGTCTTGATCCCATCCTTCAGCGGCGGTGGCCCTCACGGCCCGGACGTCCATGATGCCTGCCTGTTTCTCCGCTTTCTGGCAGTGTGTGCAGTTCGCAAGGCACGGTCTTCTCGATAGAGCGTCAGCGTTGCAGTGCTTCTTTCCTTGTCAGTGCTCGGTGGTGAAGTCATACTCCTGAAGGCGTTGCACCCAGCGAGCTGTCTGACCTTCCAGGTTTCTGAAGCTTATGAGCCAGGTCAATGTGGATTGGTCGGTGCGCAGGCGGAATGGCTGCCCATACAGATACTTGTGGAAGTGCTCCAAGGTCTTCACGATGGCCAGCAATTCCCAACGCGTCACGCAGTAATTTCTCTCAGCTTTTGACTACGTCTTGCTGAAATAGGCGATCACCTTCTCCTGGCCGTCTTGCGCTAGTGAGAGTACCCCGCCAATTCCAACGTCGCTGGAGTCGATATCGACGATGAACTTCTCCCCAGGCTTGGGATATCTGAGGATGGGTGCAGTACACAGCGACTCCTTCAGCTTCCGGAAAGCAGCCTCCGCCTCGCTTGACCATTGGAAAGACCTCCTCTCCTCGGTGAGCCGTGTAAGAGGCTTGGGATGTCTGCGTAGCAGCTATAAATCTGTGGTAATACGTGCAAAGGCCAAGAAAACTCCTTAGTTCTCGCTTGTCCTTCAGGACTGGCCAGTCCCTGACAGCTTCTAACTTCTGGGGATCCGTGGCTACTCCCCCCAATGACACGATGTGGCCCAGGTAGCGGACCTCCTTCTGGAACAGCTGGCATTTTCCGGGATTTAACTTTAGGTGAGCCCCACCTAGCCTCTGGAACACTTTCCGCAGGTTCTCCTCGTGCTCTTTAAACGTGCGTCCCACAGTAATTATGTCATTCAGGTACACGAGGCAAACGTCGTGAGTTAGCCCCCTCAGCGGGGCCTCCATCAGTCTCTCGAAAGTCGCGGCACGTTGCAGAGGCCGAAGTGCATCACGGTGAACTGGTAGAGCCCTTGGCTGGTTGAGAACGCCGTCATCTCCTTGTCTTCCAGATAGAGCGCTACCTGCCAGTATGCAGACTTCAAGTCCAGAGTCGAAACCACTGGGCTCCAGATAACGTGTCCAGGGTGTCATCTATCCGAGGTAACGGGAAACAGTCCTTCTTCGTGACGTCGTTCAACTTCCGGTAATCGATGCAGAAACGGAGTTCACCGTTCTTTTTCTCCACCAGGACGTCTGGCGATGACCACGGGCTGTTCGACTCCTCGATGACTCCCCGCTGCTTCATGTCATCTAGCATCTGGTCGATTTCCACCTTCTTTGCCGGGGGTACTGTACGAGGTGGCTGTGGGATTGGAGCGGCGTCGCCAGTGTTAATGCGATGGTACACTCTGTCCGTCTTTCCGTAGTCACGTCCAGTAGCAGTGAAAATGTCCTGAAACTCATGGATTAGTTCCTTAACCTCCCTGAGATGTCTCGCCTCTAAATGTTTCTGGGCGTCAGATATAATCTTCCAGAGCTTATCCAATTCTTTGCCTGCTTCCAGGGTCTATGTGTCTTTGTCGTCCACTGGCACGACAGACGTGACTGGTTCACAATTCCCAAGCTCGGTCCGGCTGGGTACCCTCTGCTCCCGCGACGTCAAATTCAATATTCATACCGGCACGCAGCTTCGTGCCGGAATGAGCATCCTGGCCAGGTAGAGTCCTTGATCGGTGGTCGGCGAACCGGGTTCAACGAGCACGCTGTCTCCTTGTATGGGTTCCTCTAACCATGACGTAACCATCACCTCGCTGTTGGCTGGTATCTCTTCGTCGCTGGCCAACGTTAACCGCGCTACTCAAGGTTGCGTTCCTGGGTGTCGCAGCATTACCTCTTGTTTGCCGAGCCACAATATACGTCCCACGTCGACAGTCGCCTCGTAGTTCCGTAGCGCGTCTAGGCCCAGGATGACCTCATCCGTGATGGCGGCGATGAAGGCCCAGACTCGTAGGTGTCATCCCAGCGTCAGTTGAAGTAGCGCCTCCTTCTAAACAGGGATGGTGTCTCGTGAGGCCGTTCGCAGCAGATAAGGGTGGTGGGGTTCCCTCTCTCGCTGTCCCTCAGCGATGTCCGGCCTGGCAATGGTTAATGCCGCCCCCGTGTCTATCGTGACTCGGCACGGCCTGTCTCCGAGCCACCCGTCGGCGATCAAGCTGTTGTCGCTCCGCTCGGTGACCACATTTAGGGTGAAGTGAGGGGACGGTAGCGACGGTGCCGACGAGCCCCTCTCCTTGTCAGCTCTTACTCATTTCCCTGATCAGGGGCTGCCTCCATACGGCAGTTCCTCCACAGGTGGCCACGCTCGCCGCAATTCCAACAGGTGATCTCGTTGGTGCGTCGGCGTCCCAGCGGCAGCGTGCGTCGTTCTCCCGTAACGGCGCGGGTCTCTGGCGCAATCTTGCTTCTCACGGCTCGTGTTCTTGGTACGGTGCTGCTGTTCCTTTCACTGCCTCCACCCTCAGGGCTATCGTTAGGGCCTTTCTGAGGCCATGCTCTCTGTTGAGCATCAGCTTTTGATGGATCTCAGCATCGCGGAGCCCATCAATGAATGTATAGGCTGCCTCCCGCTGAAGGTGGTCCAGAGGCAGCCCCTGCAGGGCCTTGTGGGCAAGCTGCTCCTCATCTTGCGCGAATTCTTGCAGCGTCTCATTAGCGCGCTGGGTCCTCTTCCTTAGCTCGACTCGGTAGGCGGCTGCCAGCTGGTGGTCACCGTATCAGCTGTCGAGCGCTCTAACGATCTCGTTGTATGTGGCACCCTGCTGGTCCTTGCAGTCCGGCGATTAGGTACACGGCCCTTTCCTCCAATGTCCAACCATTGTGCCCGCACACGGTCTCGAATTGGGGCCGGAAGGTCCGCCAAGATGTTGTCTCGTCGAAGCGCGGGGGTTTTACTTTACTTTCGCGGCGCTGGAGCCGCTGTCGCTGCAGGTGGCCCTAGCACAAGTCTCCATGGCTGTCACTCTCGTACGCAGGGCACTTACTTCTTCTTTCAGGTCTCGAACCCCTGACTCCACAACCTGCGGTATTTCTTTGATCTGTTCTTCAACCAGTTCCTGTACGTCCTGCATAATGTCACTCTTTAATTTTCTTTCGAGAGAGCGCATTTCGTGTTCTAATTTACCTTGTCCAACCTTAAGTTCATTTAATTCTAGTTTTAGTTCGCTCTTGATTTTGTCCTGTTGGGATGAGAGTTCGGTGAACTCACTGAAGAGAGCTTGAATCTGTTCACTATCCATTTTACGATTCACTAGAAATTCCTAGTTACAAAATTACTGCTACCAGTCGATCCCGATTCTGACACCAGTTGTAATGAGTTGGCGGGGTGGTATGATCAATTAACACTAGACTGGTAGCTTCAATACTAATATTTATTAGCTAGACACTAAACAACACAAGACTACACACAACTTTTGCTCATAACACACACACGCAGTTCGCGCGCTCTCTCTCCCTTCGTTTCTCACTTGTTCTCACACTACACAGTTTTACACTCACACACAAGGTCTCACGTCGCACGGCTACACGTTCTCTCCTTCGCCGACAGTCCGCAGTGTAGCACACTAGTCCGATAATCACGGCAGTTCACGTACTTCACTACACTGGCAGTCGCTCAGAACTGAACCACACCAACTTCTAACTCAGTCTAGCTCTCACTAACTCCAGGCAGGTCGTTCCTCTCTTATATACCTGCACTGGCTCTTCTAGAATCGTCCGGATGCTGGATGGATCCAGGAACATTGCGAGATGGAACACTCCAGATTAATTGTGGAGTCATTTCCATACTCCTCTGCTATGGGACCGCGAGCGGAAGTGAGTGGGGCTGGCCTAGCACTTAAGCGCTGCTAGTGATTGGCACAGTTGAAGTGTAGGGGTGGGTGTATACGGTGCCGGGCCGGGCCCACAGCCAGTTGACGTGGCGGACGTTATGACCATTACAATATTGATGTCGCACCTGAAGACCGTCTCATACATTGACTGACAAGGTATCTTCTGAACACAACCTTCTTGTTTAAATTTCTCAACAAATAGCCTGTACATGAAACTCAAATTTAGATTAGTATTTAGATACTTTTTATTTGAATCTTTCCTGGTGTAGTGGCTATAAACTGCAGAGAAGCTTTCATTGTGTTCTCTAATAAGGTGTACAGTACTGGAGGAACTTTTATTATGTGGTTCATTCACCCCTCGTTGGTCTTTTATTGTACCTATCTTAGCCTTCAGCAGTGCCCTATGAATTTTAGCACTGCTTACATGCAATGTCTTCATAAATATATCTTTCCATACCTCAGTGTCCTCATCTGTTAATGAACGTATAAGGTTTTTTCGGCTGAGATTACTTGAAGAAATGCCTACATTTTTCACTCACCTATGCTGACACCTTGGCATTATATAGAGCCAATAATCAATGCTGTTTGTGTAGCCCAAGAATCACAGTTGTAAAACTGACCAAAAAATGACACTTTTACTATTCATTTCTTTAAACATTTACACTCATAATCTGTGAAGTGTTTTTCAGGAACAAGTCTTCCTTTCACAGTTGGTTATGCCTTTCCTCTGGTTCTGTTGCCCTTCCTAACCTTTTTTTTTCACTTTGTAGGGTACCTTTACTTCTTTTCAATTGGACTGAATGTGGGTGCCCCATTCTCTTCTCCCTTTTGTCCTTCATTTTCTGTCAATTTTCATTTTTTTCTGCAGAATAATTTCCTTTTCTTGCTTGTGCTACATTGTTGTTCTGCATCCGTATTTGGCTCTGAAAGAGTTATAGAAAAATGTTTGTAACCGATATAATTTCGCATTGGAAATATTTGGCAAAGCAGACCAGCTCCAAATACATCACAGCGACCATTGGAAACATATGCCAAAGTGAACCTACTCCAAAGATAGTACCACTACGACCTTTATTCGTGAACTCGTGCAACTAATGAATCTACGGTAAACTTCTTTGGATGAATCGAGTATGGTAATACTGGTTCTCAGAACAAAAGAGTAGCTATGACTCGAATACAAACACGTGAAAAGCATGGTCTGTTTTGGAAAAAAAAAAAAGTTCTTCTTACTAACCTCAGAATAAACTGGACAAATTTACTGTAAAATATATTGTAAAACTTGCTTCCACTAGTAGATTCTTCCCATTCCTCAGGGTCAAACAGGTTTGAGGAACCAGAACGGAAGTCACTCTGGATATCTGCTGTTATTTCTGTGATGTTTCTGGATGAAATGAAACGCCTAGCTCGTGGACCATATCCATCTGAAGCCACCTTCTTTTGGTGTTTGGTTCACTCTGGCAGAATGAAATCCGTATAACCAACCTTATGCTTCAAGAACTTTGTGATGTCACTTCCTCCTGGTTCATGGTAACTTTAGACTACTTTGGCACAAGAAAGATATTACTATCTATATTAATTTTATTCCAGTTTATGAAAATATCAGATTTTGGCGCTAGGTTTGATTTGTCATGTGACCATCTAAATATGTTGCTGAACGCTGTTGTGCCGGATGAGCTGAGCTTGTATGTCCTGCCAAAACACTGATGCAAAATCCACCAAAAAAAATGCTGAATCTTCTAAAGTTCCAATACGTGTCTCGAACAATGTATCAGATAGTTCATAAAATTAAGGCAATTTCAACCATGGTCTTCATTTCATTGCTGCTGCTCAGCTACCATCTGGAGCTTTGATATTCTTGCCATACTGTTCACTCCATTGCATTGATGTATTTGTGCGCTCTCTTTTATCACAACACGTGTGCATTTATATTTCAAAATTTTGGCTTTAAATTTACCAACTAAATTAGCCATAATGCAAGAGAAATTGTATCATAATGTCCAAATAAGAATTTTAACCTTGCCACAAGTTCTTAATTATAATTGGATGCACTTTTGGGACATTTGTGCCCAGCTATGACTGCTGTCGCACGTAGCAAGGTTACATGTGTTGACAATAAGTTAACTTCAAATTGGTGCATCCTTTTTGATAGTGTCATGCTTTGAATTTCTGTGGGAATGTATGAAGATGTTCGGATTGCTGACATACCACTCCATTTTGCGTGTTTTGTAGATATTGGGGGGGATACTGAACCGCAAAAAAATGTGTGACAAAGCAGTGGTGATGAATCTGATGAGGAATTGTCACCTCATGCTTACAAGATGGTGAAGATATTGCACATTATAAAGCAAGCCAATCCATTTTCTTAGTTATTAGGTATGTTTTTCCCAAATGTTCATGATTTTGATGACACCAATTCTGGTATCTCTAGTTTTATATTATATTCTAGAAATAGTATCGCCGAGCGGAGTGGCCACGCCTATTAACACACTAGAGCTATGGAGACAAGCTCTGCATTTGGGAGGTGAGAGGGCTCCATCCCCACCTTCGAGTGTCCTGAGGGTGGTTTTCTGTGGTTTCCCATTTTCACTTTGAGTTAAATAATGGGATATCCCATTCATTTCACCTCTTTACCTAACTTAGTTCACTATAATTTATTCTGTCTTCATTATCTCCTCAACTGAGATTGGTGTCAAGAAGGGCTTGCCATAAAAGCATGCCATAAAATATCCTGTCACCTCATCCCCAATCCTGTATTGGGAAACTGGACTAAGGGGTGGGTAGATATACATTACAGTAATAGTATAAGTAAACATTTATGTGTAAAAGTGCTTCATTCTTTAAAATCACGTGGCCCAGGGGCTCACCTGGATTTCAAATAATGGCAGTGTAATGATGAAATGTTACCCAGTTTCAGAGAATAAATAAAACATGTCTCACAGTTTTCCCAACTTCCTCCCACCAAGTCAAGTTATACAGAATAGTTGACCTATCATAATCATGGGAACATCACCAATCCTGCTCGTAACTGATAAAAACCAATTGACACAAAAAGCGGACAAGTTAATCCACTTGTCTTTTTGGCATATTTACAATCCTTCCACTTATTGTCCTGTTTACTTCTCCTACATAAGTCTCACTGCATGACACATCACTTTCCTCTTTCACAGCCTTAAATAAAAGTTTTCTTTCTTTACAATCTGCTTTACGTTGCACTGACACATAAAGGTCTAGGAGTGAGAAGTAAATGACTGTGGCTTTAATTAAGGTACAGCCCCAGCATTTGCCTGGTATGAAAATGGAATCGACGGAAAACCATCTTTACAGCTGGTGACAGTGCGATTCAAACCCACTATCTCCTGAATACAAAATAAAAGTTTTGATCCCTGGGACTATTATGGAATGTTAGTAAGATATCTTCTGATTGGACAAAAGCAGTAATTGCATCCATTTATAAGCAAGGGAACAGGAAGGATTGCACCAACTGTTGAGGTACTTCAGTGATCCATATACTAGACAAGATGATCACTGGCATTTTGGAAGGAAGGGTGAAATCTGTGGTTGAGAGTAAGTTGGATGAAAATCATTGTGGTTTCAGACCACTGGATCAGATTTACAGTATCTGCCACATAATTGAAAAATGCTACGATAGGAGTAGAAGTTATGTTCAGTAGATCTAGCAAAGGCATATGATGGAGTATCAAGGGGAAAAAAATGTTAGCCATACTGGGGGGCTGTGGGATTAGTGGTTGCTTGTTAAAAGCAATCAGAGGTATTTAGGTTGACAATTGGACTGCAGTGAGATTTGATGGTATAATGAGTTCTTGGTTCAAGGTAGTTACAGGGATTAGACACAACCATAACCTTTGTTAAAATGGGCCCCAGGGGATCTTACCTTGGGAGCGTGGGTTGGCAACCGCGGGGCCCCTAACTCAATCCTCGCATTGCTTCCACTTAGTCGTACCAGGCTCCTCACTTTCATCTCTCCTATCCGACCTCCTTTGGTCAACTTTTGTTCTTTTCCGACCCTGACGGTATTAGAGCATTCGAGGCATCTTTCATATTCACACCTCTTGTGGCCCTCGTATTTCTTTGGCCGATACCTTAATTTTTCATTGTGTCGGATCCCTTCCATTTTTTCTCTCCTATCAGTGTTATTTAGAGGATTGTTGCATAGTTGTACTTCCCCGTAAAACAATAATCGCTGCCACCACCACCACCACCACCACCACCACCACTTCCTTCACCTTTGTTGTTCATAGTTTATACCTTTCATTAGATGATCAGTGTAAAGTAGAAGGATTCAGTTAAGTGGAAATGTAGTGAGCATTTTGGTTTATGCAGATGACTTTGTCTTAATGGCAGATTGTGCTGAAAGCCTGCAGTCTAATATGTTGGGACTCGAAAATATGTGCAGTGAGTAAGATATGAAAATTAGCCTTTCCAAAACTAATGTGATGTCAGTAGCTAAGAACCCTAAGAGAATTCAATATCAGGTTGGGGATACAAAGGTGGAACCGATAGACGCATTTCAAATATTTAGGATATGTATTCTTCCAGGATGGTAGTGTTGTAAAATTGAATCAAAGTGCAGCAAAGCTAATGCACTGAGCTTGCAGTTGCAATCAGCGGTATTCTGTAAGAAAGAAGTCAGCTCTCAGATGAAACTCTTTACACCAGTCTGTTTTTAGACCGAATTTGCTTTATGGGAGTTGAAGCTGGGTGGACTCAGAATATCTTATTCATAAGTTAGAAGTAACAGACATGAATGTAGTGAGAATGTTCGCTGGTACAAACAAGTGGATAAAATGGCAGGAGGGTACTCTGAATGAGGAGATAAATGTTAAGTTGGCAATGAACTTGACTAAGGAATCTGTACGCACAAACTGGCTTTGGTGGTTTGGTCATGTGAGGCAAATGGAGGAGGGTAGTTTACCAAGGAAAATAATGGACTTGGTCATGGAGGGTAAGAGAAGTAATCCCCTAAACCCACACCAATTCCTCACCGATATCTCTCCTCAACTTTCCCTCTTGGTAGATCCCTCTACCCTCAATTTCCATCCCCTTAAAAAAATTATCAGAACTGTCTTCCACAACTTTTCCCTTGCCTTTGTCTCCCTCTTGTGTATTTACTGTACCCTGTACATTGTTTGAAGGAAACACACCTTCATTCCTGTCCACCTTCAGATACTAGTTACCTTACTCAAATTCTCTTTCTCTTCCGTCATGCTCCATAATGTCTGCTCACACCCACCATCCTTATACCTGCATTCCTCAGCCATTCTTTAATCATCTTCACGGAAATATGAAAATATTAACAAAAATGAAATAATATATTCTCTGAATTAAAAAGAAATATCAAAGGAAAGAGATACTGTGTATTACACAAAAATCACATATCATTACCATTAAGTTATTTGTTTGAGGTATTTGATCATATTTGTTAGTAACTTCTATCATGGCTCTCAGTATATCTACTAGGCCATTAAATCGTATGTCATTGTTTATATACTAGGCCAAGACAGTAGGAACCCTTGCTGCTTACAACCAGGGAAAATATTTGTAGTTTGGCTTTGTTTCATAGTTGGCCTAGCTTTTACTTTCTGGCTTTAAAGTTGCTGAACAAATTGTGGCATAAGCAATTGGCATTTCAGATTGCTTAAATTTCTACAGCCTTCATCAGTACCATCAAATTTGGAGGACTAAATTGCAATACTAGGGTCTCATAAGGTCAATATTAGTTGAATGAGTGGAATAATTAATGTTTTTAGTGTTTTGTAAAAGATAAGAAAGACAATTTACTGCACAATTGTGCAGGAATCATTCACCACGCATTGTCCTGCCGATGAATGCAAAACTGTGTTAACTGAAAAACCATGGTATAGTGAATCCTTTTTGCTTTGTTAAGAATCATTCACCACGAATTGAGACCTTGATTAGTGTTGCCCAGATAAAATATTTTTGGAAGTCCTAAGATTACTGTTGTATATTTAAGGAAATAAAATGTGTGATTCATTCTTGGTAGTTTTCCAACTTGGAATCAGTTCAGAAGTTACTCTTCTGACCTCTGTTAAGTTTAATTGTTACATTATCAAAGGCAAAACGTACGCTTGTGAAATATTGGGTAGGAAGTGGAGAGATTTGACAAAAGTCATTTTGAAAAGTCTTTCTATTTATCAGGGAAATGGTAAAAAGCATTGTTTGATGTTCATCATCTTGCTAGGGTGACGACACACTAAGTTTAAAAAATAGCTGAAAATTTGGTTTGTGGTGTTATGGTTATTGCAGTTGTCAGTCATGTCATCATACCATAAATTTATTTGCTGCCATAAGACCTATCTGTGTCGGTGCGACGTAATGCAACTAGCAAAAAGAGAAATTTGCTGGCAAGTGACAATAAGAAAATGCCACGTTAATTATACCTTTTCATGAAACTTGAAAAGAATTTATAATTTGCATATCCCTGATGAAAGATTATGATTTGTGGTTTGAAAATATTTGAGTTAACAGACTGTGTAAGGTTTAAAATTTTGTTTGATACTAGTCACTGTGAGTTTAAGATTACAAAACTTCTCAAGTATTCTTCAGACTAAAGGGTGTGGTAGCCAAGTGCCATAGTTTAAATTCATATGGAATTTTTGAAACAAAAATCTTGGCCCTGTGGTTCAGGTTCTACATGAAACTGCAGGTCCTGTGGCTTTGGTCACAAGAATTAGAAGCTTGCTTGTTTATGCTTCAGAATGCCCCAAATTAAAAGCATCAGCAGGACAAGTAGTCTTTAAGACCTCATTTGTGATGGTGGGAAAGAAAGAAGGTGCGCATCTGAATTAAAATATTGTAATGATTATCCAGAGAGAAAATTATGGTACCTTTTCTTTTCTAGTGGTCTTTGTGGTAGAGCATAATTATATAATAACTTTACAGAAACATGCATTGTCAGACAGAATTCACACTTGAAACTAGTACATGGGACTGGCGACAATGTCCTGAAGATCATTTTAAGGAAGCAATAACAGTAATATATAATATCGTGTACTGAATTCTTACTCTTGTCCTTTCCAATTTATTAAAAGTTTCTTCTCCTTTTCAGCCCCTCATGAGCATGCCATGGAGCTGAGACCAGGGATTGTTAAAATATTGCGTGATACAATTCTGCACACGATACAAACTCGACTTCAGCGTGTAAAGGAAGAGAGGGATGCGCAAGAAGATATAGAGACAGAAAACGTAAGTGGGTCATGTTCCAAGCTATTTGGAAATCAGGCTCCACATTCATTTGTAAGTACAAATCTCTTACCTAAGTGAATAAGCTGACAAGTCACATTACTAGCAAGAATGGTATATCGACTGCTCCACGTATTAACATCATTATGTCCAAGAATAGCCATAATGAGTTATGATCATCATCAAAGCAGTAACTTCAATATTTCTCCCCTGTATAAAAATCATATCTCCTGCGCCCCAAACTTAGCAGCAATAATAGATCTTAATGTCGTTCTTTGGGAGAATTATAGCGCATTTAAAATTGTGACTGTAGTTATGATATTTGTACAAGGGAAAAGTTACAATGGTCATACTTAATACTTTATGTCCCACTAACTACTTTTATGGTTTTTGCAGACACTGAGGTGCCAGAATTCAGTCCTGCAGGAGTTCTTTTATGTGCCAGTAAATGTACTAACACAAGGCTGATGTATTTGAGCACCTTCTGATACCACCATACTGAGCCAGGATCGAACCTGCCAAATTGGGGTCAGAAAGCCAAGTGCCTCAATCGCCTGAACTACTCAGCCTGGCAATATTAATGCTTGGAGTCATTGATATCTGCACCAATTCACCATGTTTATCCGGGTATTAAACCCCCCTTTTTTCCCCCACTTTTTCAGCCGAAAAAAGTAAAGGGGGGATCCAATATGCGAATTTGTCTCTGTCAGTTGAGCAGTAGGCTCACCACACAGTAAACCTGATCACTGCTTTAATTTTAATTGTCTTGTGCTGCTAACTTCACTGCTACTGGCGCGTCGTCATTCTAAGTGATGTCATCTTCATTGTTTCTCTCATCAGCCATGCATTGTAATCGAGACTGAGGGTATTCGAGGTCCTGTCTAACCCTTTAAAAATAGTTTCATTCCGGATTATAGAGTTCAAACTGTGTGAAGCTATTCCCAAATGTTTTCTGGAGATGGTCTCTGATATTCCCAGCTACTGTATGTGTAGCAGAAGCCACTCCTTCTGAATAAAGCCGTGTTGTTGAAAGCATGCCAAACCACCAGCTGATAACTTGCATATGTTACGAGTTGTATTTCCGAATGTAATACATAGTGACTGGAAGCATTCCTTTGATAGTTGCTTCTGTTGAATGCCAGACACTTACTTTTAAGTATTTTCATGCTTGCTCTCTACATTTATCACACCAGGAATTACCTAAACAGCTGTAAATGAGATAAGACAGACCAAATGTTTAAGTTCGGTATGGTATCGCCCAGATAGTGCCAAAAGTTCCACGACGGAACAAATAAAAATAAAGAACAGGCAAGTTGCTGCATTTATGGATATCTTCAGATGTGATGGTAATGCATTTATTATCATAATGTATAATTTTGTAAGTTCGTTCTCTCCCATTTTTTATTAATGCATACCCTAGTATGCTTTGTTTGGCATCTTCGAAAATCGTTGAAAGTAAGTGCGGACATAAAAAATCAATATTATTATTATTTGTTAGGTATGTTCGCGAGTAAAACAATTGTGATTGGATTGTTTTCGTCACATTTTAAAACTACTTCTCTCCCAAAAAAACCCTATATTGGCCCAAGTTACGAGATATTAAACGATCACTTTGTTAATGATCTCGCCTGCAGGCCTAGCAACAACTGTGAATATTTCTTAAGTAAACTCGTTTCTTAATCCCAAGGTTGTGCAGCTCTTTTTTTTACACAGGCCCCCAGGGGATCGGATTTGCCTGTAGCATTTTTACCACAAATCAACCTTCCTGCCATTCCTAAATCTCTGGCAGTAAGTTACTGCAAATCGAACTCAGGCTCCCAAGAACGGCAGCTACCTTGGCAGATATTCTTAACTTCAAAACACAGACGTGTATACATGACTGATGCATGCCTGCAATGCGTGGGTCGGACATGAAAGTATTCACCTACCACAAATACTTGTAAAGCTTTTAGAGGTTCTACCTGTTCATTAAAAAACAATGTTGCCTGAATATATTAGCCATACTAGTTTTGGCGTTTCTTTAGCACCATCTTCAGCTGCATGAAAGTCATGAAAAACTGGCAATTAATATAAAATATAAATCAACATGTTCATACCACTAACTCCTATAGACCTTATATTAAAATATATATTTAGATAAAATATAAAGTTATTGCCTCATATTTCTCCAAGTTCACAAACTTGTGGGTCAAATGTCACAATTAAAAACAACCTGAAAAAATAGAAATAAGATTTGTGTGCTTTTAAGTTTTTCATCTTGGGGTACTGTGTTCAATCTTGTATTTGTTTCTTGTTTACTTGGTATTGTTTAAATTATTCCCTTTATTTTTAACACCTTGTGTGCCAGTTCAGTAGCACGTGACTTCAAGGTCGAATATACTGACTGAGTTAAAACTGTATACATTCAAATGTGTTGGTGTTAAAATGCTAAGTTGTTCAGTTCGAACTTATATTAACAAAACTAAATTACACCAAAACCTCATTGTGCTTGTGTTCTTTTATAATTTTATGTACTAAAATGTGCCATCCTCTGAAACTTGATTGCTGTAGCAGAATGTTTACTATGCTTGGCTGTACTGTTGCATGTAACTTGATAAGGTGGAAACATACAAATGTGTCCCAAAGATGTTAACATAGACTATGTTTCTCAATTCAATATCGACCGGGCGAGTTGGCCATGTGGTTAGAGTTGTGTGGCTGTGAGCTTGCATCCGGGAGCTAGTGGGTTTGAATCCCACTTTCGGCAGCCCTGAAGATGGTTTTCCGTGGTTTCCCATTTTCACACTAGGCAAATGCTGGGGCTGTACCTTAATTAAGGCCATGGCTGCTTCCTTCCAACTCCTAGGCCTTTCCTATCCCATCGTCGCCATAAGACCTGTCTGTGTCGGTGCGACGTGAAGCCACTAGCAAAGGAAAAAACAGTTCAATATCAGAAACCTGCAAATGATGAAAATCCCAAAATTAACGAAGGAAGGCAAGATATAAACCCTATCAATTGTTAAGCTTATTTGGAGGACTCGCCTCAAACGGCCATAGACCTAACGTGGCATGCTTGTGTCGTGTGCATAAAGTAGAGAGGTGTTGGGGGGGGTGCAGTAGGAGTTAGCAGGGAGAATCACCTATGGAGTGATAGTGAAGGAGGGGTCCGGGGATATTGAGGATGAGAAGAAGATGGGAAACTATTATGTAAAGCAAGAAGAACAGTAATATTTCTTGGAAATCTTTATTTGTAAGTAATATTATCGAGAAATCGAATAGAACTGTAGGTTTTTCAGAAATTTCATTTAGATTAAGATTAGCATAAAAATACTGATAAGTGTATAAAGCATGCCTCTGTAACATCAAGCAAAGGCCTCTTGTTTAGCATTTCCATAATCTCAAGGTCTTGCTCTATGTCCGGGAACTTGTGTTTAAGATCGTGGACATACTGGCCTACAGCTGAGAATCTATTATATTTAACAGAATTAAGATGTTAAGTATATCTAACCCTGAAACTACGCCCAGTTTGGCCAACATACCCGCAGTCACAGTCATTGCATCGAAACTTATACTCTCCTCGCTTGGAGGAGGGATTACTTTTATTAATTGCTGTTGTGATATGTAATACTTCTGCACGTCTGTTATCCTTTCTGAATGAGATCTTAATGTTCTGCTTCTTAAAAATATTTGTGACTTTATAAACATCTTTATTGAATGTAAATATCGGAAAAGCTTATTGTTTAGGTTTATCTTTAATCAAAGTCAAGGGCAATACTTAAACTTATTAATTTTATGTTTGATAAAGTCCTCTTTAAAGCCATTAGCCTTGGCTGTTAACTGGATGACATTCTGTTGTGTGTTCAAATTACACTTAGACATAGGTACCCTGATGGCACGATCCACCAAGCTAATGTAAGTTAGGTATTTATGGGGTTGTGGGTGCATAGAAACTTGCCTTATCGTGACGGCTGTCTGTATAGGCTTTCTATAAAAACTGAATGAAAATGAGGAAGTGTGCCTATTAATCTTCAGGTCCAAGAAGTTAATTGACCTTTTCCTTTCGGGTTCCAGAGTGAACTTTATATGTGTGTCTGTCTTATTATCGAGAGTGATTGATGCGTCAGTTACACATTCGTCTAGTATCACAAACGTGTCATCCACATACCTGGACCAAAATTGTATATTCCTAAATTTGTTGTCATTAATTATTAATGCATCCTCTAAAAATTCTAAATACATTTCCGCCAGAATTAATAGAAGTAATCCGTAACTGTTGCTCTAGATTCTCCAGAGGTTCGCACGAACAATCAGACCATATCACATCGCTACTACACTAGGTCGTGCACAAAGACAGTTCCCCAAGGCAGCGCAGAATAAACATCTTTCCAGATAAGATCGTGAGGCAAGCTGCCCTAATTAGAAGACCGCCATTTTATATAACAGAGAAGCTACCAAAGGACCTTTGCAATTCAAACAATCAACATATCCTTTTACCACAATCTAAGGAGCAATATTTGCAAGTCACACAGTCAACACGGTCTTTAACCATAACCTAAAGAGTAAATTTTAAGGAAGATAATCATCACAAAATACAAACAACAAATATCTGAAGACTGGAATATACTGTACATAGACTTTCTATTCAAGACCAAGTGTTTTTAAAAAGTGCCTCACCATAGACGCTTGAAGATATATTTCAAAAATGTTTATTAGTAAATAAGTTTTTTAACATCATGTAGACGCAAATTTTTATTTAAGTATCCTTGTCACAAATGCCTGAAGACTGTTACAAATATTAACTTTTTTTTATTCATGCCACCAAGTGTTATTACGAAAAGTGTATCACCACAGATGCTTTTAAATATTTTAAATATGTATATTAGTTGATAAGTTTTTTCAACACAATTGTAGACGCGAATTGTAATTTGAGTATCATCCACACATATTACCTTACCCCCAACCTTCTCCCCCAACCTCTCCCCCCCCCCCCCCCTTCTTTTAGAGCACCTAGAGAAATAGTTTTTAGGATCCCATGGGACATAGTTTTAAGGTTTAATGTGCTTACTGTCCAAATGTTTGTAACCATACGTATGTACGATCCCCGAATTTTTAGGTTAGGAAATTTCGTATATAGTTTGTTATGTTAAAATCATGCAATTTTGTTTATTTAGAATGTAAAAACGTAATATTATAAGAAGAATGTGTAGTTAGGGAATATTGCATATGTGCATCATTATATTTTGTATAAATTTCCGTTTCGGTAAGAGTCTGTAAATATGGCATAGCCGTAAGGATTGTGCAACCGGGAAAACAGCGACTATATAGGGAAGGACGGTTGAGGTCAGTTGAATGTGTTGCAACAAAGTGGCTTGGAAACACGGGGTACGGCAGGTAGTATAGGCTGAAGAATTGGAGTGGAACAATGTGGATGTACGTGAGTGGACGTTCGATGTCACATCAGATGCACGACAGCCAATACGAGGGCTTTGTTTTAAGCGAGGTTGGGTGACTCTGTGACGTGTGAAGATGTGCCTGTGAGAGCGTTGCTACCAGTAAACTTTTCTGGATGCTATAACCACATGTAGCAAGCCTATATAAGCATGTACGTGTGTGCGGCAAGTCATTCTAATGCTGATTCTGACTCTGATTCTAATTCTGATTCTGATGCTGATTCTGTGTGTCTCATTCGGACCGGTGCACGGAAGATACATATTTTGCGCAGTTTCCAATGCGATCTTCTATTGTTCAGCTTGAACAACTCTACATTTCTTCATAAAGTAATTCATCGTTGGCCGAGCATGCTGTTTCGGTGGGAGAAACATGAGGCGTGACACTAACCGGTGCAGCAATCGGTAAGGATCCAAGACGTCGATGAAGAAGTGTGTAGATAAGGTTAGGGATGCTCTTCGTAAAGAAGGTTGCATCCGTACCTAGAGAAAGTCGTCGTACTTTTCTTTACCAGATTAGGCTTTTCTTCTGCAACAGTAGAGTGCAGTGCGACTCTTACCTGAAGGTATGATAAATGTAAATAGTGAAAATAATTTTATGGTGGATTGAAGATGTTTGTAATTTGCCTTTATAAGCGGCAAACACGAGTTGGTCTTGTTAAGTTATTTTTTAAAAATTGGTGTTTTTAGTGGTTTATAATTTGCCTTGTAAACGGCAAACACGAGTTGGTCTCGTAAAGTGATGTTTCTTTCTTCATGTTGGTGGTTTGTAGACATTTGTAATTAGACCTTGTAAGCGGCAAACACGAGTTGGTCTCGTCAAATGATTTATTTTTGTATGTGGTTTTTAGTGGTCTGTATATTTGCCCTTTGTAAACGGCGAACAGGTGTTGGTCTCATCAAGTGATGATTATTGAGGTAATTTATATATATTTTTATTTATTTTGGGAGTAAAGTCATGCAAGGAAACTTGCAGATAATCTTTTATCAGTACAGTATGGATGAACCTGGCATGCTACCCAAATCTAATTTCAGGGGTAAACAGGTAAGGTTATAAAGTAAGTCTGGAGCTTCGTCAGCCTGATGACCGTCACCTTGGGAGAGGGAGTTATTCATTGCTCTACATAGTTATATATTCCTGTAATTGTTTTACAGGTGGCGCCCAGTCTTGGTATTTACACTTATTTTAGTCACCGTTTATTCATTTCATATTTTCAAAATATTGCAATCGTTACATGTTTTAATCTAAACTCTCTTTATACAGCTGAAGATGACCACTCAGTGGTCGAAACATGTTCTGTGTGTGATAATGTATTTTTAATTTTGCCTAAGGCAAAAAATAAAGTATCGATTAGGTGGTTTTTAAATGAATTTGTTGACGTTACAGAAGCGTGCTTTATACACATAGATTAGTATTTTAATGCTAATCTTAATCTGAATGAAATTTCTGAAAACCTAGAGTTCTATTCGATTTCTGGATAACATTATTTACAAATAAAAGATTTCCAAGAAATATTACTGTTCTTCGTGCTTTATGTAAAAGTTTTTCATATTATTCTTTTCGTCCGCTACGTCTCCCAGACCCCTCTTTCACTATCGCTCCATAGGCAATTCTCCCTGCTAACCACTACTGCCTCTCCCCCTCCTCAACACCTCTCTACTTTATGCACACGACACAAGCAAGCCATGTTAGGTCTCTGGCCGTTTGAGGCGAGTCCTACAAAAAAGCTTAACAATTGATAGGGTTGTATCTTGCCTTCCTTCGTTAATTTTGGGGTTTTCATCATTTGCAGGTTTCCGATAAGGCTGGTCCCCACTGATTAACATTTAACAACAACATGTTAAATGTTAAAAGTGTTAAATGTTAACTGGTGACACCATCAACATGTTAAATGTTAAATGTTAAATGTTGAATACTGTTTCATTTAACATTGTTTCCACACTTAATAAACATGTTAAACTTGACTTTCATTGTTTATATATCTGTAGTTCATCATATCAATTTGCAGTAATACATTTAGGTGGTGTCTAGTATTTTCAAACAAGGACAATGGACTCAGATAAAGAGGATTTGGCCTTTGTTATTGCCACTGTTGCTTCTTGTTATGATTTAGAAATGCAGTTTTATTAGACACATTTCCTCCCCTCATCCTGCTCATTGCTCCAAAAGCAAACCTCTTTGAAGTATAAACTTCGTTCTCTCCCCCCAACCCAACTTCCGACTTTTCTGATTTTTTTTTGCAATGCTCGACTGTACCAGGAGTGGAGGGACGCTAGTTTTCTTTTTCCGATGAACTCGCGGAATAATTATAGACAATTTAGAGTTCCTTGAAACTGTCGGCTTTCTCCGCTTTATCTCTGTATTCCTTTAATGAGACATCCCACAAACAAGGCCTTTCTATTATGTCATTAAATAAGTCTAAAATAATCTTGCTCCACTCCATTTCTGACTACCTATAAATTTTAGTATAACGCAGAGAGAACAACACCTGTGCGTGTACCGGTACTGTATTTGTAGCTTATAACAAGGAGAACGAGTGTTGCGGAGTGTTGTAACTATAATCCCACTTCAAGAGAAGCACGTCGTTTGCGCCGTTTGGCTATCTGTTGACATGGAAACGGCAAGGAAGTTGCCGAAGCTGTGCCAGCATCTCACGAACAACGAACTGACTTGACATATTTTCCACTTGGAGCAGAAAACACGCTAACATCTTAATGAATGAATGAATGAATGAATGAATACTGATCTGCATTTAGGGCAGTCGCCCAGGTGGCAGATTCCCTATCTGTTTCTTTCCTAGCCTTTTCCTAAATGATTTCAAAGAAATTGGAAATTTATTGAACATCTCCCTTGGTAAATTATTCCAATCCCTAACTCCCCTTCCTATAAATGAATATTTGCCCCAGTTTGTCCTCTTGAATTCCAACTTTATCTTCATATTGTGATCTTTCCTACTTTTATAAACACCACTCAAACTTATTCATTCACTAATGTCATTCCACGCCATCTCTCCGCTGACAGCTCGGAACATACCACTTACAGTTCAACAATAATAAAGGTGTTTTAATTTGTTCCACCTATTCAATACTTATATTTTCACTTATAGTGGTTACATAAATTGATTCTTAGTTACATGGGACATGTTTCGCCCTCAATTAAGGGCATCTTCAGCCTAAACACAATCATCAACAATACAACTAAATTAAAAGTGGAAGTTAAAAGTTTAGTCAGTTATTAAAATTTGGAACATTAAAATGTGAAAAGTGATACAATATATAAAGATGCTATTGGAAACTCTCTTATGATTAAACCATAATCTTGTCGGAGACTAAAACTTCTTCTATTAAAATTCTAATTAAAAACAGTTCATATAAAATATTAGTGGAAAACCAAAGAGGTAATAATATAAAGCCAACGACATGAGGGCATGAACACAAGCATAAACTTGATTGTCATGAATACAATCTTTCCAAGGCCGCTGATGAAATTCATCAGCAAGTGAGACAGAAGCATCTGTTGAAAAATTGTAAGTGGCCCTTAGCACCGGTAGGTAATAAAAATGGTTGAAACCTTGCCAGAAAATGTCAGTAGATGCAGAAAATAATGTTTTATGTAAGTGGAAGTTGTTATTTGTTATCTACTGTTATGTTGGTTGCTGCCCATCTTCAGGACACATTTGTATGTTTCCACCTTATCAAGTTACATGCAACAGCACAGCCAAGCATAGTAAATATTCTACTACAGGAATCAAGTTTAAGAAAATGGCACATTTTAGTACATGAAATTATAAACGAACGCAAGCACAATGAGGTTTTGGTTTAATTGAGTTTTGTTAATATAAGTTCGAACTGAACAATTTAGTGTTTTAACACCAACAAATTTGATTTATACAGTTTTAACTCAGTCAGTATATTTGACCTTGAAGTCCAGTTCTACTGAACTGACACACAAGGTGTTAAAAATAAAAGGAATAATTTAAGCAATACCAAGTAAACAAGAAACAAAAAACAAAATCGAACACAGTAGCCCAAGATGAAAAACTTAAATGCACACAAATCTTATTTCTTTTTCTTCAGGTTGTTTTTAATTGTGACATTTGACCCACAAGTTTGTGAACTTACAGAAATACTAGCAAGATACCCGTGCTTCGCTATGGTATTATACTGAAATTTATAATTGGATGCTTTACGATGTATGTATAATCCACCAAAATTCACAATCTGACTCGTTTTCTGAGTGAATCCGCCAAAATTTGCGATCTGACTCATTTTCTGAGAGATTACAGCAAAGTTCCTCCCATTTTCCAATCTTTGTTTCCAGAAATCGATTTCGTACTTCCGGGCTACTGCCAGGTGTTCCGCCCGGTCAGGAGAATCCCTAAATATTTGCCATCTTTTCCTATAAGCATTTTTAATATGGATCAAATCCTTGTGGAGACCCGGCGTGGTGTCGTCATTGGTGCCTTGGCGGTTCTGAACCCGCGACGGGACTGCATTCGTAGTCATTACCCGCCCAGGACACATTTCCTGTGCGATCTGCACATTTTGACGACGGTCCAAGATATTATTATCATTATTATTATTGTTGTTGTTGTTGTTGTTCTGGACCCCACAGCAAGATGCAAGACGGCTACTTGGCAGTAAATTACATCTGCTGCCATTGTCATTGCTGAAAATTTGACCAGCAACATTGTTGCAGTTAGGCAAGTGCGCGTGATTTCTCGCGATGCGAATGACATACTTCCGTGCATTACTGATGTTACAATAGAGGTGAATAGCTACACGGTCAATCTCATTCATATCGTTTATTTCAAATGTGTTTAAATTTTTATTTATATGCCAGGAGAATCTACTGTAATTTAAGAACATTCTCCAAAGGAAAAGATGGCTCTTGAAAACGAACCCCGGAAAGATTGAAAATGATCGGTTTATGATCAGAATAAGTACATTGAAAATCCACAGCCTGTTTCCAGTCATTCGACCGGGTCAGGAATGGAATGAATAAAACCCCCTTCTAGCGGCGAGGATAGGAATTGTGCCGGCGGCCAAGGCCTGTCGCACTCCTCTGGGGCAATGATTAATGAATGACAAATGAAATGAAATGATATTGGAGAGTGTTGCCGGAATGAATGATGACAGGGAAAACCGGAGTACCCGAAGATAAACCTGTCCTGCCTCTGCTTTGTCCAGAACAAATCTCACATGGAGTGACCGGGATTTGAACCACAGAACCCAGTGGTGATAGCTGGCGCGCTGCCGCATGAGCCATGGAGGCTCCTTATAAGTACATTATGAACGGTAAAATCAATTGGCCTCACCTCTTTTTTCACCGCACCGCCTTTGATTTACCCCCCCCCCCCCCCCACAAAAGGAGGCGCATTTCTTTTTGTTTAAAGGATATTCCAAATACCAATATTCACGTCTGTTACATTCAGTTTTGTGAAATAAGTATCCCCATAAATATAATTACCTTTTTTTCACTTTCACACTACCCGCCTTAAGTGAATTTAAAAAAATATTTTCCTATATATTTTATGAAACTTTCAATATGGACAAAAAATGATTATCATCACTTGTAATATTAAGTGAATTTTCTGGCAAAAATACTTGTTTCTTTAATAGTAAAGGATATTCTAAGTACCAATTATCACAACTCTAACATCTTCAGTTTTTGAGATATATGTCCTCTTGAAAGGAGTTTATAACTCCTTTTCACACCCGCCCCCCAAGATGATTCTCCCCTCCCCCCCCCCAAAAAAAAAACATTTTCTTTGTTTTTAAAGGAGATCCAAATACCAATTTTCATGTCTGTAACAACTTTAGTTTTTATTAGATATAAGTATCCTCATACAATTAATTCAATTCAATTTTCAATTCTTTCACCCCCCCCCCCCGCTCCCTTCATTGGATTTTCTCAGAATATGTGTTTCTTTATTTCTAAAGCAAATTCCAAATATCAATTTTTAAGTGTGTAACATTTTACGTTTCTGAGATATATTGCAGATATAATCTTTCTAAAAATTAACCCCATATTATCACTCCTGTTTAACCCCCATTAATTGGATTTTCCTGTCCGGCTCCATGGCTAAATGGTTAGCGTGCTGGCCTTTGGTCACAGGGGTCCCGGGTTCGATTCCCGGCAGGGTCGGGAATTTTAACCATGATTGGTTAATTTCACTGGCACTGGGGCTGGGTGTATGTGTCGTCTTCATCATCATTTCATCATCACGACGCGCAGGTCACCTACGGGTGTCAAATCAAAAGACCTGCACCTGGCGAGCCGAACATGTCCTCGGACACTCCCGGCACTAAAAGCCATATGCCATTTCATTTCATTGGATTTTCCTAAAACAAAAAATAGGTTTTTGTTTATTTTTAGAGGAGATCCCATATACCAATTTTCAGGTATGTAATATCTTCACTTTCTGAGATATAAGTATCCACATTAAAAGCATTCAACCCCTTATTCACCCTCTTTCACCCCTCCTATTGGGATTTTCAGAAAACAAAAAAAATACATGTTTCTTAAGGAGATTCTAAATATCAATTTTTACATCTGTAAACTTTTAAATTTTTGAGATATAGATACACTCATTTTAAAATTTCACCCCCTTTTTCACCCCCCACTATATTGATTTTCCAAAAACAATAATACATGTTCTTTATTTTTAAAGGAGATCCCAAATACCAATTTTCAGGTCTGTAATATCTTCAGTTTCTGAGATATGAGTATCCTCATTAAAGGCATTCTACCATTTTTCACCCCTCATATTAGGATTTTCCTAAAACAAAAAATACTTGTTTATTTATTTTTAAAGGAGTTTCCAAATACCAATTTTTACATCTGTACATTTTTTTAAGTTATGAGATATAGATACACTCATTTGCAAAATTCACCCCCTTTTCACCCCCCATTATTTGGATTTTCTAAATACAAAAAAATACATGTTTCTTTATTTTTAGAAGAGATCCCATATACCAATTTTCAGGTCTGTAATATATTCAGTTTCTGAAATATAAGTAGCCTCCTTAAAGGCATTCAACCCCTTTTTCACCCTTTCCACCCCTCCTATTGGGATTTTCTGAAAACAAAAAAATACGAGTTTCTTTATTTTTAAAGGAGATTCTAAATGCCAATTTTTACATCTGTAAACCTTTAAAGTTTTGAGATATAGATACACTCATTTTAAAAATTAACCCCGACTTTTAACCACCTTAGCAATGGAATATCCAAAAATCCTTCCTTAGTGAGCTCCTGCAACTTAGTGTGAATGTATCCTCAAAATTTCATTTCTCTATGTCCAGTAGTTTTGGCTCGGCGATGATGAATCAGTCAGTCAGTCAGTCAGTCAGTCAGTCAGTCAGTCAGTCAGTCAGTCAGTCAGTCAGTCAGTCAGTCAGTCAGGACAAGTTATTTTATATATATAGATGAGACAATAACTTTGTATTTTATCTAAGTATATATTTTAATATAAGGTCTATAGGAGTTAGTTGTACGAACATGTTGACATATATTTTATAATAATTACCAGTTTTTCATGACTTTCATGTAGCTGAAGATGGTGCTAAAGAAATGCCGAAACTAGTACTGCAAATACATTTAGGCAACATTGTTTTGTATTGAATAGGTGGAACCTCTAAAAACTTTATAAGTATTTGTGATCTCGGTTCAATATGGATAAAATCAAATATGAAATTTCTTATGCTAAGCTATTCACCTATTTGTGCGACATCATCAGAGCTGCAGTAGGCCTACGCTACAGAGGTGGACATTTCTTAACTATGAAACACAGATGTGTGGCATGACTTCAATGCATGTTTTCATTGTGTGGGTCATATGAACGAAACTATTCACAAATTTGTGTGAAGTCATCAGAGCTGCATAAGGCTTGTACCCACTTCGAAGCAGAATCATTGTTCTTCTTTGACAAATTACTTTGGGGATCTTGGACGCAAATTTTTTTCTTCATTTTCTTCGTCTCGAAAAGCCAAGGGGAGTCTATTATGCAAGGGGGGTCTAATACACAAGTAAATACGGTATTTCCTTATACATCTTCCACATTCGTGCATAAACAGTTAAGTTCCAACCCTTTTCCTTATTCCATACAGAGAATGTGTGTAAGCACATATCTACATTATGGGTTATCTGATGTGCATAAACAGGTAAGTACCGACCCTTCTCCGTATTCCATACAGAGAATGTGTATAAGCACATGTCTACATTATGGGTTATCTGATTATGTGTTTAACCAGGTAAGTTAACACGACTTATCAGCTTAATCACCCGGAGTAGAGATATCTTGTTGTAGGTAATGTTTTTGCTTTTTTTACTTTGATTATGGTGAATTACACTTGCTAATAAACATATTTCTTGGCCATAAACAAACAAACAAACAAACAATTCAAGTGACAATAGCAAAATGTACCATTTGCAAGGATCATAAAATAATTACAATTTAACCATGACAGGAAAAATTAAAGATGGAAATTAGCTCACAAACAGGAAGCAGCTGTTGACCAACATGCAGAATGGATCTAGCTGTTTAACATCCATATTGTAGCCTTTGAATGCAACTTTAAATAAACTATCAGGGAAATTTAACATAAACTCTGCTGTAACTGGACTTTGAAGATATGTGCAAGTGTAGTAACAAAGCAAGATCCAGATCGCCAGAGTAAATTTTGTGCAACTGGATGTTGCATGCATGGACCTTGATTTCTTCAGACATTGTTTCCAATAGTTTTATGAAAACAGCAATATCAAATTTTGTCTGAAGCATGTGAGGAACGGCAGCAGTTGTCCCCCAGATACCCCCTTTTTTTAATAGGTTCTTTTTAATCATAATTAAAGTACTATTCTAAGATTGTTTTAAAGATGAATATAATTCTTTGTAAAAATTTCTTCAGCTAAGCAAGGAAAAAGTAGCTGACGATTTTCCTAAGGAACGAAACATGTTAGCTTGTTTTAAGCAAATATACAGTATCAGAAAAGTGGAGGTTCTCACTTCATTGTATTCTTGTGCCTGTTTGAATGCTGCACACCACGTGGATTCCTTCCAGAACACACCAGCCCAATCCAGCTGATGAGAGTAAAGCATGTGATTCTACTTCGTCACCACTGCAGCTGTATATAAAGGCAGCCTCTCGTCTAGAGAACCATACCACCACCAGCTGGTGAACCCGGAGGTCTGAATACACAATGACCAATATGGCCACCATGGGATTTAGCGACGTTCATAGGACATTGCTAGTACATTAGCAGAGACACTTTCATGCCTCCTAAGACTTCTTGTATGAAGTTAGGTCCGAACCTAAACTCTTATCACCCAGCATAGTACTGTCAGAACTTTATCAGAGACTCTTTCATGCTTCTCAAAACTTCGTCTGTTCTATGCGAATTTCATAGGAATTAACTTGAACTCTCATCACACATGGCCGATGACCTAGATGTTAGGCCCCTTCAAACAGCAAGCATCAACGAACAAGCATGTTATTACACAGGAGAGTAGTGTCAAGACGACTTATAATTTCTGAACACAATGTTCCAAGTTTCTATGTACATACTGTAAATATCAAGATAGTTATTGAGTGTATTTCCTTTTGGGATATGTATATACAGTTATTTTCTGAAAGTCATCAGAGACTGTATTTATATCACAAGTTCAGACAGACTTGTCATTTTTGTGATAAATCCATTTGTGTTTTCTAGTCCTGAATTTGCTCTTACTGGGACACGACGATGACGATGATATGGGTTTTATGACCCACTCACTACTTTTACACTAGAAAGGAGTTGGTCGTTAGGGTACAGGTGCGTAACTGTGAGTTTGCATTCAGGAGATTGTGGGTTCAAATCCCGCTGTTTGCAGCCTGAAGACTGATTTCTGTGTTTTAAGCCAGACAAAATACTGGGGCTGTACCTTAATTAAGGCCATGGCCACTTCCTTTCCACTCCTAGCCCTTTCCTGTCCCATCATTGCCATAAGGCCTATCTGTGTCCGTGCGACAGGCAAGTGAGTGCAAATGCATGTACTGCGTGCAAGGCAAATATTTGATGCATGACCTTCAGTTTGTGTTAGTTGCAGTATGGATATTACCAGCAATAAATGACACTCCGTGTCTCAATTAAGTCCTTAATGGGAAGCAAAATATTTCTTTCTGGAGGTTGAGAATGGAGCACAGTGTTTTGTACGTGGAAACATTGTCACTGCGAGGAAATATACTTTAGATCATCATAATAACATATACCACTTAAGTCAATATGGGGATATCAGAGGAAGTGATCATAAAGCCGTTATGAAGGAATTTTGGAACAATAAATCTGTAATAGATGTGGGTATGTATCACTTGAAGTAACAAATTAGTTCCAAATTGGAAGAGACTAGTTATTTGGAAACGGGTATGTGGGGGGGAAAAAAAAAAAGATAGGATTGAGTTAGTTTTTAGTTTGCTAATTACTATTTTAATTTTGTTAATATAAATTGTTCAATATATCTGCACTATCGTAATCTAATAAAGTAAGTTATTTATTCAATAGTTAAAATAGGAAATATGTACTGTATTTTCTTGTGTAATTAATGCACATTTTTTATGAAAAATGCAGGCATAAATCATTTGAGGAATTCAGATATATAAAAAAATATTTACAATTATTGACATTTAAAATATACATCAGACTTCATATACATGCAATTGGTTACACTCATTTGTGGTTAATCGTCATTTGGCATAAAATTCCGGCATGAGATTCTTTCTGAAAAGTCAAATAGGGTACATCAGGTACGTTGGATACGTGGGTTTGAAGTAGAGACACTGGAAAATATTCTTCCCATTACGAGCTGACAGTAAGGCCTGAAGTAAAGTAAACATGAACTAATAAAAGTACAATTCATGTGAATACATAATAGTGACATACTGGCAAGAAAAAAAAAGTCCAACACAAGAAGGGCCGGGCATCGAAGGACGGACCCGCGCTATATTTCCCCAAACCGTTTGTATCCAATCTTGTACAAGTGACGTGTCCATCCACCTTTTTTCTTGGATACGATCGTGGATCCCTCGTGGAAACTTTACTTTAGGCATTGTCTCTTGTTTTAGAACAACATAAGGTGCAAGCTTTCTGCCATCACCTGTTAGAGCAAGCATTGCAGTACATCATTCTTTTTCGCTTCTGGTAGCACGTATGATGACACTCGATATCCCTTTCTTATCGATTGTTCGACTTTGTGGCTTACGGAACTGATTGGCGTCCGACCTGTGTTTCCTATTTGGGAGAGCAAATATTCCTTCACTTTACGCTTCTCAATCACAAAGCGATGAAAATCAATTACTTGGTTGAAATCGTTTGGCATTTTGTGGCATAATGTTGTTCTTCGTCAAAGAGAAAGTCCATTTCTCTTCATAAAATTAATGAAACCTCGGCTAACCTTAAAATCCGAGACACTGATTCCATGTGCAGCAGCTATTTCTCGTCCTTCAAAATACCATACAGCATTTCGTGAGAAATGGCATATCCAATGTTGCGTAACAAAATTGTACATTTAAGCTGATCCTACCCTACTTTCGGCAACTTGACACATTTTGGTCCGTGAAATGCTTTGCAAGACTTGTTGGTCACTTGAAGTGCACTCCTCTTTTACCACGGTAACCGCGTAGTGCACATTGCATTCGGACACTGAATATTTGTGGCCCACTGCCCTGTTCCCGTATGTTTTGGCGTAACTGATCATCACGAGTTTATATGATACACTATTACTCAAATACTTACTCACTGTAAACTAACAAACAAATTGCATAAAACGCCTGTCCCATACCCGAAACACTCATAAAATACGTTTGTACCAGACTGGAATAGAGCATCACTAGTTACTTCTGCGCTGATTCTCACTGAATGCACTGAACTAGTGCAGTGGTATTTCCTACCGGCTGATAATAGCACGTTTCCCGGTATTTGGAATGTCCGGTTTTGCAATAGGTAGACTGCTACCTGTGTAGTTGACATCTTTATTTCAAAACGCAGCCAGAGCTGCGTGATGGATGTTCAAAGAAGTGGGTGCATCAAATACGTGAACATTTCTTTTTCTGGTGTAGTGTATAAGCAATTAGTAATTGAAAAAAATCTTAGTCATAGAATTGAAGCTATCAGTGCAATGGTGGCTTAACCAGTATTTTCTGTTGAAGTACGGTACCTGCCTTTATTAGCCTAACTAGCTGATGTACCTGTGCTTCGCTACGGAATTCTAAATTTTATACAGAATTCTAGGTTAGGTAGTGTAAACGTTGTGAGCACGATTGTATTAAGTTGCATAGCTGTTAACGTTGCCCTAGAAGCACGACGGGCAAGTCACCAACGTCTTTTCTCATATCAAGACTGGGTTAGGGAATTTTCATTGTAATGGTAGGCCAGCTTGCCTACCGTCAGTCACAATCAGGTTGGGGAGTTTTCATTATAATGGCAGACACTCACTCTCCGCCTGCTTATATAGATTCTCAGAAAGACTCTCGTAATGGTTTTCCCAACTGAAATGAACATGGGTCATTACAATGACGTCGGTAGGAATGGCGCGATTAAAAGCAATGCCTTCATATGAAATACTCGATCAAATGAAAAACCACACATTTTTTCACTTTTAACGAACAGTACTATGCTGCCGAACTAACAGTCCAAAGCTACCGAGCTGGAATGACCAAGACGCAGACATCTGTGATCCGTGAACAATCTTCGACCTTTTTTCGGCGGGGGGTGGGGGGTGTTCAAATAGTGGATAGTCCCAGGGCAAAAACTATGCCCGTTTACTTATCAGCTTCCTGGGAGTACCCGATGAGTCGGAAAATACCAATTCGCTACACTGGCGGGGGAAAGAACTATCTGACGTGGAGGCAATTTTTCCTCCAAGGCAGAGAAGATATCACATCTTCGCTGCTAATTTGGAATAAAATTAATATAGATTTAATGAAAGTGAAGAGGAAGAAGCTTTTCCTTAAGAAGCGGCTCTTTTCAAGGTTGAATTTTGAGTTGTTTAGTGAATTCTGGTACTATAATTTGGAATAGGGCTAAATTGTAATTCCAGACCAGTTCACACTACTACTCCTACTACTACTACTACTACTACTACTACTACTACTACTACTACTACTACTACTAACTGAGGCTCTGACTTAAGTGCGCACACTGCTCATTCAAAACAGCGCGTCAGAGTAGGTATCGAATAGCTGGCATACTATGCACCAGTGTGTTACGTACCAGCAGTATCAGAAAATGTATGGACCTTGGCATGCTAAAGAAGAAAGTTATCTAACTCCTCAGCTATTTCCCGCCAATATTCAGTTAGGCTGTTATACTCGGTACGCAGTAGTAATCCCATCTATCGGAGTTGAATGTCAGCATAAGAGACAAAGAACATTACAACAAACAACGGTCAGTGTAATGTTATTGTTGATCTATGTTACACGCTTTCGATATTGTAGGCCGTCACATTATTAATTGTCTTCTGGTTCTGAAATACCACTCTTATCATAGTCGGTACGGTAAAACTGAATAAAACATAAATGATCGGAAATTATATTCTCTGTAACTTTTGTTATGTAGTACTTTTCCATAGGACCAAGAACATAGGTATTTAAAAATTAAATTTTAGGTGTCTTCCCCTAAACTGCCATTTCACCCAGGGTTAATAACATTGTTTATATCTTAAACTGTAGTTTCTTATTCCCCGACTCTATATACCGATTTTTATTAAATTCTGTTTACCCATTATCTCGGGGCTCGGCGTTGATATGGCCTTAGCAACAAAAATCCAAATTTATGAATATCTCTGTTATCATAGCCGGTACAGTAAAAGTGCATAAGACGTAAATGATCAGAAATGTAATTCTACATAACTTTAGTTATGTAGTATTTATCGATATGACCACTAATAATATAAATATTTGAAAATCGAATTTTAGACCTTCCCCTAAACTACCATTTCACTCAGCGTAAATAAAATAATTTATAGCCTAGATTATAGCGGCTCACCCCCCGACTCTACGTACTGATTTTTATTAAATTATCTTCAGCCGTTTTCTCGTGATGCGTGTACATACATACATACATACAGACAGACAGACAGACAGAAATTACGGAAAAGTAAAAACTGCATTTTCTTGTTACTGGGGACATGATCAATACAGAAATACCATTATTTTCAAATTCTGAGCAATGTACAGACAAAACTCTTATTTTATATATATAGATGTCACAAGGAAGGTAGCTTACCAGGGAATTGTCAGTCTTATGCAAATTTTGCACTCATGCTAAATGAAACCAAGAATAAAACAACGGCCAAGGTGTTGGTTTTAGAAATGAATTCATGCGACCTACAGGAAGCGTTGAAATTCAAATGTTTGAATTAGTGTGCTTGTCTATGCGGGACTGCGCTGTGTGCTGGGTTCACTCTTCGAGTGGCCACTGTTCCATATCCTACCTGCAACTCGCACTGTCCATCAACTGATTTGAGACCACACTGACATTTATGACATTTTGTGACCTTGGGCACATTGCATACTATATATCCTTCTAGATAATAAATCAGACACTCCTTAGCAAGACTGTAGCTATCACTGTTAAATAGACCTGAATTGTTCTCCCAGTCCGGTAAGAGGTCATCCATGTTCTAAGTCAAGTCTAGTTCTTGTCTTATTTTAATGCCCTTTCTACTACAGCCTTATTAGTCTCTTCTGTCTTTCTAACCAGTGTTCTCATTTGATTGACGAATGAGTCAATGTCAGTTCAAATTTGGGCTCAAAATTACTACACGATGAGAGGGCAAATTTGGTGGGATATAAATAGCGTTAGTGCAGTATTCAAATTAAGAGCCTGTTATTTCTAGAGCGAGCACTGATATGTGTATGTGTAAATTCAGAAAATCGATTGTTGAAAGTTGGTCGTACTAACTTAATGAACTTGGTATACCAAGGTGCTGTTCTGGTGGAACTTGATTAACTTTTGCGATGAGCACACATTGGAATCCATTATTCTGTAAATACTCGGACATCTGTATGGTGCACTCAATTGTTGTTCTTAGGGATTCAACAGTTCTTTCTGAAGAAAAAGTATTATTCTTCCCGCTGAGGTTATCTCTCCATTTTATTAAGGTTTGATGCCCTGTTGAATGTTTATAAAGAACCCCTGCTGATGTAGAAGTACTTAATACATCTATTGGGATATTTAATTCATTAGTGAACATTTCTGTCTGTTCACTGTCTTCAAACCCCTCGGAGTTCATCTGTCTAAAAAACTTTATGCCATTTGCAACAGAATTATTAAATATTGTACAAGTGGTAAGCGGAGCCCACTTTAATTTTCATCAGTGAAATGAAAGTTCTATCATGCCAAAGCAAAAGATTTCTGGGAAAATGCATCACTTTAACAGATTGGTGGTGATTATTGTTTCAAGGGAGAGTATCACTTAAAGAGAGTTGAAAGGTGTGTTTTGTAAGATGGTGAAAAACATGTTTTCGCATCAAAATGTTCATGTTGGTTTCATGAAATGCGTAAAAATGGTATCTGTACATGTGAACAAATGGCATATTCAAGCATAATACACCATCCAGTAAAATTGCGCTCCTTTTGGATTCCTTTTCCAGACAGAAATCTATACAAAATGAAGAAAACGTACAGCTGATGATGATCCCTCCTCAGAGATGCCAATTTCTATGGATTTCTCACGTGTACTACGGCAGTATGAAAATGGTACAGATTATGCATTTTACAAATTCGATGGATTAAAACTTCGCTATGGGCCTAACTCATTTTATCATGTCCAAATGTGAAGTTATGTACAGTAACTTGTAAGAGGCAAATGTGTTCATTTTGAAAGCCAGTCCAACCCTAGTTTATATGTTTATAAGAATTGTGCAGTATTTTTCATCGCAGATGTAAAGAGTTGATGCCATTGGCTGAAATTTTGAAGGGAACAGCATCACCCCAGGCATGCAATATCACTAGTTGTGTACCAATTCTGTGATAGTAAGTAGTCCTGAACGAATTTAACAGTGAAATTTCATTATAAGTAAACATTTGGAACATACTCACCATCATGCAGAAGACGATACAGTTCACCGTCTGCCTCAAACAAATTGTGCACTCTCGTCTTAAAAAGACATTTCATCACGTCAACGTACCATTGTAGGTAGCTGTATCGTGGATGAGCGTAATTTGAAGTGCTGTTTTTAAATTTTGCATTTTCTCCACCAGTAATAAAAAAAACTAAAGTTTCATACGGTATGTCACATAGGAGACTCATTATTAAAAGGTAGTTCTTGAAGAAAATTGTGAGATGGCGACATTTATTTACCACCTTTGGCTGTGAGTGTAACATCTTTGTCGAACACATTTTCTGCGCATGTGTACAACCTTTGTTCTATTACTTCCGATTTAGTAATGAGTTGCCTGTTTTTGTTACAAAACACAGTGTTACAGAGGTGCTAACTATTACGGATTGTCCGTAATTATTACGGATTTCACCTCACGATTACGGAGTTACGGTCAAAGGGGAAATTATTACAGAAAAGCTGACATTATCAGGAAAAAATAATTTTCGACAGAAACAAAAGAAAAGGAAAAATGTTGAGTCCTTTCGAGCCTTTCTCCTAAATCAACATTAATTCAATGCTTGTGAGTTGGCAACGATACTTATTCGATCGTGACTTCCTTTTGCTACCCATAAGCGTTGTAAAATTACTTGTGAATGAAGGAGCTAAGGCGCTGCTACAAATCCTTCAGTAATATTGTATTTGCTGTGTTAAGTATACCTGATAGTTGACAGAAAGATTGAGAAAGAAGTGAGGCCTACATTAAGCACATCTGCACTGGTATCGCTTATGGTTCAGAAAACGAAAATGTCATCACAGTTGGAAGGATGCTTCAAGAAAAACTACACTGAAAAGCAGCTGCTGCGTGAGAAACAAGCTACAAGGAATGTTTTATCACAGAACTAACAGGTTGCGTGCAAATGTTGTGGTGTTCCAAAAACGTTGCTGATTTTGCATAGCGTGAGTTATTTGTGTGTTAAATAAGATTATGTGTAAGCAATGAAGAGCAGAGTGAACAATGGACAAAAATGAATTGTGGCAAATCAACATTACTGAAAGCAGTATGCAGAAGTGTTTCCATGCATAGGATCATTTAAACTTTCACTGAACCACATGTTATGTGAAACATGCAAATGTGACTTTTCAGTTAAACATGGAGGAATCTGACTGCCGACGCCATGTGAAATCTAAACAACATAAAGTTTACGGTTCATCAAAGGGCTAGGGTATGGAAGATGCTCTATTTTTTTTTCACTACAGAATAATAATTATGTTGTCCAGCCCCACGGTGTAAGGGGAAACATGTCTGCCTGTCACCCGGTGGCCCTGGGTTCGATTCCTGGCTGGGTCAGGGGTTTTTAATTGTAATGATTAATATCCCTGGCCTGGGGACTGGGTGTTTGTGATGTCCTTAATCTTCCTTTCCTCACACACAACATTCCATTCTAATTACATGCATGTTGATACAATATGGTGCCAGTAGGGGCAAAAGATCCACATGGGTCGACATTAAAAATAAAAAAGTTATTGGATTTAATTACGTTTATATACCAAGAACCACTTTACGGGTTTTGGAGATGCCGTAGTGCTGGAGTGTTGTCCCACAGTTGTCCATTTATGTGCCAGTAAATCTACTGATGCGAAGCTGACATATTTGAGAACCTTCAGATACAACCAGACTGAGCCAGGATCGAATATGCCAAGTTGGGCTCAAAAGGCCAGCGCTCTACTGTCTGAGCTACTTAGTCCACCTTTTCATTCACTACAAAAGGTGACTATAATAGTGTTTTATGGACTGAATGATATTTCACAAAATGTTTGTTTCAACATAACCTTCCCTTATCTGCAGCAGAAAATCCTAGACAATTATTCAAGGCCACGTTTCTCAACTCGAAAGTTGTTTAAGATTATTTAATAAATTATCACATTCTGCACGGTCCACTCCTTTAAGTACTTCTAAAAGGAAATTGTATGATTGGTTAATAGAAAATCCATTTTATAATACCTCTGAATACTTAGAAATGCATAATGTTAGTATTAAGTTTTAAAAAAAGTGTTTGTTCATTACCCTTGTTAATATTAAATACTAAATTATCATCAGTTGACAAAGCCTGTTTCATTGTATTTGGTCGATGGCAAATAAAGATTCTTGATACTATGGAAGTTCCATAACCAAGACAACTGCAGTAGTGAGATGCTTGTGTGAGTCAGCAGTATCTGAAATACTCAGGTTTTCAAAAAGTGCCGTACTCATTTTCTACTGATGGTAGTAATGATAACAATGACTACAAATTTTATCCATTGGTGTTTGATTATTTTTCAGAGGAATAAGAACAGATTGTTACTCTGCTCTTGCGTGGTGGATTGTGATCATAACAGTGGGGAAGGAATATTTCAGGAGTTGGATAGAGAAATTAAAGATGAAGATGCTGAAATGGGAAAACTGTTCATCATTAGGTTGCATCATTGCAGATACAATGATAGGTAAATTTAACACATTGAGTGCCAAGTTACCTTATTTCATATGTGGGAGCACTCTATTTCTTGAACTTGATGTCCCTGTATGGGATCGTATGTTTGTGCGAAACCGAGAACTTTGCAAACCCATTTGGGTGCACAGTTAGTGTGTGTTTTGAAACTGCATAAAGCCTCTTCCTACCATCTTTTGGCCATCTATTTAAGTAAGTGCATATTCCACTTTTTATTTGTCAGTTCCTGTTTTGGTGCTCCCATTTGTGCACATCAGGAAGGCTTTGTAAGCTGACAAAGTAAAAGATTTGGTGCAAATAATCTGGAGGATTTATTGAACAAGTTGGAATGATGATATCGACAAAGAATGTAGTGACTGATTTTGAATTAAGTACTGCAACCGTTCATCAGATAGGGGTTCCATGTTAGCAAAGCTACATGCAACCTTCCTGTCCTAGGTACCCAGGCTGCAATCCATCACGCCCCGCAGCTAAGCCACCGGTGATAGATCAAGATCGTTAAACCGGTGCTTATAACATCCTGTCCCCAACTACACTTCCCATTCAGAGGCTCCGGCAATCATCACGGTATGTAACAGTTCTCAGGGCAATATCTCATTATAATTTCAAAAAGAATAAAGGATAAAAGAAGGGACAGCAAACTATGAACGAGAAGGGTGACATATAGATCTAGCAAAAAGGGGTTTATTACACACCGTATGATGCATAAAAAGTGATTTTTACAGACAGTATTTGCATAAGTTAAACTCCAGGGTGAGGGTCAAGCCCCTAGTCCAAATGTTGCCAAAATCCATATATGCCTCAGGTGATTTTATGTTAAGATTCCCTTCTGAATAGTGATTCATTCACATGACATCATCGCATGCACACATAATTAATATACTGCAGGCACCGGGATTAAAATAACACACGGAAATGAGTTGAGAAGAGGCCTGCCTAATTAATACATTCCCTTTCAAAATAATACACATAACGTAAACAACACTTGACAGCTGACCTAGCTACTGGCCCAAGTGAATCAAACCAGAGTCCACAGAGCAACAAGAAGAAAACCAGAACCAAAAGAACAAACATACAACTGACCTAGACATATACACACAAAGTACAAGTTAACTATAACACACTGGAACTCTCTCTGATGAGACACCATCCATAAGGAAACACGAATGGGCCTTGGTCCAACCAACGGGCAAGATTCGAGCTAGAGATCTACAGACCGCCCCGCTGAGGACGCAGAAAAATAAACCCTGGCTAGCTGTTACAGTATACGTTTATTTGGGTTGAAAATAAGCTCTGTAATTTCGTCATGGAGTGCACTTGGTACTAACACCTGTTCTGCCTAAAATAATGATATAATCTCTGTTACTCACTGCCCAGTACATACAGCTGACCTGCGAGCGTACTCAGCCTCTCACTTCGAGGGATGGGCTCCCTCTTTCGGCTTAAATCTGCACACAATAGCATCCAGCTGGTCGGTCGGCCTTACCCGGTAAGGAAACCAACTTCTCTTTACAGCTGTTAAGGACACCTCAGTCTGTTCTTGTAGCATAAATATACTTTTAACAGCCACAAATAATTTCTCGCAATCGGCCATACACATTAATTAGGCGTCGGCAGTTAAATCTCATATTCCTTGCTCTTCATTGCGACATTGTTTCTCTGGGCTATCTCCAACATTTCTCATGATATCTGTGGGCTGGGGTCCTGAGTTCACAAATACATCCAGGGGCAGCACAGGAAACACACAAAACATAACTTGACAACACACGCATCCGTTATCGGGATCTTAGATCTCTCTGGGGAGCAAAATGTGAATTACCAAGCAAATTCCTTACAGTTGTGGAGGGAGGAGAATATTGGTTTGAACCCTGGTTTTGCCATTGCTTTCCACACAATACACAAACTATCTACTTATCTACACATTACACAAATATACATCTATACATTACTGAACGGAGTGTTATTATACACCATATTTTCAACATGGGCTTTGGTATTATGATAGATTTCAATGAGGTTACATCACTACTCATAAACCTGGAGTCACCCTTGAACCTAAACAAAGCGACGATAAGCAAATATTCATGCCCTGCTTTTTCCCTATTTATAACACTCCAGCAAAGAGTCTCAAAAAAATTGTATTATTAATTGCGAAGCCTGTTAACACAAATGCAAAGGAAAACCCACAGAATAACAAGTAGGATGAAATTATACCCTTAACTAACAATTAAATAAATCTACAGGCTGCCTCCCAGTTCTGTGCAAACTTGAACACTAATGGTTCATTTAATCTTGAACAATGTCCCTTTCAGACTGTATACACACAATTGTGCGGGTTTGTATTTTATTTATGTCTGAGCGTATTTGACGTTTTCTTGGTGCTAGACCAGACTGCAGTGCTTGTATGGGACACGTAACACGTACTTCAGTGGTTTTTATTTAGTGCTTGACCACAAGGGTGCAGGAAGAAGAGTTTAAAAATACAATTGATCTGCAAGATAGTGGGAAGCAGTAATGCCAAAAGTAGTACTAATTTTTTGCATTTATATTAATCTAGAAGCTTTACTGAATATCATAATGTAATCAGTGAAGTGTGTAAATTGATTAGTGAATGTAAATTGTGAAGATACAACATTGTATGTAATTCCTTGAGGTTTTGGATGCTTATATGAACAATTGTGCAGGCTAGGTTTCCCTATAGGCAATGCATACAGGATTGCTGTGTGCTGTCATCAAAAGGACCGTAAAAACAGAATTTGTACTCTCTGTATGAAATGTGATGAATAAGATTTTAATTGTTTTAAATCATTCCACATTTTAAAATAGAACATTTAATCCTGTACAGGTATATATTCACATATTTTAGTTTAGTTTTTTTTTTTTTTTTGTAAGGAGTGAGTCAAGTCCGGACACGCACAACTGTGTGGGTGTTATTTTTTCAGATGATATTTTTTATTTTGTAAAATAAACTATGAACATTTGTGTTTAAGATCATTTTAGTAGGTTTTTGACGTAAAAACAAAAATTCACACGTCCAGTTTTCTTTCTGGTCTGATGGCAAGGTGCTGCCACCAAAAGGATTTGTAAAAGCAAAACTCGTACTCGGTGTAAGAAATGTAATATATACTTGTGTTTGAACAAAGTTTTTAATTGTTTGAAATCATTCCACACTGTAAAATAGAACATTTGATCCTGTACATATGTACATTCACATGTACTGAAGTGATTCTCTTGTTGTAAGTAGTGAATTAAGTCCTGACACACACAATTGTGTGGGTGCTTTTTTTCAGATGTTAGTTTTTATTTTGTAAAATAAACTATAAATATATGTATTTAAGAGCATTTTAGTCTGTTTTTGATGTAGAAACAAAAATTCACACCTCCAGTCTTCTTACAAGCTGAAAGGGATATTATTTACAAAATTAATACATTGTGCACTGTGATAATCCCTATGCTTAAATGAAAGAAGGGGGTACTTATCTGTTTCGTTTAGAAAATCATATCTACAGCTTGAATCCTGGATGAATAGCAGTCATGCACTGATCCTAGGAAGTACATAATAAGCTGGTAATCTCTCTCTCTCTCTCTCTCTATCTCACACAAACACACACACACTCTCTCTCTCTCTCTCTCTCTCTCTCCTACCTGGTTAATCAAACGATTGTTGCAACTGTTAAGTGGATGTATGACTATATATTATGCTCCGTTGCAAACGTGAAACAGTTCCCCATTCGAGACCTGAAGCCCTATGCGTACATTTGTCTTCAGCTGGTTCTGTCAGACTCTTAGGATAAATAAAGAAAATAGAACAGTTGATTGAGTCCGTACTGCTGAGTGTTGGGACATTAACTGCTGTATAAGTGCAACCCCATATAGGGTGTGTTTACGTGTACAATTCGTAATGACCAGTACAACAAGTCTGGGCCTTCATTGCTTCCATTACGGATGAGGTCATCTTGGGCCTAGACGTGTAACGGGCGTACTAGGCGACTGGCAATATAGAACGACATAGGCTGTGGCTCGGTAGGCAAGAGATAATGCACCATTTCCACGGAAGACAGCCACAGGCTGCAAGACTAACGCTTCTCAGTGAAGAGCTGTACCAGCTTACAGTGAGGAGATGGTGATGGCATGACTGAAGTAGACATCATGCTGGTGGATCCCAGACTGACGACTGCTGAACTGTACCTGGCCCGAATGCTCATATGGCACAAAGTTGCATGCTGGTTCAAATACTGAGCTTGACATCTCGGGATCAGAGGAGGTCATCTTGGGCCAGGCCAGGTATCTGCGGCGGGACTGAGCATGGGACATGTGAACCAGACACATGTTGTGTCAGTGGACAACAAGGCGTACAGATTCCAGAAGCCTCTTATCTTTTATGTCTGAAATGATCTGGAAGTGAGGCAGTTCTAGGAGTGTAAGTAACTAATATGCGAGTTTCAGGGCATCTTCACTGCTAAAGAAGGCTCCTACCGATGGATGGATGGATGGATGGATGGATGGATGGATGGATGGATGGATGGATGGATGGATGGATGGATGGATGGATGGATGGATGGATGGATGGATGGATGGATGGATGGATGGATGGATGGATGGATACGGTGTACCATCACATCAACACTGGTGACACCATCCCAATTTGGCAATCACCCCATAGGATAGCCCTGGTGAAGAAGGTTGAAATCGACCAGATTGTGGATTACATGAAGCATCGGGGAGTCGTTGAGTAGTCAAACAGCCCGTGGTCATCATCAGTTGTTTTTGTGAAGAAGAAGAAGAAGAAGAAGAAGAGAAGGATATCTGCTTATGCATTACCACAAGTTGAATGAAGTCACCAAGGAGAACTGCTCCCCATTAGCCCAGATAGAAAACACACTGGACACGTTGTCTGGAGCCCTGTGCTTATGACCTTGGACCTCGGGTCAGGGTACTGGCAATTCGCACTCCATCTGGAGGGCAGGGAGGAGACGACATTCTTTACTGGCTAAGGGTTGGTCCAGTGAATCGTGATGCCCTTCGGCCTGTGTAATGCGCCAGCAACCTTCTAGCAGTTGATGGAGTTTGTACTGAGAGACACTTGCCTTGTGTATCTGGACGACATCATTAAATTGGGGTGCACATTTGGAAAATGCAAAAGACTTTGAGGGTCTCACCTGAAGTGGAATCCTGGAAAATGTCAGCTATTCCAGATGGTGGTGCACTATTTGGGTGTCATCAAAGGAGAGGTCATGGATCCTGAAGAGTTGGAAGCCATCAGAGACCGGCCGGTGACAAATGATGAGCAAGAACTCGGAAGCTTTCTCAGCCTCTGCGCCTAATATCGCAAGTTTATGCTAATGTTGCAAGGCCACTCACGCTAGCTTTTCGAGTGGTCGTCGGAGGCAGTGGCTGCGTTCCATTCTCTGCAGGAGTCCCTGACTACTGCACCCATCCTGGGATATCCCAAGCCTGGGGAAAAGTTTATCGTGGGCACCGATACCAGTGATTTGGGGATTGGTGGGGTGCTGTCAAAGTTGCAGAATGGTCAGGACAATGCGACTGTGTACTACAGCAATACGCTGTCTAACCTGAGCAGAGCTACTGTGTGACTCGTCGGGAACTACTGGCCATCGTGAAGACCTTTGATCACTCCCACAAGTACCGGTATGGCCAGCCATTCCTTGTGCACACTGACCACTCTGCCCTGTCATGGCTTTTGCGCTTCCGTAATCTGAAGGGGCAAATGATACTTGCAAGAGTAAGACTTCACCACCGAACACCATCTGGGAAGAAGACACTGCAGTGCAGAGGGTCTGTCCCAAATGCCCTACGGCAAGAACTGTGCCCACTGCCTGAAGGTTGAAAGGCAGGTGGCGTTGTGGAGGTCCAGGTCATGGGGGCTGTCACTGCTGACGGCTGGGATATAGCTGCTCGGAGGAGGGAACATCTAAAGGACAACATTGGGCAGGTAACCCAAGTTGGGACGTAGCCAGAGTGGAAGGACGTAGCCGAATGCAGCCCAGCCTACAAGGTTTACTGGGCCCAGTGGATATCTCTAAAGGTCAGCAGTGGGGTGCTAAACCATGTGTGTGAGTCAGCCTATGGCAAGAAGCGGTTTGCCCAGATGATAATCCCCAGGAGAATGAGAAAAGTAGTGGTGACTGAGTTTCGCATGGGCACTGTTGCTGGCCATGTGGGAGTCAGTAAGAGTTTAGACCATATTTGACAGCGCTACTACTAGGTGCACGTGAGGAATGATATGCCAGATGTGTGACACCTGTGCTATGAGCCAAGGCCTACATACTTGGAGTCGGGACCTGAAGGTGGAGCACAACATCGAAGCACCATTCAAGAGGATTGCTATTGACCTTTCTGGGCCAGTTCCAGAATCCAGGGCTGGAAATCACAACCAACTCCTGGCCATTGAATATTTTACTCAGTGGCCAAAAGTCTATGCCATCCGTAACGAAGAGGCATCGACAGTAACAAACATCGTGGTGAAGAACTTCTCTTTGCTGCTTCGGTGAACCAAGAGATATGCACAGTGATCAGGGCAGGAACTTCGAGTCAAGGCCTGCTGCAAGAGATTCTACAAAATCTCAGGGTTCAGAAGACTTGTATAATGCCTCCCTATCCTCGGTCAAATGGCATGGTGGAGTGCTTCATAAAAACTGTCTAGGAGCACATAAGGAGTGTGGTTTTGGCGTGCCTGAGGGAAAGCAGTGATGAGAGGATCCCATTCATTCTTATGGTGTTTACAATGTCTATCCACGAGATGATATCATGACACCTGCTAGCTTGGTTGTCGTGAGGGAACTACACCTGCCACGTGACCTGATGTTGGGATTGACACCAGATCAGGAGCAGCCAGTGATAGAATACGCGTTGGTGCTGGTTGACTAGGTAAAGGATATTCACAACTATGCCCTGGAATATCTGATGGACCGAGCTTGATAGCTGCAGTCGCTTAAGTGCGGCCAGTATCCAGTAATCGGGAGATAGTGGGTTCGAGCCCCACTGTCGGCAGCCCTGAAGATGATTTTTCATGGTTTCTCATTTTCACACCAGGCAAATGCCGGGGCTGTACCTTAATTAAGGCCACAGCTGCTTCCTTCCACTTCCCAGGCCTTTCCTATCCCATCGTTGCCATAAGACATATCTGTGTTGGTGCAACGTAAAGCAAATAGCAAAAAAAAAAAAAAAAAAAAAAAAAACTGATGGTAACCAGCAACTTAATGAAAGCCTGCTATGTCCTGCTGATGAATGCTGTGGGTTTCCAGAGTTTTACAACAGAATAATTTATTTTATTCTGTACTGACTTATAATTTTAAGATCAAAAGTTTTCTATGAAAGAAACTTTCTTAAAATACGTCCACCTATGCAATACTCATGTCAACTATTCAGGTACAATAAATGGCTTACTTTGATATTAGTACATGTTTCAATCCTTATGAAATCTTCCTCAGCTAATGTTAAAAATCATCAGGAATGCAAGCTAAAATAAACTGCATACTAAGTTTTAAAATACATATACAACACACAAGCAAAGCAAAGTCACCTCCGTACAGGCCATGAAGGCCCTTGGAGGAGTGGAAGGTAAAGGCTTCCACCATTGTTAACCTCGGCACGTGATGGAGTAGAGTGGTTAGCTCTATGCCCGGCCATCTTTGCCCCCAGGAATTAACCTGGTACTCATTTTTGGTGTAGGCTGAGTGAACCTCAGGACCATATACACCTCCGGAAGTGGAAATCTCGTTTCTTAAATTTTACAACTTCCTGATGGGGATTCGAACCCACGTCCTTCCGGGCGAACCGAGCACGCCTTTACTGCTTCGGCCAAGCAGCCCCTTATCCAACACACAAATACATTAAAACCATCTTGTAAAAATTGTGCTGCTTTTCTTTCTAAAAGATGAGCCAAGACTGTATTCATCCCGGAACCCAGGCAAAAGCACCTTTCTACAGTTTGGCCTATACAGCCCTTAACATTCCTCTTTCTGAAAGAAAATCTATTTTTTTTTTAAAAAAAGAAAAGAAAACAACACTATATTGTTACCAATAAAACTCCATCTGTTTCATTTATTTCAGGATGACCCAATAAATGAACGCGTGCGCGCACTCTCTCTCTCTCTCTCTCTGCCCTATGAATGGCCACACTTAGTAATTGCTGTCTATTTACAAGTCCCTCTTCCTTACAGCACAGCAGGCGGTCCAGCCTATTGCTACCGAGCTCGATAGCTGCAGTTGCTTAAGTGCGACCAGTATTCGGGAGATAGTGGGTTCAAACCCCACTGTCGGCAGCCCTGAAGATGGTTTTCTGTGGTTTCCCATTTTCACACCAAGCAAATGCTGGGGCTGTACCTTAATTAGGGCTACATACGCTTCCTTCCAACTCCTAGGTCTTTCCTATCCCTTCGTCACTCTAAAACCTATCTGTGTCAGTGCGACGTCAAGCCACTAGGAAAAAAAATTACCTCGGTACCCTGTCATTGGCTTTCTCTAGGTGTACTAAACATAAACACAGCTGTCTATTGCTCTCATAGCATTTTTCTGTTACCTGGTGCATACTGTAGTTGGCAGGCCAAGTTGTTTCCAAGGAGTCCCTCGCCTGTCAAACGGGAGTGAGACTCCATTACTCCCATAGGTCTGAGGCTTGTTTAAAATGTTCTGAGCTCGGTAAATTCATGAAGCAGGATGCTACCCTATTTACACACAGTCCAAGTGAGGATCTCTCCTCTAACGGATTATGGACCACAGGTGGATTGTATAGTCGTCGTCTGAGCACAAAGAGGGCCATGACTCAGAATATATCCGAGATACCCACTCCCATTCCATAGCAAATGTTATCCCGACTCTCAGGACCACTTATTAGGCCACCCAGCCATTGCCCATGGTTCATGTACTAGGGCGTGACTACAGTAACCCATACCATCAACCATCTTGTTTAAAGGGAGAAAAAATATGGAGCCTATTGCTATACCTCTCTCTTGTTCTCTTCAACCTGATGGTTGGTGGGTAGCATGACTGTCCTCGTCCAACGACCTTCTATCCTGAGCCAGTTGCTTGATTAATTGATATGGACGTCGCCCTTTAATGCCATCAAGGAACCCTGCTCTTGGTCATCCTCTTCTGGTCTTTCCTTCCAGTTTCCCTTCAAGCAGTGTGGTGCAACATGATGAATGCCGTAGTAAATGACCTATCCAACTACATCTTCTTTTCGCAATAATTTTCTCTAGACTGATGGTTTCTTCAGCTCTCTTGAGAACTTCCTCATTTGTTGGGCTGTGAGTCCAGGGTATTCGTAACATTCGGCGCCAGCACCACGTTTCGAATGCAACTATTCTTTTCTTATCAGCCTTTATTAGAGTCCAGGTTTCAGATCCATAGGTTGCAATGCTCCAAATGAAGCTCTTAATGAAATGCTTTCTTACTGGTAGGGATATTGCCTTGGAGGTCAACAGACTTCTTTTTTATTGAAAGCTATTCGAGAACGGACATCCTTTTCACATCTCCCATCAGATGTGATGATGCTGCCCAAAGAACAACTGATTTACTTGAGTCAATTTTTCACCTTTCAACCAAACATTAACTTCCTGTTTACCAACCGGAGTTCATTTCATTATCTTGGTTTTTGTTTTTTTAACATTCATGTTACATTTTGGTATTAGATCATTCAATTTCTTTAGTGAGATCTCTATCTCTTTCTCAATTTCAGCTGTGAGGGCAATATCATCCACAAAGCGTATTGTTTGGTAAAGTTGGCCATTTATTATTCCGTGGGTGGAGGTGGCTGAAAACTCTTTCATTGCTTCTTCTAAATATACATCGAATAATAGAGGTGACAGACCTTTTCTTATTTTCGCGTTGATTTGCTCCTTTGCAATAAGCGCTGTCTGGTTCTTGTACAGCTGATGATTTTTCCGATCTCTCTAGTCCACTTTCAGACTTCTAAGAGCTTTAAACGTAATATTCCAGTTAACGTTATCAAACTTTCTCTGTATCAATGAAAGGTATTAGGATGTTCTTATTGATTCTTAGAGCTTGTTCAATAATTGTTCTAAGGCTCAGAATTCCTTCTCTTGTTCCTCTGTTTCTTCTAAATCCGAACTGATCCTCTGAGAGATTTTCTTCTATTCTTTTCTCCATGCGATGGTTAACAATTTTTGTAATAATTTTGGAGGCATGTGTTACCAGGCCTAACGTTCTATAATCTTGACATCTCTCTGCATGATTACGTTTTGGGATAGGTATCAATACAGTTTTCTCAAAATCTTCCGGTATTTCTCCGCTAGTATAAATATCATTTAATTGTTGATATGAAGAAGGTTTTGCCTTGTCCCCTAGAGCTTGTAGTATTTCACCTGGAATTGAGTCAACTCCAGGAGCTTTCCTTTGTTGTAGCTCATTCAAAGCTTTATCAAATTCCTCTCTAACGAGGGAAGTACCCCAGCTCGAATGGCTAAAACCGACTGGAAGTGCACTCAACACACAAAGATATGTCTGTTCTACTACCAATCAAGGGCATTTATCTGTAAAACCCCGCATTAGTGTACAATCATTGTTTGGAAGTTACGGCATACAAAGATTGCAGAAACACAATTCTCAGCAGAAACTACCATGCAACCGGCACTTCGGACCATTATAGTAAGAAGAAGCAGATGTGGTGCAGTATCATCTGGGAAAAGGTTGAACACGTGCTTGCAACAAGAACTCTTAACACATCCAGTACCGTGTTGACCTAGTCATCTTTCCCACAATAGAAGATACTGTGTTGTCCTTTATTCGACGTTGAAGTGTTAATGTGGGCTTTCAATGAAGTGATTAAAACACAGCGGACTAGAACAGTATGCACACTTAACGAGGGCAGCATGTAGACATATTACATTACTTACAATGGTACCGCATTGCAATAGTCCAAACTCAAATGCCACGGTGATCATATTATCAAACAAAGCAACAGGAACATCCACATCATAACCTGCTCTTTGTCATGCGTTATGTTAACATAGGTCTGTATCTCGGTGCAGATAGTTGGTTGTGGATGACAGAGTGAAGATGGATGATGAAGTATCGATCATGTAACGTGGCCTGCGTGGTATCTATTTGCAAACGAACAAAATCAACAAGACATCTGACATAGAGCTTGTACTTCTTAAAAAAATATCCATCCAGAGGTTGACAGTATTTGGATGTCTTTGGTGGCAATATCTTTAATGTAATATCTTTATTTGGAAAACATTTTTCTATGACGTTGTAGTCTTTGTGTCCTGACCAGGAATCACAAAGTAATAGACCTCTCTCACCAACATGTTCAACGAGGACCGGATTAAAGAAGTTCTTCATACGGGCTTTAGTCGTTTTTCCTCTTTTACTCGCTTCAACATGGATGTTCCATGTACACATTGCTGTCAGTTTCTTTTCAACCTGCGGACCAAATTTTCCATCTTTTTCCTGTAGACAAATGTAAAGCTTGTTCGCTAATATGCCATTCATGAACACAGTCTCATCAATTGTGTAACTATGCGTAGAACTAGGCACAGACTGTACCAGACCAAGTGTTGATTTTCCCCCTCTGTTTGAAAGTGTTGCAGTTTGAAAGTGTTGTTCATAAAAAAAATTGGCTCTGATCCCTATTCCACACGCATTCCTTCATTGTATTCCCATCTCGCATAGATGTGTTCACGTCTGCCACATCTGTTTCTGCTGTTTGAATCTCTTTGTGAACCATGAACATACTGGTATGTCTGGATGAAATATTATATTCGCCTTTGAAGGCCCTGACAAAATGCAACAATGCTTTAAAATTGTCCTGAGAAACTACTCTAACGGCCTCCGGAGACCACGCTTGAATATGCCAGTAGTGACCACTGATCCATTATCTCTAGCTCTGTCAAATTGTGCTTTTACAGACTCTTTTAAGGCCTTCAATTTTAATGTTTTGTTTCACTTGAACAGGCCTGGGTCTTGCCTTTTGCACGTCACATAATCTAAAATTACCTTGCAGTTTGATTTTGAACCTAATGCAGCTATAACGCTTCATTAGTTTCTGATGAGAATTGTAACTGCGATTATAATAATCCTCATGAATGTTGTCCAATGTTCGGTCATCAATACTTTATATCACACTTGTTCGTATACGTTTTGGGGGTGAAGGAGCGAATTCACTGTCATGTGTAGTTCCTTCTGTTGCTGGATTGTTGGTACGGTTGGAACCCTCATACTCATGTGCTGTTTCTTCTACGCCGTCCGCCTCACAGTCACCATTACTCTCCAATGTGTTGGTATGTAGTTCTGTTACACATCCATTGTATTTCTGTGTTATGATATCATATAACATGCATGCAAATGGCCCATCCTCCACTCTACTTACATCTTCACTATCCAATATGTAGCGTCGGCATACCTTTTTGCGCAGCAACTTCACAACATTCACAGGGTTGATTGGCTTCCACCTACTCATGTCGAATGTTTGTGTGTGCACTATACTATGACACACTGCAACTGACTCACAGGCATTGCGTGTACAGCTCCAATGCAGCACGGCCTGTGCGCTGACTGTCAGATGGCGCTGGCGACCGAACGCGTACGTTTACAGATGAATGTTCTTGATAGCTATTGACATAGACACAACTGTATACATTAAGCCCACTTTCTGTTGGTTTTAGCTGTTCAAGCTGGGGTACTTCCCTCGTAAGTATACATGGTCCCAGATCATCTTGTTCTATCTCACTCTCATTTTCTATTACGTCTTCTATTTGTCCTTCATACAGGCCTTCTACATATTCTTTCCATATTATAGCTATCTTATCCTGCTCTATTATCACATCTCTGTTGCTTTCTTTTATTGTACTGAAGAGCTTTATCTTTCTTTGGAACTGTCTCCAGACTTCTGAAAAAGCTTTTTCGGTATTACCTTTGGTTATATTTTCATCTATCTGTTTACATTGTGCTTCGATCCACTCTTCCTTTGCTTGTTTAGTTTCTCGATAGATTTTATTTCTTATTTTCTTGTATTCTTCATGATTTCCTTACCTTTTGGCCATCTGACACACGTTCATTAGTTCTAAAATGTGGGGTGTAACCTGTGGCTTATAGATTTTCCTCTCTTCTTTTCCCTAACAGTCTTCTGCTGCATCAGTTATTTTATTCTTGATTTCTTCCCATTTTCCTTGAGCACTACTTCCAGCTAGTACTTCAGTATTAGTTCTGTTAATAGGTTCTTCTTTGAACATTTTGACAGCCTCACTGTCTTTCATTAATTTACTCAAATTCTGTTTTGGGGCCATCTTTCTATTCTTCTTTTCTTAAGTTTCAGTTGGCCTGTCATTACCACGGGGTTATGATCGGAGTCAGTATCAGCCCCAGGATAGCTTTTACTTGATTTCGATACCGTTCTCTAACTACTATACAGTGTATTTGATATCTACTACCATTTCCAGGCATTGTCCATGTGCATCTTCTCCTTTTTGGCTGTTCGAAGGGAGTATTTGTAATTACAAGAGAGTGACTTTGACAAAATTCGATGAGCTTTTCTCCCCTTTCGTCTCTGGAACCAAGACCATAATCACCACCATATCATCTTCTCTGCCTTTTCCAACAACTGCGTTCATATCTCCCAGGACGATGAGATTTTCTTCATCCTGGACCTTTAGTAACACTTCTTCCAGTTGTTCGTACACTTCCTCCACTTTGTCATCGGTGTATGTAGAGGTGGGCTTGTACACCTGGATTAGAGCTGAAACTCTAGGTTCTGTCTTTAATTTTGTGAGCAGTATTCTTTCATTATATCCCCAAATACCTGACACTCGCTGTCCTAACTGCTTTATCGGTATACATCCAACACCACCTCTTTCGTCTGAACAGCCAGAGTACAAAACTCAATCTCTGCTCCATAATCCCAGCTATTTGGCCATCTTACCTCACTAATTCCCAAAACATCCATTCCTAGTCTCTTCATTTTGTTCTTCACATTCTCCAGCTTACCACATTTTTTCAATCAATCAATCACTACTGATCTGCATTTAGGGCAGTCGCCCAGGTGGCAGATTCCCTATCTGTTGTTTTCCTAGCCTTTTCTTAAATGATCGCAAAGAAATCAGAAAATTATTGAACATTTCCCTTTATAAGTTATTCCAATCCCTAACTCCCCTTCCTATAAATGAATATTTGCCCCAATTTGTCCTCTTGAATTCCAACTTTATCTTCATATTGTGATCTTTCCTACTTTTAAAGACACCACTCAAACTTATTCGTCTATTGATGTCCTCCCATGCCATCTCTCCTCTGACAGCTCAGAACATACCATTTAATCGAGCAGCATGTCTCCTATCTCCCAAACCTTCCCAGTCCACCCTTTGCAACATTTTTGTAATGCTACTCTTTTGTCGGAAATCACCCAGAACAAATTAGAGCTGCTTTTCTTTGGATTTTTTCCAGTTCTTGAATCAGGTAATCCTGGTGAGGGTCCCATACACTGGAACCATACTCTATCTTGTGTCTTACCAGAGAATTATATGCCCTCTCCTTTACATCCTTACTACAACCCCTAAATACCTTCATAACCATGTGCAGAGATCTGTACCCTTTATTAACAATCATATTTATGTGATTACCCCAATGAAGGTCTTTTCTTATATTAACACCTAGGTACTTACAATGATCCCCAAAAGGAACTTTCACCCCATCAACGCAGTAATTAAAACTGAAAGAACTTTTCCTATTTGTGAAACTCACAACCTGTCTTTTAACCCTGTTTATCATCATACCATTGTCCACCGTCCATCTCACAACACTATCGAGGTCACCCTGCAACCGCTCACAATCTTGTAACTTATTTATTACTCTGTACAGAATAACATCATCTGCAAACAGCCTTATCTCTGATTCCACTTCTTTACACATATCATTGATATACACTGACTGACAGAGCAAATGCAACACCAAGAAGGAGTGGTCAGAACTGTATGCCAATTGCAGGGTAGACTGACGTCACTGAGGTATGCTCATGATGTGAAATGTGCCGCTGTGCTGCGCACGTAGCGAACGATAAATGGGACACGGCGTTGGCGAATGGCCCACTTCGTACCGTGATTTCTCAGCCGACAGTCATTGTAGAACGTGTTGTCGTGTGCCACAGGACACGTGTATAGCTAAGAATGCCAGGCCGCTGTCAACGGAGGCATTTCCAGCAGACAGACCACTTTACGAGGGGTATGGTGATCGGGCTGAGAAGGGCAGGTTGGTCGCTTCGTCAAATCACAGCCGATACCCATAGGGATGTGTCCACGGTGCAGCGCCTGTGGCGAAGATGGTTGGCGCAGGGACATGTGGCACGTGCGAGGGGTCCATGCGCAGCCCGAGTGACGTCAGCACGCGAGGATCGGCGCATCCGCCGCCAAGCGGTGGCAGCCCCGCACGCCACGTCAACCGCCATTCTTCAGCATGTGCAAGACACCCTGGCTGTTCCAATATCGACCAGAACAATTTCCCGTCGATTGGTTGAAGGAGGCCTGCACTCCCGGCGTCCGCTCAGAAGACTACCATTGACTCCACAGCATAGACGTGCATGCCTGGCATGGTGCCGGGCTAGAGCGACTTGGATGAGGGAATGGCGGAACGTCGTGTTCTCCGATGAGTCACTCTTCTGTTCTGTCAGTGATAGTCACCGCAGACGAGTGTGGCGTCGGCGTGGAGAAAGGTCAAATCCAGCAGTAACTATGGAGCGCCCTACCGCTAGACAACGCGGCATCATGGTTTGGGGCGCTATTGCGTATGATTCCATGTCACCTCTAGTGCGTATTCAAGGCACGTTAAATGCCCACCGCTACATGCAGCATGTGCTGCGGCCGGTGGCACTCCCGTACCTTCAGGGGCTGCCCAATGCTCTGTTTCAGCAGGATAATGCCCGCCCACACACTGCTCGCATCTCCCAACAGGCTCTACGAGGTGTACAGATGCTTCCGTGGCCAGCGTACTCTCCGGATCTCTCACCAATCGAACACGTGTGGGATCTCATTGGACGCCGTTTGCAAACTCTGCCCCAGCCTCGTACGGACGACCAACTGTAGCAAATGGTTGACAGAGAATGGAGAACCATCCCTCAGGACACCATCCGCACTCTTATTGACTCTGTACCTTGACGTGTTTCTGCGTGCATCGCCGCTCGCGGTGGTCTTACATCCTACTGAGTCGATGCCGTGCGCATTGTGTAACCTGTATATCGGTTTGAAATAAACATCAATTATTCTTCCGTGCCGGCTCTGTTTTTTTCCCCAACTTTCATCCCTTTCGAACCACTCCTCCTTGGTGTTGCATTTGCTCTGTCAGTCAGTGTATATAAGACATAAAGGCCCAATAATACTGCCTTGAGGAATTCCCCTCTTAATTATTACAGGGTCAGATAATGCTTCGCCTACTCTAATTCTCTGAGTTCTATTTTCTAGAAATATAGCCACCCATTCAGTCACTCTTTTTTCTAGTCCAATTGCACTCATTTTTGCCAGTAGTCTTCCATGATCTACCCTATCAAATGCCTTAGATAGGTCAATCGCAGTACAGTCCATTTGGCCTCCTGAATCCAGGATATCTGCTATATCTTGCTTAAATCCTACAAGCTGAGCTTCAGTCGAATAACCTTTCCTAAACCCAAACTGCCTTCTGTCAAACCAGTTATTAATTTTGCAAACATGTCTAATATAATCAGAAAGAATGCTTTCCCAAAGCTTACATACAATGCATGTCAATCTGACTGGCCTGAAAATTTTCAGCTTTATGTCTATCACCCTTCCCTTTATACACAGAGGCTACTATAGCAACTCTCCATTCATTTGGTATAGCTCCTTCAACCAAACAATAATCAAATAAGTATTTCAGATATGGTACTATATCCCAACCCATTGCCTTTAGTATTGTAACAATTTGATGAATACTAATAAATAAAATCATGAATAATATAAAATATATCATAAATAAAAATATATAAATAAAATTACTCAAAAACTTAATAAAATTAATAAACATAATTAACTGAACTGTCCGTAGTATGGGCGCCAGAGTTCACCAGAATGGATCCCTCGAATTTTGATAGAGCATGATAAACTTTATATCCCAGGGCGTGTACATAATGCTGCATACTGGTACATCTGCTGCAGGCCTTACCTAACCTCCTGAAAACGACTAAATAGGTAGGAACTGCACCTAGGTTCATCAATAACTCCACTGATTCTAAAATAGCTAACTATATTCTTAACAAAATCCGTGCATGAGCACCTCATCAACACACACAATTATACATATAATACATACACTAAATATTGCTGGAAGACTCCATATTTACAACAACAACAATAATGAAAACCGTGGGAAAACGAAACCAAGAACTAAGCTACCATTTGTAGATAGTCCGATGAACAATATACATGTATGAAGATAAATACCCATCACTGTCTCTATATCAATTCGACTTACCGATTCTCATAATCGGCAGTTATCACATCACACAGATACCGTACCTTGTACTACTGTGTTCACATATTTTAACACTTGTTGTAAAGATATATACACACGTCTGTCGATCCTCAACATAAATTATGGAAAGTCTGAGATAGCTTTCACCAACATATAATGCTAGGCCGCCACAAGTGCTACAATACTTAATGCGCAAGCACTCTCCACAATCATCCACTTTCCACGAACATAACAAGACTACGCTCCACGAATGTTTGAAGTCCAGTCCATTGCAGCCGTGTCACTCCAGTACCGTGTATCAGCACTACTTCCTTCTTGTACAGTGCGTCAGTTGTAGTTCTCTTATACAGTGTCACTGGTTGTAGTTATCTTCCTTCTCGTTCCTTTACAATTACCTTGTTGCCACCGTATTATCAACCTTTATAGACATCAACATCCCCCTCCTCTCAGATGATACGTCTGGATTGGTGCTTGCCAGCCAATCATGAGTGATCTCTAGTGGTCAATACCATGGCCTGAACTCATACTTGGTTCCAAGACAATAACAAACACTCGGGTTTATTACATGAGTCAACGAACTTCCCTAATACAACAACAAGCTCATCTCATCAGGCTGGGATATATACATGACTCATGGAATTACCAGAGTCAAGTACATCACAACAAACACTGGGGTAGCCACATGACTCATCCAAATTACCAGAGTTATTAAAGCAATGTTTTCCCTCTCCTGCAAAACAAATTACTCATACCTACACATGTGGATATCTTCCAGCTTACAAATATAAATGGCAAAATATACAAATGAAATACTGATAATAATGATAATAATAATAATAACAATAATAACAATAATAAATCGAATACTGACAATAATATCTCTAACTTCTACATATAATTCGGAGGTGTGATATATGTACTATCACAGTATATCCCCAGAAATCTTATCAATTCCAGCTGCTTTTCTAGTTTTCAACTTTTGTGTCTTACTATAAATGTCATTGTTATCATAGGTACATACTTCATTAGTGTTACTCACATCCCCTATCTGGACATTATCCTTGTAACCAACAATCTTTACATACTGCTGACTGAATACTTCTGCCTTTTGAAGATCCTCGCATACACACTCCCCTTGTTCATTAATGATTCCTGGAATGTCCTTCTTTGAACCTATTTCTGCCTTAAAGTACCTATTCATACTCTTCCATTTTTCACTAAAATTTGTATGACCACCAATTATGCTTGCCATCATGTTATACTTAGCTGACTTCTTTGCTAGATTCAATTTCCTAGTAAGTTCCTTCAATTTCTCCTTACTTCCATAACCATTTCTAACTCTATTTCTTTCCAGTCTGCACCTCCTTCTTAGTCTCTTTACTTCTCTGTTATAATATATTGGAACCTTACCATTCCGTACCACCTTTAAAGGAACAAATCTATTTTCACATTCCTCAACAATTGCTTTAAACCCATCCCAAAGTCTGTTTACATTTTTATTTTCCATTTTCCAGCGATCATTTAAAAAAAAAAAACTCCCTCATGCCTGTTTTATCAGCCATATGGTACTGTCTAATAGTCCTAATTTTAATACCTTCCTTTCTTTCACATTTATTTTTAGCTGAGACAAAAACAGCTTCATGATCACTAATACCATCTATTACTTTGGTTTCTCTATAGAGCTCATCTGGTTTTATCAACACCACATCCAAAATATCCTTCCCTCTAGTTGTTTCCATCACTTTCTGAATCATCTGCCCTTCCCATATTAACTTATTTGCCATTTGTTGGTCATGCTTCCTGTTGTTCGCATTACCTTCCTAATTGACATTCGGTAAATTGAGATCACCTGCTACTATCACATTCCTTTCCATATCATTTCCAACATAGCTGATTATCTTATCAAATAATTCTGAATCAGCATCAGCGCTACCCTTTCCCGGTATGTACACTCCAAAGACATCAAGTTGCCTATTATCTTTAGAGAAGAGCCTTACACCCAGAATTTCATGTTTTTCATCCTTAACTTTTTCATAGCCTACAAATTCTTCTTTCACCACAATGAATACTCCCCTCCTACCATTCCTATCTTATCTCTATGATACACACTCCAGTTCCGTGAGAATATCCCTGCATCCGTTATATCATTTCTGAGCCATGATTCAACTCCTATTACAATATCTGGTAAGTATATATTGATTAAATTACTTAATTCGATTCCTTTGTTCACAATGCTTCTACAGTTGAGCACTAACATTTTTATGTCATCCCTACTTGATTTCCAGTTCCCTGTTTGCTTAACACCGCTCACTAGGCCACCCCGTTTCCCTGAATGTACCTGCCTATAACCCTTCTAAACAAGTTTCCTAACTTATATGTACCACTGCAGTTTAAGTGAAGGCCTTCTGGGCACAGATCCCTGTCTCCTACCCACCCATTAGTATCTAGAAATCTCACCTCCAGTTTCCCATATACCCACTCCATAGTCTCGTTTAAATCCCCAATCACCTTCCAGTCAGTATCCCTCCTACAGAGTATTCCACTGATAACAATCTAACAATCTCCGCTTCCTTAAACTTCATCCGTGCTGCATTTACCAGATCCCACTCATCCCCAACTATGTTGGTACTTACACCTGCTTGCCTTACATTGTTAGTACCAACGTGAAACACTACCACCTTCTCCTTTCCCTCTTCCGTCTCTTCTACTTTCCTCAACATCTGCCTCAACCTAGTTCCTGGATAACACACTACCCTGGTTCCCTTTCCTCCACACACTTTCCCCACATGTCTAACGATAGAATCTCCCATGACCAGAGCCTCAACCCTACCCACCTCATTTGATCTCCTCCCCTCCTGGTCAGCCCTATCTTCTCTCACTGCTGCAGAAGCTACTTCCTCCTCCCTTTTCTCTCTCCCATGACCCTGTTCCAGCTGTCTTTTCCTTTCCACTACACTACATTTCCCTTTTGTACCTTTTCCCTTCCTCCTACTTCCACACATCTCAGCAACAGTTCGCTGTTCCTCATCTTCCCTCGGATGTTCTACCTGCAGTGACTCGTACCGATTTCTAACAGACACTTGTCCTGAATTCTGATCCCGAACAGAGCCCTTAGCCTGCAATCTCCTTCCCCTTAGAACATTAGACCACCTGTCTTCTACAATTCCCCCATTTCCTTCCCACCCCTCCTTTATACTTGCTGTATCCTGTACATTATTTGAGGGAGGCCTACTTTACTTCCTGTCTTCTGAGAGAATCCTAATTATCTCCCTCAAACTCTCCAACTCCTCCCTCATACTCCTTAATGCCTGGCCACACCCACAGTTCCTACAGTTGCACTGCTTAGCCATTATTTATGAAATAATGGGAAGAATAGGAAAAATAAAATAACTTATTCTGTGCAAATAAAAATGAAAGGAAAGAAATATTGCCTATAAAAATAAAGGAAAGAAATTTTGTCTAGGATAGTTCACAAAAATCACACAACAACAAGGTAATTAATATAAGCTACTACTACACTACAATACTACCGGTACTTAGTTGTACGAATTTTTTTCTAGAACACCCTAACAGGATGAAAATTGCTGTTAATCACTGAAAACCGAAAGTAATACACAAGAATTAGGTCTACACAATTCTAAACTGCAGTTAAGTCTGCCCTAATTACTGCAAAAGAATTCTAGTAACAGAGTTAATACAGATACCACAGATACTATAGATACGGTACTACAGAGACTATACTACACAAATATTTCACAGTAATAGAATAAACGCTCTAATTTATAATTTAAAAACCTACTATAATACACTACAATGATTTTAAACTATGTTCAGGCATAACCTAATTATAATACAGCAGGTTATTACTAAGCACAATCTGAAATGGAAATTACAATTAAAGTTTGAATTTCGCAAGACTACTCAAAATAATAGAATAAGCACTCTAAATCCTAATAAGTCACTACAATACACTACAACAGTTTTTAAACTATGTTCAGACGTATCCTAATTACAATAGGTTATTAATAAGCACAAATTTGAAATTTGCAAGAACTACCATACTCAAGGATTACCAACAAAGTTAAACGCGTAGACAGAAGATTATTTCTTTAGGGTATAACTTTATCCTACTATGCTCTAATAGAAATGAAACCTTGCATTTGGTTAAATGCTTAAGTATCGAAAGGATTGCCGTACACAAGGAAATACACGAATATAACAGGCAAGATACCCTCCACGGGATGGAGAATAAAAGTGTCCTTAATTAGGCCTACTGAAAAATACGAGGTTGTCTACAATAATTTCTCAAAAATATTTCTGTCAAAACTACTCCTACTACTCCAGGGACTTGAATTGCAATTACTGAAATATATGAACTTTATTATTATTATCATCTAACCGCTCATAAATACTGAAAGATCGAGGGAGCGCAATATAAATTACGGAAACCTTATCTACCTACTCAGAACTACAAATGATTGGAATACAAGATCAGCTGATTTTTATTTATATTTACTTGACTACACTACACCCTTTGTTCACGGCTGTAGCCATCAATGCAATATTTGAATATGAAGAGCGACAATAATCAATAACAATACAACGACTGTTAACTATTACCGTGTAATCTCTTTAACTTCTTTTTAAATGGGAGTTTACAGGCGTATCGTGTTTTTTAATGTAGTAAATTATTACCTTCACAATAGTTGGAACAGATATCTATACGAAATACCGGAGAAGTTGCGGCAGAAGTTACGGTACTATTCCTTATGATAATCTGCCTTTGTAAGTATTATACCAATGAACCTACAGATATTTACAGATATTTTTAAAGTTAATATTATTACCTAAAGTATTTCCTAAACCTAAATTCAAAACAAGGTACACCTAGCTAGCCTACTTAACCTAGAAAACGTAATTTACTGAAGACCAACTGAATTACTTGTTATAAAATTTAAATAAATATCACTACTCCCAATTTCTACCAACAAGCACTAAACACCACTATATAAACACCACTATATAAACTATATAAAAGGATCTTGCATTCCATGTACCTGCTTTGTAGGATTTGCTCTTTGCCCCCTCCTGTATCCTCCTCCGGAGATCCGAATAGGGGGCTATTCCAGAATATTTTACGTTCGAAGACATCATCATGCTTTCTATTCTTGGGATTTCACAAGGATCTTTAATGTGGTGGTTTCCCGTTGCCTTCCACATCCAATGCCATTGATCTACAATTAGGTTCATCCGCCTTAAGAAGTAATTTCTTACTCCATGGACATCAGGGTGCCCTGCCGTCTTTCCGCTCATCCTCCCTCAAAGAGGCCGTTGGCACTTGGAAGAGGTGAACCACGTACACCGGTGGTTATTCGGTGTCATACTCTATTAATCCCGAGTATTGGGCTGCTACTTCCACCATCTATAATGTACCGAAGTCCATCTTCTCCGCCATAGATCTCGTTGAGGTCTTCACTCGTAACCCTGAGCTGGGACCCTTAGCAGATAATACACACCAGGTCAGTGTGCTCTACCTGCTATATGTGCGGACGTTTAATCCTTACTTTCGCTTCCCCAAGTCCAGTCACCTCATGCAGCAGCTGTGGGTAGGCCGCTGAATCTGAACACAGGGCTTCGGACCATTTGACACACAGTGACTGTTCGTTGGTTCAACTCCACAGACAGTCCAGTAATTCACAGAGTTACATGCAGTGAACAAGTAAACAGCTCAACAGTATTCAACAGCAGGATGATACTCACAACAGCGAACATTAACACAGGTCCATTTACCCTCACACTCACGATAGCGGTTACCCTCGCTGACTCACGCCGAGCCTCAGTCCACAAAAATACACAAACACACAGTACAAGTCTTCTGTTCCATAGTCTCCAGCCCATCCACTTACTGGTTTTTTCGACACCACCACCACCACCACCACCACCACCACCACAACAACAACAACTCGCTCACAACGGCCTTGTATTTATACCTCAATGTTGGGCCACTGGAACATTCAGGGTTCGGCTGGGGATGGAAGTTTGCTTTTGTGTCTTCCAGAAATCACGTGGAGAAACTAGATGATGGGAACAATAGGGGAAGGTCCGTGGCATGTCCTTGGGCGGGCAGGGAGTTTCTCCGAGCTGGCTTAGTCATCCTCTTTCAGGTAATACTGAACGGGCTGCGACAAGGGTGATGGTCACTCGAGCATATAACAGCGCCCCCCTTCGAGAGCTGATCGTCCCGTTCAGTTACCTTCTTCACCTGCTGCCCGGTAAGGTGCCAATTGGTCCAGATGCACCAGCTTCATCTTACTTCTCTGGCTCCGTTGTATGTGATGGGTGACGTCATTTATTCTCTTGATAACACGGTAAGGGCCTCCTCATGCTGACTGAAGTTTGGGGGACAAGCCTCTCTTCCTTCCTTACTGGAATGGTCAGACCCTCTCGCAGCTTAAACCTGGCATAAAGCAGTGCCTTCCCATGCTGGTCGCATGGCAGTTTCTTCATACCCGTACTGAAGTGTATTTGTACTCATATCCAGGATGATTTAATGTTTGTTCAGAAAGTAGAGTGCAATGATTATCTAGTGCATGATGTTTACCATGATAATCCCCTGCTTAACTGTCCACCGCTCTACAGAAAAATCCATCGCTGTCTCACTGTGGACAGGCATAATCTCTCCTGTGGCAGTAGCCAGGCTGAAATTAAACAATAGGGGTCGAATTCTCCACTGCTGCGCAGCTGTTGGCTTGACGGTGCTCCTCGTCGCTCCATTGTCAATTAGCATGCTCTGTGCTATCCCATTGATGACTCCATCTGCCATTAGGCTGCTACCGTCTAATTGCAGTCTCATTATGCATGCATGAGTTGCTGGGGCCTAACGACTTTGCTGAGCCAACCTTTGCCCCCTAAGGCTGGCTAATAGTCGTTTCCCTCACTTGTGTATTTCTCGGTCATCAGGATGTCAGATGGAGGCTCCAGTCTTCGGTGGTCTTCGCAATTCCGGCCTTTGGTACTACAATTCCAACAGGTGACAGGTCTTCGAGGTTCCCGATGGCTCGAGCGTTGTTCTGTTGCCACTTTCCTAGGTTCTGCTTAACTTCATAGAACCTTCCCATGGCTTGAAGGGAATCGCTTAGGGATTTACTGTCCTGTGACTGCAGAGTTTTGTGCATCTTCCGATGACGCACCCTAGTTTGTAGTCTCAGTGCCTGCTTCACGGCCTCGAAGTCCAACCCGTGGCCGAGAGCATCTCTGAGGGTCTTGTGGAGGGCAGGGTAAAGGGCCTGTTGGGTATCTGGGTTGCATAGTCCATCTACGGAGGTTTGCCTACCCAGCTGTTCGAGGAACTCTTCTGCTGCTGATGGTTAGGCCAGGCGAAAGAGACGGGCAAATCTGTCTCGAATTCCTGGAGTGTCTCCATACTCTTCCGAGTTCTGGTCCAAAGCTGGGTCTGGTACGCCTGTTATGGCTGGTGATATCCATGAAGGACAGTGTAGTTGTTCTGAGAACCTTCTGGTAACGCCTGTAGTACATTGAGGGTTTCCCTTTCAGAGCGATGACGATGGCTGTAGCTTTGTCCCCTTCACCCCAGTGTTTAGCAGAACAGGCTGCCTCGAACTGCTGCAGGTACATATTCCATGGTACCTTCCCGTCGATCTTTGGTGGCATCACCTTGGTCGAACTCAGTACTGTAGATGATGGCCCATCCACATAGGTCCTGTCTTGTACATTATTGCGTAGCTGGGCGACTTCACTCTTCAGGTCCTGGCAACTAGCATTGAATTTTTTATCTACCATAGCTATATTCTCATCAACCATCTCTGTCTTTTCATCATTTTTCTCGTCAGTTTCCTGCTGGACCGTGTTCATCTTTTCTTCAAGTTCGTCTTTCACTTTAGTTATTTCTGCCTGCAGAATATCCCATATCTTGTGGTGACCCTGCTCGATCTGTCCGTGTATGTTTTCTACCTTCTTCTGTCTGGCCTTCTTCCATCTTCACCATCATTTTCTGGCCTTCTTCTATCTTTTGCCCGTCTTTCATGTCCTTTTGATTGTCTTCCATCTTCTCCATCTTTTGATTTTCTTCCAACTTCCCCTCCATCTTTCTTTGAATTTCTTCAATCTTTTTCTTTATCTTTTTCATCATCATATCAAAGAGCGCATTTTACTGAGCCTCTATTTTAGTGTGGCCTCTTGTCTGAACTGGCATGCAGTAATTAACCCAAGAAGGAAAAAGGATTTTGTGAATGTGCATTCATTATACACCAACTTTCTGGAATGTTCCCGATGGCGGTTGAAACCTGCAGTATCTGGTCTGCTAACTCACGCTGATTACAATGATGCATCACATATAGGGTCTGTTCTAACTTCTGATACCAATTTTTTTCGAATAAAACTCTGTGTATTTCATTACTCTAATTTATTTCAGGATGACCCAATAAATGCACACACACTCACACACAATTCTAATCAGCTATGAATGGCCACACTTACTAATTACTGCCTATTTACAAGTCCATCTTCTTTACAGCACAGCAGGTGGTCCAGCCTGTTGCAATACATGCGGACTGATAATCGTTACTTTCACTTCCCCAGGTCCAGTCTCCTCAGGCAGCAGCTATGTTTAGACTGCTGGATCTGAACACAGGGTTACGGGCCACTCGACACACGATGACTGTTCATTGGTTCGACTCCACATACAGTCCAGTAATTCACAGTCACATGCAGTGAACAACTAAACAGCTCAGCAGTATTCAACAGCATGATGATACTCACAACAGCGAACATAAACACAGGTCCATTTACCCTCACATTCACGATAGCGGCTACCCTCGCTGACTCACGCCGAGCCTCAGTCCACAGAAATACATGAACACACAGTTCAGTCTTCCGTTCGGTCATCTCCAGCCCATCAACTCGCTGGTCTCTCCGACACCACAACAGCAACTAGCTCACAGCGACCTTGTATTTATACCTTGATGTTGGGCCACTAGAACATTCAGGGTTCAGCTGGAGATGGAACTTTCCTGTCGTATCTTCTAGAAATAGCGTGGAGAAACTAGATGAAGGGAACAATAGAAGGAGGGCTGCAGCATGTCCTCGGGCGGGCAGGGAGTTTCCCTGAGCTGGCTCAGTCATCCCCTTTAAGGTATTACTGAAGGGGCTGCGGCAAGGTTGCTTGAGCACATAACATCATTTATTATTATTATTATTATTATTAAAAATACATTGCAAATGGGAAATATCCCAGTGGCAATGGTCACTTACAGTAATGTTATAATAAAGTAAACATTATTACCCAACTACAACAAACAAACAAGCAAACAACAAGAGTACAACAAGTAAATCCATGGAAAGAAAATACACAAGAAATACTACTAGTTTATTATTCTAAATCCAGCTTCATGTATGGTTTAATTTTTGCTTTTTTATTTGATTTTTTTAATGTTTAAACCCTGTTTGATAAAACACATAAATTAGTTCGATGTAACCTTGAATAGCACTACAATCCAAAAAAAATATGTACAATGTCTGATGGACTGAATATAAACTCGGAGATGTGACTCCGTTCATTAAAAATTTGGAAATTTCATTATATTGAACGTTCCTCTCCTTTACGGCATGATGATGAATACACCTAGATCATTAAATGAACATTGAAATATTCTTAAGTACAGGACTATCCTTGTAAATGCGACGGTTCTCATCGAAGGCTCTCTTCACTATTAGAGGAACACACTATCTACGCTAAAATCGGAGACAACTTTGTGTGGTCGCTTAACTAATTAACTACACTCCTAATTAATAAACAAAAATAATAAGCTAAAGCTAGTATACAATATCACAACCAACTATAAAATTAAACAGATGCCGGGTCTGGAATCGAACCCAAATTGCAACGAAACAATGACAAAGTCACGAGGCAGAACCCGTTCTCAAATTCATAATTCAAACATGAAATAAATCTCAAAGACCACATTCAAAAATTATGTAGACACACTACAAACTGAAGTGTAAGCAATAAATCATACAACTGGCTGTATTTTATGAAACAAAAAAAATAAGCTTGTGTGTGACGGAAAATCCAGGGTTTGCCTTGGACTTTGAACCGGTGATCTCCAGGATGCCACCGACAAATGGTCTCTGAAAAATCCCTATCTAAATTACTCAAAAGATCAACAAATAATTCTATTCTGTCGTTCCATTTTCTCAATTTCGTTACAGAGATAATCATGAAAGAGTTAAAAGGAAATCTTCTAAATGCGATCATATAATTGCAAACTCTTAAGCTTCCTGTCTTCGTGCACAGGCTTGAACAATACTCTTGGCAGAATTCTTTCTTACGAGAAGGGCGAGCGCACCCTTTTAAGCCATAAATCATTCATCGCGGAGCCATGCTTCTAAGTGCTGGCCGGTGATCGTCTATTTAAACACACTCAAAGCGAGACAAACAATCTCCCTGAGAAAACATAGTGGTAAATGTACCATTTCAACCAATATCATATCGTATTCAAAAGCTTCATTTGTTTATACATTCTCTGCCCATTTACAACTCTTGAACTCACATCAAGCCACTCTTCATCTTATCAATGTCACATCCATATACATGGAATACCCGGGTTTACAACTAGTCGATTGCACAGAAAAATCAGCCTATGGTTTTCCTACAAGTTTGAATGCAGGCAAAAATCAAAAATGGATCTGATGATGATGATGATGCTTGTTGTTTAAAGGGGCCTAACATCGAAGGTCATCGGCCCCTCAAATGGATCTAAACATATCCATAACTTTATTCTAAATTTAAAGAAAAGCATAAACTTCTTGACATAGAAGGAAAACTCTATCTAACAATGGGAGGACATTCGTTCGTGTCCAGGCTTGTCACAAATCACACAAATTGAATCAGCCATATCTATATTCTACCCATGCAAATTTACTTTATAATCAGATTGCATCCCTAACCCCATGATTGTCATACTAATACTGGCATTTTGAAGACACTACCATCATGCATTACCAATATAGAGTGAATATTTCATATAAAGAAAGATATTAATTTCATCATTTGAAATTTTCAATAAAACAAATCTATATTTTACCCTCTCAATCTAAAGCACACTCAACCTTTCAGATATTTCATCATTAAATTCATCCACATGCTTTACTTTAAATTAACATTTTATAGGCTCAAAAATTTATCCCATATTCTAGAATTTCCGTTCCTATCTAGATAAACATTATTTAATACAATGTGAAGACCACTCACAAGTCTCTCCCCAATTCAAAATACATGCATTTTATATTTACTAACCTATCTTATGTGATCTACATATTTACATAAATAACCCCGCATTTTACAAAGATATTATTTCAAATTTAATGTACTCATCGTCATGTTGAGAAATCCATGGTTCAGACCTTGGAGAGGCCCTTGGCATCGTTTAACCCCTTATGACACTGGCGTGGATCACTGGTTCAAATCCTCTTCTGGTTATCTTGAGCACCTTCATAATCCTGGGGTCTTCTCCACTGGAACAAGTCTAATGTTAATGACGTTCAATTAAGTTACATCATTCACTAACGCGATTTATGAAACTTTAACACAGTTCCCGTGGTGATATTTCCGGCGATACTTGTACCGTTAGTGAAAATTTCCACATACTTTCAGTACTTTAACTTTATCTGTAAATTGGACATAGTCTTTCATATAGCGTATTGGCAAAATGCACATTAGCACTCCCGAACCAAGGAAGGCCAGGACACCAGCGGACTGTGTGTCTGCCTACAATACTTCACGTCAAGTCATCCGTTCCTCAACATGGCGGTCTCTTATATAATTTCACTCCTACACGAACAACAGCCGGCGAACGGTCTCCACCACATTTTGCATATCAGCTGTTCTACAAGATCTGTAACATTGGCGATGCGGTCAAATGTGTAACTCAGAATTTTAAGTAATTTGGTTATGTGCGGAAAACAAGTCGATTGGCAGTTTATCTGATATTTACCATCAAAACGATGCTTTTTCGGGGATCCCCCGTCTGGAGTTTGCGTTCTCAGCTAGCGTGGGTATGCTACTGGTGCTTATATAATCTTCTGGTGGCATAATTTTCCACACATTGATATTTTACAAACAATTATAATTTTGGCAGAGGTCTACTATAAAAACATATGACATGCCGAGGTTTCCCTTACTAATTAATACGCTTATCTCAAAATCTTACAACACAAATCAAGCTTGCACGTTGGTATTACCGTGTTTTGGCCATTTTTAGTGGGTGTAGTTATTGCTATATATTTTCCTTCCTTGTCATTTTCATAACTCTCTCTCTTTGTGGGGATCTCTCCAGCTATGACGGACTTGTGTTTACACCACCAAGTCGGACGTGTTGTGCAATCTGATGCAACTTGACTTCAACGTGGACAAAGGAGCTTGACAAAACTTTCCACTGCCTAAACCAATTTTCAAGTAATTATATGTATGACCAATACGGTTACAATACACAAGTTAATTATTTCCAATACGTAACACTATGGCTTACAAAACTATAGGTTGAGCTTACTACTAGCTTAACATTACAAGCTTGCCACACTTGAAAGGAAACCACATTCCACATGCATCACACTTAGCACCAGATATTAAGTTCCTCTTACACCCCGTACACTTCACGTTCACTACCTCTTCTGAAGCTGGTTGAACAGGGCCCGGGTTTAACTCCAAGCCTCCTATAACAAGTAATGTGGTAACGAGTGCCAACAATACAACACTTCCCAGGTAACGGCCTGCTGCAGGTCTGCATTCCAGCACGCATTCTGCAGCCCACTGCCCGTTTGCCCATATCCCGATTGCTGCTCGCCAAGCTGATATGGAAATACCCATCGCTGCACAAACACGTCTGCTCCCGTCAACAGTCAACTAGCGATTCTTCATAGTTCACGCCAATGTTTATAATAATGGCTTTATAGATAAAATTATTAATAAAATAAATGCAATTTTATAACATGTTTATTAAATTGGTTTGATACCTGACACACTCTGACTGACAGAGCAAATGCAACACCAAGAAGGAGTGGTTCGAAAGGGGTGAAAGTTGGGGAAAAAACAGAGTCTGCACGGACGAATAATTGATGTTTATTTCAAACTGATATGCAGGTTACACAATGCGCACGGCATCGACTCAGTAGGATGTAGGACCACCGCGAGCGGCGATGCACGCAGAAATACGTCGAGGTGCAGAGTCAATAAGAGTGCGGATGGTGTCCTGAGGGATGGTTCTCCATTCTCTGTCAACCATTTGCCACAGTTGGTCGTCTGTACGAGGCTGGGGCAGAGTTTGCAAACGGCGTCCAATGAGATCCCACACGTGTTCGATTGGTGAGAGATCCGGAGAGTACGCTGGCCACGGAAGCATCTGTACACCTCGTAGAGCCTGTTGGGAGATGCGAGCAGTGTGTGGGCGGGCATTGTCCTGCTGAAACAGAGCATTGGGCAGCCCCTGAAGGTACGGGAGTGCCACCGGCCGCAGCACATGCTGCACGTAGCGGTGGGCATTTAACGTGCCTTGAATACGCACTAGAGGTGACGTGGAATCATACGCAATAGCGCCCCAAACCATGATGCCGCGTTGTCTAGCGGTAGGGCGCTCCACAGTTACTGCTGGATTTGACCTTTCTCCACGCCGACGCCACACTCGTCTGCGGTGACTATCACTGACAGAACAGAAGCGTGACTCATCGGAGAACACGACGTTCCGCCATTCTCTCATCCAAGTCGCTCTAGCCCGGCACCATGCCAGGTGTGCACGTCTATGCTGTGGAGTCAATGGTAGTCTTCTGAGCGGACGCCGGGAGTGCAGGCCTCCTTCAACCAATCGACGGGAAATTGTTCTGGTCGATATTGGAACAGCCAGGGTGTCTTGCACATGCTGAAGAATGGCGGTTGACGTGGCGTGCGGGGCTGCCACCGCTTGGCGGCGGATGCGCCGATCCTCGCGTGCTGACGTCACTCGGGCTGCGCCTGGACCCCTCGCACGTGCCACATGTCCCTGCGCCAACCATCTTTGCCACAGGCGCTGCACCGTGGACACATCCCTATGGGTATCGGCTGCGATTTGACGAAGCGACCAACCTGCCCTTCTCAACCTGATCACCATACCCCTCGTAAAGTCGTCTGTCTGCTGGAAATGCCTCTGTTGACGGCGGCCTGGCATTCTTAGCTATACACGTGTCCTGTGGCACACGACAACACGTTCTACAATGACTGTCGGCTGAGAAATCACGGTACGAAGTGGGCCATTTGCCAACGCCGTGTCCCATTTATCGTTCGCTATGAACGCAGCACAGCAGCGCATTTCACATCATGAGCATACCTCAGTGACGTCAGTCTACCCTGCAATTGGCATAAAGTTCTGACCACTCCTTCTTGGTGTTGCATTTGCTCTGTCAGTCAGTGTATATTAGAGTTATTGTATGTAAATGTAGCATATGTAGACTACCCATATTGGCAATAGGTTTCACTAATCTTTCAACTACTGCTTCCACGCTGTTATCAAGGGAATATGGGCCATCAGGCTGTTTACCAACATATACCTCAAAGTTTGACGTATAAAACATGTTAGCGCTTACTAACATATAGATTTTAATCACATATTTATTGGGTTTTCTTTCGGATGTACTGGCAAAAACTACATCTTCCCCTGAAAGCCTCAAGTTTTTCATCACCAGTCTTATATTCAGATGGGGTGTAGTTAGCTTGACAATTTGCCGCAAAAACGTCAAATACGTTCCGAAGTGCAGCCAATTTATCTGTTTCTTGTCGGTGCAATCTCGTTTCCTTGTGGTCAAATCTAATATGCCTCAGCAGAAACCTAAACATCTCAGGTGACATAATGAGCTGAAACATCTCAATTGATGTACCGATGGTTTTCCATAAATCTGTTGCGTTCAAATGGTTTGTCTTACGTACACCGGAAATGAAGGAGTGGCGCAACAAAGCCTTCATTTCCACTAAGTCAGTAGGTCTTGGAGTTCGATATTCTTGGTCATAAGGTTCACGGGTTATAGAAAGATTTGTACAATCGACCAGAATATTTAGAATTTTAGCATTAAAAGAGCAGTTCCATATATCTACAATAGAAGTCAAATTTGTTGCCGGTACTTTCACCCCAGGCAAATGAGTTACAAGATTCACTGAGTGAGTTCTCACATTTTGAGGAGGAATATGTATTTTCCATTTTGTGACACCGTCTTTTCCAACGAAGTGTGGAACATTACGTTGTCGTTTTAGTTGTGGAAAAGTCCCATTATCAATATCTTGCTCGTCCTGTATCTCCTCTATGTCCTGTCCCAACTCTGAATCTTCTTCACGATATTCACAGTGATCTTATTCCACACAATCTTCAAAATCTTCTGCAATCACATCATTTTCTTCAGATTCCAGTGGTAATTTCAGTGCGTACTCATGTTCATAATTAATTTTGTTTCATTTCCAGTAGGAAGTAGCACGAGTACTAAGTTCGGTCTTGGAGACCAAAATAAAGGAGTTTGTGCTTTGAACTTGAGCCAAGCACTTAACATTCATGTAACAATAAGTAAATTGACCGATTTGAAGGTACCAATGAGCAAAGCGTAAGCAAACTATCTGCACTAATGTTATAGGAGAATAATTGGGCGGGCGGTCTCGGAGACCGGATGTTAGTACTGGAGGGTTAAGGACAGAGATTTTTCTGAGAGAAAAGTTTGTTTTATAAATATAAACCTCCTTATTCACTATGGCCATGGCTCCTCCTTTATCAGATTTAGTGACATTCTGTTTTAATTTAATTTGTAGATCTTTGTTTAATTTGTGGTTCATGAGTTTAAAATTTGTATTGGGTTCATTAGCCAAATTGGTGAGTTGTTTCTTTATTTCATGTCTTGTGTCGTTTCGCTGTTCTAGGGGGAGCTTGGATATGTTGGATTAAACTTCAGCTATTGTTGTTATATCTCTTTCTTTATGAGAAGTATGACAGTTAAATTTTAGTCCTTTGTTAAGTAATTTTGTTTCTTCTTCTGAAAACTGTACGTTCGATATGTTTACTGTGAGCGGAGTGTTGTTCATTATTGAGTTAGATTTTATTGTTTCGGTAGTGTGGTTCGTTACCTTAGAGTAGGTTCTTTTGAGGCCTAAGAGTTTATCGTCCAGTGGTTTCTGTTTCCTACTTAAATGGTTTCTAATTTATTATTTACGTGCATTTGAAATGAATACCATTCTAAGGGAGCTAATTGTTGGGATACGTTTGAATGCATCTTGTACAATTGAGTATTCAAATACGTTTTCTTCTTGTATAGATATTTTATTTTGGTTTTTTAGCCAGATTTTGTTTACCTTAATTTGAATGTTATTCATTTTATCTGTTAGATAGCCGTTTCTTTGTGTAGGCCTTATAAGATTGGATACTGCATTGTGTCATGCTCTCTTTCAGAAAACTTATGTCTTTACATATTTAACTTATTCTGATTTTGAGGTTGAGAAACTTGTTTGGAATTTTGTTTGCCTGGTTGGCTACTATATTACATGTTATAAATCTCATTTTCTTGGTCCGTATTGAGCTGTCATGTAATATTTATTCACAACAATTTTTAAAGGTGTCCACCTTTTCAGTACAATTTATTTTTCTTTACAAGTAGAATCTTTATATTAACATTGATTCTGTTGTTGGGACATGTTTTGCCCTCATTTAGGGTGTCATCAGCCAGTTTCTCAACTCAAAACCTTTAATTACAACCAGAATTCTGATTATAATATTTTTATAAAATGTTTAAACTATTTAGTTTGTTATTTTAAAATTTCTTGTTTAACAATATGTTAAAGTACCCATTTGACTAGATTAACTACTTGTGTGAAGTAGAATACATTGAGACAATGTTAATGCTTAAAATAAAATTTCTGGGATACACAAGCTGACTATGAATTTATTTGTGTTGAATCACTTTAGCTAGTTATATAAAATCAGTCTTATTGTCTATTAATATGATGGTTCTTCCTTGGACACGTGTTCTTGATGGTACACTCCCCGCAGGAGAGGCTTGGGTACACCGGCAGCCACTGTAGCATGTGGAATACACACAAAGGCATTGAAATTGTATAGACTTATTTCCGAACACTACACTGCACATGGAATCACTGCCTGGATCATCTAGATCAGAGGTGCTCACACTGGGCATTTTCCGTAGGGGCCCAGCACAATAAGCGAATGGGCAGGCAGGTGATGGGCATATGCTGTTCAACCACAATGACGTTGTGGTTACGTCACAAGCCTTGAAGTTTGGGCGAAGTTCTCCCAATCACTGTAGATAACTGCGGCGATACACGAGTTTGAAATGGAGGCAGAAAATAATTAAAGAAAGAGGGCAGAAATCCACGTCATTTTCAATTTACATTTTAAGAAGTAAGTTATTTATGTTCGTTGCGGTTTAAGTATTTTGACTGGATACAATAAAGAGGCCTACAACCTCAAATATTTTTTTAATATACGTAATGAATTCCAGTTTTCACTATTAAATTTTCAGAGGTGCTTTACAAGTATTTCTAATAAAATACAGAGTTAAGGTGGATAAGCTGTGGCTTGTGGTTGCTTGGGTTTAAATTATATGATAGTCACCAACAATCCTGTCATGCTTACTGGAAATAACATCAGTTAGGTTATTTATTTGAAGGCATACTGTACATCTATTTGGCAGATACATTTACATTGTTGTTGTACTTTAATCTTGGATAGTAAATATATATATGCCCCCACTCTATATGAAACTCTCAGCATTTAGAGGCTAGCCGTTATCATCGGATGCCTGGTAAGTTTTAAATACTATTCACAAATTCAGTGGACAGGGAAATTCAAGCAACACAACACTGTGCAAACTCAAGCAGTAAACTTGTTGAATTATGTAAATATATTACTTTTTGCTGAATGAATTGCAGGAATTTTACTTTTCTTTAAAATGGAAATACTGTCATTCCCATCCAAGGAATTGTAAATGTAGCTTGTACGCTTAAACCATGTACCTTTGTAAATTATATTTTTAAAATAAATTATAACATACTAGTTTTCTTTGATTTCATAAATATAGGAAAATGAAATTGACTGTTCACATTGAGCACAGTATATTCACACAGGAATATCTTGTAAAGGATGTATTTCTTTCGATTATAGCGCTTTTTTCTTAAATATTGTACCCCATTCAGCATTTCGCTGAGTAAAGGAGGAGAGCTTGATAATGACAATCGAATATCACCACTCCCTTCCTGCAAAGTGCGTTCACTCTCTCGTTTCACTGTGAGATATGCTTGCTACGTAAACCTGCCAGCGTTTATGTCACGCCAGCCCCGCTGCACTGGGCTAGCCTCAATGTGGGCCCAGCTGAGTACGTCTGATCTAGATGAACATCACCACATTCTTATGGACACAGTACTTGTTTAGACACAAAAATTTCTATCAGAACACAGAGGATAAACACGCACTCACTCACCGCCATATCATAGGCCTTTTCACTGTTGTGAATTTATTTTCACAGAAACAAAGATGATTGGAGGTAACAAACTGAATAAATCACAATTACATTAATACTCTGTAACAAGCCACCATAGACCATGGGTCTCTTATGTCAATATACTCAAAAGGTATCCTTGAACAACCTCCAAAAGTTTGTGGGTGAAGTTCGGAATCACCCTGTATAGTTTATCTCAGCAAACAGCCAAACAACATGATACAGTAATAGCACAGCACTATAAATTTGGATTATATTTTAACTTCTCAATGAAGATTTTAACTGTTTGGTAAGTCGAGTTTTTTCAACAATAATTTTAATAATTACTTTTCTGACAACAACGTGCTTGTATAACATGCCCTTTTAATGGTATTCAGTGTTTACTCATTCCTGTACTTTAATTGTTTGTGATGTTAATTTTAAGTAGGACTAAATATTTTTAACATTAACAACAGACACATATCATGTATGTTTTCTATATTTTTATGAGCTATTATAACCAATTGTGAAGATTTAGTTTCTGATGATGATTCAAAAGAGATGAAATGTGCACCAGTATTGATATAAAATCTAAAGATATTACATTTTTTTAAAGTATTGAATAGATGGACAAATAGATACTACTTCTGAAAATTGTAGTCAATACAGAACCTGAAAATGAATTTCATTGCTTGTAAAGTTCGGCGTATGGAGAAATTTCTTTTCTACCACTTTTTATACAGTCTGGTAGGCTCACGGGTGCGATCTGTTGGCGCATAATATGTACTTGGCCCTTTTTTTTATGGCCTTCTCCACTACCTGATGCCAACCCTATGCGGAAGGATATATTTATTATGTCTTGTCTTGGTGGTATGTTGTGTGTCTGTATGAGTAGAAATGAGAATTATAAGCACTAAAAATGGTTAAAATAGGCAGGCATATAGGCTCTTGAATTAGCCAAAATAGGCATGTAAATAGACACTAATGTGTAAAGTAGGCAACAAAATAGGCATGAAAAAAAAATACTAATTATTTAATAATACACTCAGGTACTATAAAAGGAATTTACAACAAGCAACTTTTCAATGTTCTCTGGTAACAATCTTGTTCTCCTGTCGGGCAGAATGTTTTATACCAAGAGAAAGATCCTTCAACATCACAGGAAGTGATTGGACAAAACTTCAATGAAGCCACTTCATTTGGTTTTAGTTCAACTACTTCATCTACCTCACCTCGTAGAACCCTGGCTATTTTTGCCGTCACTTTCCATCATGGATTCTGCTGCAGGACTCTTATGGAACTTTTTGCTGACAACGGCTACCTTCCCAGAGGTTTGGTCAAAACTTCCCCTGACTTCTTCCACAACCCTGAATGACTCGACCAGGGCATGCAGGGGAATATTAGCTCCCGCCATTGCAGTGCACAGGTCTCTAGAAAATTGTTGTTGGTCACTGTTCACAGTGAACTGGTCGAAAAGCTGTGTTGACACAGCTTTCTCTAGCTCTGTCAAATGCATCGCAGTATTTCTGTGTTGATCTATATGGTATGTTTCCACATTTGACATGAAAAATAATAAAATTGACTTAAATTACAATGTTCTTATATCTTAAATTTCTACAGCTGGTTTAATTGGCAATAATGCTTAGTATAAGCATGCATTTATTTCATGAAAAAGAAATAAGACTATTAGAGGTGATGTTTCTAGTACAAAACTTTAAGGTAGGAACAAGAGAATTCATCATTTACATGGAAATATGTCCTCAAAAATGTTCACTTATAATCTGGCAGTTTTCTGTCGTGTCCACCAGGTGAAAAAGTGCTAAAAATGATGTGAAATGATACCCGAGTTGCGTAGAGGAGAGATCCTTCCTATATGCTTGCCAGGGACTCACCAAGCTGCCCATAGCATTATTCATACTTATATAGAAGAATTAAAATGGAGACACTATAAATCTCAGATTTGTAAACATTTTATATGTTGCTATTCGCCGGCTTTGGTCAGCTGGGTCAGCTGCCATAAAGACTGCTTTCTGTTGCCTGCAATAGATGCAGCATCATCTGCACCCACAAGGCTGTCATCCTCGTCGAAAATTAGAAAACCGTGTGGTTTGAAATTTAAATGTACAATATAACTATTTATAATAGTTTATTTAAATCCGCCTTGATCAATACACTCATTAAATGAAAGAAACATTATTTATTAAACCATACATGTTTCGGGAAATCTCAACCATTCCCTTCATCAGTGGTTAGATCAAAGAATAACATAATATGACACAATCTTTTGTTTTACAATTTGAAGGAGTATTGTGTCCCAATACATCATGTCAAAGAGTAAAGAGAACTTATGAAATATTATAAATACAATACTCCTTCAAATTGTAAAACAAAAGATTGTGTCATATTATGTTATTCTTTGATCTAACCACTGATGAAGGGAATGGTTGAGATTTCCCGAAACATGTATGGTTTAATAAATAATGTTTCTTTCATTTAATGAGTGTATTGATCAAGGCGGATTTAAATAAACTATTATAAATAGTTATATTGTACATTCAGACCAGTCAATACGGACCAAACACAATATTAACCTATCATGGTTAAGTTTATTAACAGTGGTTTGAAATTGTCGTGGCATGCGCCCATAACCTTACTTTTTGTCACAATTTAGCAAGACTCCAGATGGGATGCTAGAGCTTACGACCCCAGAGTCTGTTTGCTTGCCACCCCCCCAACACAATTGTTACTAACTGGACCTCACCAATCCAGACCAACGATCTTTCCACTGGCCTTCACTGGCCTGGTCATGTAAAGATAATCTTTGCAGCTTTGTAAAACACGCTGTGACATCATCCAAGGCATGCCATCTTGTATGTCTAGCTTCTGTGACATCGTCATAGCTGCACCATATTGGATCTTCAAGCTAGGTTTCGCGAAGGCTTAGTGGAAGCGTAATAGAGTTCACTACAGCCTACACATAGCGCTGGAGAAAGTTACTCACGACTTTTAAAAATTACATTTCATTTGTAGTCAGCTTCTGTGGTGCAGTATTTAGCATGATTTGCCACTACCCACGGAGGCCCAGGTTCGATTCCCGGCTCTGCCATGAAATTTGAAAAGTGGCACGAGGGCTGGAACTGGGTCCACTCAGCCTTGGGAGGTCAACTGACAAGAGGTGGATTTGATTCCCACCTCAGCCATCCTCGAAGTGGTTGTCCGTGGTTTCCCACTTCTCCTGCAGTAAAATACTGAAATGGTACCTAACTTAAGGACGTGGCCACTTCCTCCCCTCTTCTTTGTTTGTACCTTCCAATCTTCCGATGCCTTCACAAGGCTCCTGTTCAGCATAGAAGGTGAGGCTGTTTGGGCGAGGTACTATTCCTCCTCCCCAGTTTAATCCTCTGAGCCAAGTCTCACACTGCAGGACACTGCCCTTGAGATAGTAGAGGTGGGATCCTTCACTGAGTCCGAGGGAAAAACTACCCTGGAGGGTAAACAGATTAAGAAAGAAAGAAAATATTTCAGTTGTACATATTTGTTTTCACATGCAATGAGTCAGAGTTCAAAATACCGATTTCTAATTTTCATCCACCCTGTGACAAGAGACCCTCGGCATTCTAACTGCTCATTCAGTAATTAAATGATTATTTACATTTTAGCCATTTAAATTATTGAAAGTTAATGACTAATACAGCATTGCAACAACTTTCCACAATATGTGCATTAATGGGCCTATAAATGCTACAATGAAATGCTATCATAGTTATCACAAAAAAAAACAGATAAAAGGAACAAATGAACTTACCTCCCTACAGCAAGCTTGGCAGAAGACTACCATTCCATCCATAGTGAAATTGGGATCCCCTGTGCTCCACTGCTTCAGCCAGTAGGACTTCGATGATTTTTCTTTTCAATTACAATTTTGTGTACGTCACACCAACACAGACAGGTCTTATGGTGACGATGGGATGTGAAAGACCTAGGTGTGGGAAGGAAGTGACCGTGGCCTTAATTAAGGTACAGTCCCTGCATTTGCCTGGTGTGAAAATGGGAAACCATGAAAAACCATCTTCAGGGCTGCCAACAGTGGGGCTCGAACCCACTATCTCCCAGATGCAAGTGCACAGCCAACTCGCACGGTGATTTTTCTTTGGGCATTGCCACAGACACACTTCTTTTTCACAATAAATCACAACATGTTCTGAAGATAAAGCGTACGCGTACAACAGTTCACATTGAGGAGGTATAAGGGATATGGGTTGTGCAACGTAGTTCGACGTTGATTGGTTCTCGCATATGTCTTAGAAGATTTCTAGGTCAAATTGTTCCTTGTTTCTCCTGACGGAAATTTCCCAAGAACTATTTCTTGTGACTTCCGAGAATTCCCATTGTTGTTTGTGGGGTAGACAGTTCTTGAGAAATGAGAAGATAATTCTATCAAGCACATCAGTTACAATATAATGCACTAGAAGAAACTCAGTTTCTTTAAAATAGATTCAAAAGGCATCATATAGGCAATTATACTCCAAATAGGCACAAACCCCTGAAATACGGATTTATAGGCACAATAAAACCAACAATATCTGCCTTAGAGGACCCTAAAATGGATTTATATATCAAAAGCCTGCGTTTCTGAACACAGGAATAAAATAGGCAAATAGGCAAATTCCCATCTCTAGTGATGAGTACGGCCAGGATTTTTCTGTAATATTAAAGTGTGAAATATGTACATTAAAATATATAAATATCAGTGAAATATGGAATTAAATATGTAACCTTCATAAAATATGTAATTGTATTAATGCACTAAATTTACAGAAATGTTTGTGTTTTCCTTTGATTATGACTTATGGTAATGATATGAGACAACACATTTGTTTTAATGATGATGATGATGACTATTTTTGTGGTTTTCGGAGAAGCTGAGTTGCTGGAATTTTGTCACACTGGAGATCTTTAACGTGCCAATAAATCCACGGGTACGAGGGAGACTTACTTGAGCACCTTCAAATACCACTGGACTGAACCAGGATTAAACGTGCTAATTTGGGCTCAGAAGGCCATCACTCAAGCGTCCAAGCTACTCAGCCTGGCAAAATTGTTTTAAATACCACCATATTTTATGACTACCATTGTTGCTGTAGATAATTAATATGGTTTTCTAATGCTGAAAGTATTCAATAATCAAATTAAAGACATAATCAAAATATTTCAAATATTTAAAAATAATGGTATGCTCTGTAAATTGTGGAGAATATTTCACAATGAATTGTTGTAGCTGAATTCGTATTGCCCCCATGCCTTGAAAATTAAGTAAATGTTACTAAATAAAGTTAATGTAGAATCTGTTTTTAATCCCCCATTAAGTAACACAAATAGTATGGTAACATTTTCGATCGTGATGTGCATTGTGTCACGAAGTACTTCTCCATGCTTTCCATTTTTATGTTTCGGCGCTGATCTGATAAAATTCTTTTGTAGGCTGAGAAGGACTGTTCAACATCACAGAAAGTCGCTAGCTAATTATGATAAAAGTTTCTTGTTGTTCGTCACTAATGATCTTGCAAACATATAGACAGCCTGAACAACCTATATTTTGTTTCAGGACTGCATGAAATTTGCTAGAAACTCTGATCAATGAAAGGTACCTAGCCGTCCCATAGATATTATCAAATACAGTAGAGACAATACGCGACACTTACGGATTTAGCCTTGCTAAAATGGAAGACAATTCGACGGTGGCGCTCCTAGTGACTTGACCTGAAAAAATCGCGCTAAATTCAAATATCAATGGAAATGTATATACGGAAATGGATAAATAATTTACGTCTAGAAAGAAAGTGTTATTGAGATATTAACTTCAAAGTTGCTAAAGCAATTCTGGATAAATGAATAAAGAATTATTTAAAAGGTTATTATTCAAAGACTGAAATTAGACATATAAAAACAAGATGTGAAATGGACTGCTGTGATATGGCTCGAACTTTCGTTTATGCATTACTTTTTTAGCTTTAGCATTCCTACCTGAACTTTTACGGTTAGATTTGTCTTTTTTCTCATTTAAAAACATTGTATCTTCACATTAAGACACTTGTCAATAAAAATATCGGCACATTCCTTACACATATGGTGCAATGAATTAACATTTAATAGTTGGACAATTTTTGCTCCTAACATGAAGCCTACTAACAGAAAGAAAATCTACAAAATCCCGGCTTTAATCTGAGAAAAGAAAGAAAAGTATGAAAACGTTGTCGATAGTGATGCTTTGAGGAATATTTACGTACAATTAGAGTAAAAATGTAACATACCCTTGGCTGTATAGTCGAGGATTTTTAAAGTTGCTGGCCTGGAAATGATCTGAACAGATCTTTTAATTCATACATAGGCGTAACGTCCCTTCTTTCTTGTACACCTTATCCAAATCCAAATCACTTCTGTGACATTTCAAAACCCACAGATCACACCTACAACACCACATCGGTATTGAAGGTTAACTGCTGCACTATACAATTAAATATGCGTATTACATTTTAAGCCACTTAAAATATGGGTCGAGCAGGTCAGAAGATTATGAAGTACTATAAAAATCTCTGTCACTGGAAGAATATATATGCAAACAAAATATTACTTACATTTTCTTGTCATGAGGGAACCTGAAAAATGACCGCGCATTCTTCTATACTTCATAGTTACTGCAGCCAAACACAGCACATACCTTTCCCCTCATGTTGAGAGGAGATATCAAGGAATGACACACGCTACTATTTTATTATGTCAACTCACTGAAAACGCATAAATAACACCAAAAACTTCACACAAAAATACACGTGTTCTTATGACAGAATCAGTATTTTTCAGGTCTACTCGCTAGAGAGAGCTCCAATAGCTGTCCCTCGATATCTCGCTCAGTGTCGCGTATTGTCTCTACTGTATTTGTTATTATTATATGAATTTGAAGCACTCGGACCTACTGTGTTTCAGAAGCAAAGGGTTAGAAATCCCAATTTTAAAGAAATTTTAAAGCCAACTTAAGCAATTGAAATATATTTTATATGCGATGAAACTTGCCAATTATTTTACTATACAGTAGTCTGATAATTAACCGAGCTGACACAATTTTTATTTTAAAGTAATATTACTGAGCTATGTACAAAAATGCTACATTCTTCACATAATATAATGAACTATTACTAAGAATATGTAAAAATATGTAAAATGATTACATAAGCATTCCTGTCAACCCTTCCGATTTACCCGATTTTTAACTCGTCTTCTGATTTTCTGATTTATTTTTAATTCTTCCTATTTTTTTACCAATATAAGCTCTAGTATGGTATATACTCTTTCTTCTCCTAGGATATAGGATAAATTCAATTGTGCTTGTGTAATTTACCCAACCTCATTTTCAAGCGAATTTATTTGATGCTTTATTTCACGAGTATCGTCCGTTGCCTCTGTGTATCGTGTTTCCTGCTGCTGCGGCAGTGTGTGTGCTTTATGGCTGGAGATTCGAGACAGCAGTCGTCCTACAGCCAAGAGAGGCTAGCCCGCATTAGTGACTCAGTTATTTAGGACAAAAGAATGAGTTTGTTATTGTGTGGTTTGTGCACTGTTAACATCGTTTCTTTGCGTAATTTCGATGGAGTGGTAGGCCACGTGTTTTCTCTAGCAGTTCTATGCTTTTCCCCTTGTCAAAGTCATATGTTAATAATGTATGGAACATACTGATCTGTTTTGTATGTAGTAGTTTCACGTATGTCAGTGCATTTTTGTTCATTCTTACTCCATAATTTTAATTAGTCGAGTGTATTTCAGCGAGTTGTGTTGGTGACAGTTTCTGGTATTTGCTCTTTATGTTATGGCCAAAAAACATAACAGACATTATCTCCAAGTGTTCAGAGATACCTATAAAATTAAATTTCTGTTAATTTTTCATTCTAATAAGGGAAAGTACTATGCGTTTTGTTGCGTGTGCCGGTGTGATATGTATGTTTCGTTGACGAGAGTGATTAGATACATTTTCTTGTAACCATTTTTATCTTTTTTAGTTTAAGATTTTAAATTTAAAATTCATTTCACATTGTAACTGTAGATGTGTGTGCCTTTTATCATGTCCTTTTTTCACATAGACCGTGGCACATGATATGTGATGAAATCCGAGAATTAAAAAATTTTCCTATTTTTTATTTCTAAAAATTGGCAGCTATGCATAAGAAACTGGGTGCTAGTGATGAGTGTATTGGGAGAGAGAGAGAGAGACACACACACAGTGTCTGCAAATCAGAAAAATTAACCAGATGTGATTGAAATCCCCAACCCAAGTGGGATTCAAACTCTGAATCCTTTGAACCAAAGGCCTGACCATTCGGCCAAGGAGCTGGATTAACATAGCATGACAAGTCCAGAATAAATGAGTGATCTCCATGGAAATCTTAATGTTGCATCACTGACAGCGGCAGCTGGCAATGATTTCAGCTAGGTGTGCATACTTGAAAAATGGTTCAGTAAGTTTTTGATTATTGCTGTTTTTGGAACAGAGCTCAAAATAAAAACGGTTGCCCAAACTCTAACAGCACATTTTATGTTTACATTGCAGTGCTCCTAGTAGGATCTAGGAGCATCAAGTGCTGTGGAATACTGAGATACCTGGTTTAGATACTATTAATTAAAACAGGTTTCATTCACACACAACACATTTGTCAAAAATTACAACTGTAACTGCAGAATCACTTAATTATTTTCACTCGCTGGCAAATCGCACCTCGTAATTTTTAATTTATCGCCCAGGGCTTGTGCCATAACCTACCTTCCCAAGGCAATTACAGTTGACAGCCTTAAAGCGATCTGGAAAAATAATATTTAGAATTCATTTACATTCCTTACATTTTATTAGTGCGATTACTTCACTGACGTTCATCTTTTTCTGTTAGCTTTGCTGGAAACTCTAATATTTCTTTATTCTTAATCTAGTAACCCAGCAAATGCAACTAAGTAAGTAATTTTCAGTGAACTTCACAGATGTCACCAGGCAGCAGGGAGGCATACCATGTGCACAGTACAAGAAGACGCTCAAGCGTCATATATGCTTGATAGATATTTTTATACGTGTGCACTACCTCTCCCTTAACAGCTAGGACCTGCCCTCGCAACACATCACTCCCCTCATCCTCATACCATTGATATGCATGAGCAAAAAGGATTTAGGAACACCAAGCGCTGTGGAACATAGAGAAATGTGTGTTTTAGAGACTATCATATAATCTGAGTAGGAAAGAAAAATAAACCTGTGAAAAGTTCAAGTGCTGGATGTGCACATGCTCCAGTGCAGTATCGAGCAGCCACTACTGATCACTGGTGTTTACTCACTTCACTTTGGTGTCTTAATATGTGAGAGATTATTTTAGGAAACAGAGAAGATTGCATTCAATACCGGTACAAAATTTCTCATATCTGCATTGTCTTGTTTGTTTATCTGGGTGTTTTCTTTCTTGTGTTATTTTCATTTCTAAGGATATAAGACTGAAAAATAACAGACTGATATTGATATGTTTGCAGAGTACTCCACCAGAATCCACGAATGTGTGGATCGATGCTAGACGACTGAGTAGTATTGATTCGAGTTTGCCAAGTACGAGTAGTACTGTAGATTCACACATCTGTAGCATAGCTGTGATGAGTTCTGGTAAGTATTGCAGTTTTTATATCTGAAATTATATCTGAAATATTTTGTTTATCTGAATGTGTATGAATGATGGATTTTTTTATTGTGTCCAGATGTGTCAGTGCAGTTGTCATCTGACAGTTGTGTGAGAATGGAATGCAGTCCCCAAGAGTCCAATGAAAATTTCCTTAAATCACAAGAAAGTTGTGGTATGTACTGCAAGCTTGTAGGCTAAAATACTCTTCTGTATAGTAGAAATACTGTCAAACTCTTACTAAGAAGTTTTTCAAGGGAGCGTTCAGAAACTTGAGCAGGAAATTTCTTGAAAGGGGTAATGCCTGAAAACTTATGAATAAAGATGAACACATAGCCGACGACAGATTTCCCTGTTTGTGAATGATGTCAGAATTGGCCAGTGTACAAGGGCTGCTAAGAGGATCATATACTTTCATTTCCTCCTGATCCGTACAGAATTCTCTGAATGTAGATCATTATCTGTTGGAGAATATATATAAAAAGAAACCACAAAACAGAAAAGGTATAAAGAATACTAGTCAAAATCTTACTTCTACTGCACTGCACGTGTGCCTGCATGGGTGAACCCACTTTTTCCCGTTACAGATAGGCAGCAACCCTCTTACAGGCCACCAATTCACCTTAGCCTGCCCCTCTCCCCTCCTCTCTACAGAATCCAGTAGCAGAGGAGGCTACCATAAAAAATGCATGCCTACTCAAAGGTCCCTGTACCTACCTCGAGAATCCCAGCTGACTTAACGCTCACCAGCCTTGCACATCGCCACCAAGAGCCGATTTACCTCCTTCCACTTCATCCCCTTGTATCTCTCTCTGCTCGTACAATCCTTTCAAAATCTTTTCTGATAGGTAACTCTACTGTCTAAAATCATCCACCTGAAATCAGTGATATGCAGTCTGTCATGTGTTGAGGTTTATCACATTATTACTTAATTTCAGTGTAGAGTATTAAAATTAAGTGATCGTTTACTTAGCCTTGATTGTGTAACTGCTATCGACCACGTTATTTATGTATTTTATTACAAAAACACGTTCTCTTTGATTTCTAACTTTCTTTACGGAACAGCTGTTGTGGGGTATTATTAATCACATCCGATCGACTCCGACATTGCGTTCGAATGTTGACGAGAGCGCTTGCAAATGCACATACCGAGAAAATGATACCGAAGGTCACATTTTGTGGCAAACGCTTCAGTTTTCTTATTCAAACAGCGTCACCTACTGTTGGGCCCACCAGAGTTGGAATCTTATTTATTAAATTTTTTTTTTTTTAAACAGAACTGGTTTCGATTCCTCATAGAGTCATCTTCAGCTGTCATACATTTACATTAGAATACACATTTTCAATAGTAGTACCTTGCCAAATTTAAAACAATTTTGTATTGAATGACTTTCATGTTTTCGAGTGGTTATCCTGTTCGTATATTTAAATTTGTTTGAAGACTAATAATAAAAAGATAACTATTTGAAACACATTAAAAGTTTACATTATCTGGTAAAGCACATTGTTATGTACATTTGTACTATCACCTTTCAAGTTGTACAGATAAAAATGTTCTTAAATCAATTCGTCAGGTATAAAAAGGTAATATGCTTGAATACAGCTGTATAAGCTCTTATAATGTTGTGTTAGGCTTTATACCTTGTCAAATGAAGAAACATGTATCGGAAGTTAGATTGACATATACATAACGAAACGTATTACGTTCATAAAAATAGTAAAATAGGTAACTTGAAAACTGTGTTGATTGACATGTAAAACACATTAATTGCACACAAGGTAAAAGTACACTCCAAGATGCAAACGTCTATTGATGAATCAAATGAAAAGTATAAACATTCATGAAGGTATATGTTGAGCTTATATGGGGCATTTGTTTCATTGCGCATACATGCTTAGTTCATATGGGGCACTTTGCATCATTATACAATGTTTACATAGAGTCCAAGCACTGTGCAGCTTGCTTCTTTAATATGTTAAAAGTGTTCTGTTTTGAAGATGAGTGTGTGCTGCTGAAGTTATTAATCTTGAAACCGTTAAAAGCAGAATACACTAGTGTGTAAAACAGTTTTCGTAGGTGGCCCTCTTCCGGTCTATGACATCTGATAACTATCTGTAAGAGGTAAATTAAATTACTTAGAAATTTTTTAAAGGTGTTCAAGAGTGTCTACTTGTGTGTGTGTATGTAAAAGTTACTTACTGCTGTTGAGTGGTTGGGAAGCGTACAGCTTGGCTGCTTGGTGTGTACTATAGCGTGTACTTCTGGTGCTGGTGTCCATCGCCGTGAGGGGAGTGGAGGGGTGGGTAGGGAGAGTTGTTATGTGAGTAGGGGCGGAGTTAGGCGTATCCGTCACTTGTGCTGTTGTTTGCGTGTGACGTTGTTTGTTGACTGTTGTAAGATAGTAATTTTTTACAATAGGGATAATTTTGTTAAATAAAATATTAGTTTTTCATTTATTTCGTTAATGTTGAAATTGGGGTTGGTATATTGATCTATTGTTATGTAAAGTTCTTCTGTAATATTGAGTAAGGGTCCTTTGGGATTTGTATTTAATATTTTCATATCATTATCTATATTGGTAAAATTATGTTTATAATTGACCATGTGTTGACCCATCCCCGAAAAATGATTATGTTTTATAGCATTGACGTGTTCATTGTATCTGACAATAAAATTTCTACCGGTATGTCCTATGTACCTTGTTAGGCAATTATTGCAACTGATTCGGTAGACTCCGGAACGAAGGTATATGTTGTTATTGTTAATGGTCTTGGTATTATGTATGATGCTTCTGCTATTGTGTGTAGTCCTGAAGGCTATTTCGAGGTTGTGTTTTCTGAAAATGTTGGTTAATGGGTATATGTGTGTGTGTTATTGAAGGTGAAGTTTGCATAGTTTTTCTTAGGTTTGTCTATTTTTAATAGTTTTGTTTTGGGTTGATATTTGAATTTCTGAATAATTGAATGAACTATTCTTTTTGTATCCATTCTTTCTTGCTATTTCTTGGATCAGATGTATCTCTTCGTTGAAGTCAGTTTTTGACAGTGGTATATTAAAGGCTCTATAAACCATACTGTAATATGCTGCTTTTTCATGGGAATTGGGATGAATGAAATCTGTTCTTATTGTGTATATTGTGTGAGTTATCTTTGTCATCGTCAAATGGTAAGTGTACACGATTCTACTTCAATATTTTTAAAACATCTTTTCACACAATTATCTCTACGTTTCTTGTTTTCTTTTACAGATTCCACTATTATATGCCTTTTCAACTAGAATATCAACAAACTCACATTTTTGCAACATTTGAACATTGCTTCAAATTTGAGATGGTCCATAGAGATCCAATTTAAAACTGTTCTTCAACTTCTATTCTACAACTTCATATCCTCAGTGTGTTCTACAACTTCACCATATGCCTCTGACTTTCATCTTTTATCTTCAAGATTATGATCAACTTCGGATCTCTCGACCAACCTTCGACTTTTATTCTCTCTTCTTTATTTTGAATATATACGATTTTTTGCCATCGTGTAATTGTAACCGCCAGACAGTCAACTTTATTTTTATAGCAATCTTACTACTTGTTGTATAACAGTCTGTTGTTTTATCCATTGTACTTATTATAGCAGCCTCCTAATGTTAATTTTGTTAATACTTCCACCATTGTAACTCATCACATTGTATATTTTTAAACCCTCATTGTTATTTTTAATGTTATTTTACTTCAAATCTCTTCAAGATTTTAAAAATTCATTTCATTATTACATCTTAATTAGACGCTTATTTTCAATCTAAGGTTAAGACAATGGCTGATGATGCCTTCATAGAAGGCGAAACATGTACCACTATTAGTTAACAAATCTATGTAAATCATCCAAGACTAGACTTTGTATTGATTAGGTGGTCCATTTAATAAATAACTTACTGTTATTATTCCAATTAAGTGGTATGTTCCGTGCTGTCAGTGGAGAGATGGCGTGGAATGACATTAGTAGACAAATTTTTTAGTGGCGTTTATGAAAGTAGAAAAGATCACAATATGAAGATAAAGTTGGAATTCAAGAGGACAAACTGGGGCAAATATTCATTTATAGAAAGGGGAGTTAGGGGTTCGAATAATTAACCAAGGGAGATGTTCAATAAATTTCCAATTTCTTTGAAATCATTGAGGAAAAGGCTAGGAAAACAACAGATAGGGAATCTGCCACCTGGGCGACTGCCCTAAATGCAGATCAGTATTGATTGATTGATTGAAACATATATCAAGTGCCTGTAGAAGACCCTTTGAATTAAAAACTCCCCATATCTCACCAAATACTAAGCCTACACTTACACTTGCCCCTCCAAACAACCCCCCTCGCAAAGCTCCGCCTCCCTCTGCTTCCCCTCAGCATTCTGCACTGCTGATCCACTTCAGTGTTGGACGTGTGTTGTTTGTAGAATTAATATGACACAAATTCTTTTCTTTCTAGACAAACATTTTAAATTGTATGAAGTGATTTTAGCATATGTTGTATATGTTATGTCCCAACATCCTTATTTTATAACCCTTTCAGACCGAGTACGCACAATTGTGCGGGTTCGTATTTTAGTTATCCCTGACCGTATTTGATGTTTTTTCGGCGCTACACCGGACTGCAGTGATTGTGCAGGACACGTGGCGTGTATTTCAATTGATTTTAGTATGCGCTTGACCGCCAAGGCGAAGGAAGAAGAGTTTAAAAAGCACAGTTGATCGGCGAGATGGCAGGAAGCAGTAGTGCCGAAAGTAAGTATTTATTTACTGCGTTTATATTAATCTAGAAGCTTTACTGAATACCGGAATATATTCAATGAAGTGTGTACATTGGTTAGTAAACGTAAATTTTGAAGCTACACCGTCGTACGTGATACGAGGTTTTGAATTTTGATACGCACAATTGTGTGGGTCCTGTTTTTCGGATGTTAGTTTTTATTTTGTAAAATAAACTATTAATATGTGTATTGAGGAGCATTTTAGTCAGTTCTTGACGTACAAACAAAAATTCACACCTCCAGTTTTCTTTCAGGTCTGAAAGGGTTATCAACTATTCCACAGTGTCATTACTTTTAAGAAATCACATTTCAATTTTTATAAGTTATAAGTGATAGTTCTCTGATCATTGCTTGTTTTAAATAAGGCTGATGATGCCCAATAAAAGAAGGTCAAAACGTCCCTTTAAATTTAGTAATTTCTATGTTTAACCACATGACTGTGGAATTAATTGTATTGAATAGGTGGGGTAATCAAAATATTCCTTTTGTAAACTTAGTGAGAAAGCCCGGGTACGTCGAAAATGGTTAGATTTTTTGTCGTGCGTGACTTTTATTGATAGCCCTTTTCAAAAATGGGCAAGTATGCTTACCAAAGATGATCGACTGCATTTTGTGGCAAAGGTTTCAGTTTTCTTATTCAAACAGCGTCATCTAACCTAACTTAACCGTACCATGTCTATCGTGAAAACGTATTTCATGCGCCGGTAATGAAATCATAAATTCCTCGCTATAAATTTACATGATAACAGCCTTTCCAAAATTTAACCAGATGCGAGAAAATATAGAACTAACCACTGAAATCAATGATGCTTTCTGCAATATCTAAGGTGTATCCAATTCTTTCTTAATTGCAGTATTTAGCATTAAAATGAAGACTTCAGTCTTTATTTTTAACGAGTTAACAACTGCTATCAGACACGTTATTTACGCATTTATTACGCAGACATATTTTCCTCTTTTATTTCCACTTTTCTTTACGGAACATCAATCGATGGGTATTACTAATCGACTCAGACATCGCCTTCGAATGGTATAGACAGTGATCCCATAGAGAACCTGAAATTTTTGTACAAATGAGTAAATTTATAATACCAATATAATTGGTCCTTTATTGGACATTAAAAATTTCCCAGCTAACTTATTCCTGGTTGCCATAGTTTCACCCCAGTGTGCTAAGTTGGGCTCATCAGTTGGTAAAAAGCACACCTACCAAGTCGCACGGCCAGTGCATACCTTGGAGGCCAATACGTAGGCTACTTGGAGCCACCGGCAGTGCCAGTGCACTCATTCCTGGTTGCCAGCGTTTTGCCCAGTGTGCTAAGTTGGGCTCATCAGTTGGTAACTTTGTCTCATATTCCAAAATTGATGCCTGCCTGGCCATCAGATGATATAGACAGCAATTCCTATAGGAAACCTGAAATATTTATCCCGAATGAGTAAATTTATTATATCAATATAATTGGTCCGTTATTGGACATTATAAATTTTCTAGCTAACTCATTCCTGGTTGCCAGCGTTTGGCCCCAGTGTCTGCTGTTAGGCTCATCAGTTGGTAAATAGCACACCTACTAAGACGTATGCCTAGTACATGTCGAAGAGAGAGCTCACTAGTGGACAAAGCGAGGAAACGATACCGAAGATGATCGGTGGCATGCATATAATTGCCGGGTGCATAAAAAATGGTAACGGAAAAAATTGCATACGCTTTTTCGCTCGTGATAATGAATGCGTCAGTGATAGGCTCTTGCTGTAGTTGAAGGATAATACACTTCTTTGATGTGAACTGACTCCTGTTCTCTGACAGAATGCACTGTGGATAACCATAGCAGCTGAATATATATGAATTTTGAAGGGACAGACAAAAACTGGCGTTATAACGGGGTTCTCATTATATGCCATACTCGTTATAGCGAACTTCTGTTTTACATCTAAAATCTTCTACTTATCATTTTAACAAATTGTCTTCCTGTTTAAGCCAGCTAGCCAGCCCCGTGGTGTAGGGGTAGCGTGCCTGCCTCTTTCCCAGAGGTTCGATTCCCACCCAAGGTCAGGGATTTTTTTTTGTTATGGTAATGTTGCAACTCTGCTAGGGAAACAGCTGCATCCTCTTGACCAGAAGTGGGTGGTGGATGAATCTCCCAATCCCTGGTGCCGTATAGCTGTCGACCAAGGAACATCTCTGCTGGGGAATAGCCATTGACACGGTTGATGCGTTGTCGCAGGGCAAAGAGTAACTGCGGTACCTGACGATCCCACAGTCGATGTTCCTTGTCTGTTAGGTGGAACTGTAGCATCCATATTAGCTCCTGGTTCTGTAGTTCTATTGGATTGGCCCTTGGGTTTTTGATAAGAGTGGTCCAGTGCTCCACACCCCATTCAGTCATCATTTGCTGCCACTTCTTTGACGTGAACTGACTCCCGTTTTCTGACAATGCACCTTGGATAGCCGTAGCGGCTGAATACCTCATCTTTAGAAGACTGGTAGAGCATCCCGTTGTGGCTTCTGGTATCGGAAAGGCCTCAATCCATTTTTTGAAGAGTGTTTTACACCTTGGTGTTCTAGGGTAAGAACCCATCAAGTCCAGGGCTATGACATCCCAAGGGCGTTGTGGCCGTCTTTCTCGCTGACTGGAATCTGCCTTCCTGTTGCTCGCCTTGGTGCTGGTGCAGATGTAGCACCCTTTCACATAATCAAGGATGTCTTTCTGCATTTTGACCCAGAAGAATCTTTGTTGGATAGACTGGTATGTCTCTTCACCTCCTGGATGTCTGGCTTCAGTGCTGTCGTGGAACTTCTCGAGGATGTCCTTCGTGTGTTGTCTAGGGATCACCACTACCGCAGGCGTGTCTGAGAGGTGCGATCTGTACATTAAGAATCCTCCGTTAATCCGGAAGTTCTTTAGCACATCTCTAATTCCCTCGGGACGAGTCTACTATCGATGTTCTGTGTCTTAATCCACTGCATCATGGTCCTACAGGGCTTGTCTTGTTCTTGCCATTGCTTGATTACTCCCAGATGAAGTTCTTTCGTGATGATCATAAGGGCAAGTTCATTGGATACGCTCTGGTGATTCTGTGGACACTCCCTCTTATCAATGGTGCTGCTAACTTCAAGTTCCATTGCTGGGTGCCTAGATAAACTGGCTGCTCCTCTTTTCATCAGTCCTGGGATGTTACACACATCAAAATCAAATTCTGTGGTTAACAGAGCCCATCATACCAGTTTACATTTCGAGCCAGAGACCTAGTTCAACCATTTGAGAGCTTTGTTATCAGTGTAGAATTGGAACTTCCTTCCCTCCAAGTAGCATCTGAATTTGCCCATGGCCCACCCCATAATAATTTTGTACGACTATTTCTAGCTGGGTGCTGCCCTTGTAAGGCAACCCTCCGATGAGCGTGGGTGGCATCTGCCATGTGTAGTTAACTGCATGTTATTGTGTTGGAGGATAGTGTTATGTATGGTGTGTGAGTTGCAGGGATGTTGGGGACAGCACAAACAATCATCCAGCCCCCGAGCCACTGGAATTAACCAATGAAGGTAAAATCGCCAACCCGGCCAGGAATCGAACCCAGGACCCTCTGAACTGAATGCCAGTACACTGACCGTTCAGCCAATGAGTCGGACAGCATTGTTCGGTGGAAAATAGCATTCTGCTGGCATACTCGATGATGTCCCTTCCGCCGGCATTCCTTCCTTGGAATAACACTGCTCCTAATCCGGAGTTGCCGGCATCCGTCTGCGGGCACATCTTCCGTTGAGGGTCGGGATGGGCTAGACCGTGAGCATTGCATATCGCAGCCTTAATGCCTTGGAGTGCTGCCTCTTCCTTGTTGGTCCATCGGAATGGGCATTTGTTGCACTACTGTACCATTATGGAGTCATGGCGAGTGCATAACTTGGCAATCAAGTTCCCGATGAGCAGTAGTTGGAAGACCCTATATAGTGTTTTTTTGTAAGTCAGACTCTGGATTATTCCTCTTCGAGGAAATGCACACTGTGAGATCATTTATGTGTCATCTGGAGGCAATATGTTTTTATGCACAGAACTGATTATGACATGATGAAACTGTAGGCCAAGTGTTTATTAGTTGCTTATTCTTTGAATGATACGACATGGTTATCATTGCTTATTAAACCCACAACAGACATTTTACATTGGCTTGTTAACAGAATACAGTGAGGTGACTGGGATTGGGTTTTTATTGTACAGTTAAAACACGTGGTAAATAGATTCCACGGTGATGATGCTAATTTATATAAGGTTAGGAAGGGACAGTCTTCTTATCCATAGGACATAACCAATTTGAAGCATTGCCTTCAGAACTATGTATAGTTGTGGTATAAAGCTTGTAGATGTTCTTTGTGTATGTTTATATTGGTCTCATAACATGATGATTATTGTTGGTGTTTGTCATGTTTTATTTTGTTTTGGGAATAAATTCACATAGTAAAACTTGTGGTAAATCTTTTATCAGTGGAGTAAGGAAAAATCGGGCATGTTACTCAAATTTAATTTCAGGGGTAAACAGCAACAGGTAAGGTAATAAAGCAAGTTTGGAGCCTTGTCTGCCTGATGACCCCTTCCTTGGGAGAGGGAGTTCTTTCATGCTCTACAGAGTCAATTATTCCTGTAAATCTTTTGCAGGTGGTACCCAATTTTGTTACAGTATTCATATATTTATTCTAGTTACAATTTATCCATTTCGTATTTTCAATTTTGCCAAAAGATTACAACTAGAAAGGACCAATTTACCGGAGGATATCTTGGTTCAACTCATCACACCACAGTTAAAGGGTCAAGCCACAGAGTCCATTGACACCGGAAGTTTTGGGAGCCATGCTGACCTATAACCATAGCACTGCCTCCCGTAAATCATGGAAATGGTCAGAGCAAGTTCCAGGGCACATATATCCCTCTCAGCATCTTCCCAGAACTTTTTGGTACTATTGAGGTCAGTTGACATTGGGGTCCAGGCAAGCATCTTTATGTCCATGGAATGTTAATCAAACCAATTGGCCATGGGTTTGGGAGCGATAAGCTGATGCATTGTCTTGATATAGGCATGGGTCTCTTACTGGGTGCTGCAGGTGAATAAATGGGCAGTGGATGATGTGACATCACGTTCTATATTGTTCACTGATCAGGGACATTGGCCGATGTACCAAGAGTCCTATTTCATCCCACCTGAACTGTGCGCTGTTAGCAAGAGGGATCTATTGCCTTGTGCTTGCTAACACACTTGTACCCTGGCATCAGCTGTACCAACTGGTACCTCGTCTATCCGGAAGACCTTTTTCCATACTTCAGCAGTCCAATGGTGGTGTTTCTCTGTCCATGTTAGTTTTTGTACCTTGTGAGGTGCCCAAGTAGAATAGTGGCTTGCCTACCCCATTCACTGTTGACCAGGACTGAATTTGCAAGTGACCTTATTTGCGTTGGATTGTCTATCCACTCTCACCATCAAAGCCAGCCTGTGGCCACCTATGTCATCAACATATTTTACTTATCAATTGACCTTGACGGTGGTAGTATTTCCTGAAACCAGATGCTTACAGTACATTCTCAACACACTGGAATGCAGAAAGCCCAATGCTTGGATGACTTCAGAGATGGAATAACCCATATGTCTTGCAACAACAATGTAACCGCTATCAAAGCGCTGAGATTTTGTTCCTTACCCGACCTGTGCTCAACTGTTCTGTACACAACTAGGACGAGATCTGACAACATCGCAGTTACATGCCACATCGTGCTATTACATTCACTGGGGTGACTACAGCAATTTATTCAGTACACCAGTAGTGGACAGCTTGCAGTTTTTAGTGAGAAAATTGATAGTGCTGCTATCTGCATGGCTTGGTGAGAACAGTTATTCCATTGCACATTGCCACTTGTACAGTTCTTGGCACACTGGCATGTTTATAATTATTTATTAGCATGTTTCATTAAATAGTTTTAAATTGCAGATTACTAATGCAAGTATTATGGCTGGCATTATTTTTGCAGTTTAGAATTGCTGCAATTACGGCATTGCAAATGGTTCGAAGTAGAATGGTTGACAAGACAAATTTGCTTTACATAATGTAAGAATTGTTTTAGTGCTTATGTTGATAAGTATTTCAATGTAATGATTAATGGGTTTTTAAAGAAATGAATGACATATGTGGAAGACATGAGTGAAATAATTACAAGTAATAAGAGCAAAGAAAGTTATTCATTTGTAACTTGTATTAAGTGACTATGTACAAAATACATGCTGATTGTATTGTTAGAGGAAGTACAACTGAACAGCCATCCTTTATTAACATTAATCTGAAAGAAAATGGAGGAGCTACATCACTGTAGAGAATAAAGGAAGCTGCAAAAGAAAGGGAAGGGCCATGAAGGCATGAAAATGAAAAACCACCTGGGCCTCGCAAAGCTAACACCGTCAGGGTAGGAAGATTAAAAACTGACCAAGAGAGGTCATATAAGAAAGATGAATGTGAAGAGTCTGACCCTATTAAGTGAAAACACTATCAGATTCAGCTTTGTGAACCGTGGTCGCCAACCCACGCTCCCAACTTGAGAGTCCCTGGTCCCCATTTCATACACCATTTACGCCAGGCAGGAGGTGCTGTGGATGTTATTCAATCATCCCCACCCACAGGGGAGCATCCATCATATTCATGGCTGTCGTAAAAAGAGACTAAAAAGTGACCAAGGACTCTCAGCTTGGGAGCGTGGGTTGGCAACCACGGTTTCCTTTGCTGAGTTTCACGTTGTTTCCACTTTCTTCACCTTTACTATCCGACCTTCCTCGGTCAACTCTTGTTCTTTTCTGACCCCAACGTTATAACGTTGACGAGTTCCAGGGAGTGATTCCTTTCCGCGCCCTTCATGTCCCTAACCCCTTTATAGCCATCACTTTCATTTTTAGAAGCATCAGATATTTCCCATTTATTCTGTCTTATTAGAGGTAACAGAAGTAATAATTCCTCTTAACAGATTAATCAGCACCACCACCCCCTACAACGAGTGCATTCTACCGCTTCCACCCGCAAGGGGTTGTATATAATAAATATATAAAACATAATACAGTGGAACCTTGAATTGCGAGCATAATTCATTCCATCAACATGCTTGTAATCAAAAGCGCTCGTATATCAAAGCAAGTTTTCCCATAAGAAACAATTGAACCGCGGATGATTCATCCACAACACAAAAAAACCATTTATTCGCATAGCATGTCTAAAACAAAATATAACATAAAATAAATTAAAATGCACTTTTCCTTACAAATAGAATCATTGTTGGTGTGAGGGAGATGAGAGATGACATGAGAAGAGTTACTGTGTAGCACGAATTTCACTAACGGAATCACTGCTATCTGTTGGCTCACTGGAATTGTTTTCTTTTCGTGCAACTTTAATGAGGAACCTGTCCAGTGACTGTTGCTTTTGGCTCTTTTTGAGGACTTGATGAAAATGTGACATTGCATTGTCATTGAACTGATTCATCGCTCACAGTGCTACAGCCTTATTCAGGTTGTGATTTTCTACAAAATTTTGCACCGTTTCCTACATTTTGAACTTATCCTGAATCTCAGTTGAAGTGAGAGTTTCCACTGACTTTTCCTCCTCCTCTTCCCTGGATGAAATCTTCATAACTTCCTCCTGATGTTCGCGTTGCAGGTCCATCAGTTCGTTGGTGGTCAGTTACTAGCTATGTTCTTCCACCAGCTCTTGAATGTTCACGTCATTCACCTCCAGCCTCATAGTCTTCCCTAAGGACACAATTTCATTGACAGTCGGCGGCTCATTGTCACCGACAATCCCCTCAAAGTCACGTCCAAGAACACAGTCAGACCACAGCTTTCCACAAGTGGAAGTGAGAGTTCTCTTGATGACTGCATTCCAGGCTTTATCGGTGATCTTCAGGAAGTTCAGAATGGGGAAATGATTTCTCCCAAACTCTCGTAGGGTAAGGTTTGTTCCTTTGGTCACTTCAAAGCATCGCTGAAATAGTGAAGTTTGAAATGACTTGCTGATCCATAGGCTGGAGTAGGGGAGTAGCGTTGGGAGGAAGGAACTTAACCTTAACCTTAGCGAACTTGAATTCCTCCAGTAAGTCATCCTCAAGGCCTGGAGGATGAGCAGGAGCATTGTCCAAAACCTGCAAGACTTTCAGTGACAGATTAAGTTCTGAGAGGTATTTTTTCACTACAGGACCAAAGACCTCGTTCATCCATTCAACAAACGAGCAGGGGAGGGGAAAAGGTGGGCACATGTGATGCTCATATTGCGGAACCTCACTAGCTTATCAAGTTACAATTTATTTAAAACGTTTGCTCGTCTTGCAAAACACTTGCAGACCAAGTTACATGCATTCCGAGGTTTCACTGTAAAAAACATCAATGGCCACTAGTTATTTACGTTGCTTTGGCCTTCGTCACTCCTATTCCTTAATTACAGCATCTCATTTCTGAAACCTTAATAAATAAAGCATGTATGTTGCTAAGTTATCCTCCCCGTCCGGTGCTTTGGCTGTATGGTCAGCGTACTCGACCTCGGTTCAGTGGGAGGGTCGTAAAACTAGTAGTAGTAGTAGTAGTAGTAGTAGTAGTAGTAGTACAATGGAGGAGAAGAAGGCAGTAATGGCACAGGATTCCTCATACAAAAGTCTATAAAGCAAAGCGTAATCAACTTTACTTTGAGACTTCGGGCAAAATTCTTAAATGTTACAATGTTTTGTGTGTATGCCCCTACAGAGGAGGCAGAAGAAGAGGGAAAAAAAGATTCATTTTACACCATATTGCAGGAAGAAATGAACAAATTTCAAAAACATTATGTGAAAATGATCCCTGGAGATCTAAATGTAAAGATTGGACGAGAAGAGGTGTATAAACACATAGTAGGGATAGAAAGCTTGCACGAAGTCAGTAATGATAATGGCTTGAGACTGACTGACTTTGCAAATGGGAGGCAGATGATAATCAAAATTATTTGGCACCTGAGGAAAAACATAAACAGGGAGACATGGATATCACCAGATAGTGTAACAAGAAATCAAATATCTTGGAAGTGAAGCTTCCATTATTTAATTTAATTTCCGGGTTGAACCGTGTTGTACTTGTACGCACATCACGTACAGTTTGCCGACATTTCGAATACATTGCAGTATTCTTTGTCAAGGCGACTGAAATACCCTTACTCGATCCGAGGTAATCAGTCTCCCAGGCAGCATAATTTATCATGGATGTTAGTAGTTGTAGAGGTGCTGATGCTGATTCAGACCATTATCTTTTAAGAATAAAATACATACAAAAAGTAGACTTAGCGAGGACAGAAAAAGTAAGAAGAAAGACAAAGCATATGTAGAGTGTCTTAAAAATGAGGAATTGCAAGAGAAATACAAGAAGAAAATAGCAGAATCTTTGGAAATAAAAAAAGGAGTTATGGGAGAAAGGAGAAGTGGAAAGTAAATGGCAGATACCGAGAACAACTATCAGTGAAGTTGCAGATGATACTTTGGGAAAGAAGGAACATGTAAAGAGAGCAGAATGGTTTGATGAAGAATGCTTAACACTAATTCAAGAGATGAATGAAGCTAGGAAAAGAATGCTTCAAAGGAGGACAAGGCAAACAGTGGAAGAGTACAGAGAGAAGCGGAGAAAGCTGATAAGATATGTGGATAAAATAAAAGAGCTTTAGGGAGAAGGAGAATCAAAGAACCGGATGAAATGAAGGATAGAAAGGAGGTACGAATGTTTTACGAGAGAACAAAAGATCTTAAGAGAGGATTTCAACCAAATGCTGTTTTCTTTAAGGTCGAGGATGGAAACCTCATCGGCGACAAAAGCAATGTGCTCGAAAGGTGGCAGGAGTATTTTTACAAGGTAGTCAATAGAAAAAATGAGGATGATAGAGAAGAGGAAAGCATTAGTGATGATGGGGAAGAAAGAGAATCCAATGAAGATTTAATAGAGCAGCCTGATTTAGAAGAGGTCAGGATAGCAGTTAAAGCATTAAAAAATGACAAATCCCTAGGTGAAGATGTGATGGAGACAGAACTGTTGAGATATGGGGAGAAGGAGTAAAGAAGGCTATTCATGAGTTGATAAAGGAGGTATGGATGAAGGAGGAAGTCTCCAAGGATTGGACAGTGGGCATAATATGTCCAATACATAAGAATGGAGATAAATGAAAATTACTGAGGGATTAAAGACTGGAACTATTGATTGAAAGGATACTAGGGGATTACCAAGCAGGTTTTAGAAAAAAATCACTCTACACTGGATAAGATTTTTATATGGATTGTGACAATTATTGGAGAAGTTTGATGAGTATGACAAGCAGCTGCACCAGCTGTGTGTTGATTTTAAACAAGCATATGGCATTCTAGATAGACGCAAAATTTATAAAATTATGGGAGAGTTTGGAATCCTGAGGAAATTGGTTAGGTTGAGACAGAAATGACCCTGAAAACAACAGCATGCAAGGTGAGAGTGGAACAGGATCTGTCAGAGGCATTTTTAGTTGAAAAGGGGCTGAAACAGGGGGATGTTCTCTCCACACTCCTATTCAATTTAGCACTGGAAAAAGTAATACGCCAACTAACCATCAACCCAGTGGGAACCATCCTGAACAGATTAGTACAAGTGATGGCATATGCTGATGATGTGGCAATTATTGCACAAAACAAAAGAGCTCTTGAAGAGAACTATGCTTTGTTGGAAGATAAAGCATAGGACTTAGGGCTAGAAGTGAATGTAAATAAAACAAAGTACGTGAAGATGGGCGATACAGAGGGGGCAAGAGGAAGGACCACAGTCAGAATTCATGGGAAGGAATATCGAAGTGTTACAACTATCAAATATCTAGGCTCAATAATAAATACAGACATTAAAACATCTGTGGAAATAAAGGAAAGGATAACAAGTGGGAACCAATGCTTTTATGCCTTGCAAAATATATTTAAATCCAGGAATGTCAGTAGGAATACGAAAATAAAAATATACACAACACTACTAAGACCTATAGTGATGTATGGCTCAGAATGCTGGGTGATGACTACTAGAGAAGAACAGTGGCTGTTACACTGGGAAGGAAGATATTGAAAAAGATATTTGTAGCAGTTAGAGATCAGGGTGGATAAGGACAAATGCAGAGCTGTAAGGATTGTTTGGCCAGCCAGATAATGTTGTTAAAATTAAACAGGGAAGAACTAGGTAGGCTGGTAATATTCAGAGAATGGCAGATACCAGTACAGTCAAAAAAGTCTTTACAGGAAAACTGGAAGGAAGAAGGAGGAGCAGAGGGCCCAGGAAGAGCTGGATTGATGATGTTGAGGACGACCTTAGAAAGATTGGAGTTAAATGCTGGAGAAGGAGATCTGAATACCGGGACAATTGGTGGCATGTCAATTTTAAACAGGAAAGTTTTCCACCTATTCAATACATAGTTGTATTTACAATGTTATTTACATTACATGGAACTAGGTTTAACCCTCTGCAGTCGCTTAAGTGCGGCCAGTATCCAGTATTCGGGAGATAGTAGGTTCGAACCCCACTGTCGGCAGCCTTGAAAATGGTTTTCCGTGGTTTCCCATTTTCACACCAGGCAAATGCTGGTGCTGTACCTTAATTAAGGCCACGGCCGTTTCCTTCCCATTCCTAGCCCTTCCCTGTCCCTTCATCGCCATAAGACGTATCTGTGTCGGTGCAACGTAAAGCAACTAGTGAAAGAAAGAAGTTTTAACCCTAGTCGGGGTCATCATCAGCCATATTTAAACATACACAATATTCTACAAAATCCTAAAACATGTTTCTAAGCAGTAAGAACCTTATGAATATATAATTAACTATATGATGTGTGGTTGATTTAGGTGAGGTGCTATGGCGCTCAAAATGTTGCAAATGAAAGTGAAATATTACGAGTGACATAGGTGAGCAATATATAATACAAGTATACTAAGCACGCTAAAATGTCTGGGTATAAAACTACAAATGAGATGCTCTGTGTTGTAGGTCAATTTCAGTATGATTTTAGACACATGGTGTATCAGATGGTATTCAGTAGGTCCTGGTAATACATAACGGTTGTGGATCGAGTGCTATGGTACTAAGTATGAACACAATATAACATGACACATATAATAAAAGTATACAAGTATGTACAAAGTAACAAATCTGTGAGGAGTAGATTGTACACTTTATCAGCTTAGGCAGAAAATTTGATACTTGGTGTATTAAGTATCCAAGCTATGTTGATAGGGCTGCATGGTTGATTGGTAGAACTGTGCTGACTGAATATGAAGTTTTTGAATTCTTCTTGAGAAGTAAGTAGACACTGCGCATGGTGATATTAATGGATGGAACTCTCAGTTCATAGCGGAAACAAATTGGACCTATTAAATTTGAATAAAAGCAGTAAAAAACACAAAGTATGCAGAAAGAAGAATAGATGACAACAAAGCGAATGGACACTCACCTTGTGTGGCATTGTATGCAGCTTAGCCGGTAGTGTGCGACTGGTGGCGAAAGGAGATATATGGGAGGGGAGGAAGGTGAGGGGCAGGCACATGCGGGTTGGGTAGAGTGGCGGTAGCTTAGGAGGCAATGGGGCGATAGAAGAGGGAGGAGGGTGGAATTTAAGGCGGAGTTGAAGGGTGTGGGAGAAAGGGTCATTGTTTCAGAAAAGTACCTTTAATTAAACTTAGGATTGAATTCTGGTTGGCTGAATTATTGTTTCTGAGAAAAGTGATAAATAAATCGAAAGGGATGTTGGGTTTCTCCGAGATTTCATTAAGATTGTAATTGGTGTTAAAATATTGGTCTAGGTGTATGTAGTAATTTACCATTATGTTGAGTAAAGAACCCTCATTTGCTAATTCAAGAATGTCCATGTCTTGTTCGATATTGGTGAAATTATAGTTATAATCTTGCATGTGTTGTCCGAAAGCTGAAAACTTATTGTATTTTATTGCATTAGTGTGTGCATGGTATCTTATATATTGAAGTTTCTTCCAGTCTGCCCAATGTAGGATTTGTCACAAGTATTGCATTTGATGCTATAAACTCCTGATTTAAAAAAACTGCTGGTCTTGTTGATATGTGAAGTATTGTGTAAAATGTTCATGTTCCTATTGTTGGTTTTGAAAGCTATTTTAACACCTTGTTTCTTAAAGATATTGGTTATCTTGTAAACATCATTGTTGAGCGTGAAGGTGGAAAATGTTAGAGGTTTAGTTATTTCTTTTTTGAGGGTAGTTTTAGGGCGATGTTTGTGTTTATTGATTATCTTTTCTATAAAATGATTGCTGAAACAGTTGAATTTTGCAATTCTGCAGATTGTGTTTAGTTCATTCCTTAGATCTTTCTTGGACATAGGTATGCTGAAAGCTCGATGAACTAGGCTATTGTATGTAGCTTGTTCGTGGGGCTGGGGGGTGCATTGAATCTTGGCGAATGGTGGAAGCTGTTTGAATAGGATTTCTGAATATTTTATAACTTAAAGAATCTGAGTTTCTAGTGATAGTTAAATCTAGAAAGTTAATTTTTTGATTTGATTCAGTTTCTAGTGTGAATTTTGTATGAGGCTCAATAGTGTTAAGTCTTAGGAGGGTGTTGGAAGCGTTAAATGATTTTTCATCCATAATTATGAAAACATCGTCAACATATCTGGCCCAGAAGTGAATGTTTTCCAATTCATTGTCAGTTTTGGTGTATTCGAGAAAATCTAGGTATATTTCTGCCAAGATGCCTGAGGCTGGTGATCCCATTGCCAAACCGTCCTGCTTGTATATGACATTGTCAAAAGTGAAAAAGTTATTGTTTAGAACTAGATTTAATACTGTGATGAAATCTTGTATCCCTAGTTTGCTCAAGTGGCTGTTTTTGTTTAAATTGGTTTCAATTATAGGTATTAATTTTGATACTTGTATGCTTGGGTATATATTTACAATATCGAAAGAGTGAATAGACTAATCAGGTTGCATATTGAACTTATTTACTATATCTACTAGCTCTGATGTGTTTTTAATAAACTTTTTAGATAAAAATTGATAGTTTTTTCTTAAGAAACTTTGGATGAATTGTGATATTTTGTATAAGGGACTTGGTCTATAGTTGATAATTGGGTGAATGGGAATGCCAGCCTTGTGTATTTTGGGGAGAGCATTAGCAATGGGGAGACCTGGGTTCATATATATGAGTTTGAATTTTAAAAATGAAGTGTTTTTAAGAGTTTCTTTAATTAGTCTTTGAACTTTTTGGGTGGGGTCTTTTTTGATTTTAGAAAAGGAGTTGTGTGTGAAAAAGTTTTTTTGTTTTATTAATATATTCTTTTTTATCCATAATCACTGTTGCATTGCCTTTGTCGGCTTTGGTTACGATAAGTTCGTAGTCTTTGATTTTCTTTTTGAGCGCGTATGTGCGCTTTTGTTCAGCTATTTTTTCCCTATTTTTGAAACCATTCGTGGTGTTGGTTAAATTGGAGAGGATGTTGTTCTTTTTCCTTTTAACATTGGTTGTAAATCATTTTGTGTATCTTCCGGCATTTTGCTTATGGGTAGCTCCGATTCTGTAATCATAGTGTTGGGTGTGTTGAGGCTGTTCAAATTGGGCCAGTTGTGTTTGGGTCCTTTGGCTAAAGTTGAATGTTTAAATTTGCTTAAGGGTGTGTTTGATAGATTTACGACAGGTGGGTGAAATTGCTTACTGTCTTCCATGTTTCTGTTAAAGTTTCTAGTTAGATTGTTATGTAGTTGGGAGTTTTTTTAGCCTGTTAAGTTTTTTCTCCAAATTTGATTGTTTCGTGGCTAGTTCGTGGAATAATTTATTTCTGCTTGGTGATAGAAAAGTGTCCATTGTGCGTTTGAAAGTAGTTTAGTCGCTGCGAGGTGAGCGTCATATAATTTCTGATTTAAAAAATATTTCTTCCTATACAAGTATTTAATTTTGTCCCTTAACCATAGTTTGTTGGTTTTGTTTTGAGTTTTGATGGTTTGGGGTGAGATCCAATGTTTCTTTTTTATTGCTTTTTAGAAAATTAGGTGTCAAGTTAAGCGATATACATTATTTTAGAAAATCAATGTCTTTGCATAATTTGGCTATCTTTAATTTAAGGCCTAGATATTGAAAGGTTTTCTGTTTCGCCTGGTAAGCTACATCATCAAGGGTTATGAACTTCATGTTGTTGGTCCGTACTGAACTGAGATAACATAAATTATAAACAGGAAAGTTTTCCACCTATTCAATACATAGGTGGTGATTGCAGCTTTGCTTTGTTGGAATCTATTCTTCTTTCAGCGTACTTTGCATTTTTACTGGCTTTTCACAGTTTTAATAGATCCAATTTGTTTCTGCTATGAACTGAGAGTTCCACCCATTAATATCTCCATGCGCAGTGTTTACTCGCTTCTCAAGAAGAATTCAAAAACTTCATATTCAGTCAGCACATTTCCACCAATCAACCATGCAGCCCTATCAACATAGCTTGGTTACTTAATACACCAAGTATCAAATTTTCTGCTAATGCTGATACAGTGTATAATCAACTCCTCACAGATTCTTCTCGAGAACATCATCTACACATTTGTTACTCAAACATTTGTACATACTTGTATACTTTTATTATATGTGTCATGTTATATTGTGTTCATTCTTAGTACCATAGTACTCGGTCCACAACCGTTATGTATTACCAGGACCTACTGAATTCCATCTGATACACCACGTGTCTAAAATCATACTGAAATTGACCTACAACACAGAGCATCTCATTTGTACTTTTATACCCCGACTTTTTAGCGTGTTTAGTGTACTTGTATTATATATTGCTTACCTATGTAACTTGTAATATTTCATTTTCATTTGCAACATTTTGAGCGCCATAGCACCTCGCCTAATTCAACCACACATCATATAGTTAATTATATATTCATAAGGTTCTTACTGCTTAGAAACATATTTTAGGATTTTGTCAAATATTGTGTATGTTTAAATATGGCTGATGATGACCCCTTGTAGGGTTGAAACTAGTCCCATGTAATGTAAATAACATTGTAAATACAACTATGTATTGAATAGCTGGAAAACTTTCCTGTTTATTATTTATATGTTATCTCAGTTCAATACGGACCAACAACATGAAGTGCATAACCCTTGACGATTGGTGGCAGGTGATTAACCCTCCAAGTGCTGATCGTTTCACTCTTAAGTGCTGAGCATTCTTAAGGCAGCGTGCAGATACATTTTAAAAAAATTATAATATATACAAATTTGTACTACATATGGCATATTATATATACATTTTTTTCAGGAAGAATTAGAGAATAATTGTAGGATGTTTTACTTACAAATATCCAGTAAAAATATATAGGATGATAAGTCATATTTTTAAAAAAAATCAAGAGATATTCCAAATTCTGAGGTTGGTCACAAGCACTGCGTTATCTGAAATTATATTCTAAGATATACAAAATGTGCCAAATTTCATTACAAGCACAATGATATATATATTTAAAAATGTAATTAATAATAAAAAAGTCACAGGTAAAGAGACTCGGAGAGAGTCTGTTGTGGTGGGTCATTAGGTCTAGATGTGCCTGGTACGGTTAGCACATTTGGGTTGTCTACATCACTACTGATGCATCACTATCATCATGGGTATCTAAATTAGGGTCACATTCTTACCCATTTCCAGAAGAAAAGTCATCTAATTATAAATCATTGGGAATATCTTCTACATTACCAATGCCGCCTTCACTTTCATCACTCCCCAGTTCGTTCGAAGCTTCTGTAATTGCACTAGAACCAATTAGTTCACTCATGTTTATATTATAATGATCACTAAACTAAAATAAACCAATTAAAATAGGGTAAATCAGGCACACAATTATCACAAATTGGTTAGCAAACAATCTTCAAATGTTCAAAGCAACTGGACAGTTTGAGTAGACGTAAACAAAGACCAGTTCACAGGTAACAAAATCACCGCTTACTGCTTTCCTTCCCCAACCAAAGACCAACTTGCACTGCCTACCAGATAGAGAATTTAATTTCGCAGTGAGAATATTCGTAAGATCGATTTTTATACCGATTTTATGAGTTGTTATACTGATTTTATGAATCGTCTCATTGCGAGATGATAGCACTTGAGCCGGGATCCGAATCATCTCACAGTGAGACGATAGCACTTGCAGGGTTAAGGAGGCCAAAGACCTACATGGACTGTAGCCCGACCAGTAAATAAGTAAGTAAGCAAGTAAGTAAGTAAGTAAGTACGTGAGTTGGCCATGCGGTTAGGGGCACGCTGCTGTGAACTTGCACCCGCAAGATAGTGGGTTCGAACCCCACTGTCGGTAATCCTGAAGATGGTTTTCCATGGTTTCCCATTTTCACATCAGGGCCATGACCACTTCATTCCTAGGCCTTTCCCATCTCATCATCGCCATAACACATATCTGTGTCAGTGCAACGTATAGCAAATTGTAAGTAGTAGTACTCATTTCAGAGGGCCGGTTGAGCAGGGATTTCAATCGCATCTCTTAATCCATGTAGCTCATGGACTGCATAATTGTGTTCTTCTTAATACACACATTACGCGATAAACCACCATAGAAGCATGCAAAGTGAAAACCTACATTCCCATAGGTTTGACGTCAGGAAAGGCATCTGGCCATAAAACTAGGCTAAGTCAAGTGCTGGTCCGAAGTAGATGGGAGAAGGCCAGAGAGGCTAGGAGGATCTTCAAAGGAATTTGGTTTTTAATATTTAAGACCTACCGAAAGGCACGACTAGTATTTTGCTCCTTTGAAGGTTTTTGAAGGAAGTATTCCATATTTTAAAATTTAGTTCTTAATTATTATGGTTGTTCAATTATTTTAACAAATATTTCCAATGAGTGGAGATGAACTTCTCTGAACTGTAGTGTAGAGAAGTGTGGAGTTTCTGGGCTTGTCACATGTACGCGCTAGATGTCACCACCCTTGCTGTTTGCACTCTGCTCAATGTTGTTGAGATAGAGCTGTCCGGTATTGATGTATTAAAGTATTTGACCACAGTGCTGTTTCATCAAAATGCTTGCTATCTTTCATTCAGTTGCTCATTTTGTATCTATCATCTGTGTTGATATTTGCTATGACATACTGAAAAAAATTTGTAGAGCATAAACACATTTATTTCATGTATAGGGAAAGGAATGTATAAATCAATTTTATATTTCAACTATAACAATGAAATGTAAAAGCTTCTCAGTTTGTTGAAAGTGCTAGTTCAAACAAATACAACATATAACATACTTGTAAAATGAAAATAGACACTTGTTACACTAACTAAGTAGGCATTGAAAAGTATGGCTTCCTTCTTAACAAACCTTAATGACGATATCATTTAAAGTGTAATTGTTCAGTAATTTCTGCTTCTGCGTAAAGAAATCTATAAGGTGTAAATTGTTACTAATATAATAGGTGGTAAGTAAGAACTGATAGAAGTAACAAAACTTGTTAATTCTTAGTATTAAAGGTAACGAAGAAAAAAGTACAACTAAGCACTTATAAACTGTTTGCTATTACAGTAATGAGAGTAATGAGGCTTTTGAGGCAAGTGCCCATCCTAAGGTGATTCTGTTATATCTGTGTACCATAAATAATTTACAGTATATTGCTTTCATGTTTGTCTTTGTCTTCTCTTTCCTGTTGCTCCCTATTTCTACACTTATCTGTTACTGTGTTTATTAACTTACTTTTTTGTTTGTTTTGTCTTTTTCTTCTTATCTTTCTGTATATGACTTGATTGATTTTTTTCCTTTGCCAGGACCTGTTGGCCTACACATATCTGAAATGCAGATAGACTCTCCAGACATTTCCCAAACAACTATAACTCCTGAAGCTCCGACAAATCCAGGTAAGGAATGTGTTCTGTAATTCTTATATCATCTTGTGTGTTTTATAAGGCAAAATAAATGTTAATGTAGGTTCATTGACAAGTTCTAATAAGACATACACACAGAGAGAGACAGAGTGTGTGCATGTGTTTGTATATACTATGTCCTCGGCAGAAGCTGGCAGAAATAGTAGCTCATGCAAATTCATTGGAACATGGTAACTTATGCCGTTAAAACGGCCTTCAAATTTCATTCCAGTGAGTGCTAACAGAGATGTTCAACTTGTTTTCAGACAGTGATTCTTATGAGTATGTAGTTTGTTCGTATTTGCTATCAGGAAGAATCTCATCATTGAGAATTTGAAAGGACTAAAAAAAGGTAACTTTATAACCAGTAAAACATCCTGTTAAAAAAAAGGAAATTTATAATTTTTTATTTCTTTAGGCTAGTGATATAATAAAAAATAATTTTCACAGATTTTACTACAGTGCAGACTGAAGTATATATATCCATAGTAGATTGCTTTTTCCTTACCTGTCTCAAATTGAGTATGAATGAATCCATCTTTGTTAATACTGCCGTATCATCACTGTCAACAATGAAGCTTGACACAAATTCTCAAATAGTATTCATTGCTTCTCTAGCATTTGGCAGTATAGGCACCAGCATTGGTTCCGCTTCATTTTCTTCATCATCATTTTAATCTTGCAGCTTTTCAATGGCATGCTGATCCAGGGTTTAATCAGTTACCATAGACTGACAAACTAAAACACGATCATCACATTCTGTCTATGATCAGCGAAGGTAATGATTCCTTTCTACCCCACTACTTCGAACCAGTAATCTGCTTCCCCTACATTCTCAGTTACGGACATGATATTATAAGACTGCTAAAGCCAGCTTCATTGAAAGAGCTCCTTGTAATGTTTACAGCTACTGAATCCCAAGTAGATTTTTCAAAATTCTTCATGTCCATTAATCTTCCTCACAGTGGCATGAAAAGAAAATTGTTACTAATAATAAGAATAATAATAATGATACCAGGCGAGTTGGCCATGCAGTTAGGAGCGTGCAGCTGTGAGCTTGCATCTGGGAGATAGCGGGTTTGAACCCCACTGTCGGCAGTCCTGAAGATGGTTTTCCATGGTTTCCCATTGTCACACCAGGCAAATGCTGGGGCTGTACCTTAATTAAGGCCACAGCTGCTTCCTTCCCATTCCTAGGCTTTTCGTGTCCCATTGTCACCATAAGACCTATCTGTGCCGGTGCGACGTAAAGCAACTAGCAAAAAAAGTAAAGATAATAATGCAGGGTAACAGCGAATAATTTTAATGGAAGGGAAAGGGAGTTTCTGTTTAGGCTTTGAACTGCTAAACACAAAAATGTCATCCATTTTCTTGTAGCACCCTAAGTTTTCCTTACCTCCCCTTTCCTGGTGCTCCCTTTCTTTGCACTTATCTGTTAGGCTACTGTGGTTATCCAGTTATATGTTTGTTTGTTTTGTTATTTCTTATCTTTCTTTATAGGGATTCATTGACTGTTTCTTTTGTCTCTTGCCAGAATCTGTAAGTGTTCAAGAGTCTAAGATGCAGATAGACTCTCCAGACAATGTAACCCCTGTTTCTCAATTATGTCCAGGTAAGGAATGTGTTCTGTAATTTTTATATTGGGCCGATGACCTTCGATGTTAGGCCCCTTTAAACGACAAGCAAGCATCAATTCTTATATCATCTTATATGTCTTATAGGTGAAATAAGTGTTAATGTAGGTTCATTGACAAGTTCAAATAAGAGAGAGAGAGAGAGAGAGAGAGAGAGTCTTTGTGCATGCTAACTCCTCAGCAGAAACTGGTAGAAATAGTAGCTCATGCAAATTGATTGTAACATGGCCACTTATGTCATTAAAACAGCCTTCAAATTTCATTCTACGGAGTGCTAATAGAGACATTCAACTTGCTTCTGAGCAATGGTTCTCAAGAGTGTGTGTGGTTTGCTTTTATTTACTATAAAGTAGAATCTCATTAACAAGAACTTGAAAGGATTAAAAGATACTTAATTCATAACGAGGAGAACTCCCTACTGAATAAAGGAAAATTCATAATTTTTTATTTGTTTAGGCCAGTGATATGATACAGAATAATATTCACAGATTACACTACACTCCAGACTGAAGTACATATCTAGAGTGGATAACTTTTACCTTATTTGTTTCAACTTGTAATATGATTGAATCCATCTTTGTTAATACTGCCCTATCATCGTTGTCAACACTAAAGCTCAACACAAATTCTCAAATAGTATCCATTGCTTCTCTGGCATTTGGCAGTATATGCACCAGCGTTGGTTCTGTTTTATCCTGCTCATCATTGCTTTCGTCTTGCAAGTTTTTCCATCGTTTGCCGATCCAGGTTTTAATCAGTTATCATAGACTGACAAATCTTAACACGATCATGACATTCTGTCTGGTCAGCAAAGGTAATGGTGCCTTTCTACCCCACTACTTTGTACCGATAATCTGCTTCCTCTACATTCTCAGTTATGAACTTGACATCATAAGACTGCTAAAGCCAGCTTTATCGAAAGATCTCCTTATAATATTTTCAGCTACTGATCCCAAGCAAATTTTGCAAAATGCTTCACATACAATAATCTTCCTGACAGCGGAATAAAAAGAAAATTGATAACAATAATAATATTAATAATAATAGTACCGGGAGGTACACCTCAACCCCGCACATTTAAAAGAAGCACCTTAAGGAATGCTATCTATCAAACAAATCTTGAAACAGCTAGTGCATGAAGTTGGGACATTGATCAGAAGATGTCACTACTAAATAACAGAGGAATATATATTGTTTTAAAATTTTCTAAACTGACTGGATTTCTTTGTTTTGTTTTGGTGTAACACTAGAAGTTCAGGCCGATGACCTTTGATGTTAGGTCCCTTAAAACAACAAGCATCATCATCACTAGAAGTTCACACTTTTCTCCATAGATGTCTCTACTAAAGAACTGAGGTCGTGCACTCTGGTGTAAAGTGGAATAATTAGAGATTTGAAGAAATTTTGTGTTTATAGGTTTTCTCAACTGAATATACTTTCATTATTTTTGGTACTTCGAGGTTTGGAACATTTCCTTCTCATCCCGCCAGCTTTTGAGTCTGGCCAATTGCAGATTTTCTGTATTTATTTTTTCAGCCAATCATAAGCTTCTTGTAACTTTTGATTATCCAATGAAATGAGAGGGTGTGTCCGGATTTAGTCCAGAGACTTCTCAAACCCTCCTCTCGGGAATAAAATCTGCGGCTTTTTCAAGTTAACTTATCTTATTGATCATCGAATTACTGAGTGTGTGTGTGTGTTAAGGCAGGAGGATGGGGCCTCTATCTTCGGCAGGCAGAACATCAGCTAAGTTAATGGCCAACAGTTTTCACATCTAATTAGTAATCTCCACAAACTAACCCGAGGGGAAGGTTCTAATTTTTAACTATGTAACCGTCTGTTTTCTAAAATGTAAACTTTCTTCTTTTTAATGTAAAATTTCATACAGACTTAAACTGTGAATCGAATTCCCCTTCATATCTTGAGGTAACTATAATTTTGTAACATTTTTGCTCCTGTAAATCACCAATTAACTTGTCCTTCTAGTCACCTCAGTAGTGTGGGATTAGCCTCTGCATCATCACCGTCCACAAGCCCAAGTAGGGTTTTAATACTTGGTTTTCAAGGAGCGCAAGTGTTCGCCTCTATACATTTTTGAGTTTGGGCCATTAATGTAACCTGTTCTTCTTCACATTGGCTTGGTAGTGTGGATACTAGATATCCCTGTGTACTACAAAAGGTAATTACCATGGCATTGTAAATTGTAGGGTGTGCCTAAAGAGGCCTAGTAATTTAATTCTATTTGAGCAAAGAAGCTCTAATCTTTAATGTAGGCCTAAATTTAAGGGTTGCCTTAATCAGGCTGTAAGGGTTGAGAGCGCAGTCTCCTTGATTGATTTGGAGAGCATGTAAGCTCTTTTCTGATATTTGTGTAATATTGAGTGGTGCCTTGGGAAGGCCGTAAATTTGTAACTGTTGGAGCAAAGTGTTCGTGAAAATTTTGTTTTGGGAGATTTCTCTCCTTATCTATCTAAGCGCAACATTAGCGACTTTGCAAACTTGTAAATTTGGAGCTTGAAGCTCAAAATTTGTAAATTACCAATCTTTGGGTTTTCTCGACTTGCATCAAAATTGCTATTTTACACCTGACTACCCGTACCTGAAATATTGTTTGTTAACATTTAATTTTCTGAAAAGAAATATAACCTTTATTTTAAAGTTTCAAATTAATCTTTGTCTCTCGTAGATAGACCCATTCCAGCCCGCACCTTCTTTCACCTCTGCATTCCACAGATAAGCCCGGAACAACAATAATAATAATAATAATAATAATAATAATAATAATAATAATAATAATAATAATAATAATGTTGAACAACAGTGAATAATTTTCATGAAAGGAAAAGGGTGTATTTTTTGGGCTTTGAACTGCTAAACCCAGGAATGTCATCCATTTTGTTGTAGCACCCTCAGTTTTCCTTGCATCCTTTCTCCTGTTGCTTCCTTTTTCTGCACTGTGTTTATCCAGTTAGGTGGTGTTGTTTTTTTTTTTTTTTTTTACCCTTTCTGTATATGACTTGATTGATTATTTCTATGTCCCTTGTTAGAAACTGTTAGCATACAAACATCAAAAATGCAGATGAGCTGTTCAGACACTTCCAGTACCTCTGTCAAGTCGCCGTATGTCCAGGAGAGGAATGCATTCTGCAATTCTTTTATCATCTTGTGTGTCTTATAAGGCAAAATAAGTGTTAATGTAGGTTCATTGACAAGTTCTAATAAGAGAGAGAGAGAGAGAGAGCGAGAGTGTGTGTGAGTTAGTTCTTGTTTGCATATGCTATGCCCTCGTCAGAAACTGGCAGAAATGGTAGCTCATGCAAATTGATTGGAGCATGGTAACGTATGTCTTTAAAATAGCCTTCAAATTCATTTCAGTGAGTGCTAACAGAGACATTCAACCTGCTTCCAAACAGTGATTCTTAAGAGCATGTAGTTTGATCGTGTTTACTATAAAGTGGAATCTCATCAACAAGAACTTGAAAGGACTAAAAAATGGTAACTTTTAACCAGGAAACGTCCTACTGAAAAAAAAAAAGAAAGTTATAATTATTTATTTCTTTAGGATAGTGATATATTAAAAAATAACTTTCACAGATTTCATTACAATGCAGACTGAACTATATATCCATAGTTGATTGCTTTTTGCATATCTGCCTTAACTTGAGTAAGACTGCATCCATCTTTGTTAATACTGTTGTATTGTCACTGTCAACAACGAAGCTCAACATAAATCCTCGAAGAGTATCCATTGTCTCTTTGGCATTTGGCAGCATAGGCACCAGCATTGGTTCTGTTTCATTCCCTTCATCATTGCTTTCGTCTTGCAGCTTTTCCATCGTATGCTGATCCAGGGTTTAATCCAGAGGCGTATCCTGGATTCCCCACGGAGGCATGCAATTAGTAACCATGCAGTAACACAATGTAATTAGTATATTCCAATTCTAATCATCCTAATTACACTTAGGTGAAGTCGATCCTGCAATTCTTTTTTCAGAATTCCTTGTTGACGTCACTGTAGAATTCCTCACGTGTTTTCAACTCAACAAGATTATCCTTCTCTATAGACATCATTCCTAATGCAGAGGGATGACTCACGTTAAGAATTGTGGATGAAGGATTTTATTCGCTTTAGGGCAGAGAAAGAGCGTTCTACAGATGATATAGCGGGAATAGTTGTAACCAATGTGCACAATTTATAAAGCTCAGGAAGACCACTATAAATATCAGTGGTCAATACGAACTTCCGGATTTAAGCCGCAGTCATATCTTTGAAGTGTTCAGAAGTGAACATTGCCCTCAATTCGGATTTAAGTCGTACTGTATCAAAATATTTCCCGTAGAGTTCCATCATTTTACTGAATTGCTCTTTAGGAAACTCGCCAGAAGAAAATGAAAATTTCTTACAATCATTGTGTGGTGCCCCAAAAATCGTATGAAATATTTCAGGTTAGAACTATGCCCTGTAAAGTTCAGTTATCTAAGGTTCAATATTGTGTAAAATTCTATCAAAGAATGATCGCTCTTACTGATATTCCTGCCGCGTGTCAGTACTTCTTCGACAGCATTCTCAGCAATATTTTCAGATGCAACGGTGATATAGCCTGGTAATTGCATATATTATCAAATAGATTTTTTATTTTTATTTGTAGTGATTTAAGGAATATGAAAACTGACCATTTTATTTTATGAAATTGTATCCTGCGTTATAAAAGTTTTTGTTCCAGCTTAAATGCCCTAACTTTTCTGTTAGATTAGCCTATAAATTGTGTTCAGTAGAATGTAATATTTTTCTCCACATTAACAAAAAGTAGAAATATTAATATGTGTGTTATTTTTTTATTTGTTTATGCAAGAAAGCCAATAATACTGTAAATTGAATATTCCTATTTGCTGAGTGTATGTTGGGTATTTTCCTGAACTTGGGCAGCTGCTAGATTTCGCGTTGCCAACTATCATGAAGTCACTAATTGGGATAAAATGTCAATACATGAAATTTTTGGAACTAGGTCTACATGGGATAATGTTGAAGGATTAAGTGGATGAATAACTACAACATACCTAATTAAAATGAGAAGAATATGCAGCTGAGGTTCCTGTTTACGCAAGGCCTTTTCATGGAATTCATAATTATGTATAACAGGTCTTCCTAACACTTTCAAGAGCGTTTATGGCATCTGTTATGCATCTCTATTTTCACCAAGTTCAGCTGACTAAAAGGACCTTCTACCTTTGAATTTATTAATAGCAACAGCATCTAAATCCAAACATCCTCCACACAGCTTTGGGCTGGCTATCGTCGTTAAGGCCAGTCTTGGAAAATGGAGCAGCTGTATTTGATTCGTCCCAAAGAGAGCTCATCTCGCCAGGGGGTAATCCGTGCTTTGCACTCGACATTACCTTGGACATCCCGCCTTTCTTCAAAGCTGTTAGCAGTTGGCCGAGGGTAGCAGGTGAATGGTGACAAAGATTGAAGTGCAGTGACGTCATGCGGAGGGTTTCAGAACTACGTCTGCCACCGAATGCAATTTTAAGATTGAATGCGTTATGCCCCTAAATTCTACATTTGCTCTCTCATTCTTTCTACGGTAGAGTAGATGGCGAGACTACAACAGCGCCACATGTAGTCAAGCAACGGAACTAATGCAAGTTGAGCGGAACTTTTAAACTTTTGAGAGATGAAATTAATAATACTTGACTTGAAACAGACTAAAATCGTACTTCAGACAGTTCTTCGCGCTATCATAACGCATGCAATGAATGCCTCGCATGCAAGGAAAATACGCCCCTGGTTTAATCAGTTACCATAGACTGACAAACCACAACACGATCACCGCATTCTGTGTATGGACATGAAGGTAATGATGCCTATCTAACCCACTACTTTGTACCAATTATCTGCTTCCTCTACATGCTCAGTTACGGACATGACATCATAAGACCACTAAAGACAGCTTTATTGAAAGAGCTCCTTGTGATATTTTCAGCTACTGAATCCCAAGCAGATTTTACAAAATCCTTCACAGCCATTAATCTGCCTCACAGCGGAATGAAAAGAAATTTGTTAGTAATAGTAATTGACGCAAGTGTAATAGATTAATATATCTTGGAAACAATATTCTTTAACCCATGGGCAAATAATGCAAATATTATTATTATTATTATTATTATTATTATTATTATTATTATTATTATTATTATTATTATTATTATCATCATCATCTGCATAGTTATGTACATATAATCGTATTATTTGTGAGGTTATGTCATGAAACACGTGCTGTATATATATCAATATGAATTTATTTAATGTAAGGACACGTAATTAATAGTATATAATTTATTATTACCAGTGTATATGATGTATAATCCACTACAATATTGTGCAACACACTATAATATACAGAATAACGTGTCTTTATTACTAGATATAGAAAATTCTCTACAGTATAACTAGGCTATTGGAGACTCTGGAATTTAAGAGAAAATATGTTGTGTCATATCCTTCTAAAAGCCTGGCCAGGCAACATACTGTATGTAAAGAGGCAGTCTTGATGGTATAGTTGAGTTGTTGTTTAACAGAATTTCTTTTGATGAGACTTGTGTGGAAGTTCTGTTAGCGAGTGTCTGAAGTATGTGAATTCGTTTTGTTGAGTTGGTAGTTGAAATGCGACTGTTGCAGTCTTCTCTTATTCTTGGTGATAGGCAGTTGTTCAAGATGGTGGTTTATAGATGTGTGTGATATATGTATACTGTTTTTAGATAAAATTAGTGTACACATCTAACAGCATTTTGTGTGCGTCTTTGTGGGTACATCATAAAAATAATAATAGTAATAATAATAATGATGATGAAGATGATGATGCAGGGCAGCAGTGAATAATTTCAATGGAAGGAAAAGGGTGTTTCGTTTTTGGCTTTCAACTGCTAAACACAAATTTGTCATCTGTGTTTTTTTTTTTTTTTTTTTTTTTTTTTTTTTTTGTATCCTCAGTTTTCCTTGCCTCCTCTTTCCTGTTGCTCCCTCATTGCACTTGCCTGTTAATTTGTTTATCCAGCTATGTATTCCTTTGTTTTGTTTCACCCTTTCTGTATATGACTTGATTGATAGTTATTATGCCCCTTGCCAGAATCTGTTAGGATACAAACATGTAAAATACAGATGAGCTGTTCAGACACTTCCAGTACTTCTGTCAAATCTCCAATATGTCCAGGTAAAGAATGTATTTTGTAATTATATCATCTTGTGTGTCTTTTAAGGCAAAATATGTGTTAATGTAGTAGGTTCATTGACAATTTCAAATAAGACAAACACACACACAAGGAGAGAGAGGGGGGGGGGGCAGAGATAGTGTATGTTATGTACCTGTCCAACGCTTCAGTACATAAACAAGTTACCGTGGTTCATAAATATGACGTTAGAATGGAGCACCATCGGTGAGCCTCGAACTCAGCCCGGTTGCCGAAGCCTCACCCTCCCCTACTAGAATGATTCACTAGCTAAGTCGGTATCGCATTTTCGGGTCAGTAGACCATCCGATGGGGTGGTAATTTCTTTAATAATACTCTCTATAGTAGGGGAATATTTATTATGAGAGGAGTGCTATATCATTACTAATGAAAAGAGAAACTCTATCTTGTATAACAATTTTTACTAAACTAGTGAAACAAACCTTATTTACAGGGATATGCCATACAACACTCTACATGTGATATTGAAGGTTATCTTGACGTTAATGTTCGGTAGTCTTTCTCTACACTTCATCATACGTTCAATTATTCAAACTTAAGAGGCATTCCCTCTTGAACTATTTACATTATCTCAGACTTAGAGAGGCGTTTTCTCTCACTTCACTTTACATATACACTGGTCACTTTACACACAAATCTATTCAGTATGGACATACCCTGCTGTAATCCCATTTATTTGCCGAGAATTAATATACTCAAACTATATCAGGTTGTGATATAGGCCTACGGACACTTATGACCTGAAATATACGAAGGTAACCTAAGCGTACACTCCCAAGCATTTGAAAGTCGTGCCACAACATTTCCCTAACTTAATCATTGCTTAATAGGCCATGTAATAAACACGCTCATTTCATTAGGATTTTTATCAATAGACATAACAGGACACTATTTTCACAACGTTGCTACCTAGGGACAGACATAAGCGACTTCAATACCAGGCGTCATAAACAGAGTATCATAGCACTACCTGCAAGAGAATGACAGGAACAAATGCACTTCAAACATACACAATGAGTCACAGATGGCCTAAATCATCTGCCGCTGGTGGCAGTAAGCTTTCACTGTCTCCTGGAATGAACCACGATCTTCGGACACGGGGTATATCTAACCTGGAATTCCCTACACGCTGTGAATAATTAAGGAAAATAAATTGGAGGGATCCTTCTTTTAAAGCATATTGGAATCTGTGCGACGTTGGCAATATTTAAATTGATGCACGTAATCGTTGTATCGAGAAGAAAGGAACCGGTGACTTGTATTCTATTCCCTTTTCTGAAGAAAACACTTTTACCTCCCCTCCTGAATGGGGGTCATAAATTATCAAGCTGTAAACTGCTCGTGACACACTTCCAGCTAGCGGGCCACCAGGCCTTCTCAAACAATTGCTTCACAGTAAAATAATCTCATCCTTTCCCTGCCAGCCACAATACTAGCACATTACACATCGGCGCTACGTCCGGCCATAATAAACATATTCATAACGCGATATCCACTTCGCATACGCTACTACCAGATTCCAAGGGAACTTCACCTTTTTATCTCGCAGTATATATAAGGGCTACAGCCTGTTCAACCATCTCGTTTTCCCTCTTGATACCTCGAATACCATGCTATTAATTGATGAACTCCTGCCACACAGGCCCGATTACTTACACATTCACGAGCTAATAATACGACGAGATATATACCCCAATCTCATGTCTCCATCCGTTGTTCCAGCAGTCTTAATTTCTAGTAAAGGAGGATTTCCTAAGAGCTTGTGAAGTACAAAAAAAATCAATTACTGAGATACCTTTGATGACTCATATTTGCTATAGAAAGATGTTAACTGGAGTCGTTTTTACAGAATATTAAGCCCTCTTTACTTGACAGTACTTCACATTTAATTGATCTAAGGTCCTTAAATTTACGTCATGCATTATAGAACCCTTATAAAAGGATGGAAGTAAAATATGGTTGCCCCCAAAACCGTGATGAAAGTATTCTATAAAAGACCCAAAATAAAAATGAAATTATTATTATTATTATTATTATCCCTCTGAAATGGCATACTAGCGATCTACGTTACGTCAACATGCAACTTTACATATTTACAATGGGTAACGACCTTCAAAGATATAAATACTTGGAAATGTACTCAGCCTTCATGATGCCACGTTCACAGCGTTACAGGAGGGCACATCCATGAGTTTACTCGAAACCCATAATGTAGTCAGCGATATGAAATTCTCTGGTGACCAACTGGCAAGTCACGAACATGATGGCGACATTCCAGACGTTCTCTGCTACCAGGCGAAATTTCGGCAAACAACTAGATGTCTCGTTCTCTCTGGTACACAGGCAAATTCTGGCATGCAGCTGGATATCCCGTCACACTCCGACACTCTTCTAGACTCCTTATGTAAATGAGGGGAAAATTATCTCATGTGAATGCGTTAGTTTGTTACACATCACAATTTAAACACATGGTTGGACCTGCTCAATGGCATAAGCATTCCAACCCAATGCCAGTAATGTCTCTGAAGCCCGACACTGTTCCCTTCTCATCTACCTATCCTTTTTATGGACAGCTACTCTAGGCCCTAAAATTCCACGGGGTCACTTAGAACAAGTCACTGGTTAGGCCACTAATGGGTTAGCATTCTTGTATTTCACGACGAAAGTTCAGGCATATTCTATTGCACTTAGTCGTAAGTCGAGCTCCCTCCTGCATTAGAAATTGATTTAACGTGACACTGCCCTTAATTATGCCGACAATGAGTTGTTTACTCACTTTCTTGGTAATTCACATTTATATCGAGCACGCTCGCTCCACACACTTCGCTAAATACGTGCCTATTTATGTTTAGCCGCATTAGTTTAGGCATATATGAGGCTCGACGCACGACCTCTTCGACACACGGACAGCGGTCATTACAGTTTCGTAATGTTCCTACTATATTAATTAGCGGCACACTGTACTCGCAAACAGCTTACTTAGATTGTGGTTATTTCCACATATACAGTATTCACAGACTTTAATAAATCACTGCATTACACTGTTCACATAAAAAAAAAATATTTCTTCATAAAGGACTCACTCACAGTCGCGACGAGCTAGCACCGAACTGACGTTGAACTGAAAATGCACTGGTGGAGTCTGCCTCTTAGCTCCTAACTATATAGGCGAGATGTCCGGGTGCTGAGAGTGGGGGAAAAAGGCAACACCTTCTGAAAATTTGCTCCGATAATACGCAACGCAGAGTGACGGCCAGGGTATCAAAATGTAGCTACTGTATTCCCATTTTCACTGAGTGAATGTTTTTGAAATAGCTTTGTAGATTCTCAAGCAATCTTAAAAGCGCCCTTTTGTCTCTGTCGGTGAATGATAACGAGCGCTAGGAGAATCCTCGGGTTAGTTGCTGCGGTTGGGTCTCAACATCTGTTAACCATTAAGACGTGCCCTTGTTTACAGCATATTTACCGCTCTGTCAGTTAAGTAGAGCACTTCTCGGTCTCATAATTACGCGTAAAATTTCCTGATTCAAATGAGTGTTTGCACTTGATTATCCATTGAGTATCTTGCGATTTATAAAAATGAACAGGGAGAAAACAGTTGAATTTGATGAGTTGGCAATGGTGAAAGAATGAGGGAAATAGGATATAATGTTTGTTCTCCCGTTGGATATACTCTCTGGGCTCGGCTAGTGACCTATATCCTGTGTCATGTGATAACGCGTCTCTTCTCATCTCGCTCGCGGTTGGAGTGAGAAAACTTCACGTACAAGCACTCTTGCACTGCCTCGCTGCTAATTACCAGCAAGTAGAGTTGGGTCACGCATCTCTGGATACTGCAAATCGTGTCCCGGAGCGGGTGGAAAAATTTTAACTTGGGCAGTTTTTATCGTAGAATGACGCGGAAAACGGCATATTTCATCTCCTGGATATCATGACATACCATAGGTGACGTTGTGAACGGTCACATCATGTGTGTTAATACACACTTCGTCTCGGCAGAAACTGGCAGAAATAGTAGCTCATGCAAATTGATTGAAACATGGTAACGTATGTCGATAAAACAGGCTTCAAATTTAATTCCAGTGAGTGCTAACAGAGACATTAAACTTGTTTCTGAACAGCAATTCTTAAGAGTGTGTAGTTTGCTCGTGTTTACTATAAAGTGGAATCTCATCAACGAGAATATGAAAGGACTAAAAAATGGTAACTTTATAACCAGAAAAATGTCCTACTGAAAAAGTGAGATTTATAGTTTTTTATTTGTTCAGGCTAGTGATATTATAAAAAATTATTTTCTCAGATTTTACCATGATGCAGACTGAAGCATATATCCGTAGTGGATTGCTTTTTTCTTATCTGTCTCAAATTGAATATGACTACATCTATCTTTGTTAATACTGCCATATCATTACTGTCAACGACTAAGCTCAACAGTCAGCACAAATCCTTGAAGAGTATCCATTGCTTTTTCTGGCATTTGGCAGCATAGGCACCAGCATTGGTTCTGTTTCATTCTCTTCATCATTGCTTTCGTCTTGCAGCTTTTCCATCGTATGCTGATCCAGGGTTTAATCAGTTATCATGGACTGACAAAACCATAACATGATCACCTCATTCTGTGTATGTTCAGCGAAGGTAATGGTGCCTTTCTACCCCTCTACTTCGAACCAGTAATCTGCTTCCTCTGCATTCACAGTTATGGACATGACACCATAAGACTGCTAAAGCCAACTTTATTTTAGAGCTCCTTGTGATATTTTCAGCTACTGAATCCCAAGGAGATTTTACAAAATGCTTCACGTCTATTAATCTTTCTCACAGCAGAATGAAAAGAAAATTGTTAATAACAGTAATAATAATAACATTACATACATACATTATCATTATAAACTGTTATGCCTTTAAGCGTTCAGTCTGCAAGCCTATGTGAATTTACTAAACGTCGCCACAATCCTTGATTAGCAACTAGTGTTGTGGCCTCATGTAGTTCTATACCTCTTATCTTTAAATCATTAGAAACCGAGTCTAACCATCGTCGTCTTGGTCTACCTCTAATTCTCTTACCCTCCATAGCAGAGTCCATTATCCTAGGTAACCTATCCTCCTCCATTCAATAATAATAATAATAATCAAGGGTAGAAAAAATGGAAATAATTCAGTAACCAGCCCCTTTTTATCAGGAACCAGCACATATTTTGTAATTTATATTTTAAGATATACTAATGCTAATAGTCAGCTGTCACCTTCAAGGTCAACGTCGTGTCCTTAGGAAGTCTAGTCTATCAATTTTAAGAATGGAATTGAAACAATTTATATTTTAAGATATACTAACGCTAAGTAAACTGTCACCTTCAAGGTCAGCGTCTTATAAAATTTAACTGCATGTGACTGTTTGATTTCCCACCAAAATACCAACGATCAGTACATTTTGTTGCATCAAAGTCCTTTATAAATAGTCCATTCAATGATATCAACATGAGATCACTTTAGTTCTTCACGGCAAGCTGGTTTGCAAATTTTGTTTAATTTCATTCTGCTCAGCCCTCGCTCACAAGATACAGGAATTGTTGCCACGATACTGAGGAGCTTTCCTAATATTGGAAATCATCCTTTCACGGTCTGCAATTTTTCAAGTAGATCATTCAGTGGAGGACTTTACCCGACTACTTCTAACTTGTATCACTGGCTCAGTATGTCTTCTACGTTGTTCTCCTCAATTTGAAGGTGTTTTGAAAAATGAGTGGCAAGAAGCTGTATTTCACTGTTGCCATTATTTTCCAATTGTTTTCTTGATGGCCAGGATGTGTCAAAAATGCCAGTGACACTTTGAATATGCTCATTTTGAAGAAACATGTCTTTCAGAAAGTTAATTCCATTTGCCATAATATGTTCCTTGTCGCTCGTGAAATTCTTAGCCGACGCACCTGATAAATGTATTCCACTGAAAGTGTTGTAGCAGAAACAAACTTTTCTTCCAGTGAGCCCTTGGTGTTCTGAAGTTGCTGCAATGAATTGCATTATCTACATGCACTCTTATCTGACTTGAAATCACATCATGCCTCTGAAATACAACTGAAAATCCTTTGAATGTACTCAGATGTCATTCATGAAGTGAATTGTGATGACGAATTTGAAATCCTTGATCTTCTTTAGAAGACCTTTAGCCATGATATTCTTTCTTCACCTTTCCTCTCAGAAATATTTTCTAAATGCACCACTAGGCATTCCCAGTCTTTGACAACTGCATGCAAAGCATTTCATTTGCTTGCTGCCCATCTAACTTGGTGTAAGTACTGTCATTTAGATATTTCACATTCCAGTAACTCCGAAATTTTCTTCAGATTGCGAAGTCGTTTTGGTTGAATTTAGAGAAAACTTACATAGTTTCCTGAGTGTAGAATCGTTTTCATCAATGAATTTAAGTTTCACATTTTTCAGTGAGTGAATGAAAAATGAAGGGTTGGAGATGTGCAACACAATGAACGTTTACCAAAGTTCTCAATTTTTTAAGATTTTTTTTACCAAACCATTACGGACACCAATCATACATGATGGTCCATCAGTCACTATACCTATTTAGTTTTGTACCAGTGAAGAGTTCTCCAAGCCCTAACTGAAGCGATTTTGTTTCTAGGGCTTCCATATAGCCATCACTTGTTGCATCCTCCAGTGACACAATAGAAAGAAATGTCTCCTTCACCTTATTTTCTTTTTAAAAAATGAAGATAAAGTATCAGCTCCTTGTCAGATTTATCTGTTGATCCATCGAGTAAGATACTGACGTATGAACTTTCCTTAATTTCACATATCAAATCTTCACAAAGATTTGAGGCAATGTATGAAATAAATTCTCTGCATTACTTATCATTCACATGCTTCTCTGAATAAGTAACCATCAATGTGCTTAACAATGCAACCAGACCTTCAAAACCAGTGTAGGGTCTGTTGTTTTTTTGCAGTAAAGATGCCATGAACAATGCATTCATATGCTGTAACATAATGGCATCAATTTTCTTCACACACTTAGCTAAAGTTGCACATTCGGGACTTTTCTTGAAACAATCAATCAATCAATCAATGCTGATCTGCATATAGGGCAGTCGCCCAGGTGGCAGATTCCCTATCTGTTGCTTTCCTAGCCTTTTCCGAAATGATTTCAAAGAAATTGGAAATTTATTGAACATCTCCCTTGTTAAGTTATTCCAATCCCTAACTCCCCTTCCTATAAATGAATATTTGCCCCAGTTTGTCCTCTTGAATTCCAACTTTATCTTCATATTGTGATCTTTCGTACTTTTATAGACGCCATTCAAACCTATTCGTCTACAAATGTCATTCCACGCCATCTCTCCGCCGACAGCTCGGAACATACCACTTAGTCGAGCAGCTCTTCTTCTTTCTCTCAATTCTTCCCAATCCAAACATTGCAACATTTTTGTAACGCTACTCTTTTGTCGGAAATCACCCAGAACAAATCGAGCTGCTTTTCTTTGGATTTTTTCCAGTTCTTGAATCAGGTAATCCTGGTGAGGGTCCCATACACTGAAACCATACTCTAGTTGGGGTCTTACCAGAGACTTATTTGCACTCTCCTTTACATCCTTACTACAACCCCTAAACACCCTCATAACCATGTGCAGAGATCGGTACCCTTTATTTACAATCCCATTTATGTGATTACCCCAGTGAAGATCTTTCCTTATATTAACACCTAGATACTTACAATGATCCCCAAAAGGAACTTTCACCCCATCAATGCAGCAATTAAAACTGAGAGGACTTTTCCTATTTGTGAAAGTCACAACCTGACTTTTAGCCCCGTTTATCAACATACCATTGCCTGCTGTCCATCTCACAATATTTTCGAGGTCATGTTGCAGTTGCTCACAATCTTGTAACTTATTTATCACTCTATAGAGAATAACATCATCCGCAAAAAGCCTTACCTCCGATTCCACTCCTTTACTCATATCATTTATATATATAAGAAAACATAAAGGTCCGATAACACTGCCCTGAGGAACTCCCCTCTCAACTATTACAGGGTCAGACAAAGCTTCACCTACTCTAATTCTCTGAGATCTATTTTCTAGAAATATAGCAACCCATTCAGTCACTCTTTTGTCTAGTCCAATTGCACTCATTTTTGCCAGTAGTCTCCCATGATCCACCCTATCAAATGCTTTACACATGTCAATCGCGATACAGTCCATTTGACCTCCAGAATCCAAGATATCTGCTATATCTCGCTGGAATCCTACAAGTTGAGCTTCAGTGGAATAACCTTTCCTAAAACCGAATTGCCTTCTATCAAACCTGTTATTAATTTCACAAGCATGTCTAATATAATCAGAAAGAATGCCTTCCCAAAGCTTACATACAATGCATGTCAAACTTACTGGCCTGTAATTTTCAGCTTTATGTCTATCACCCTTTCCTTTATACACAGGCGCTACTATACCAACTCTCCATTCATCTGGTATAGCTCCTTCGGCCAAACAATAATCAAATAAGTACTTCAGATATGGTACTATATCCCAACCCATTGTCTTTAGTATATCCCCAGAAATCTGATCAATTCCAGCCGCTTTTCTAGTTTTCAACTTTTGTATCTTATTGTAAATGTCATTGTTATCATACGTAAATTTTATTACTTCTTTGGCCTTAGTCTCTTCCTCTATCTTGACATTATCCTTGTAACCAACAATCTTTACATACTGCTGATTGAATACTTCTGCCTTTTGAAGATTCTCACATACACACTCCCCTTGTTCATTAATTATTACTGGAATGTCCTTCTTGGAACCTGTTTCTGCCTTAAAATACCTATACATACCCTTCCATTTTTCACTAAAATTTGTATGACTGCCAATTGTGCTTGCCATCATGTTATCCTTAGCTGCCTTCTTTGCTAGATTCAATTTTCTAGTAAGTTCCTTCAATTTCTCCTTACTTCCACAGCCATTTCTAACTCTATTTCTTTCCAGTCTGCACCTCCTTCTTAGTCTCTTTATTTCTCTATTATAATAAGGTGGGTCTTTACCATTCCTTACCACCCTTAAAGGTACAAACCTGTTTTCGCATTCCTCAACAATTTCTTTAAACCCATCCCAGAGTCTGTTTACATTTTTATTTACCGTTTTCCACCGATCATAGTTAATTTTTAGAAACTGCCTCATACCTGCTTTATCAGTCATATGGTACTGCCTAACAGTCCTACTTTTAAGACCTTCCTTTCTATCACATTTATTTTTAACTTCTACAAAAACAGCTTCATGATCACTAATACCATCTATTACTTCAGTTTCTCTATAGAGCTCATCTGGTTTTCAGCACCACATCCAAAATATTTTTCCCTCTGGTTGGTTCCATCACTTTCTGAATCAGCTGTCCTTCCCATATTAACTTATTTGCTATTTGTTGGTCATGCTTCCTGTCGTTCACATTTCCTTCCCAATTGACATCTGGCAAATTCAGATCTCCCGCTACAATCACATTTCTTTCCATGTCGTTTCCCACATAGCTGACTATCCTATCAAATAATTCCGAATCCGCATCAGTGCTATCCTTTCCCGATCTGTACACTCCAAATATATCAAGTTGCCTATTATCTTTAGAAATGAGCCTTACACCTAGAATTTCATGTGTCTCATCTTTAACTTTTTCGTAGCTTACAAATTCTTCTTTCACCAGAATGCTTTGCTAGTTGCTTTACGTCGCACCGACACAGATAGGTCTTATGGCGACGATGGGACAGGAAATGGCTAGGAGTAGGAAGGAAGCGGCCGTGGCCTTAATTAAGGTACAGCCCCAGCATTTGCCTGGTGTGAAAATGGGAAACCACGGAAAACCATTTTCAGGGCTGCCGACAGTGGGGCTCGAACCTACTATCTCCCGAATACTGGATACTGGCCGCACTTAAGCGATTACAGCTATCGAGCTCGGTCTTTCACCAGAATGAAAACTCCCCCTCCCTCCTTTCCTATCCTATCTCTGCGATACACACTCCAGTGCCGTGAGAAAATTTCTGCATCCATTATATCATTTCTCAGCCATGATTCAACTCCTATTATAATATCTGGTAAATATATATCTATTAAATTACTTAATTCTATTCCTTTCTTTACAATACATCTACAGTTCAACACTAACAATTTTATGTCATCCCTACTTGATTTCCAGTTCCCTGTTCCCTTATCACCGCTCCCTAGGCCATCCCGTTTCCCTGAATATACCTCCCTATTACCCTTCCAAACAAATTTCCTAACTTATACGTACCACTGCGGTTTAAATGAAGGCCATCCGAGCGCAGATCCCTTTCTCCTACCCACCCATTAGTATCTAGAAATTTCACTCCCAGTTTCCCACATACCCACTCCATAGTCTCATTTAAATCCCCAATCACCGTCCAGTCAGTATCCCTTCTACACAGTATTCCACTAATAACAATCTCCGCTTTCTTAAACTTCACCCGTGCTGCATTTACCAGATCCCACACATCTCCAACTATGTTGGTACTTATATCAGCTTGCCTTACGTTGTTGGTACCAACGTGAAACACTACCACCTTCTCCTTCCCCTCCTCCCTCTCTTCTACTTTCCTCAACATCTGCCTCAACCTAATTCCTGGATAACATTCTACCCTGGTTCCCTTTCCTCCACACACTTTCCCCACGTGTCTAAATGATGGAATCCCCCATGACCAGAGCCTCAACCCTACCCACCTCATTTGATCCCCTCCCCTCCTGGTCAGCCCTATCTTTCCTGATAGCTGCAGAAGCTACTTCCTCCTCCCTTTTCTCCTTCCCATGACCCTGTTCCACCTGTCTTTTCCTATTCTCTACTCTACATTTCCCTTTCCTACCTTTTCCTTCCTCCTACTTCCACGCATCTCAGCAACAGCTCCCTGTCCCTCATCTTCCCTCTGTTGTTCTACCTGGAGTGACTCGTACCGATTTCGCACAGACACCTGTCCTGAATTCTGATCCTGAATAGAGCCCTTGGCCTGCAATCTCCTTCCCCTTAGAACATTAGACCACCTGTCTTCTACAACTCCTCCCTTTCCTTCCCCTCCCTCTTGTACACCTACTGTAACCTGTACATTGTTTGAGGGAGTCCTATCTTCCTTCCCGTCTTCTGTAAGAATCCTAATTATCTCCCTCAAACTTTCCAACTCCTTCCTCATACCCCTCAATGCCTCACCACACCCACAATAAGTACACTTGCGCTCCTTAGCCATTCTTTACGGGGGGGGAAAATTTTAAATTAACAAATAAAATAACTTATTTGCAAAAAAATAAATGAACGGAGGGATATATTGTCTGGGATAGTACACAACAATAAGGTAATTAATATACGACTACACTACAATACTACTTAGTCGTGCTCTATTTTTTTTTTAAATCCTACAACCCCTAACAGGATAAAAGCTGCTGTTAATTACTGAATATCGAAAGTAATACACAAGAACTACACAATTCCAAACTGCAATTAAGCCTATCCTAATTTCAACAATATTTTAGTAAGAGTTTCTACGGATACCTCTACCACACCAGTACTACACAAATATTTTACAATAATAAAATAAGCACACTAATTCTAATAGGATATTACTCGTATACTATTGTACAGTACACTACAGTAATTTTTAAACTACTTTCAGACGTATCCTAATTACGATACCGGTACCGTACCGTATGTCACTACTAAGCACAACAGAAATGAAATTTGCAAGAACTACTGTACTCAAAGGTTACCAACGAAGCTAAATGCTCAGACAAATTATTATTAGTATTACGGTCTAATAGATATACATGAAAGATAACACACGAATATAGCACGCAAGATACGGCACTATCTAAATGTACTGTATCTATACTACAATGTATCTACACTACACTACACTACACTACACTGCGTTTGGTTAAATGCTTAAGTATCAAAGGGATTGCCGTACACGAAGAAAAACACGAATATAACTGGCAAGATACTATCTAATATATTATACCTTATCTTCACTATAATTCTACTGAAATGTGGTTATGTGATCATTACAGCTGGTGGATTACTATTATTTTCCCTACTCCACGGGAGTGAGTGATTTTTTATGTTTCTTTTAACAGTTTCCAGTTGAAATGGTCCAGAAAATCCGGATACAGCTTTAGAATTTTGGTCGGCAATACTAGGAAAGTTACTGCACAATTCACACTTCGCAATTCCTTCTTCATAGAGCTGCCATGGTAGTAATTGAAGCTGCGAATGTTGAAATTTCAGTTTGCTTGATAGTTGAAATTTTGACGTATTTTTCACACTCGTCATTGTCATCCAGAACACTACAATCAACACTTCCATCAAGTATTTTCTTACATTCACTTTGTGTTACATTTACGGGCCTACTTATGAAGTTCTTTACTCACGTCAGCCAATTTGTGCGGCTTTGTTCGTTTCATTTTGCCAATTTTCTAAAGTATAACACAGAAAGGTAAAACACGTAATAGACTACAATAAATCACCAGCGTTAAATGGCTCCCAAGTTCGCAGGCTTTGATGTCTGATTCAGTGATGCCAATTTTCCATAACTGCACAGGAATGAAAACAAGCATATTTCTAAAGTGCAAACCGTTCAATACCAAGATGCTGTAATTAAATAAAAATATAAATAATGTTCAGTGAAAATACAAGAATTGATAAACATGTCATTCCGTATGTTTTAAATGCAAAGAACGAATTCCATGGGAATTTATCAGAACTGCTTTGGCGGCAATAGTTTAGGAATGGCTAGTCGCAGGAAGGAAGACTGATGTAGTGTTCGTGGAATCATTTAACATAGTAGTTCTCTGCATTTCTCCGTAACTCTGGTTTGATCCTTGTATTCGGCTACCGTTAACTAATCATCTGTAATGGAACTCGATTTGTCATGATATGTCCACATTTGGTTACAAGGATGTCTCTAATGATGACTAGGCAGCTCTCGCACAGAACTGAAACGTCAAGTTCCAAGGTACGAAGCATCAATTACAGAATTCAAGACAGCCAAAAGCAATGAGAATATTTATTGCAGATATCAGAATATATGAGCTACAGAAAACACACGAAACAGCATACGACTTGTTACTTTATGAAGTGGTGGGAACATACATGTAAGGGAACTCCAGATTTCGAAAAACAAATTTTCAAAACCAAACTTGAAAATTCAGGTGCCAGGTAAAAATGTCCATGTGCCATGGCGACTGGGCGCCCGGTAATTTTTGACCCCTGATAATAATTAATAATTTTTCATGGAAGGAAGACTGTGTTTCTTTTCAGGCTTTGAACCGCTAAACACAAAAATGCCATCCATTTTGTTGTATCATCAGTTTTTCTTACCTCCTCTTTCCTGTTGCTCTCTTTTCTTGCACTTATCTGTTACTGTATGTATCCAGTAATGTGCTTGTTTTGTTTTACCCTTTCTGTATATGACTTGATTGATTGTTTCTTATGTCCATTGCCGGAATCTGTTAGCATACAAACATCTAAAATGCAAATTGACTCTCAAGACCCTTCCAGTACTTCGGTCAAATCTCCGATAGGTCCAGGTAAGGATAATGTATTCACAAAGACGCGCACACAAAATGCTATCATTTATGTACACTGTTTTATTTACAGGTTATATACACAAATTCACACGCATGAACCAAAGAGAATGAGTAAGAGATGACTCTCAACGTTATTTTTCACTTCTGTACGCAACGGCTGCGCAAAGATCGCCAGGAATTGCACAGTAGCGCCTCTAGTGAGCACAGGGCTGAACTAAAATTACCGGGCGGGCGATTTAAATCGTTTAGCGCGCGGAGGGTCCCCAGGTTCTCGCCGCCCCCTCTTAAATATTATATTAAATATATTTTTGTTCTTTTTTTCCCCTCATATTTTTTCTTTCATTTCCTTTTCTTTCTTTCCTTCTTTGTTACCTTTTTCTGAAATACTGCATTCTGAACAACAATACACCTGGAGGTTGGCCTGTGCTTTATTATTATTATTATTATTATTATTATTGTTATTAATAATTTTTTGCTGGAGAAAAGAAGCTTACCAGCTTGTGCTGCTTATTATAATTATTTGATTTATGGAGTTATATTTTACTTTTACTAATTCACAAAGCCATGAAGGATGGGAGTGACTGGCCTTGCCTGTGCTGCTTTTGTTTGTTTCTGCTGAGGAAAATGGAAGCTAACTCACAAAGGGAGGAAGGAAGTGACCAGAAGGTGAGTGGGATTGGCAATCCCTATCTCAGATTAAGACCTATGATAGAAATAGGCACTAACATCCCCTCGTACATCAGTCCTCTTTAACACTACTTAAGCCAACCATAACAGTCAATAGTATCAAGATATGCCACTTATGCAGGAAATAAAATATAAATACAATGTAAGAAAGAAAACCATACACAGGAACCACAATGATGAAAGGAAACTCATATGATAAGGAGGGAGTTTGTAGGATTCAAAGATAAATTGAAATGAAACATGATCTTTTGGTTTATGGAGCTATATTCTACCTACTATCCACAGTGTTACAGGTATAAAATTGTGTAGAAATTTGCACAAAATAATCTAATCTCATGACATTACATTCAGCAGTGTTAATCATCAATTAATATTCATCAGCCAGAAAACTATGCAATACAACACAAATACAAAATCATTCATTTAGGAAAGAAAGACTGGAACTGACAAGTTACAACATAATACTTTTCTCTCTTATTGCAGTCTAACGTTGCACTGACATTGCAAAAGTTTTCAGCAACACCATTTGTATTTTCCCAAGGAACTTACTATATGATACATCTTTCAGTCTGTCAAAAGAGGCACCTAGGGCCACACACTGAGAAATATTGAGATTTGTACTTCTTTTGCATCTACTAGAGGATGGCAAATCTCTGGCAGAGTAGTGTTTGAAGAAACCAAGACATGATAGCACATACTCTGTTCCTACATACTGTACCAAAACACAACATATCATTCAATCAGTCATCTGCATTTAGATGATAAACAATGTCAAGCTACAAAATTGTATGCATCCCGTGTATTCATTGATCTGCACTATTTACAATACTTAAAAATGTTCTATTTTATGTGACAGTAGGATATATCTAAATTTTTCTGCTACATGGAAAAAGATGGAATCATGAATATGTTTGTGGGTTTAAAAGACAAGAGAGCGCTTACAGATTCTGTGATTGTTCCCTCTTACAACATGCAGGAGGTACAAATAATGCTTCCTTTCAGTCCATCCGCAGGAGAGGAGTTCCAATAAATGGACAGAAATATGTAGCATCAGGATCTACGTACAATAATATGGCAGCTGATCCAGCACAAAACATTACCATGCCAAGTCACAACATAGCTCCGCCTATTAAGAGCTATGTCCAAGGAATCGTATGCTAATTTAGTACAGTATTATGAACAATATGCTGCTACTTCCACAACATTATGGTGTGCAAGGGCCTTTGCTGTGATCTAGACGAAATGCCTGTTGAAGACAGTGGAAACTCACTTCAGACAGTGCCATTAGTACCTACTGTATATCGAAGGCGGAAATCTATGTTGGTGGTTGCAGAGTAGGCTGATCTGTGGTCTGACAGCATACACTCCACCCGGCCAACCAAGTGGGGAGCCTGGCACAAGTAAGCGGAACCAATGCCAAAATTCAATTAAGGGCTGCGTGGTTGCCCACCCCCTACCCACAGGGGGTCAATTATGATAAGGCTAGTTTCTTTACGTTGCACTGACACAGATAGGTCTTATGGTGACGATGGGACAGGAAAGGCCTAGGAATGGGAAGGAAGCAGCTGTGGCCTTAATTAAGGTACAGCCCCAGCATTTGCCTGGTGTGAAAATTGGAAACCACAGAAAACCATTTTCAGGGCTGCCGACAGTGGGGTTCGAACCCACTATCTCCTGGATGCGACCTCACAGCTGTGCGCTCCTAACCGCACGGCCAACTTGCCCAGTACTATGATAAGGAAAGTTTGTAGAACTGTTACCATCACATCAAGTGAATGGGTTACCAACATCACAAAATTCACAAATATTAATTTAGTTACTTGGACATTGCATACATACCAGTACATACTTTTGTATAGGAGGATGTGCATACAAACTGCAAATAAGAGAGGAGAGAGCATAATATATTTCCTGTGTTCTGATGAGAAATGTTCTCCAAAATACAAGATTTTCAGTGAAACCTCCTTTGGTAGAAATGGATGCTTAACCAAAACTATGACTTCTTTACACAAATCATTCACACAATATCACACGACACTTCCACTTCAGTATTTGAATATTATCATACAAATGATGATCTCATATAAAGGAACAGACTATGAGTTCAGTAAACCACATGTTTGAAAGGTTCATTGCTCTTGAAAATAACTCCACAGTACAGTTTTTCACGTCCCATTTAGCAAATATGTTTCATGCTGTACTTAATCTCCCTATAATAATATTAATAGTAATACTAATATTAATGATAATAATACATGTCCCATGAAGTTTAAATAAAGTGTTTGATTATATAACAACTGTAGGGCAGGAATTTATAAAAGTCATTATGAATGCAATTAAGACAAATGGGGGTCTGAAACATGCAGATGTATGGCATATTTTGAATTACAACACTGAACATGAACTTAACATTTTTCCACCTTTATGAACAATTATAATGATGTTCTGGGCTTCATAATGATCTCATTTTTTTGCCTATGAGGCTCATACACCGATTCATGGCAACGATGGAATGGGCCTCAGAAGGATGCAACTGTGGCCTTAATTACGGTATGGCCTTAGTATCTGCCTGCCTATTGCAAAGAAGGGAAACCATCTTCAAGATAGCTGTAGGTGGGGTTCAAACCCACCACTGCCCAAGCGCAATTTCATAGATACATGACCACACTGCACAGCCTACTTGTTGGGTGTTTTGTAATACAAAATTAAATATATTGCTAAACAATCATTAGCATTCATAAACTGAAATTGCTTAATTTGAATGTAAAATTAACAATAATAACATTAGCACCAGTGTTCTCCCCAGAAATGTTTGTCAGGCGGGTGGCAAGAATGAGTAGCCGGGCGGGGAATACTACGTAAAACTTCAATATGAATATAAATTTCAATTCGTTCCCCTCAGGGCGTTAACAATAATATCAGACAGGTAAATATTAACTGCACAATTGAACTATTTGAATGTTATTATCATGAACAAGTTATAACAGAGTACGTTGAACGTCTAGTGTTCTATTGCTCCTTCCAAATCATGTAACACTGGACTTAGGCCTCCCACTCGGTTGCTGTGGACATGTGGACTGCCATACAGGTTTGTGGTGTCATACGGAATAGAGGGCTCGCATGCGATTCCACGCTAATCCAGACCCCTGCTCGCGACTACATAGTGGTCAAGCTAAACATTTGATCTCCGATGTAACTGATTCAATTATGGTAATGATTTATCATTTAAATTGGCAGATTTACAGTATTTATAGGTAAATTTGGAGCACCCAATGACTCAAATGTGTACCTATTAATAATATTATGTAATTAGCATATATCTAGGTTTAGTCAAGCAGTCTCTAAAACCGGCAGGGTGGTGCACCCATTAGAAAGGTCCTAGGGAGAACACTGAGCACATAAATACCAATTAGTGAAACAACAATTACAGTCCACAGGCTGAAGAGAATAAGAAATTACCTCAATAGTTCTTCATAATAACAACTCTTTACAATGAACGACATCCACTCAGGAAGGGAAGACTTCTTTCTAAGGGTTATATATCACTGTCAGCACAGACGAGCGATGACTCATTAAAAGTTTATTCGTAGTAGCAGCAGGCGTGGAGATGGTGGTGGCAGCAACAGCACCGGTGATAGTAGTAGTAGTAGTAGTAGTAGTAGTAGCAGCAGCAGAGGCAGTAGGAGTGCAGGTGGTGGGAGCAGCAGTCATAGCAGCTGAAGGCCTTGGCCGAGGACCAGACTCGTGTTCAGGCACACCTACATGCACAAGAAAAAACAATAAGAATGGTACCATTTTTTCCTCCTCTACTACAGTGAATGCAGGGTATTGATTTTCAAATCTCATAATGTCATTCATTCATAAACATGTATTATGGTTCTTATGGTCCCTCTATGGTTCTTACAGTAGGCAAAACAGCAATAAAATTACATTGAGCATATGATATTGTCCACCTAAATATTAAGCACATGAATACATTAACAGTAACTGTATTGAGAGATGTCATACAACTGTTTTTGCTCCATTCATGTTCAGTTGAACTTAAGGAAGAAAACCTAATTGTACTTGCACATTTTATATTCACTGAGTCCAGAAAAGATCCCCTACATGCTGAGAGGATGTTGGAAATAAATTCAAAATGGTACATTCAAATGTTCGAATTTCCCCATCCCCTCCCCCCATGGGCCTGGTTCACCTCTGCTTAGCCAACCCGGTCACTCCAAGCACCCCCAGGGTCACCTGTGCAGACACCAAGTCAACGTAGATCACTGACCAGAACTCCTGACCTCAAACCATCCTCTAAATGAAGAGTGGACACTGCAGTTCAGCACATAATGAAAGTCATCAAAATAGTGAAAAATAAAGAGCCTGTAGTTCTGGGAGGTGACCTAAGTTGTAGAGTTAATAAACCATATCAAAAGACAATGATTATACTATAATTAATACATGATGAAGGATACATAGTAATCAACAACTCAATGGAAAAGATGTATATAGCCCTAAACAGTACAGTACCACTGACTTAGTTTTTGTGAAAGGCGCAATTGTATGGATTCTAGTGCAACAGATTATGTACACAGATCCGGGAAACATGATGGTAACAAGCAGGTAAATACTAAACAATGTCTTGTCACAAAATAAAGTAGGAATTCATGATGGCAAAACAACTTCAGATACTATTAAACAGTGGGGTGGAGTATTACAGGGTGATCTATCAGTCCGCTTCTATTCAATATCGCCACAGCAGACGTTACAGAAATAATTCTTAACGCAACCAAATTGTACTTATACGCTGATGACCTAGATATAGATTCTAACAACAAAGATTATCTTCAAGCAACTATGGTCAGCCTTGAAAAATATTCTGAAGACAACAAACTTAAAATTAACCTGGACAAAACGGTACAAATCGTTTTCGGATAAAGAGGCAGTTAGGATAGTGAGCTCATTTAAATACCTCGCCTTCACAATACAGGCAATGTAAAGCCATTGATGGATTATAACAAGGAATAACATTTGCACATGTGTGCACTATTTTGTGAATAATAAATGTTAGGTATTTCAGCTACACTCTGCCTCAAAGAAATGTACACATTTCAACTTACAGGTAAGGCAAGCTCAGGTATGACAGGCATTATAGTCAATTTCATTATGAGAAGCGAGGTTCCCCCTCATCTGGCACTGATGAATTTATGATCATTACCTCCGGAGAGCAATTTGAAATGAATCGCAGGAAAATGTGATAGGTCACAGTACCGGTACTGTGAACAATAATAATAATAACAACTACTTACGTCTTTCCGGGACAGCATCTTTATACAGCATCTTTGATAGGGGTCCTGGATAGCTGGAGTGACGAACGTGCCTCGAACACACAGTGCGGTTCCTCAGCTGCTTCGGGGGAAGCTGCCGCAACCGTTCGACCCCCACAACGTCCAACCACTCTCTGCAAATGTTAGGTCTAGCAACAGGGAAATGAAATAAGATTCCCTGTTGCCGGCCTTCTTCGCTATCTGTGTACATTCCACAGATCTGACACTTTTCGTGCACGGTCTGAGACATGAAAAGAAATAGAAGAAAATAATTAAGGACACTGTAATCAGCTTATATTTTTACTGCTAATATCAATACTATCAAAACGATAGTGGCTTATCAGACATAATATAACATTACATCAACTGAATTTTAAGGTGTCTGTTTCAAGTAGGCTTATGTAACTATCATATCAACCACCATGCAAAAAGGTAATAAAAAGGTGACAGTCAAAAATAATAAAAATACATTTTTGGGAACAGAAGCAACTATCAATCATCAACTTATTAACTTACTTAAGGATGCTTACCTCAAATATCTTGTACTTTTTCTTCAAACACGCAAACGAAGATAATAGATATACGCATCCAAATCAAAGTGAAGCAAAATGTCAAACGTCAAAAACGTGGTCGTCCCACGTGGTCCAAGGTGTCAAACTCAAATCGACCAATAGCAATCAGAAGATGTTTCTACCAATAGGAGCTGCCGTATTCGTCACGTGGGCTATGGGTGAGTGACGTGATGTACAACAGCGCGCTCACAAGAGTGGAGGGCGAAAGTATTCAGTCTGAGCTGGGCCCTCGGAAGGGTAGGACCTATGCGGGTGACATACCCATGGCATGAACTAATAAGCTGCCACCATAAAACAAAACAATACTTCAAAAGAATAAAAAGAGACTGCAACAGTTGCATGTCGACTACCAACCCTACAAAACCAATTCACATACTTCAAGCACTCTCGAACATGACTTCCACACAAGTTCATCAAAACAACTCCACTCCCACTCACAAGACTGCCTTTTTATATATGTTGCCTGACCAGGATTCTAGAAGGATATGACACAATGTATTTTCTCGTAAATTCCAGAGCCTCCAATAGTGTTGTTATAATGTAAAGAATCTTCTATAAATATCTCTTACCAAGGATACGTTATTTTGGATATTACAGTGTGCTGCATAATGTTATACTAGATTGTACATCATATATATAGGTAATACAGTGAAACTCATTTAAGAACTTCCCGCATAAGAAGTTTTCCCGCCTAAAAAGTGTGATATTCGTGGTCCCTTGATCGGTTGCATTAAGATATATGTCTATTTTTCCCGTTTTAAATGTTCTGTTGTAAATATATTTCCCAGTTAAACAGTTCAGATTTTAGAGCCCCTTGAGATAGAAAACGCCCACTCAAAGCAGCCCATGGTTAGAACCCTCCAGTCTCCGCGCAAGTTGAATCCTGTGTTAGACTGTTCGCACCTGTTGGGGAGCCTCTCCGGGCCTATCAAGGCCATACGACGTCACGCTATGACAACACAAACACCAGAGGCTCACTCTCACCTTGTGGAATCAAATTGAACCCATCAGTTGGAATTTCCTCTCCACAGTTCACATCTAGCGGAATAGAATCGAATGGGATTCTATGCGGGAAACATAAAGCACACAATGAATGGTTTCATAAAATTTTAATGCAGTAAGTTGCGTGCCACGACATGGTGAAGTCATTAATCGAGTTGGCCTCGACATTAATCAAAACCCTAAAAATGTATTTGTCCACAACAAAGCAGCTTCTTATGCATTACTGTTTGTTACGAATACATGTACGACAACTGTAGGGAGAGCCACTTATAAAATTGTTCATGGTAAATACTGCACATTCCAAGTAATGGCAATTATTGTACTGATATAACATACCGGATATGGACTCCAGCATGATAATATGGTTCTGAAATAAGGTCAACAATAATTGCAAAATTAACTAAGTACCGTATGGACCTAATCTACCACAAAATTGAATATTCTAACCAGTTTGATTTTTCATTCCCTTGCTTATTTCCTTTAGGCATTCTCTCTTACGTTGTTGTTGCAATCCTACGTATGGGTCTTGTCATAAAGGAAATTACGTTTTGGAACTAAACTGATAAGATTTTCCATGTCCATTATTAGTGAGGTGAATAAACTGTTACAAAACAAAAAAGCTTCCCGACTATATGCAGGAAACAGCTGACTTCCCAGCTGATCCATATGCCACCAAAGAGCCAGCCAAAAGATCTTGAACGTCTACGAAGTTGAACAAATGTTGATAACCAGCTAGGTGTTGGTGGGAAGGGGCCTGACACACGCACTCGGAGGCATTGTAATACCACGTGTTGGCATAAAATTGAAAGTTATTTTTAGCTTTATACAAGCTAAACATTGTATTATCATGTCACTCATAATTATTACATCGCATTATTAGATCGTAGCACAAGGATGAGGAGACATGAAATAAAATACTTGCGGGGAAAGAAACTGTTTATATTTAGATGTGCTAGTGTTGCTACTGTGCCTTTATCACTCGCACGTAATACCCCAATACTTTCCCATGCACTCATTTCTGCAAATTCGAACCTGCGTTTCTTTTCTTCATTACCTATAGCATGTAAGAAAGTTAAATCTGTAAAGTATGATGAAGTAGAACAAGCTCTGCTAATATGGTTTAAACATCAGCGAAGTTTAAACATACCTTTGAGCAGGACTGTTGTGAAGGAGAAAGCCGAAGGAATTGCGTGTAAATTAAAGGTACTTTTACCGTGTCGAACGGGTGGCTGGACTACTTTAAAAACCGAGCCGGCATCGTTTACAGAACGGTTTGTGGTGAAGCAGAGAGCGTAAGTGAAGAGGAAAGGGGAGCGTGCAAGGAAACTGTTCTGCCTGCTAAAATAAGCAGTTACAAACCTTGCAGAATTTTTAATCTCGATGAATTTGCGCTTTGTTTACTAGCTTATCCCGAATAAATCTCTACTTTTGAAGGGAGAATCTTGCCACGGGGGAAATTTAAGTAAATTGCGAGTTACGGTATTCGTTGGTGATAATATGGAGGGAACTGAAAAACTACCTCTACTGATGATAGGGAAGTGTAGGAAGCCACGTTGTTTCAAGAATGTCAGGACTTTACTTTGCAAGTACACCAGCAACAAGTCAGCTTGGATGACAATTTCCCTGTTTGAAGAGTATATGCAGGCATTAGATGTAAAAATGAGGAGCCAGAACAGGAAGATTTTGGTGTTTATGGACCACTGCCCTGCTCGCCATTTAAGTAACATCAAGGTAGAATTTTTTCCACCAAATACTACATCGGTACTACAGCCCTTGGACCAAGGAATCATTAAGGTGTTGAAGCAGAGGTACCAAAAACCTGTTGTGCGCCGTATGCTGCTGTGCATGGAAGCAGGCAAACCAATCTACAAAACATCTCTTTAGGACCCAATGCATTTCATTCCCACATCATGGGATTCTGTGGAGCCTGTAATGGTAGTAAATTGCATCAACAAAGCAGGCTTCGGTGGTGGTACCAACAGCATTGTTATGGAAGTTCATGATGAAGAGCCAGGGTGCTGGAAAACTATACAGGAGAAGATGGAGATTACCAGTAGTTTTGACGACTTCACTGCCATTGATGATATGGTAATCACTTGCAAGGAGCAGACCATCGATGAGATCTGCAAGGAAATTCGGGTAGGAGATGAGGAGATTGAAGAAGAAGAAGAAGAAGAAGAAGAAGAGGAGGAGGTTGAGGAAGAGAATCCCACAAGACCACCTTTCAGTGAGGCAAGCATCTGCCTTGAAAAACTGAGGCGGTCTATGGAAGGTTCAGTCAGTGTGCCTCAGAACACGTGGAAGGCAGTATGGGAAATGGAGAGGTTTATACTTCAAGAAAACAGAAGAACCCTAAAACAGACAACTATGGACAATTTCTTTTGCAAGTAGGAGCCTAGACTTTTGTGTATGGAAATGTATCGAATGTCTGATGCAGTACGGAATGTACATAATGTACAGTTACCGTCTACCATCTTAATTTTCTTAGTATTTCTTCCTATCTCTTGTGCAAGGTGTTATATAATAAGTTCCCTTCTCTTACCAAGTGTATTTTATAATACAATATGTTCAATTATTTTACTTTATCTCTAAAAATACATGTCATGATAATCTAATATTTATATTGTGGCTTTCTTTTAGCAGCTGTCATATATCAGCCTATTTTGGTATTATTCACAAACAAGGAAATCTGTTGGCTGTGTGTTACACATGTATTTCAAAGTACAGAATAATTTTTTGGGTATTACTCCTTTTAAGGATTTTCCTGCTTAAGAAGCTTTTTTTTTGGTCCCTTGAAAAATTTCTTAACAGAGTTTCATCGTAATAAAGTATATACTATTAATTACGTGTTCTTACATTAACTAAACTTATATTAGTATATGTACAGCACATGTTTCATGACATAACCTCACAAATAATACGATCGTCCATACATAACTATGTAAATAATAATATCAGTGGATGTACACACTTTATGGCCATACATCACAAGTTATAATAATAATAATAATAATAATAATAATAATAATAATAATAATAATAATAATAATAATAATAATCAATATTTGCATTATTTACCCATGGGTAAAAGAATGTTGTTTCTAAGTTATATTAGTCTATTACACTTGCATCAAGGTACGTGGTCTGTAATTCTTATATCATCTTATGTGTCTTATAAATCAAAATAAGTGTTAATGTAGGTTCATTGACAAGTTGAAATAAGAGAGAGAGAGGGGGGTGGGAGTTTATAAGTAAGTAAGTAAGTAAGTAATCTTTATCTTTATTCGTGGCGAAGTTTGGGCTCGAGGCCCTCTCTTACACTTAACCACAGTGTTTAAAATAATTAACATACATATAATATTTAAATACAACCAATCTTTTTAAAATAATACAGTAAAACCTTGTTAATTCAAAGTCGTTGGGACGCAAAAATCCGACTTCGAATTATGTGATTTCGAATTACACGCCAACACATAATTCGGAAATGCCAACCCTTGCAACGTCACAATATATTTTAAGACCTGTTACTGCATGCAATTATAACCTTGATTCACAGTTTAAACCTCACAAATGCCATGGTAAAAATCTATTTCCAAAATATATCCAACAAGGTGCATCTACAATATTCAAATACTGCACTTGGATAACTCACCAGCAAACATAACCTCACGCGATGAAATCAAAAGAAAGAAAACATGATTCAAAGACGAGGGGAAATCTATACTGGCTCCCCTGTGTTAGAGCTCTTTTCATTGGATTACTGTACTGTATGCATTTTAGATGCCTTGTGCATACCTGTCAACCCTTCCGATTTATCCGGAAACTTTCCGGTTTTTAACTCGTCTTCCGATTTTCCGATTTATTTTTACTTCTGATTTTTGACTGATATAAACTCTAGTACAGCCAGTACTCTTCCCCTTGGATAAAGGATAAATTCTTAAGTGCTTGTGTAATTTACGAAATATTTGCAAGCACATTTATTTGATACTTTATTTCGTGAGCGTTCCGTTCATCGCCTTCGTGTATCTTGTTTCCCGCTCACCACAGCAGCGTGTGCGCTTGATACAGCTGGGGATTCGGGACAGCAATCGTCCTGCAAGCAAGAGGCTAGCGCGCGCTAATTGGGACGAAAGAATGAGTTTGTTATTGTGTTGTTCGCGCTCTTTTAACGTTGTTTCTGTGCGGAGTTTCATCGGAGTTGTAGGCCACATGTTTTTTTCTTGCATTTCTATGCTTTCTCCCTCTGTCAAATCGTATGTTAATAATGTATGGGACATATTGAATTGTTTTGTATGTGGTAGTTTTGCGTATTTAAGTGCATAATTTTAATGAGCTGAATGTTTTTAAGGGGGTTCTGTCGGTGACAGTTTCTGGCATTTTCTTTTCTCGTTATGGCCAAAAAATATGACAAATGTTATTTCCAAGTTTTCAGAGATACCTATAAATGTCCATTCTTTTTACCGTCTGATAAAAGAAACTACCGTATTTTCTCGCGTAATTAACACCCTTGCATAATTTACGCATCCCCATATTTTTGGGTCCAAAGTGGAGAAAAAGAAATGTTCACGTATTTGACACACACACAACTTCGAACATCCATCACTCAGCTCCAGATGCGTTTCGAAATAAACATGGGTTCTACTCAAGTAGCAGGCTTCCTAATGCGAAAGCGGGCATTCCAAACACAGGGCATCATGCTGTTATTAGCCATCAGGAAATCCCACTGCACTAGTTTTACGAGTGTTTCGGGTACGGGATACTGTTGATCTCAAAATTGTTTGTCAGTCCACAGTATTGGAGTAATACTGCATCATACAAACTCGCGGTGATCAGTTACGCCGAAACATACGGGAATAGGGCAGCGGATAGCAAGTATTCAGTGTCCAAATGAAACGTGCCCTACCGCAGTAACAGAAGTGAATTTCAAGCGGCCAACATTTCTTGCAAAGCATTTTACGGACCGAAAAGTGGCAAGTTTCCGTAAGTAGAGGATTATCTGCTTAAATATATGATTTTGTTATGCAATGTTGGATAAGCTATTTCTCATGTAATGTTGTATTTTAAAGAATGAGAAATAGTCGCGCCATATGGAATCAGTGTCTCAGATTTGAAAGTGAGCCGAGGCTTGATAATTTTATGAAGAGAGATGGATTTTCCCTTCAACGAAGAAGAACATTATGTCAAAAATATGACGAAAAATTTCAACCATTTTCATCGCTTTGTGATTGAGAAGCGTAAAGTGAAGGAATATATAGGAACTGCAGGTCAGATGCCAGTCTGTTTCTATATAACACAAAGTCGAACAATCGATAAGAAAGGAACATACAGTGTTATTGTACGTGCTACCAGAAGCAAAAAACAATGATGTACTGGTACTGCAATGCTTTCTATAACAGCTTATGGCAGAAGGCTTGCACCTTACATTGTTCTAAAACGAAAATGCCTGAAGCAAAATTTCCACGAGTGATCCACGTTCGTATTGAAGAAAAAGGGTGGATGGACACGTCACTCGTACAAGATTGGATACGAACGGTTTGGGGTAATGTAGCAGAGTCCCTCTTTCAATGCCCGGCTCTTGTCGTGTTGGACAGTTCCTTTTTTTGCCGGTATGTCATTCAGGTCGTATTGTCAGCTCGAAATGAGAGGAATATTTTCTAGTGCCGGTACTTCAAACCCACGTGTCTAACTTACCTGATGTACGCTATTTGACTTTTCGGAAAAATCTCACGCCGGAATTTTACGCCAAATGACGATAACCGCAAATGACTTGAGCGAATTGTGTTTATATTATATTTGATGTATCTTTTAAATGTAAATGAATTGTAAATATTTGTAAATATTTGAATTCCTTGACTAATTTACACATCCAAAGTTTTCGCCTGTATTTTTCATCAAAGAAATGCGTTAATTACGCGAGAAAATATGATATTATGGATTTCGTTGCGTGTGTCGGTGTGACATAAATATTATTCGTATGTGTCATAAATGAGAGTTATTAGGTACATTTTCTTGTAACCATTTTTATGTTTTCTTAGTTTAAGATTTTAAATTTAATAGTCAGTTCGCATTGTAACTGTAGATATATACGCCTTTTATCCTGACCTTTTTTCACGTAGACTGTGGTGGAATATACTGGTATGTGATGAAATCCAAGTGTTCTTCCTATTTTTGGTTTCTAAAAGTTGGCAGGTATGCCTGTGCTTGCTTGGAAAGCACCCAATGCCCTTAAAACATCGCGGCTTATCAAAATTTACTGTGACGAGGGGAGAAAGTCTCTCGCTTCCGTCCACATTACATCAGTACAGTGACTATACTTGTACGATTTCTTGCCATGGCACTTCTAAGACCCATTAATACATTACAGTCACCTTGATTTTCAGTTTAAACTTTTCCAATGCCTTGGAAAACACTATTTCAGAAATGTATCCAACAAGGTGCATTTACATTATTCAAATAATGCACTTGGATAAAACAATGGCAAACATAACCTCACGCAATGAAAGGAAGAAAACCACGATTCAAAGACGATGAAAAATTATGCTGTACAAATACTTTATATTTTGGATTACTGTACTGTTCGCATTTTTAGATGCCTCATACTTGCATGGAAAGTGCCTGACGCCGTGGCTTTTCGAACTTTCCTATGACGGGGAAAGGAAGTCTCTCGCTTCCGTGTGCACAGCATAGTAACACAGTACAGTACATTTCCTGGCTGGCAATTCTCTCCTTTAAAACCATAAGTCCGTTTTGCCTCAGCATTAAACAAAATAAAACAAACAAACAATGCAGTTTCATCGGCATTGACAATATTGTTTGGTACGTACGAATTGATTATAGGCTATAAGCCACGCATTTTCGCCAACTGTCAGCTTCGCCAGTGTTTGCGGATTCTATCTCTCCGCACACTGCCTGCTACGTATTTAAAACGCAGAATACAAAATAATTACGATTCTGCTCGAACTTAGCAGATATGAAGCACACTGTAGACACGCCGTAGTGGGTGAAAGTGTGCAAAGTTACCCCTGCACGTTCCGGAAGACGTGTTCTTTCATGACGCTGAAAAAAATACTCTGTAAAATACTATTTTTTTTAATGTAAAGGCAGTTTTGAATTAAAAGTCTGAATTTCGGTAACGGGATCAACATTGTTCTTCGAATTACAAATTATCCGTGTTTTGAATTAAACGATTTAAATAACATGCAAAACCGTACCTCATGTTTACGGGAACAAGAGCTGCTTCGAATTAGGCAAGGTTTTGAATTAACCGATTACGAATTATCAAGGTTGTACTGTATAGTACTAATAGAAAATATGAGGATAATAGCATAATAAAAGAAACAATTACAGAATGTACAACTTGACAATATAAATGAACACAATAATAATTATAAAACTAACACTAGAGATAATAAAAGACGGAAACACAGTAAAAACCTATAACTACCAAATTTATTTCTAATTTTTATGAAAATAAGCTCATTCACGCACTCATTCACTACACACATCGAAAAGTCAGCTAGAAGTATTCAGCAAGCGATTTTGGCAGTTCATCTTAAATCTCCTACGAGAACGCAAATTCCTAATGGTAGCAGGTAGGGTATTCCATAGCCTCCCAGCAGTGACTACAAAGGAGTGGTTGTAAGTCCTGGAGTGGCTGAGAGATATTGTTAAACAGGAGCCAGATCATGTATCGTGGTTATGATAGGTGGAGAGGTAATTAAATTTTGATGAGAGATAATTCAGTACACCTGAGTTTAGAACTCCATGCAGAAGGGACAACATGTATAGATTGCAACGCTCATGAACACGAAGCCATGACAACTCCCTGTAATAAGGTGAAATGTGAGAATCATATCGCAGCTTAAATATGAATCGAATACAGGTGTTTAAACTCCATTCAAGCAGCTTGTTACTGTCTTGAGATATGTCCGTAAGTACAATGTTGCAGTAGTCTAGAATTGGTAAGATTAGGGATTTTACCAGTTGTATTTTAAGATGTTTTGGAAATATAGTAGAGTAGCGTTTGAGAGGAAAAAGATATTTCTGCACTTTACGGAATGTATTTGTCACTTGTTCAGTCCAATTTAGTGTCACAGTAATTATAACACCGGGCACAACAATGTTATTTAAAATAATTGGGCGTACATGTCTACCTTTTAACAAGTTAAGGTTTCTTTTGGTACCAAATATAATAGCCTGAGTTTTGTTAGGATTTGTTAACAAGCTTGGTATTTTACGCATGGTCATTCAGTTGTTGTAAGTCAAAATTTACTCTGTCAGTGGCTACATCTATGTCTTGTGGATATGAGTGATGATAAATCTGAAGATCATCTGCATAGATATGATACTTGCTATATTTCAATGCGTCCCCTATGTCATTCACACTAACAACAAATTAAAGTGGGCCCAAAACTGATCCCTGCGGGACACCTATTGACTTGTTATGCCATCCTGAGTACATTGTTCCCACTGATACTCGTTGCCGACGGTCAGTGAGGTAGGAGCTAAAAAATTTAAGAGATGTCCTATTAAATTTGAGACTATGGAGTTTCAGCAATAATAATACAGGGCTAACTGTGTCAAAGGCGCTGTTTAGGTCTAGGAGTGTTGCTACAGTCTCATATCGTTAGTCTATCGCTTGTCTGATATCGTCCGTAACTCGCAGTAATGCTGTCGCGGTACTATGTCCTTTTTTAAAGCCGGATTGAAATGGGTCAAGGAGGGAATTCTTGGTCAGGTATACAGTGATTTGTGCATGAATCAGACGTTCGAGTGCTTTTGCAAGGGGTGCCAGGATGGGCACAGGGTGGTAATCTGATGAAGAATCCAAAGTAGTGTTTTTCGGGATAGGCCTTATTAGTGAGTCTTTCCAAACATTAGGGAATATTCCATTGGTCAGGCAGTAGTTGAATATGCGAGTCAGTACTGGCAGTACAGCCCCGATGATGTTTTTAATTAATTTTATTTAGATACCGTCATTACGTGTTGCATCGGAAGTGATAGATTACAGCACACGTTTAACATTATTTGTGCTAATGGTATGGAAAGAGAACTGGTCACTTTCGGAATGGCATGCTAAGTTTGTGGGATTAGCCGGTAATGGAACTGGTCTGACTTTAGGCTGAGAAAAGTAATCTTTTAAGGTATCTAGAGATATGGTGGGAATGTGCTCTTCTACGGCTTTGCCTATGCCCAACGATCATAACTTCTTCCAGGTTTGGTTTAAATTATTATTTCCCGCTAACTGTTGAAAGTAGTGGCATTACTGTTTCTAATTAGCTGTTTAACTTTGTTTCTCAGTTTTCTGTATTGCTCAATGTAATTTTTGTCACGTGTTCATCTGAATTGTCTGTACCAATGGTCACGGCTGGCCATAACAGATCTTATCTCGGTTGTCAACCAGGGAGAAGGGGGGCGAGTAAATCTTACCTGCCTCTCCAGAGCATGTTTGTCATACAAGTTCAGTAGTAATGAGTTGAATCTGTTAACTTTTGTATCAAAGTCATGAAGATTACATATGTCCTCCCACAGTAAGTTATATGCGTCATTGCGTAGGTCATCTAATTCGATATGTTTTATGTGTCTTAAAATAACGTAGCGTGCTTTATACTTCAGTCCTCAGATAGAGTAATAAGTCATGAGTTGAAATCCCAGGAGCTGGGATCTGTCCACGCTTAATGACTTTCTGGGATTGATTTGCAATTATAAGGTCAATTAAAGTGTGAGTCGAGTGGTTCGTAGGATTAAGTGGTAGTATTTCCATGTTTAGAGCATGGAATATGTGACACAACTTATCCGATTCACAAGTTTGTTTTAACAAGTCAGTATTAAAATCACCCATGACTGACATCTCCGTAGACTGAGATAAGATGAGTTAAAGCTGCTTCGAAGTCCGCCATTTGTCTAATATTAGGTGGCTTATATACAATTCCCATTAAGATTTTCTTATTACAGTCGAGTTCAACAAACACATACTCAGGTCGCACAGAAGGCTTGGGTCAGAGCTACAGATAACCTTGCATTTTAAATCATTCCTGTAGTAAAAGGCTACTCCACCACCTCGTCTGTCAGTACGGTCATATCGTAAGAGTGAGTATCCGTTGAGATTTACAGCACAAGACGGCAAATCTCCACGTAACCAGCTTTCTTATATGCCAATACAATGCACCTTATTATTTTTGAAAATAGCCTGTAGTTCTTCTAGGTGAGCTGGAATGGATAGTGAATTTAGTTGACAACAGGAGAGAGCTCTTGGGTGATTCATCAGCTGTCGCCTCAGAATGGATCCCGTTGCCTCAGGGTATGGGAGGAATGAGGGTTGGGTTAAGACTGGAGGTGAGGAATGCGGGACGTTGACATAAGGGACAGATTTGTCTACAAACATAACAGGAAAATTAGTAGTAGGTACATGAAATAAGATGAGCCTACCTGAGAAAAGCACTGAATACATCCACTGACTATTACAAACACACACACACACACACACAAACGTAAAGTATTGAAAACACACATAATAAAATTCAACAGTCCGCTTGTTCATCCTACACAGCTAAGGCATTTAAGTGTGCATTCGTGCATATTTGAGTCTTTGTGTTATCTTTTGAAACACCTATTCCCCCGTCCTGAGTCCAACAGTTTCTTGGTCCCCAAAATTGCCTAGCACGATTTAATATACTTTTCCTCACACTTGTTAGGGACTCTGTAAGAAGAAGTCCACTCCCCTTCAGCGCACGCTTGGCGCGCTACACACGATCTCGATCGTTGTAGCGCAGGAATTTTATTATAATCGGACAATTTCCTTGCGCAACCGCTTGTGCAGATGTCCGGCTTCAGCGCCCCATCTGGTGACAGCGGTTAACGTCACTCATTGAAAGCTCGATCGAAAATTTACTTTTGATTATGCCCAGAGACTTATTATACACATCTTCAGACGGTTCTTCCGGGACGCCATGTAGCAGTAGGCAATTTCGGCGACTATATTGCTGTGCCTCATCTAATGCCTCATCCTGTTTCTAAATTTTGCCCCCAATCACGCTTAGTTGTTTTTTCAGGTCACCAATGGCAGTTGTTACTTGCGACTTGAATGCCTGGAAATCGCTGTCTAGCATTTGAAGCACGGTATATACTAACTCCTCAGCAGAAACTGGTAGAAATAGTAGCTCATGCAAATTGATTGCAGCATGGCCACTTATGTCTTTAAAACAGCCTTCTTGCTTCTGAGCAGTGATTGTCAAGAATATGTGAGGTTTGCTCGTATTTACTATAAAGTGGAATCTCTTTAACAAGAACTTGAAGGGACTAAAAAATTGTTACCTCATAACAGGGGAACCACCTACTAAAAAAGAAAATTTACCTTATCTGCCTCAACTTGTTTTAGATTGAACCCGTCTTTGTTAATACTGCCCTACCGTTGCTGTCAACAATGAAGCTCAGCACAAATCCTCAAATAGTATCCATTGCTTTGCTGGCATTTGGCAGCAGAGGCACCAGCATTGGTTCTTTTTATTCTCTTCATCATTGCACTTGTCTTGCAAGTTTTTCCATCGTATGCTGATCCAGGTTTAAATTAGTTATCATAGTCTGAAAAATCACAACACGCTCATCACATTCTGTCTATTCAGCGAAGGTAATGTTGCCTTTCTACCCCACTACTTCGCACCAGTAACCTTCTTCCTCTACAATCTCAGTTATGGACTTGACATCACAATATTGATAAAGCCAGTTTCATCGGAAGATCCACTTATGATATTTTCAGCTACTGAAACCCAAAGAGATTTTACGAAATGCTTCACGTACAGTTACCTTCCTCACAGCGTAATGAAAAGAAAATTGTTAATAATAATAATAATAACAAGAAGTCCGCAGAGGAGCCAACTTTGACTCAGACCATCATCTGATGAGAATCAAAGTGAAATTTGCCCCGAAATGCTTCTACCAGAAATCCAAAGCAAACAAAAAATTGGACACAACATAAATTAAAACATCAAATCTCAGGGAAACGTGGGAAAAAATCCCAGCCAAAACTTGGAACGAATGTCACGACAAAATCATGAAGAGTGCATCAGAGCAAATCCCTCTACAAAAAAACAGCAGACACCCTTTTTGGAACTCCGAATGTGACCCAGCCATATTGAATAGAAAAAACGCATACCAGAAGTTCATCAGCAACCATACACCTGAAAACAAAGAAAAACATGAATTCCAATAGGAAATACCTGGAAGACCAACTGAAGTCGGCTGAACAGGACTTCCGCAACTACAACACCAGAGGTTCTTACAGCATCTTTTGCAACAGATTAAATGGGTACATGCCCAAGAACCTCTGCTCTGGAAAACTGGCACTCACCGATGACGAAAACACCAAGGAACTTGCGAGATACTTCGAGTCTCTACTCACCTGCCCAGAACCATCAGAAAGGTTTCCGCATAAACCCCACCCGAACTCGAACTCAGACTCATCCCCACCTACACAAGAGGATATACACCGACACATGCAATGACTGAAAAACAACAAGGCATCTGGAGACGACGGCATCGTAGCAGAGCTTCTTAAACATCTAGGAAAGAATTCACTCCAAGAACTCACACAAATCATACAAGAAATTTGGACAACAGAAAATCTGCCTGAAAAATTGACAAAAAAAAAAAGTGACCGAACAGATGTGAAAAATTACAGGGGAATTTCCCTGGTGCAAGTCGCATACAAATTCCTCTCCACAGCCCTCCTCCAAAGAACACAGGAACAACTAGAACCACTCGTAGGTGAATACCAAGCGGGCTTCAGGCCCCACAGATCCTGTGCAGAACAGATATTCAATCTGAAAACCATCTTGAAACTACGATACACAAGAAAACAACCCACAATCTGCACCTTCGTGGACTTCCAAAAAGCATACGACTCCATTGACCAGCAATCCCTCTTCCAAACACTGAGCAAATACGGACTCGACAACAAGACTCAAAAAATCATCAGACTAACTCTCACCAACACAATCTCCCAAGTAAAATTCATGGTAAATATATCTGAAAAATTTCAGATAAAAACCGGTGGCCGACAAGGAGCTGGACTTTCCCCACTACTCTTTAACATAGCCCTGGACAAAATGATGAGAGAATGGGAACAAGCTCTAAAAGCTCAAGGAAATTGGCAACTAAAAGTATGACATGAAAACATGTAAAAATATCCTGTCTTGCTTTCGCAGATGATCTCGCTATCCTCGCAAAAAACGAACAACAGGCAATCAGCCAAACTGAAACCCTCCAGAAATGCTCAGAAAAATTCGGCCTACAAATCTCCTTCTCAAAAACCAAGGTCATATGCAACCACTAGAGCCTCCAGAATTTGAACACAAAATTTGGTACAGTCGAAAAGGTAATTGAGTTCCGATATCTCGGAGAAACTGTAGTACCAACAGGAAAAGAACAGAAGGCCCTCGAGGTCCGCATCCAGAAAATGAAGAGAGCCCTCGGCCGAATACGACAAAAAATGCCTTTCAGTCTTCACCAAAATTCAACATTACAACACTGTGTTCAAACCTGAAATACTATATGCAAGTGAAGCACTGGATCTCCACAGAAAAACAGTACTCGAAAACATCCTGAAAGAGGATCATAAAATCATCAGAAAAATTCTTGGCTCAAAGCTGACTGATGAATGATACCAACTGCAGTCTCGTACAAAAACCGAGGAGCTCTCAAACCTTGCAGCCGACATCAGAAGAAGACGCCTGAAATTTTACGGACACATCAAACGCCTTCCACAAAACAGACTGACAAGAATCTTACTTGAGGCAACAGAAAACATCAAAACAAATAGGTGGACAACGGAAATCCTCCAAGACCTGGAAAAATCAAGAATCAAAGTGGCCAACATTGCTGACCAAACCTGCTACAGAACCAAAATCAGCTAGTGGGAAGTAGAGTTACAGAGAAACCACAAGAAGAAGACAGGAGCTAAGTGGACAGAAGAACGAAGAACCATGATGGGAGAAAAATTGAAGGCTGCCTGGCAAAGAAGGAAATGCACAACTTCTAAGTGAGCTTTGCGTGATCAGTTATCTGGTCTTTTTCACATCTAATAATAATAATAATAATTAGCAACAGTGAATAATTTTCATGGAAGGAAAACAGTGTTTCATTTCAGGCTTCAAACTGCTATACACAAAAATGTCATCCATTTTGTTTAAGCACCCTCACTTTCCTTTCCTCGTCTTTCTCTTTGTTTCCTCTTTCTGCACTTACCTGTTACTGTGTTTATCCAGTTATGTGTGTGTGTTTTTTTTTTTTACCCTTTCTGTATATGACTTGATTGATTGTTTCTTATGTCCCTTGCCAGTATCTGTTGGCATACAAAACACTAAAATGGAGATGAGCTGTTCAGACATTTCTAGTACCTCTGTCAAATTGCCGATGTGTCCAGATAAGGAATGTAATCTGTAATTCTTATATCATCTTGTGTGCCTTATATAAGTGTTAATGTAAGAGAGAGTGTTTGTACATACTATGTCCTCAGCAGAAACTAGCAGAAATGGTAGCTCATGCAAATTGATTGGAACATGATAACTTTCGTCGTGAAAACAGGCCTCAAATTTAATTCCAATGAGTGCTAACAGAGACATTCAACTTGCCTCCGAATAACGATTCTTATGAGTGTGTAGTTTGCTGTGTTTACTATAGAGTGGAAATTCATCAACAAGAATTTGAAAGGACTAAAAAATTGAAACTTCATAACCAGGAAAACATCGTACTGAAAAAAGGAAAATTTATCGTTTTTCATTTGTCTAGGTTAGTGATAGAATAAAAAAACAAATTTCACAGATTTCACTACAATGCAGACTGAAGTATATATCCATAGTGGATTGCTATTTCCTTATCTGTCTCAACTTGAGTATGACTGAATCCATCTTTGTTAATACTGCCGTATCATCACTGTCAACAATGAAGCTCGACAGAAATCCTCAAATAGTATCCATTACTTCTCTGGCATTTGGCACCCTAGACACCAGCATTGGTTCTGTTTCATTATCTTCATCATTGCTTTCGTCTTACAGCTTTTCCATCATATGCTGATCCAGGGTTTAATCAGTTACCATAGACTGACAAACCACAACACAATCCCCACATTCTGTTTATGGTCAGCAAAGGTGATGGTGACTTTCCACCCCACTACTTCGAACCAATAATCTGCTTCCTCTACATTCTCAGTTATGGACATGACACCATAATACTGCTAAAGCGAGCTTTATTGAAAGAGCTCCTTGTGACATTTTTACCTACTGAATCTCAAGCAGATTTTTAAAAAATGCTTCACGTCCATTAATCTTCCTCACAGTGGAATGAAAAAAAATGTTGTTAATAATAATAATAATAATAATAATAATAATAATAATAATAGTCATAATAATAATAATAATAATACTGGGTAACAATGAATAATTTTAATTGATGGAAAAGGGTGTTTCTTTTTAGGCTTTGAACTGCTAAACACAAAAATGTCATCCATTTTGTTTTAGTACCCTCAGTTTTCCTTGCCTCCTCTTTCCTGTTGCTTTGTTTTTTGCACATATCTGTTAATGTGTTTTTCCAGTTACTGTATGTCTTTGTTTAGTTTTACCCATTCTGTATATTTCTTGATTAATTTTTTCTTATGTGTTAGCATACAAACGTCTGAAATACAGATCAATCAATCACTACTGATCTGCGTTTAGGGCAGCTGCCCAGGTGGCAGATTCCCTATCTGTTGTCCCTAGCCTTTTCTTAAATGATTTCAAGGAAACTGGAAATTTATTGAACATCTCCCTTGGTAAGTTATTGCAATCCCTAACTCCCCTTCCTATAAACAAATATTTGCCACAATTCGTACAGTTGAATTCCAACTTTATCTTCATATTGTAATCTTTCCTACTTTTAAAGAAACCACTCAAACTTATTCGTCTTCTAATGTCATTCCACGCCATTTCTCCTCTGACAGCTTGGGATATCCCACCTAGTCGAGTACCTCGTCTCCTTTCTCCCAAGCCTTCCCAGCCCAAACTTTACAACATTTTTGTAACGCTACACTTTTGTCAGAAATCGCCCAGAACAAATCGAGCTGCTTTTCTTTGGATTTTTTCCAGTTCTTGAATGAAGCAATCCTGGTGAGTGTCCCATACATTGGAACCATATTTTATTTGGGGTCTTACTGGAGTCTTGCATGCCCTCTCCTTTACATCCTTACTATAACCCCTAAATACCCTCATAACCATGTGCAGAGATCTGTACCTTGTATTTACTATCATACTTATGTGATTACTCCAATGCAGATCTCTCCTTATATTAACACCTAGGTACTTACAATGATCGCCAAAGGAAACTTTCATCCCATCAACACAGTAATTAAAACTGAGAGGACTTTTCCTATTTGTGATGATGCTTGGTGTTTAAAGGGGCCTAACATCGAAGGTCATCGGCCCTCCTATTTGCAAAACTCACAACCTGACTTCTAACCCTGTTTATCATCATACCATTGCCTACTATCCTTCTCACAACATTATCGAGGTCATTTTTCAGTTGCTCACAATCTTGTAAATTATTTATTACTCTGTACAGAATAACATCATCTGCAAAAAGCCTTGTCTCTGATTCCTCTTCTTTACACATATCATTGATGTATATAAGAAAACATAAATGTCCAATAATACTGCCTTGAGGAATTCCCCTCTTAATTTTACAGGGACAGATAAAGCTCTCTGAGTTCTGTTTTCTAGAAACTTAGCTACCCATTCAGTCACTCTTTTGTCAAGTCCAATTGCACTCATTTTTGACAGTAGTCTCCCATGATCTACCCTATCAAATGCCTTGGATGGGTCAATCGCGATACAGTCCATTTGACCTCCTGAATTCAGGATATCTGCTATATCTTGTTGAAATCCTACAAGTTGAGCTTCAGTGGAATAACCTTTCCTAAACCCAAACTGCCTTCTATCAAACCAGTTATTAATTTTGCAAACATGTCTAATATAATAAAAAAAGAATGCTTTCCCAAAGCTAACATGCAATGCATGTCAAACTGACTGGCCTGTAATTTTCAGCTTTAAGTCCATTACTCTTTCCTTTATACACAGGGGCTACTATAGTGACTCTCCATTCATTTGGTATAGCTCCTTCATGCAAACAATATTCAAATATGTACTTCAGATAAGGTACTATATCCCAACCCATTGTCTTTAATATATTCCCCGAAACCTTATCAATTCCAGCTGCTTTTCTAGTCTTCAACCTTTGTAGCTTACTCTAAATGTCATTGTTGTCATAGGTAAATTTTAATACTTCTTTAGCATTGGTCACCTCCTCTATATGGACATTATCCTTGTAACCAACAATCTTGACTTACTGCCGACTGAATACTTCTGCCTTTTGAAGATCCTCACATACACACTCCCCTTCTTCATTAATGATTCCTGGATTATCCTTCTTGGAACCTGTTTCTGACTTGAAGTACCTATACATACTCTTCCATTCTTCACTAAAATTTGTATGACTGCCAATTATGCTTGCCAATCATGTGATACTTAGCTGACTTCTTTGCTAGATTCAATTTCGTAGTAAGTTCCTTCAATTTCTCCTTACTTTTACAACCATTTCTAACTCTATTTCTTTCCAACCTGCTCCTCCTTCTTAGTCTCTTTACTTCTCTGTTGTAATATATTGGATCCTTACCATTCCTTACCCCCTTTAAATGTACAAACCTATTTTCACATTCCTCAACAATTGCTTTAAACCCATCCCAGAGTCTGACTAAAATATAGCTTCCGATTGAGATAGCTAAAAATAAAATTCAGGAAACTCAATCGCCATCCCAGAGTCCGTTTACATTTTTATTTATCGTTTCCACCGATCATAGTTACTTTTAAAAACTCCCTCATGCCTGTTTGTCCAGCCATATGGTACTGCGTAATAATCCTAATTTTAATATCTTCTTTTTTTTCACATTTATTTTTAACTACCACAAAAACAGCTTCATGATCACTAATACCACGTGTTACTTCGGTTTCTCTATAGAGCTGATGTGGTATTACCAGCATGACATGCGGAGTGTTATTCCGTCTAGTGGATTCCACCACTCTTACACTACTTGGACAAATCTCGGATCGGTCCAGGTAAGGATGATGTATCCACAATGATGCACACAAAATGCTATCGGTTATGTACACTGTTTTATTTACAGGTTATATACACAATTTCACACGCATAAACTAATAAGCTACCATCATAAAACAAGACAATACTATGAAAATATAAGAAGAGACTACCACAGTTGCATATCAACTACCAACCCAACAAAACCAATTTACATACTTCAAACACTCGCTAACACAACTTCCACACAAGTCCCGTCAAAACAACTCCACTCCCACTTACAGGACTGCCTCTTTATATATGTTCCCTGACCAGAATTCTAGAAGGATGACACAACATATTTTCTCCTTAATTACAGAATATCCAATAGTGTAGTTATAATGCAAAGATTTTTCTATAATTATCTGTTACCAGAATATTCATTATTCTGGATATAACAATGTGTTGCACAATATTGTAGTGGATTATACATCATATATATATAGGTAATTATAAATTATGTACTATTAATTATCTGTTCTTACATTGACTAAACTTATATTAGTATATACAGCAGGTAGCAGGTTGGGACCCTTTTCGGAGGCAGCCCTGCCTGTGCGAGTCCCAGAGCACACTGACCCGTTGTGTAACATCTGGTAAGGGTCCCAGCTCAGGGTTACGAGTGAAGACCTCAACGATTTCTACAGCGGAGAAGGTGGACTTTGGTACGGTGGAGATGGTGGAAGAGGCAGCCCTGTATTCAGGGATTAATATGAGTACAACCTGCTGCCTTGTAGGTTGAGGTGACTGGACACCAAAAGCTAAGGGAGAAAATCCTGAAAGAAAATCTCCGTCTGTGTTAGGTTCAGCAGGTCAACAGAGGGATTACTGAAGAAGTTGCTTTCAAGAATAATACGAGCCTCGGATGTAGGAATTCACGACGACGACATCAGTTTGGTGCAAATGACAGTTTACAGCCTGATGTTACACCAGATATCCACACCAAATGAAGACAAAGTATCAGAACGGGAACATTAAATATCCTGACATTGACAAACAAAACTGAAGAGCTGGTCGACCTCATGGAAGGGAGGAAACTTCTGATCATGGGCCTGAGTGAAACAAAGTGGAAGAAAACTGGGAAAATGAATATCAGATTGGACTATAGTCTCTACTGGTCTGGAAATGAAGTAGAGTCTAAGAATGGAGTAGGATTTTTAATACATAAAGGCATACATGCTTGTAGTGAAGTTGAGTTTGTTAGTGAAAGGATAATTAAGTTATCTGTGAACTTAGGATGGAAAAAGTACAATGTGATCCGAGTCTATGCTCCACAGGTAGGATGCTCAAAAGAGGAAAAGGCCAACTTCCTTAATAACTTGGAAGAACACACTGAGTATGACAATCTAATTGTAATGGGTGATTTTAATTCACAAGTTGGCTCACAACGAACAGGATATGAATCCATACTGGGCTCTTATGGAATGGGAAACAGAAATGAAGAGGGAGAATAGTGAGTAACACTTGGTTCAAGGAAAGAAACTCCCATAAAATCACAAGATATAGCTGGGATGATAAAATAGGTACAGTAATAGATTATATTCTGATAGATCAAAATGTATGGAAAAATGTCAATGATGTTATGGTCATCCGAAGTGAAGGCCTTGGTGGAGACCTTAGACTGTTGGTTGCAGTTATTGCAGAGAAAAGACCTCCCAAAGTCTGTAACAAAAGAGTCCCAAAAATAAAAACTTGGCGACTAACCGAGCCAAGTGTAAAGGAAGAATTCAGGGAAGGTGTCCGCAGGTTGTTGCCAAGAGAAGAACTGAAATTGGTAGATGAAGAATGGGATACTCTAAAGAAGGTTTTGGTTGGTACAGCAGAAAAAGTATGTGGACGGCAGAGTCAAATAAGAAAACCTAAAGAAACTGCCTTGTGGAATGATGATATTAAAAAGGCTATCAGTGACAGAAACCGTGCAAGAAGATCCTATATCGAACAAGAGCATGGGGAGATCAACATAAAATAGAGGAGAAGCTGTCACTTTACAGAAAGAAAAAATTACACGTCAAACAGTTGGTTGTAGCTGAAAAGCAGAAATGCAAAGAAGATCTGGCTACCAAAAGAATGCAGGATGGAAATAAAATACTGTTGTACAGTATTGTTAAGAATAGAACTCAAAATGAATCTATTCAATCTGTAGAACTTCCTAATGCTGAGGTGACTAGGGATAAGATCAAAATATTACAGGAGTTCCAAAGGCATTTTAAAACTTTGCTGAACTGTTATGAAACTGTCACCCCATTAAATGACGAACCTGATGATTTTGGCAGCACAAATACCACTAATCTGACATGGTTGGAAGTAGAGACAGCAATATCTAAGGTGAAAAACAACACATCAACTGGATCAGATGAATTAAGTTTTGAGATGATCAAAGCACTAGGAGAGGTAGGACAACAGTGGATGTACAGGGTACTTAATAGAATCTGGAAAGAGAATGTAATACCCAATGACTGGAAGCAAGGAGTCATCATCCCATTGTTGAAAAAGAGTTATAGAAAGAAATGTACCAACTACAGAGGTATAACTCTGCTGTCATATGGCCTCAAAATCTACAAATCCATCCTTGAGAGCAGGATTGGAAAATATGTTGAACCTACACTTGAGGAGGAACAACATGGATTTAGACCTCATAGATCAACTATAGACCTCATTTTTGCCACCAGAATGCTCTATGAGAAGTATTGGGAGAAAGTGATGATTAATTGAAAAATGGCATATTAAATGTTGTAATAAGCAAATCACTTATAACTGTTTTTCTGGACATCGAGAAAGCATATGACCATGTACCACACAGGCATATATGGGAATGTTTGAGACATAAGAAAGTGCCCGATGACATCATAGCACGTCCGACTCGTTGGCTGAATGGTCAGCATACTGTCCTTCAGTTCAGAGGGTCCTGGATTTGATTCCCGGCTGGGTCGGGTATTTTAACCTTCATTGGTTCATTCCAATGGCCCAGGGGCTGGGGGTTTGTGCTGGCCCCAACATCCCTGCAACTCACACACCACACATAACACTATCCTCCACCACAATAACACGCAGTTACCTACACATGGCAGATGCCACCCACCCTCATCGGAGGGTCTGCCTTACAAGGGCTGCACTCGGCTAGAAATAGACACATGAAATTAAATTAAAATTAACATCATAGCACGAGTACAACGATTATATGATGAAACCAAGTGTTGTGTCCAGGTCCAGGATGGAAGGTCAGGTTGGTTTGAAACGAAGAGTGGAGTCCAGCAAGGAAGTTGTCTTTCACCACTTCTCTTCATAATCATAAGGGATGAAGTTTTAAAAGCATTTAAGAGAAAAGATCCAACAACTAACTAATGCCCTGGTTTTTGCTGATGATGTAATGGTGTAGGGTGAGACAGAAGCGGAAGTACAAACTAGACTAGATCTCTGGCTTGAAGCTTTTACAACCTTCGGTCTCAAAATCAGCAAAACGAAGACAGTTGGCTTGGTGATGTGTAGAAACTCTCCAACTGTTCATCTAAGAATTGGAGATGAGGAGATGGATATTGTAAACAACTTCCAGTATTTAGGTAGTGTTCTGTCATCAGACAATACCATACATCAAGAGATTAGTAACAGAATACAGAAAGCTTCCAAATTCTATCACGCTGTTCCTCAAACACTTTGGGATGAAACATTTCCATTAGTTTCCAAGATCAGCTTGTACAAAATATATCTAGTTCCTATACTGCCCCCATTATTCCCGAGCTAAGCCCAGCCAGCGAGCGAGAGATCCCGAGGTGGACCGTTCGATCGGGCTATCACTTTCTAGAGGCATTTAAGGGAAGTTAAGGGTAGATGACCAAGTAGGATACAAAAAAAAATGTTAAAACAACACTCTGACATTTATTCACATAAGCAAACAATAAATGAAAATATTCTTACTGATATTCTTTGTTTTTACATAGAACTTCCATAATATTGTATTTCTTCCTCGATTTAGAGTGACACTTGTTCTTAATCTCCAGCCTTACTGTGCTGTAATGAAAACCAAAGAAAAATTAGGCCTCTTGCCTCTCCAAATCAAAATATTTGATTGAAAGAATTTAAAAAAAAAAAATTAACATAGAGGTTCATAAAATAATTAAACAACTGTCTTGCTAACGAGGGTTTTACAATAAATGTATTCAAAGCTTTACCAATTCAGAGTAGTCTCAACATGTGGTTTTAGGATGAACTCAACTAAATTTATCATTTACAGTATTTAATATTAGTCAATGACACCAACATGAACTTCAGTAGAAAATGGAAATTGATTTCAAAATTTTCAAAATTAATTAATTAATTAATATTCTGATTATTATTATTATTATCATTATTATTATTATTATTAATCTCTCATCATTTAATTAACCTATGCTTCACTGTCACACGATCATGTTCTCATTAATTTTCCACTGCATTATTTACCTAACGATCGTCATTAGCATTCCAGAATAATTATTTTCCAATTAATTATTAATGACTTGGTTTCACCATAACTCAAAGTAATCATGCGGCTAACGAACTTCTACTTCTGATCTTTGTATTGCATTTCCATTCAAATTAATCTTAAAATATTTCAAAGTTCAGCTATAAATGTGTCAGAAATTTACGTTATCCATGTGTGAGCTAGTTAAATAAATTTTATTTACAAATCGAGTGCCTTCGTAAGATAACGAGATGATCTTTCCTTTTAAATCTCGCTAATAAAGAAAATAAATCCTTTTCTAGTCTTCCTCGACTTAAGTTGATCAAATTTTCCCTTAAGGGCATGAAAATTACTTCTTAAGGCAGCACACAACGATGAATGTAATCTGCGTCGCAGCAAGTGCACGACCAGATCAAATTAAATGGGACCAACATGATACAAGAGAAATATACATATTTACACACACACACACACACATTCACACTAAGAAACACGTATTTTATGTACATTATTTATATCGAATCCTGTTTTGGCAAGTTTATTCATGATTTTTACGAGTAGTCAGGTCACGTAATATCTAGCAGAAATAATCTGTGTACTGAAATTATTCTTCATTAATGGTGACTAGTGATCGAAGTCATGGGTATCACTTGGTAGAAACACATTTCACATATCGATGTGAGTTCATCTAACTCTTGAAATTATAATGGAAGATATTAGTAAAATCCATAAGCACTACCATCGCTTGGGCTACAGGTTGAAACTATCGCGAGCGTGAGCCTTAATCGTATTATTTTTATTCCCTACCTGTGAAATACATTCGCAACACGTGCTCCAATAATTATAATCTATCTTGCGCTCCCAATACACAAGAATAAGTCAAATATCATCATTAAATCATCAATCGCTCAATTATACAACAAATATCCCTCAGGATTGGTCATATTCCAGACCCTTCATGAACAGAGCAAATTCAATCTCACATATAAGGACTCTACTGTAAATTTATGGCTCACGAGCGTTTAATTCTGTTTTACCCGATCTTTAGCCAATATTATTATTATTTAAGCTATTATTACATCTACTGATCCTCGTGGAATATCATAAAATTAGATGACTTCATCATAAATACAGCAAGTGATCTTGAAAGACACTAGGTTCGACCCTATTCACTTAAAATGTACACGTAAATTTCAGTCCAATAACTTTCAACATTACAAGGGAAGTAGATTTATCGTGTGGTCAGTGATTATTAAATATTAAGCTCCTAAGCATGGGAAATCACTCAAAGACAGCCTACATGTCTACTCTAACAGATTCAAAATTTCATTCACACGTACCTAGTCTACCACGACACCTTAAGAAGTGGAAAAATGAAATATTTCTAACTACAACAGACTAATAGATCTACGACTTAAAGAAGAAAGACCTCTAGTTGTACAAAAGGTGAGACAGATAAAATAAATTAAAAGGTACTCAAGTTTTAGATGGAGTTCGATCCCCGTCGACAGTCAATTATTCCAGCATTTTCCTCCGGTCAGTCTCCTTCCAATTACCAGATACGCCTCACATTTTACAGCTCCATGGAGGCTTTGTAGCAGGTGTCCCTCGATGAAGTTGTGTTATAGGTGGTTGTGGAATTGTCCATCTTGAGGTGTTCAGCTTCTATGACGACTTCTGCAGAATTCCGGTCACAAGCTGTAACTGAGATGACAAGATTAAGTATTTGCACAAGCACACGTCGAATATTAATAGCTTGTCTACACAGTCACACTTAACTTGGTTCTTAATGCGTGTTTTACTCCATAGGAATTCGCTAATTATCTCGCTAAATTCTGGCAGAACAGGCATCGACTTGAACTGAAAATCATTTCTCCACGTGGTCGGATAAAGTAGCGTCGCACATCCAAGTCTGGCAGCACAGCGAAGAATATTCAGATATTCAGAGCTTCAGAGAGAGCAATTTACTCGTAACAAGGCCTTTTTATATTATCGGCCTTGGAGGTGTGATCTTCAACGAGAACGCTAATTGGCTGATGGTCTCATTTAATTGGCTCAGACTATTCCAGATTCAGAATGTGAGTTGCGCACGTGCGGCGGTAGTCACGTGATTTGTCTCGACCTTGGCACAGCTCGGGCCATGTATCACCCCTCTGAATGACGAATAAAACTCGTTCTTAGCTCGCCACTACTTCCCCAATGACACATTGCAGTTCCAAGCAGACAATAAAACTTTTAATTCCCACTTGTTGAAAATATACAGAATATCGCCAATTTTAACGGGGACATCTCTCCCTTGGTTGGAGTATAATTTCGTTAGCAGATGGAATTATAACATAACAGTGTCCATTTCTATTGTTCCGGAAAATTGGCTGATAAATCACATGGTAGTAACGTAGTTGATCTCACGACAGGTGTCCGTCCTCCTCGAGACTCGGAGTTTTTCGTTCCGCTCCTTGCATCCAGTAGCCTAGTCTCTCCATACAGGGTGTTCCACAAGTTTTCTCTCCATCTTCAGTAACTAATTTTCCCCTTTTAGTAGATGGTTACACGGTGTCAGTTAATGGTGTAGGTGTTCGGTAGAGTCTTAAATTAGCGGCATTGTGGACAGCTTCGTAAGATTTGTCCAGACTTTGTATTCTATAAGAATTATTGCCAAATACTTTAATAATCTTGTAGGGTCCCACAAACAATGGTGCAAATTTCGCATAAAATTTGCTCGTAGGCTCGGACACAGCAGGTCTCCTTAATAATACATATTCATTTAATCGGAGAGGCCGGTGAAATTTCCTCCCTTGAACCCTTCGGTTACGCCTCTCAGCGTGGCGTTTCAATGATTCCGTTGCCTTTTCAATGTTTTCCTGGGGAGTAGGTCTCACGGTACCAGGACATTGAATGATGTGGTCCCAAGATCTCACAGGGTAATTATTAAAATGAAGCACTGATGGAATTTGGGAGGTTGCTTCGTGAACAGTGCCATTAGAACACTCCATGATAATTGGAAGTACGTCGTTATCGCCTTCTTCTAATACTTTATCTATGGCCATTAAAAGTTCCTCAGAAGCCTCATGGTCTTCGGTTTCCCTCGGAGATAAGGCATTTGTCTCCCCACAATAAGCATATGGATCGTTTACAATTGAAGGATTTAACATAGTCTCGGAAAAATCTGCCTTCCTGAATTGAATGGAGTTTGACTGCATGTCAATCATAGCTTGGTAAGACATTAGGAAGTCTGCACCTAGAATAATGTTAAATTTAATGTTGGACATGGCTAGGAATACTTGAGGAAATATCGTCCGTCCAATCTCGACATCCAACAATGTCTGTTGTTTACACATGACAGACTTGTCCGGTATTATGCCCTTAATTTTCACATGAGATACCGGTATGACAGGTATATCATTTCTGTCCCTGAGATCTCTCAAAAATGCCGTAGAAATGACGCTAATCGTCGACCCAGTATCTATAAGACATTTGACATGAACATTGCAGATCCGTGCTGAAATAATAGGTAAAGTTGATGGTATTTCACTGTTACGCTGACCAACCTTGTCCAATAAATCTTCGGGCTTGGTAGTCCATGAGTCGACCTGTACCACAATCCATTCTTGATGTTTACAATTGTTTATTTGGTTTCTACTTGGATAAGTATAAAATTGTTGTTCAGGGTCTATGAATATAGTCTTTTTCTATTCGTACACTTACAAATCGATCATTTTGATCTCTGACCGTAGTAGGAAAAGGAAGTGTTTCATACAATTTAAAGCTTATCTCATCACTGAGCTGCATTAACACAATATACACTAGCATACAAAGGGCACTATGAAAGTTTTGCAATGCGCAAAAATCGCTGGCTAGACACCCCTGTTATGATGAGGGATGAAAACCGGTGTAGAAGACAGCAAGGCGCAATCCTCACACCAGTTGTTACCAAGCAGTGGGAACTGAAAGCATGTTAAGATGTCGGTGTGGTCTAAAGGTGAATATCACGCAATTATCCTCTACAATTTTACTCATGGATTAAGTGTTGATCAGTGCATTAAGGAAATGTCTCCTGTGCTGGGGAAAGGCTGTCCACATCAGACAAGAATTTTCCGCTGGTACAAAGAGTTCCAGAGGGGAAATTTTGGGGTTGAAGACGATCCTCGTTCTGGGCGACCATCTGAATCAGTGACTGAAGAAAACATTGAAGCTGTGAGAAACATTTTGCAGCAAGAGGGACGGTCGACATATCGGCAGGTAGAAGAGACCCTCCACATCCCTGCATCAGCTGTTCATTCAGTTTTACATGACTATCTCCATGTTAGAAAGGTTTGTTCCCTTTGGGTGCCCCATTCACTTTCAGAGGAACAAAGGGCACATCAAGTGAAATGGTGCCCAAAAAAATGCTAAAATAGTTTGAAAATGGGACTTCGCGTAACGTCAATAGCATTGTTACAGATGACAAAACTTGGCTTTATTATTACGATGTCCCAACAAAATCCCAGAATAAGGTGTGGCTGTTTGAAGATGAGGGTACTCCTGTGACTGTGCGAAAGTCAAAGGCAGTGAAGAAAAGGATGATTGCAGTATTCTTCATTAAACGGCGCATCCTGATTCGGGTTGTGCTAGAAAGACAAAGGACAGTTACTGCGAAGTGGTACAGTGAGACTTGTCTGCCTCAAGTCATCCAGGCTCTCAAGCAGTTCCGTCCAAAGTCACGGCTCAACACTTGGCTCTTGCATCACGACAATGCTCCAGCATATCGTGCTAATGTAACAATGGATTTTCTTGCCAGATCAGGGTTGACTGTGCTTGATCACCCTCCATACAGTCCTGATCTTACCCCATGTGACTTCGCACTCTTCCCAGAAGTGAAGATGAAGCTGAAAGGGCAGCGTTTTGCATCCAACGAGGAGCTTCTGGCAGCATGGGATCAAGGGTGTGAAAATGTAACCGAAGAAAATTGGCAGAGTTGGTTCAGTGACTGGTTTTGACGTATGGAGAAGTGTATTTAGTGTGGTGGAAATTATTTTGAAAAAGTCCAAAGAGTTCACTCACATTGCAAAACTTTCCTAGTGCCGTATGTATTTTTGTTAACAAATCTACAATCTTACAAATCAAATGTGCTTGAGTTGTACCCAGCTCAAATGGTAGGGTCGTTACAAATGGAAACTGTTCTTGTGACTTCGTTATGCCTTTGTTATCTCAACAGGGCTCAAAATTTGCATTTGTATTACTCCTACTTGAGCATACATAATTCAAGTAACAACCACCTGATACTGTTCATCTAGTTGTGATACAGAATTATCTATCTGGATTAATCAATCAATCAGTCAATCAATCATTCAATCAATCAATCAATCAATCACTACTGATCTGCATTTAGTGCAGTCGCCCAGATGGCAGATTCCCTATGGTATTTGTTGTTTTCCTAGCCTTTTCTTAAATGATCGCAAAGAAATTGGAAAATTATTGAACATCTCCCTTGGTAAGTTATTCCAATCCCTAACTCCCCTTCCTATAAACGAATATTTGCCCCAATTTGTCCTCTTGAATTCCAACTTTATCTTCGTATTGTGACCTTTCCTACTTTTAAAGACACCACTCAAACTTATTTGTCTACTGATGTCCTCCCACGCCATCTCTTCACTGACAGCTCGTAACATACCACTTATCTTGATTTACTAGTTTCATTTCCGTATTGATAGTTTTACATGTGTATAGACAAGAAAGGGTTCCACCTTATCAATACAGGTTTTATTGTAAGAATTGGCTTACAGGACCGATTTCGACTTTAAATAGTCATCATCAGCTGATCATGAATACCTTTACATATGTGTCAAGCATTAATTGGTATTGTCCTTTCTAAAGGAAGATGCCGTAGGAAAGCATCATGTCTGAGTGTCCAAATTGGGCATGTTAAGTGTAAAATGATTATACATTATCATTTTTGCATTCAGGTACTTGGGTATAAAGCTATCTTCTTCAAGACTAGAATTTGTCTATGAAACCTAACCTAAGCTTAAATCTAAGTTACAAGTACACTAAACACATTAAAATGCACAGTACATGTTAAAATCCATTAAAATAATGAGTATAAAACATTTCATGGAATTGAATGTGTGTGTCTTGTGTGTATCGTTATTCTCGTTTTTGAGTCCAATGTTGTAAATAATTCAGTACTTGCGTTTGTAGGCAATGCTGTAGTTCTCTTGAGAAGTCTTGTTATTTACTTAAATGATGTCTTCACTTGTATGTGTGGTGAAAAGCTTCTATTGTTAACAAAATCCGATTGTATAGACAGAGGTAAGTATGTGTAGCTGTGAGTGGAATCTTATTCTTTAAGTATTGGAAGCAGATGTGGTCTTGGTCAAGCGTAAGTATTTCTTGATGCAGAGTTGTAGTGGTGGCTCCTTCCTCACCTATATCTGTGTGCTGACATATATTATCTATGGAAGACAAAATTAAAGTGTGAGTAGAGAGTTATAAGCTGAAGGAATGCCTGTGTGTGTGTTAATGTGAATGTGTACTTGCTATTGTTGTCATGGCTGGGTTGCATTTGATCTGAGAGCTTGACGTGTACTGCTTCACGTTATTGTGTCTGCTACTGTGAGGGGAGTGGGTAGAGGGGTAGGGAGAGTTGCTGTTGTGGAGGTAAGGGTGGAGCTTCGCGTGTCTTTCGACGGTACTGTGGTGCATGTTATGTTCTGTTTATTGATTATTTTAAGGTAGTCCTTTCTTTAAGGCGGGGATGGCTTTACTGAAAATGATATTAGTGTTTTTTGTGATTTCATTTATGTTGTAATTGGGATTGGCGTATTGATCTACTGAAATATAAAACTACCCCTTAAGAATTCTAGAACTCAATAGAAGCATTTGGACTTTGCATTCAACTGGCATATTACGTTTTTAAAGTGCAATTTTAGAGTATTCACCAGCAAGGGCGTATTTTATTTTATTCATCATTGTAATATTTGTATGATAACTATTCTTACAGTCTAATTGTATTTGATGTAAATCCTAAAAAAAATTATTTGTCACTGATAAGCATAACATGATTTCATCTATAACAGTTCATCAATCCCCCATTTTATATGTACATCATCGCATCACGTACACAGTTCATTCTTTTAAATCTCATTTCTACAATGTAATTCTGTCTTAGGACTTCAGCATATCCATAAGTATCTTAGTTAGGCTGATGATGACCCATATAGGGTCGAAACTAGTACATTGTTAATATATTGTAATGTATTTATAAACATTGCAATTACTGTATAGTATTGAGTAGGTAGAATAAACTTTTGTATTTTATTTCACAAATAGGAAAAGTACTCTCAGTTTTAATTACTGCGTTGATGGGGTGAAAGTTCCTTTTGGGGATCATTGTAAGTACCTAGGTGTTAATATAAGAAAAGATCTTCATTAGGGTAATCACATTAATATGATTGTAAATAAAGGGTACAGATCCCTGCACGTGGTTATGAGGGTATTTAGGTGTTGTAGTAAGGATGTAAAGGAGAGGGCATATAAGTCTCTGGTAAGACCCCAACTAGAGTATGGTTCCAGTGTATGGGAGCCTCACTAGGAATACTTGATTCAAGAACTGGAAAAAATCCAAAGAATTGCAGCTTGATTTGTTCTGAGTGATTTCCGACAAAGGAGTAGCGTTACAAAAATGTTGCAAAGTTTGGGATGGGAAGGCTTGGAGGAAAGGAGGCGAGCTGCTCAACTAAGTGGTATGTTGGAGGTTATAAATTTCATTTTTTGTCCATATTGAAGATCTACTTGTGATAAAAAAATTCTTACAATTTTGTTAAATACCACCTATTCAATACATTAATAAGGTAATAAGAACTTACATATTTATTAAATTGTTCATATGGTACATGTTTTGCTCCTTTCTGTTAGCATCATCAGCCAATTATCATTTAATTAAGGTTATATACGATCGTGTCTAAAATCTATCTAAGTCTAAAATTTATTGACGAAACTCATCTGGTGAACATCCTTTTAAAATAATTTTTAAAACCTTTTGAGATCTGGCTAATTGTGTTGATTCGAGGTTGCTTGACTTGAATGATTGTTGCTGAAACTTTGTTAACTATATTAACAATTTTCTACAGTTGATAATTGCCTATGTTATGCACATTTAAATTGTTCTCGATGTTACTGGAGTAACATTTGTACAAAATATGTTGGCATAATCCTATGTTGTCAATACGAGAGTGTAGTTTATGAACAAACTTGTTGGTGAAATGGAACTTTCTAATGTGAGGTAGAATTTGAATGGACCTCGTACGTTCCCAAATTGGGCTTGTTGGTATATTTTTCTTGCTGCTGTATAATTGTCTAGTGTTACTCACAGCCTCTTGAGAACTATTTGTTGTTCTGTTTGCACTCCTTATGTTAAATGAGTGAGTTTAAAAAAAAATGGTTTTAAAAGGATGTTCACCAGATGAGTTTTGTCAACAAATTTTAGACTTAGATAGATTTTAGACAAATGTGTTTTAACATAAAAACATAATTTTATTTACTATGAAAATATTATAAGATTTGTCAATCAGGTTTACAAAGCACTTTTTAATCCAATAGAATAGATTCACGATCTTATATAACTTTAGGTAAATGATAATTGGCTGATGATGCTCACAAAAAGGAGCGAAACATGTACCATATTAACAATGTAATAAAAATGTAAGTTCTTATTACCTCATTAATGTATTGAATAGGTGGTATTTAACAAAATTATAAGAATTTTTTATAAAAGTGGTATGTTCCGAGCTGTCAGTGGAGAGATGATGTGGAAAGACATTAGCAGATGAATAAGTTTGAGTGGTGTCTTTAAAAGTAGGAAAGATCACAATATGAAGATAAAGTTGGAATTCAAGAGAACTAATCGGGGTAAATATTCGTTTTTAGGAAGGGGAGCTAGGGATTGGAATAACTTACCAAGGGGGATGTTCAATATATATATTATATTTTGCAATTATTTAAGAAAAGGTTAGAAAAACAACAGATAGGGAATCTGCCACCTTAGCGACTGCCCTAAATGCAGAGCAGTTGTGATTGATTTGATTTGATGATATTTTCCTAGATAATGTTTGATTATATTCCTTCTAGTACTTTACTAGTTTTAATTATCCATTAAATCAATCTGTAAACAAGTTGGAAAATTAGAGTATTAAAATCTCTCAAATAGTGCCACAAATGGTCCTGAGTTTGACAGTGATCTGAAACCTCCGCTATGTGAGAACGCACCAAGTTCACAAATCCCATATTTGAATTTGCACCTGATATCATCTCACTGAAATAGGCTCAAAATATAAATATAATCTACAGTGTGTGTATATATATACAGTAGAGTCTCGATTATCCGACTTAAACGGGACCTGGAGTACGTCGGATCACCGAAAATGTCGGATAATACGGAATAACTTTGAAAATGAACTAAAACGAACAGGAAGGCTATACTGTATTATGTACTATGTTTTACGGGACTCTATTTATTGACTTATTAATTCAATTGTACAGTAGATGCAGTACTCTTTTCTTACTACGCCTGTAACCAGGTGCAGACGTCTTGGCTTGGGCTGCAAGAGTTTTGATGTCAGCATCTTGAAATTCAGCCCAGTCTCAACACAATTAAAAGTCTGATCACCGGTTAATCCTTCAGCAAGAATTATTTCTTGAAATTGTCTTTTAAATTTCACAACATCATCGGATTTAGCTGACAGTTTTTCTCCACAGATATTAAACTGCCCAGTATCGTACTGTTTTTTCCACCGATCAAGCCACCCAGCACTAGCAGTAAAATTAGGGTCCCTTTAGTAAACTCCTTCTGGATATACACCGCCATTTCTTGCAGAATGGGGCCAGATATTGATAAGCCCTTTTCCTGGTTTTTAGTGAACCAAAGAAATAGTGCTTCACTTACTTTTTCGTACTCACATTTTTCATTGTTTTTTACTAATTTTCAGTGCATCACTTGTTGCTCTCGTAGAGCACCACTTTTCAATTTATTCCCTCGTATGTTTCCAGTCACCCACTATAACACGTCCAACACCATAATCTGAAGCCATTTTTTGGAGAGTTTCCCCTTTGTCCAGTCTCTTTAACCCACTCTACTTGTCTTCCACAGAAACAATCACTTTCTTACGTTTACTCGCCATACTCACAGAGGATATGAAATCTATTGTATAACATCCGCACCCAACCAATACTACATTGAACCATCCTACCGCATGACTGCCAGTGCTTGTCCCACAGTCGCACCCTCCACACCTCGTGTCCCAGAATTGCATCCACCTAAAGTTCAAATTAAGACTACCAGTGTCGGATAACACGGAGTGTCGGATAAGCGAAGGTCGGTTGAGTGAGACTCTACTGTATATATTGTATTGGGAAATTATTGAATGATAAGCCACCAACTAGTTATTTTGGAGATTTTATGAATTCTTAATCGCAGGGCACACTGGGTGTAGACCTGGAGCTAGGTGCAGAGAGAGGTCTTATGATAATGATGATGATGCTTGTTGTTTTAAGGGGCCTAACATCAAAGGTCATCGGCCCCTAAAAGAGAGGTCTTAACTGCATACAGTGTAAATATTTAAAATACTGTATTTATTCACATAAGGTTCACCTTACAATTGTGCTGGTTACAGTGAAGTTGTCTCCATAGATACTCCTTGTCGAACGGCTTCCCAACCTTGGAAACCGATCCCTCATGCTCAGCACCCGAACCATGGAACCACAATCCGTTGTAAGCGGCAAAGGTATTTGCCAATTCTAGAAGGTATCGGCACGATGTAATCATAATCCATTATCTTCATATCCGTATTGACGGACTACACAATTAAAAATAGGAAAGGACTTCCACCTTATCAATACTTATTTATTGCCCGGTTTCGACCCCCTACATAGGGTCATCTTCATCTGAACAATACATTCACATATAGATCATGAAGCTATGATTGAGATTATATTGTCTGGGGAATGTCTTGTAATAACAAATATTTGGTCACGTCCAAATGGGGCATGTCAAAACCGGAACTGGCATGTATGTCACTGTGTGTGACAATGCATTTATATGTCTATAATGATATGCTTTAGGTCTTAAAATTAGTTTATAAAACACTATCTCCACTTAAAACTAACTTATACGTATATAAGACAAAAACAATGTATGTAGGAACACACCATGCATATGAGTGTTCGTGTCTTGCGTGTTATTCAGTTCATCGGTTGACTTCTGTGTTCAAGTCTTATTTTCATAGTTGTACACTTGGTTAATGTTTTTGGAGCTTGAATGATATGATTTGCTTGTAAAATTATCACATATGTATAAAAATTTTGTCTTCATATATATACATAGATAAAACCCTTTCAAGTTTAAAAAGTGTGCCAGGCATATGGATATGGTTAGGATAAAATATGTATATTCAGCTCTGCTGTGTGTGGAATCTTGTTGTTTTATGTTAAAATTGAATCATGTTGTCCTGTGACATTCGTAAAATTTGAGTGGAATTGGATTCAAAGTGGTGGCTCCTTTCCCATCTGTAGCTGTGCAGTGATATTGTTATTGGTGTGGTTGAGTTGCGTTTGATATATGAGCTCATTGTACTCGAGTACACAACTCGTGAGATGAAGTGTCAATTAGCACATCACAGTTCAAAACAGAAATATCACTCGTAATTACTGCATTCTACATGAATGTCTAAAGCGATCTACGACTGCACTTGTGATATGAAATGTCTATTCCCAAAGCACAATTCACTTGGAAATAGTATTTATAATTACTACATTCTACATGAAGCATTATTATTATTATTATTATTATTATTATTATTATTATTATTATTATTATTATTATTATTATTATTGTTGTTGTTGTTATTATTATTAATATTATCATCTCCTATTAGCAGAGTTCAATTCACTTGAACATGTCACTTATAATTACTGGATTCTCCACAATGTCTGAAGAGAACTAGAACACTTTTAATACGAAAAGCCATTAGCAGAGTATCTGAATAATTCTATCACTCAAGTCGTAATGTTATAGTTTTCAATTAAATTCACTTTGAAACTGTTCTGACGTATGTGACACACGTAAGTATTCTTTATATTATGATTTACAAGTCCTGGAGTCGAACTCGAATCTTTACAGGTTCCGTAATAAAGTTCTGCTCACTGCAAATGTATAAGTTACCTCACACCGGCGTTATTCTATGTCCAAAGTTCGTACTTCACTCCGACAGAATCCTGTCTTGTAAATACGACACAGTGAACAAACATCGTCGAGGTGTAGGCTGTTGCTGATCTGTTTGTGAGCTGGTGACAGGGCACAGAATGGTGGCCCTTTTATATAAAAACGGCTATGACGTCATGTTTTACAAAACTTTGAATATCTCCGTAATCCCTGGATCTATTTTTGAGAAATTAACTTGAGGAGATGTTTGAAATGTGTTCTATAAGATGCCGTTGTTTCTAAATTGATATCTCAATCGGGTCATGATTTAGATAATTATTGACTGGACGTTTCGAGAATGTATAATGTAATACCAATATAAATGGTCCGTTAATGGACATTATAAATTTTCCAGCTAACTCATTCCTGGTTGCCTGCGTTTCGCCCCCGTGTGCTAAGTTGGGCTCATCAGTTGGTATATAGCACACCTACCAAGACGCATGGCTAGTGCATACCGTGGAGGCTACTGCGTAGGCTACTTGGAGCCACCGGCAGTGGCAGTGCACTATGAGAGACTTTGTCTCATTACCAGAAAATGATGCCTGCTTGGCCATCAGATGATATAGATGTTTGGAAGAAATATTTCAGGTTCTCTATGGGAATCAACATCTATATCATCAATGTATGATGTATCTGCCGGCCCCTGGTGTAGTTATACCGTGCCTGCTTCTCATCCGGAGGCCCAGAGTTCGATTCCCAGCATCTGAGGGCTGGTTCAAGGTCCATTCAGCCTACGTGATTACAATTGAGGAATTATCTGATGGTGAGTTGGCGGCTTTGGTCTGGAAAGCCAAGAATAATGGCCGAGGGGATCCATTGTGCTGACCATACAACACCTTGTAATCTGCAGGCCCTCAGGCTGAGCAGCAGTCGCTTGGTAGGCTATGGCCCTTAGGGGCTGTTGTGCCATGGTGTTTGGTTTGGTTTTATTATGTAACCTGTCCTTGACGAACGCTGGCAAGGTGATGACGCAAGCAGCGTTGTGCACGTCGACTACTTGCTCCTGTGGGACTTAGTTTCTGTCAGCGCTCAAAAAAATGCATATGCCATTACTTTATCAGTTATTCATGATGAACAGTATTTCAGAAATACTTTATGTACGGTAATCTAACATTTCTCTTTAGGAAAAGAAAGAAAGGTACTCATGGTGAGATGATATTGACTGATATTCCTTGGCTTAGGTGATCATGTTGACAGGTGTCATGGTCCTCAAGTTGGGATGTACAGGTTCATTGTGTCTGCAACACAATTTACAGTCTAGAAGTTCATGGCATTGGTGATTTTCCTTGTGAATCGCTGCTCCTGATGATCCATGATGTAGGAAGTAGTGGTTCTCCCTTGCTGATTCATGCAGATGATCTTGTAGTTACAGGTTACTGAATCTAACATCTTATTTAGAATAATGTTACACATGAATTTACACACCGCAATGTTCTATGGAATTATACTCAACTTATTGCGTTCTCTAATCATAAAGATGTACCACATTCCTGTCCACACAGAGTTGTTAGGATTATAGATGAACAACAGGTAGACCCTCTAGCTTTTGTTGCCCGAGTTAAAATTTCATGAAAGCCTGCCACCACTGCTTCGTCCTTGCTGTGGACTAGCTGCCAGCCATTGTGAACATCTCCTCATCAACAGTATGCTTCCCAATTCTCCATAGCTCATAGCATTTCTAATTTATATCCCAGAGTAAAGTAGATGTTGAATAATCAAATAAGCAGAGCAAAAAAGCAGAGAGATGATTTAGTAGAGTGTGTCTGTATGTAATTCCACAGCTTTTATAAATTTGCATTAGTAGGTCTAATACGAACGGGTACACAAAAGTAACTGGAATAACATTGCCATGGGCAAGGCTTGCGTAGTGCGCATTTCTGCCGCTAGGCGTGTACAGCGCAATTCATTGCCAGTTCAGTGCCGCCTGTGTTGTTGATCTGGCTTGTCCTGTTCATGTGCAGTAATTGTTTATGCTAGCGCTGTTTTGTTCGTGTTTCATTTTTATGATGGCAAGTTTAAGTGAACAGCATGCAGCTGTGAAATTTTGTTTTCTCTTGAGTAAAAAGACCCGAATTGTGGCAGACAGGAGACTGGGGTGCACCATGACAACGCACCTGCACACACAGCCATCTCTGTTAGACAGTTTTTGGCTAAAAATGGCATGGTTCCATGGCCCCACACACCTTCCCTGCCTGACGTGGCACGAAAGGACACCGATTTGAAAACATTGAAGAGGTCAAAAAGAAAACGAGGGATCAGCTGTCAGCCGTTTCTAAAGATGATTACAAAAAATGTTTTGAACAGTAGCAGCACCGGTGGGACTAATGTATTGGTTGTAATGGAGAGTATTTTGAAAGAGATAAGGTTGTTTTGTAAACAAATTGAAAGTATTTATCTTAAAATATCATACATACATACATTATCATTATAGACTGTTATGCCTTTCAGCGTTCAGTCTGCAAGCCTCTGAGAATTTACTAAACGTCGCCACAATCCTCGATTTGCTACTAGTGTTGTGGCCTCATTTAGTTCTATACCTCTTATCTTTAAATCGTTAGAAACAGAGTCTAAACATCGTCGTCTTGGTCTCCCTCTACTTCTCTTACCCTCCATAACAGAGTCCATTATTCTCCTAGGTAACCTATCCTCCTCCATTCGCCTCACATGACCCCACCACCGAAGCCGGTTTATGCGTACAGCTTCATCCATCGAGTTCATTCCTAAATTAGCCTTTATCTCCTCATTCCGAGTTCCCTCCTGCCATTGTTCCCACCTGTTTGTACCAGCAATCATTCTTGCTACTTTCATGTCTATTACTTCTAACTTATGAATAAGATATCCTGAGTCCACCCAGCTTTCGCTCCAATAAAGCAAAGTTGGTCTGAAAACAGACCGATGTAAAGATAGTTTTGTCTGGGAGCTGACTTCCTTCTTACAGAATACTGCTGATCGCAACTGCGAGCTCACTGCATTAGCTTTACTACACCTTGATTCAATCTCACTTACTATATTACCATCCTGGGAAAACACACAACCTAAATACTTGAAATTATCGACCTGTTCTAGCTTTGTATCACCAATCTGACATTCAATTCTGTTGGATTTCTTACCTACTGACATCAATTTAGTCTTCGAGAGGCTAATTTTCATACCATACTCATTGCACCTATTTTCAAGTTCCAAGATGTTAGACTGCAGGCTTTCGGCAGAAATTCTCTTTTTTTTTTTTTTTACCCCCTCGTATGTCAGTTTCAGCTCTCGGTGGTTAAATTTTACAACTTAATGATTATTGGTTCAGTTCGCTTCTGCAGAGCTGCATTGAGCTTGCACGCAACTCAACTCCATGGAGTTCTCGCGTGGTCTAACTTTTCCTTGATTGCACGCTGCATACAAGAAAAGAGAAACACGATCTCCTCTCCTCTCTCTGCTTGACAAAGTTCACTGTCAGCCTGTCTGCACTTGGTTCTCAACGAAACAGAAAGGCAATCAGCTTATTTAGCTCGTCAGCTCGAAGTACAGTCAAAGTCCGTTGTAGCAAGAATTCATAACAGCGAAAAATTTACTCACTGTAGTGGATTGTCATTATATCTGATTTATCATGAAAGTTGGGGAAAACCCCATACACATTCAAATCGGTACGAAATGACAATCGGTTTGTTCAGAACATGTGTTTTCGTGGATGATATCCACACTACGGTTTACAATTTTCTTATAATTTGAAATCCGATACTACATGGAAGTGTGTGTTTAGTTTCATTCTGAAAAAATTATAGTATTACTCCAAATTCCTCTGTGACAAATGCTTCAGTTTTCTTATTCAAACACTGTCACCAGTTTTAACTAACATTTCATTTTGTGTGCTTCCTATGTTTTTAATGCATCATACATGTCTTACTGAGGATGACCGAATGCTGGGTCGAAACATGTCTATTTATGTGTGAACTGTCATCTTAACTGGACGTAAAAATATATAGCATAGACTAGGAGGATTAAAATAGCTTTGCACAGTTTTGCAAGAAGTTCAACCGTCATTACTAGGGTTCAGAAGTTTAAGACCTATAGAAGTACAAAATATGCAAGCAAATATGCCCTAAAAACTAGCTAAATATGATCTAAAACTATAAAATATGACCTAGAAAACTATAAAATATGACATGAATTTTTGAGATAGGTAGAGTATCGCTAACGTGCAGAAACGTCTTAAGTGCCAAGACGTGATCAGCGATAATACACCAGACACATTTAATCATACACACTGACAGAGAGCTACAGTACATTAAAATTTTCAACATTCATTATTATAGCCTTGCGATGCAGATCTTGCTTGGTTTCCCTAAAAGAAAACAAGCCGTGTGGTTAGGAGCGTGCAGCTGTGAGCTCATATCCGGGAGATAGTGGGTTCGAACCCCACTGTCGGCAGCCCTGAAGATGGTTTTCCGTGTTTTCCCATTTTCACACCAGGCAAATGCTGGGGCTGTTCCTTAATTAAGGCCACGACCGCTTCCTTCCCATTCCCAGACCTTTCCTGTCCCATCGTCGCCATGAGACCTATCTGTGTCAGTGCAACATAAAGCAAAAAAGAAAAAAACCCGAAGTATTAGCTTGCTTTATGATATCTGTTGGCATAAGTTAGAAGACACTGCCTAATAGGAAGTTTATTGAGTTCATAATCGTACATACCTCTTAATCTTCTTTTTTGCCAGCATTGCACATCACAACCATGTGCATTCTCAGGCTGTCGAAAAGAAATCTTCTTCGAAGGTCGCTCAGTATTTTTTTGTACTGGGAGAAACTCCTTTCTACATCACATGATGTCACAGGAGCGTATTTAAACATAGTCAGTTCACTGCTGCTTAGCTGCGGGTCGTTTTTGCCTAAACCAGATCCATTACCCTCTAAAATGGCTCCAATTCTGCACATTGTTGCATATCATTCATTTGCACTCAGCACTTTACTAAGTTTGTTCTTCACCACAACTGACACTGCCCTCTTGTTTGTTCTACTTCGAATACCCTGTCCTTTACTATTCCCAAACTCTCACATGATTCTAACCTAGCAGTATCTAGGTGAGAGATAGTTTTCGATAGATCTCTATAATTTGAAAAAATATATACTAATTGTCCCGACAAATCATTGGAAAACAGTTCCTGTGCAATTTTTATTTATGATGCCTCACTACTGTCAAAAGTAGAAACAATTTCTTGCACAGTTTCTTAGTGTTCACAGTAGTACTCTACTGCGTTAAGTCATATTCCCCATTGGGTGAGCACTGGCTGAGGAGGAAGAGGAAGCGAAGGTGTGTGATCTTTGAATTTTGCCAACCTCAGTGAAGCCTTCACAAATATTTTCTTGACGTTTGATATTAACCGGTCAACATCAGGTAAATTCTGCCGTATTTCTTCAGCAACTTTGTGCTATCCGTGTGCAAGACACGTTAAATGGACCATTTTTGGGTAAAGTACCTTAAGTCCCCTTGCTACTTTCACCATGTATGGTGCAGCATCAGTTAGTAACAGCAAGATTCGTTCTCACTTCAAGATTCGTTCTCACTTAACTTCACCATCCCACAAAAGCTTCATGGCATTGTCAAAAAGTATTGCAATTTTGGAATGTTTAGTTGCATCTAGAACCTCCAAATGAAGTAAATATATATCACCTGGACGATCCACGAGAAGCGTACCAATTATAACATTCACAACATACCTACCACAAAAGTCCGGGCTGGAAGAATTGAAATATTTGTTGAATTATTTGTATGAAAATATATATACCAAAAATCTAAAGATGTTACAAATGCGAAAACTCATATTTGGAATCTCCTTTAAAAATAAACACGTATTTCGGGAAGGGGGGGGTGTAAATCTACTTGGAAGGGGAGGATGAAAATGGAGATGAATTCCTTTTACAAGGATACATATATCTCAGAAACTGAAGAATTTACAATCGTGATAATTGGTATTTGAAAGCTCTTTTAAAGAAACAAGTACTGTTTGTGTTGGAAAATTCACTTGAGTGGGGAGTGTGAAAGGAAGTGAAAAAATTGAATTCTTTTTCTGGAGAAACTTATATCTCAAAACTGAAGGATACAGATGTGGAAATGGGTATTTGGAATCTCCTTTAAAAATAAAGAAGCACGAATCTTTTGGGTGGGGAGAAACCAACCTAACGGGTGGGGTGGAGTGAAAAAGGAGTTGAATTCCTTGTATGAGGATACTTATATCTCAAAAACTAAAGATGTTAAAGATGTGAAAATTTCAAGAAACATGTAATCTTTTGACTTAGGAAAATCCACTTAAGGGGGTGAATGAATTGAAAAATTAGTTGAATTCTTTGTATGATGATACTTATATCTCAAGAACTAAAGATGTTAAAGACGTGAAAACGGGTATTTGGAATCTCCTTTAAAAATAAAGGACCACACATTTTTTTGAAAATCAGCATAAGGAATGTGGAGTTGAAAATAAGTAAATAAGGAGTTGAAATATGTTAATGAGGATACTTTATCTGAAAAACTGAAGCTGTTACATACGTGAAGTTGGTCTTTTGAATTTCCTTTCAAAATAAAGAGACACATACTTTTGTTTTTGGAAAGTCCACTTAAGGTAGGAGAGGGGTGGAAAGAAGAAGAAGAAGAAGAAGAAGTTGAATTATTTTTATGAGTATACATTTATCTCAAAAACTGAAACGAAATTGTTACAGACATACAGACATGAAAACTGGTATTTGGAATCTCTTTTAAAAGTAAGGAAACACATACTTTTTGTTTTCGGAAAATCCAGTTAAGAGGCTGAAAAAAATTGGAAAAGCGGGTGAACTTTTTAAAATGAGTACTGGTATATCTACATTATATGTTAAAAACTTAAATGTTAGAGACAAGAAACTTGGTATTTGGAAAGTCCTTTAAAAATACAGGAACATGTACTTTTTTGTTTTCGGAGGAGGCATTTAACGGGGAGTGAAAAGAAGTGAAAAATAGTTGAATTATTTTTTATGAGGATACTTATATCTTAAAAACTGAAGATGTTGCAGGCGTGAAAATTGGTATTTGGAATCTCCTTTAAAAATAAAGGAACATGTATTTTTATTTTTGGAAAATGCGCTTAAATAGGGGTGGGGGTGGGGGAAGGACTGATCAACGGGTTGAATTCTTTTTATGGGGATACTTATGTACATCTCAAAAACTGAACATGTTACAGATGTGCAAATAGGTATTTGGAATCTCGTTTAAAAATAAAGAAACATGTATATATTTTTCTGACTTGAGAGAAGACTGATTCTCACACGTACAGTTCTACAGTATGTCACATGGTCGTCTTAACCCCAAAAGGTAATACCACAAACATGGTTTACAAAGAATTTCTGGGGTAAATGAAACTCAATTTTTGGGTGAGTTTTTATACTTAAGGAATTTTCAGATAATGTCTTAGTACAATGCCGGGGAATGATTACTTTGATCAAGTTACGAAATTCAGGCGAACGAAGCCGCGGGTAATTGCTAGTTAGCTATATAATCTTTAATTTCCTTTTCTTAATGATTCTTTTTACCTTTCTGTAATATTTCATATGTATTATATTTTCTTCTTTTCTTTGTTTTTAGAAAGAGCTAGAAGAGAATTAACAAGAGAGCAAAGCATGGGGGTTCATCAAAGTAGGCAGAGTCCACCGAAGGTAGGTGTTCATATTGGATAGTTTGTATAAGATATTAAATCTTGATGCCTTTGCTGGCGGGACCTAGTGTTCACAGTGCACTGTGTCTTCTCTGGTATGAGCTAGAGCAATCTAGTTACTTTCATTGATCTGTCTCAGCTTTATCCTTGGCTTTGACAAAATGAAAGTGACTGAGGTATGAGTGATGCTAGTAATGCCATTCTTTCTGCAGCCAGTCCCTGCTATGAATGGTGTGAAAATATTGCTCATACAGTCGGTTGGTGCCTGCATTTCAGTGGGCTTGGCTGACTGATATGTAATAGCAACTTCTGGCTCGGTGAGGAAAGCAACGGGAAACTACCTCACTCCTCATTTCCCTAGTACGCCTCTTCAGTGATGCCTAGGCCATCTATGACAGCTGATGGCAGAGCTGTTGAAGATCCAACCAGCCTTCGGGCTGAGGACTAAACATACATACATTAAATCTTGAACCTCAAGGCCTTGTGTTTGCCTTGTAATGTTTTTTTTTTTAATTTTTGTAGTCATCATGAGGAAAATAACAATGATGGAACATAAAATAGTGTGGGTTTTTTAACTGTAACATTATCCAAAGTTCATATTCTCTAAAAACTTGTTCTCATTGAAACCTTTATCAAACGTGCCAACTCCCCCGATTTAAGCAGGAGACTCCCTATTTTTGGTCTTTCCTCCCTCTCTCCCGATAGCAGATACTTACCTCCCAATTTTGGGAACATATTTACCAGGTGTACGCAAAAGTCCTTTCCGATTTCACTAAGAAACGGCGTCAGCAAACAGTACGCAGTGTATGAATTTGACACATATGTCAGTTTGTTAGTCTTACATTAACCTACCAACACACACACAAGTAGAGTCTTCCAAACACTAGCGTCTGTGTTGTATCGTTCAGTGATCATGTCGACATTTGTGCCTGGAAAAGAACATTTGTTTTCTTATTTAATCAAAAGAAAAAAATTGTGGAAAGTCATTGTTTGCTGGTAGAAACATATGGTGAACACAATCCACCGATTAGAACATGTGAGACACGGTTTAGACAATTTAAACATGGTGATTTCAATGTGAAAGACATTGCGCGCTCTGGTAGACCAAAAACTTGTGAAGACGAGCAATTGCAAGCGTTACTGGATGCTGACTCAACTCAAACTCAACAGCAATTGGCACGTGCATTAAATGTTTCACAAGAAACAATCAACAGACATTGACGAGCATTGGGAAAGATCAGTAAACTCAGTAAATGGGTCCCACGTGTTTTTAATGAACGGCAAATGGAAAATCGCAAAGTCACTTGTGAAATGTTGCTTCAGCGCCACAAAAGAAAATCATTTCTGTACCAAATTGTGACGCGTGACAAAAAATGTTTGAAAACCTAAAGTGGAGAAAACTGTGGTTGTCACCTGGCGAAGTCAGTCCTTCAACGCCGAGGCCAAATCACTTTGGCAAGAAGACCATGCTTTGTGTCTGGTGGGACCAGAGCAATATTGTGTATTATGAACTCTTGAAGCCCGGCAAAATCGTTAATGTACAATGCTATCACCAACACATGATTAATTTAAATTATGCATTGATCGAGAGATGACCAGAATGGGCCAGAAGACGTGGCAAAGTGATTTTGTTACACGACAATGCGCCTTCTCACACAGTAAAACCAGTGAAAGACACCTTGAAATCGCTTGGATGGGACATCCTTTCGCACCCGTTGTACTTCCCAACCTGCCGCCATGTGACTATAACCTCTTCCAATGAAGATTAGTGTTTTCCACCTGTTCAATACTACAAAATAGAGAAATTCCTAAAACATCACATTTTTATTTAATGTTATTTCTGGTACCAGTTTTCGCAACTTAATTTGCCATCATCAGCCTAGGAGATTGTTGCAGAACATTTTTGATAGCTACATTAAAATACTTATACTAATTGTATGTACATAAACAGGACCTTCTAAATTATGTTATACCGAGCTCGATAGCTGCAGTCACTTAAGTGCAGCCAGTATCCAGTATTCGGGAAATAGTCGGTTCGAACCCCACTGTCGGCAGCCCTGAAAATGGTTTTCCGTGGTTTCCCATTTTCACACCAGGCAAATGCTGGGGCTGTGCCTTAATTAAGGCCACAGCCGCTCCCTTCCAACTCCTAGCCCTTCCTTGTCCCATCGTCACCATAAGACCTATCTGTGTCGGTGCGACGTAAAGCAACTAGCAAAAAAAAAAAAAATTATGTTATATGTTATTTACAATTGCGTGTATACCTTAAAGCTTATGTAATTGAAATACAGAGACTTAATCAATTATTACCAGATTCTATGTAAATCATAAAATTTATGCAATCTTTTAAATATACAGCTCCTTGTATTGTCAAAACTGTTTGCAACTATTATAAAATTTACTATGACACCAAACTTTAGATAAAATTTCTTTTAAGTATATCTTATTCAGCTGTTAAGGACGTACAATTAGCCTTGAAGAGGCATAAAAACAATTTTAAAAATTTTCTGTCTTAGGCACTCTAAAATAATAAGCTAACAGCTGGTTTTATTCTAAAATATTTTTGTACAATATAAATGGGTAGAAGACCATTTTCAGTGACCAATTTTGATAGAATTAGTTCCTCATAGAATGTGATTAATGAACTACATGTAGTGTTCATTTTTTTTTCGTTATTAGAATAAAAGACTTAATGACATATGTCTTGTATGGATACACAGAATCAGCCTAATTTAAAAATGTGTCATTAGTAGTGGTCCTATAATTTAAAATTGCAGTGTCCAGTATTCGGGAGATAGTGGGTTCGAGCCCCACTGTCGGCAGCCCTGAAGATGGTTTTCCGTGGTTTCCCATTTTCACACCAGGCAAATGCTGGGGCTGTACCTAATTAAGGCCACGGCCGCTTCCTTCCCACTCCTAGCTCCTTCCTGTCCCATCGTCGCCATAAGACCTGTCTGTGTCGGTGCGACGTAAAGCAAATAGCAAAAAAAAAAAAAAAAAAAAAAAAAAAAAAATTTAAAATTGTATCCAACACTATGTGGTAAACTTGGAGCCATAAATTGATGGACGAGGTTTCTTTAAAATACGCTGTCGTCAGGTGGAATTTTGTGGATCTAGAAAGATCTCAAACCAAGACGAACCTAAAAGGAAAAGTTGAACTACGTGTTAGCACGGCGCAATCAGGGGCAAAGAAAAGTGCTTATTAAAAAAGAATAGAAGGGAAAGAACTCACCTCGAGCACTAAGTTAACAAGCAAAGAGTTAAAGAGGAACTGCCAAGCAGAATGTCAGGAACAAGCCGCGAGCACCAACGGGGAAGCGGGTTGTGTCAGGTAGGGGGAGGGGAGGTTGTGGTAGCAGGAGAACATAGGTCGGGAGAACATGGATTCTGGTGGGGTAATAGGCTAGCGTGTTATGTATTGTTTTGTATACCGATTGATCTTTTGGTATTTTAAGATTGTTAATAACTGAAATAGGGGCCGATGACCTCAATGTTAGGTCCCTTTAAACAACAAGCATTATCATCATCAATAACTGAAATAAGCATATCAAATAAGATTGTAGGTTTTTCGGACAGATCATTAAGATTGTAATTAGTGTTGTATTACTGATCCAGTAAAATAAAACATTGCTCCGTTAGGTCAAGTCCTTTATTCATTATTTCGATGATGTCTATATCATTATTGATGCTGCGAAAGCTATGTTTGTAATCGCTTATATGCTGCCCTATTGCCGAAAATCTCCTGTATTTGATAGCATTAACATGCTCGTTGTATCTGATCTTGAAGGATCTCCCTGTTTGTCCAATGTATGCGCAGGAGCAGTCGTTACGGTGAAATCTATAGATGCCTGACTTATCAAAGGGGTTGGAAACATTAACTAGGCTAGAATGTAGATATATGTTGGCTAAAATGCCTGATGCCGGTGAACCCATGGCTAGCCCGTCCTGTTTGTATATTACCTTATCGAATATTGTTGGTTAGAAGTTTCAAAATAGGCATAAAATCAGTTGTACCGAACTCAATAGCAGCAGTCGCTTAAGTGCGGCCAGTATCCAGTATTCGGGAGATAGTAGGTTCAAACCCCACTGTTGGCAGCCTTGAAAATGGTTTTCTGTGGTTTCCCATTTTCACACCAGGCAAATGCTGGGGCTGTACCTTAATTAAGGCCACGGCCACTTCCTTCCCACTCCTAGCCCTTCCCTGTCCCATCGTCGCTATAAGACCTATCTGTGTCGGTGCGACGTAAAGCAACTTGCAAAAAAATAATTAGTTTTTTCAAGTTGGCTAAGTTGGCTATGAGTAAGTAGGTTTTTAAAATAATTGGTATAACTTTTTCCAGTTTAATATTTGTATACATAATGGTAATGTTGAATGGTAATGTCGAATGAATGCATTGTATGATATGGTTGTAATTTAAAGTTGTCCAGGCGTTTGATTAATTCTAGGGTGTTTTTAACGGATTTGTTTACCTGAAAAGTGTAATGTTTACTCAAAAATTGTTGAATGAATTGAGCCATTTTATAAAGGGGATTCCATCAGAAATTTACTATAGGGCATATAGTGGATTGTGCTTTGACAGACGGCAGGCCAGGGTTCATGTTAATAAGTTTGTTTTTTTCACTATCCATTAATAGAAAGGTATCTGTTTTAGTGGTTTTTGGATAGATTGGATTGGATCTTTATCAATAATTGTGAAGGATCTATCTGTAAAAAAATTTTTTCTTTTGTCAATATAGTCTGCTTGGTCCATTATGACAGTAGTGTTTCCTTTATCTGCTTTAGTAATAATGGTTTTTGTATTTTTAATTTTATTTTTAAGTTGAAGAATCTTTTTTCTGTCTGCAAGTTGCGTTGAAGTTATAGTGTGTGCCCGTGTACTGAAAATGATTTCGTCTTGGGTATCAACAGGTATTTTGCTAATAGCTGCTTCTGCCTCTGTTATTAATTTTTTAGCCACGTTTGCTATGTTATAATTGGGCCAATTATGTTTGGGTCCTTTGGAAAGATATCAACTTCTTCTTCGTCAAAGTTAGTTTTGGACAAATTAACGACAGGCGGGTGAAGTTGAGATAGGTGTTGGGTTTGCGTGTTATGTGATATCGCGTTTCTCACGGCTCAATTCATTCAACAATTTTTGAAAAAAATAGTTGCCATGACTTATGACTCAACCTACGTAAAAACAGTTCTTCGTTACACTCCGTTTCACATAAAGAGGCAACTTTCCACAGTCTAATATATAGAACACTCAGAATACCTCTGTCCCCCAAGAACTTAAAAACAGAGTTATATTATATTAAGTACCTTGCCAGACTTAATGGCTTTAAAGTTGAAATGGTCAATCGACTGGTCAATAAAATTAAGAATAGGATGTCCACGAATCTGGTACCAGACAAAACTAAAAACACCCAAACCCAGCTATTCACCATTTCGCTAACATATTCAAGAAACATAATTCTAATATAGCATTTAGAACCACTAACACAAACCAGTCCATATTCTTCAACCATAACAAAGTTAATTACAGAAAAATCCTTATTTGGGATCGGGAGTATATAGATTAAAGTGTTCACAGTGTAATTAATCATATGTAGGACAGACTCGAAGGAGCTTTTTGACAAGATATATGGAACATGTTAACGCAGAAAAGCACAAGAAATATTCAGCGATGAGTTTACATATGAGGGAGACTGTTCACTGGTTCGAATCTATACAGAAAATCTAACAATAATTAGGAATATGGAAAAGGGGAGAATGTTAAATGAGCTAGAAAGTTTATATATCTATTTGGATCAGACGTATAATAAAGATCAGAATCTTAACGATGTCATGGATATTAAAAGCGCATTACATGAATGAACACCTGGATTATTAAATATGCTCAGTTTAGGTAAAGTAAAGAGCCCTCATATATTTAATTCTTTATGCTCAAAGGCTCCTTCCATCTCAGAGTAGTAGGCCAGCTCCTACCAAACATAGTAACTACCCTCCTTCGACAGCCTCGATGCAGATAGCTCCGCCTATCCCCTCCTTCCTTCCACGCTCCTTAACCCATTTCCCCCCGCGTTCCCCACCGCCTCTGCCACATAGATACAACACAAGGAACAGAGCTAACAGACAAGTGAATACTGTTGTAACGGAAGGTCATGTGTAATATTTCACAGCAAACACGTGCTTGCTTTAATTTAGTCAAATAGAAGACCCCTCTCTCTTTTTGATTTCTGCTTTTAAGATTTCCTTTCCTTCTCCTTACAGAGAACGAATGGTCCAGTAGGCTATCGAATGTTCTCTACAAGGGAGCCCTGCACACAATGTGACTACATGATATTCTGCATTTCTCATGATCGTGTACAGAGGTTCCAGTTCACACCTCATTTACAACTACCTAGGAGAGTTTTAATTACCTTCACATATAATGACAACAGTAGCAGCATTGACCACGTCTTTTGCAAGACATAGTTCCTGTGCTTATGATACCACTTTTATTTTGTTAGAACATATGTTTTTACCATTGCATTTGGAAAAATAGGAGACAGTTCAATTAGACATTTTATAAGGACTTCAAAAGTTAGTATAAGAAGATCTAGTTTTAGTCTCGGAATACATGGTTTTAGAATGGCTAAGTGATAGTGCTCCAATGACATTTTATCACAATTTTTATTTAGTATAGTCCATTTATCACACTTAGTGTACCAGAATTTTAAGTATATAAGGTTACAAGGCTAATTTTCTAGCTTCTTGTTTTAATATTTAAGAGTAATATATTAGGGTTGATTTAAGGCTGAAGATGCCCTATAGAAAGGGCAAAACATGTCCCGAAGGTATATGTAATCGTATGTATTTGTAATTACTTATAAGTGGACAGGGTTTAATAAAATACCTTTATTGGATTTTAAGTTATAACATCTTTCAATACGGAATAATCGTGAAGTTCATAACATGTAATATGATAGCCAACCAGGCAAGATATAGGTTAAATAAGTATCTCAGTCTTAAAATGAAGATCTGTAAATTAGTCAAAGACATAGCTTTCCTTAAGCAATGCCTGAGACTAAAACTGGTCCCTAGATTTCTAATACCAACACATAGAAGGAACTTGAACAGCCCAAGTCATAATAGAACTCGAAACAAGGTTAATGATTTATGGCTAAGAAATGAGATCAAGACATTTTACAAAAAGAAATCCAAGTTGAATTTGCAGCTACATAAGGTTCATTTAGCAATGGCACAGGATCTAGCCCATTTGTAATTATAGAGAAAGAGGTCGCCAATAGTAATGACATTTTGGAGAAGTTAAATGAAATCAAACATAATTTGAAATTTACTAAGGAGGACGAGATCAATAGTTCATTAAATTTAATGGACACCAACTGTTATTGTACACACTAATGGAAGCAAAAACAATGATGCACTACAAAGTCTGCTAAAACATCCAGTAAAAGCTTCCCATTCTGTTAGTTTCCATATTTTCCCCATATTTACCAATCACCTTCGCATATCCTTCAATTCTATTTCCAGACTTTGCATAGAAGTCACCCATTAGTATTATGCTTGCTGTTGACCTGACTGTGATTTCACTCAGTGTTTCATAAAACTTATCAACTTCATCTTCATATGCACCCTCACATGGTGAATAGATTGAGACAATGGTCATCCGAATTCCTCGAGCTGCTAAGTCTACCAGATCATTCGCTCTCTTGCATGTAGTAGTATTCCTGATGAACAGTCCTACCCTATACTTTGCCTTCCCCCTTTTTACAACTGTTAAGAACATTTTAAAATCTCCTCTCTCTTCCCCTTTATCTCACCTTACCTAAATATCACTAACTCCTAACACATCCAGACTCATTTTCCTTGCTGCCTCAGCCAGTTCTACTTTCTTTCTTCCATGAGCCTCATTAATATAGCTTGCCATCAAATTCCATTTCCTTTGCCAAGTTCTCTCCTTTGAAGATAAAATTAAGTTCATACAGGAAGTGGACAGGTATCCTATATTAAGCATGCAGATATGGCGCAAATGTTAAAACTTGCACATTTGACTCCATCCGGTCTGAACCAATACTAGGAATTACAGAAGTATTGTCGCATACAAGAAGGTGGCCAAAGTGGTTCTCTTGCATGTGGGTGAATGTAACCTCAGAGTAATTCATGGTGGAATACTGTGACCAGAAAATGTTTTTTTTAACCCCTGGTCCAAAACGTAAGGCTTCAGCTAACAGTTCACCACTACATATTTGTTTTAGAAGAAGAATGTCTGCATTATTGTGTGTTCATATTTTAATGGGCCCCAGTGCAAATACAGTAGAAGTTCATTATAGCGAGAATTTATAATGGAGAAAAATTCACTCGCTATATCGGATTGTCGTTATATCCAATTTTTGTAAAAATAAAAAATAAAATAAATAAAATTGGTATGAACAGCAATCAGTTTGTTCAAAACTTGCGTTTTCGCAGATTGCTTTCTCGTTAGTTACTTTTTTCTAATTCCGAGACAACACAAACGCCTATGTTCAATTTCATTCTGAAAAATTGTAGTAGTATCACTCCAGTGGCTTCTGTGGCAAACATTGCACTTTCTTATTTAAACAGCGTAATTTAACCTAACTTAATCCATATGAGTCGTTAAAATATATTTCAAGCACCAGTAACAGTAACCTTTTCACTATAAATTTACAAGCGCATAGCCTTACCGAAATTTAACCAGACACGAGAAAACAGAGTGAAACTTCGTTAGGGATATCTTGCTTAGCACGGTGTATATTCAAAGTCCCAGTTCACGGCGTATTAAATCTATATAAAAATACCTCACTTATTGTCACAGATTTCCATTATTACCGTGTAGTACGATCACATTTTTCCTAGCTCTGAAAATGTTCTTTGTCATCCCTTGTATAAGGAACAGATTTCCAACTCGGATTAGATCCGTTGCCACAGGAGGCCGCTCTGAGAAAGTTGCACCAAAACAACAAATGGTCTTGAATTTCTGAACTTTACAGGCTAAATGACACCTTTGGGAAGGAAACCGTTAGCCTCAGGAAAGTTCAGTTTTCATCGATATTGCTGAATAACCTAGAAAGCAGTTTGTGCTTGTATTTCATATTCCTTTCAGAAGTTTAGAAATTTATTCCGTGATGAGTCATACAGTGAAAGGTAGCAAATATTTGTCACGTGAGAGCTTATGTACAGATGAGGAACACAATCGTGTTAAGTTGACTAGCGTGGGCATATTATTGTGTAGCTCAATTATAGATACTGAAAAAGTTGTGATATTCGTTCACTAATGAAGACAAAATTAAAATCCAGGAAGAGGCCAAGCATCCACATCTTTCAATAGTGGTGCTTATGTTGAAACTCGCACCTTCGAGTTTTGACTTGAGTCGATCGAAGTGTTGTTGCCGCATTCAAGATGACGCTCAAAGTAATCCTCTCGCACATGGCCAAGTTTAACCTCCAAATAATTCATGGTCGAAGAGTGTGACCAGAAAACAATGTTTAATAACCTACTGGTCCAAAATATATGACTTCAGCTGACATTTGTTTTAGAAAGTATGTGACCTGCAAATAATGCGCTCATACTTTCATGGATCCTAGTGCAATTTGTTGTCTGGTGTTTTACACACCTTGCACACCATTGTTATTTAATACGCTCCAGTGGAAAAGCTTTTCATACTTGTTCTCTCATCTTTTTCACGCCTTTTAATACTCTCATCTTTAGAAACAGTAGATAGCCCATCTCTTTCACTGTATCCGTACATACACGAGTTGGCCGTGCGCGTAGAGGCGTGCGGCTGTGAGCTTGCATCCGGGAGATAGTAGGTTTGAATCCCACTATCGGCAGCCCTGAAGATGGTTTTCCGTGGTTTCCCATTTTCACACCAGGCAAATGCTGGGGCTGTACCTTAATTAAGGCCACGGCCGATTCTTTGCAACTCCTAGGCCTTTCCTATCCCATCGTCGCCATAAGACCTATCTGTGTCGGTGCGACGTAAAGCCCCGTAGCAAAAAAAAAAAATGTACTCACGTCAAAAAAAAAAAAAAAAAAAAAACCTAGCTTCTCTCTGTTGGATAGTTCTGATTCGTGTATTCAATAGTATGTTTTCTCACTCAACTCATTCTCTTTCCTTGTCCCCTGCAGAAACGTCCAAACGAGGTTTTACTGAATAAACTAACCTCTGAAATTAGTAATCTTTTCTGCACCGTATTTAAAAAAATAATGCTATTGACTTTACATCCCAATAACTGCTTTTGCGGTTTTTGGAGATGCCGATATGCCAGAATTCTTTCACGTGCCAGTAAATCTACTGACATGAGGCTGACGTTTTTGAGCACCTTCAAATACCACCGGACTAAGCCAGGATCGAACCTGCCAAGTTGAGGTCAGAAGGCCAGCGCCTCAACCGTCTGAGCGACTCAGCCCAGCCCGCCATATTTTGAGATGTATCACATTCCTACTTAGTTTCAGACCACAGCATTAAATTATTAGATTGTTTACTTCAGCCTTTATTTCTAACTACTATCGGCTAGGTTATTTTTGCATTTATTACACGAACATGTTTTCCTTCATTTTCAAATTATGTTTACAGAACAACAATCAACAAGTATTACTAATCGACTCTGACATTCCCTTTGACTTTGATTGTCGGTGAAAGAGCTTGCTAGTGCACATAGCACGAAAACTACACTGAAGTTGATTGTTCGGATTCATTGTAGTCGCTGGAGTCCATAAATATTGATAATGGAAATAATAATAACGCAAGCTTAATCGCTCATAATAACGGATGCATCAGTAACCGCTGTAACTGAAAGATAATACACAGTTTAATATAGGAATTTTCAAGGGATGTAAAGAAATCTGTCGTTACAACGGAGTTCTCGCTATATGCCGTACTCGCTATAGCAGACTACATTCAATACTGTGTTGTAAAGGGTTGTATATTATTTTGCTTCTCATGTTTTTTCATAACTTGTAGTACCCTCCTCTCCTCTTCAGAAATGATAGGCACAACTTTCACTGTACCTGCACAATGTAAAATGTATGCTTGTGAAGAAAAAATGGTACTTGAAACCTCTGGGTTGTTTCTAATTGGGTATTCAATTGTAAGGTTTCACGTTTAACATGTTCTCCTTCCTTGTGCCCGGCAGAAACGTCTTCATGTGGTTTCATTGTAGATAGAAAATACTAATGAAAAGTAAGAATTGAAAATGAGGTGCTGGCGTTCCTCAACCTTGGGATACCAGCATGGAAATCAGGGATGCTTACCACTAGACCTGCAGTGGTACAGGTGCTCACACCCAAATTGCCAACAGGTACCCCATCATCAACACATCAACACATGGCACAAGCCCTCGGACACTTACCTGTTTTTTTTTTTTTATGTAGATGAATCTTTGAAGTTAAGTTGAATTTGGTGGCCTTCCATTGTTAAGTCAGTCCCGTGGTGTAGGGGTAGCGTGCCTGCCTCTTACCCGGAGGCCCTGGGTTCGATTCCTGGCCAGGTCAGTGATTTTTACCTGGACCTGAGGGCTGGTTCGAGGTCCACTCAGCCTACCTGATTAGACTTAAAGAGCTATCTGACGGTGAGATGGCGGCCCTGGTCTAGAAAGCCAAGAATAACGGCTGAGAGGATTTGTCGTGCTGACCACACGACACCTCATAATCTACAGGCCTTCGGGCTGAGCATCGGTCGCTTGATAGGCCAAGGCCTTTCAAGGGTTGTAGTGCCATGGGCTTTGGGGGTTTTGGGCCTTCCATTGTTAGTCCAGTGGTAGTTGAAGGTGCTCAAATAAAGAGCCTTGCATTGGTTTATTTATGGACTGTTAAAATAACTCCTGTGGGACAAGCCTTCATCCCGAGGTGGTGCAGCTCTTTTCAGGCACACCTCTAATGGAGGTGAGCTGCGCGTACCATTTGAACCACATACCAGCCCTCCTGCTGTTCTTAAATTTCTGGCAATACCAGGAATCGAACCCGGGCCCCCGAGGACAGTAGCTAATAACACTAACCATTACTCTATGGAGGTGGACAATTTCCTCAATTAAATTTAATGACTCATTGGCCATATGAGCGGTTGCCAAGTCTTGCTGGAAATATCCAGACTGGCATCAATTGTCCGTCAGTTGTTCAAAAAACCCAGTTACAGAAATTTACCCTGCTCTCATTATCACGTGGATGCAACTCTTGAACAACAGTGATCCTGTATGCTTTCAGTTTTAACCATTTTTGTAGCTCGCCACACGGTGGTAATTTGTGTTTCCTGCAAAAGTTTTTTGAGCGATTTTATAGGAGTACACTATGTTCTGATTTTACCCCTACTGCGCTTAATTTCTTCTCAGTAAGCACACGCTTTTTCACTCTTCATTTTCTATCATGAATCGAACCTGTGCTTCTAAATTTGTTCACAAGTCTTCTCACAGTTTTTCTACCTGGAATGTTCGCACCCGAGAATTTTCCCATATACCGCCTTCTAACTTCTCTACAGAAATTTGTCAATATGTATGTGTCGTACATGAAAATATTTTGTTCTAATGTGTACACAGTTTGGGACATTATTGAAACAACAGGCTTTAACACTTAGCAATAACACGTTATAAAATTTTTAAAGACAATAACAGTTAAACAATAACCACATACACGTCGTAAACAATAATCACTAACACATACACATGTTATAAACTTATAACAATTATAACTTAAAATAGGCTAGTAATGAAATAACAGTCAACTTTACTTGGCAAATCCTGCTTAGCATCAGTCTCAGCTCCACGTTGCCATGTGCTTGTCTGGTCCTCTGCTCACCCTTCTACCAGCTGTGCTCCGCCAACCGGCCCCACCTCGAGTGAAAGACCCTGTACATTTCTATGTTAAACCAAGTATATATTTTGCAATTGGCACCTTTTAAACATGCAATTGGCATATTTTAAACATGCAAAATATGTACTTGTTTTAACTTAGAAATGTTCAATTCATTAAGAGTGTGTTATTAGAACATCAAAACCACACCAGTGACACTTCACAAACAAACTTTTAGATATAATTTTACACTCTTACAACTCCAATTTGACGCAGGTTTTACCACAATATTGTATCATTAAAGTTAGAAATAAATCGTCTTAAACTTAGAAATAAGTAGTGTTTAGCATTGTATGTTATTTTACCAAAATTAAGGTTCTTCAGCAGCTAAAGATGCCTATAATAATGGCCAAAATCCGTACTGTAAAAAGTATTAAATACAGCAATATAAATAATAAATTATTTATTAGTAGGGAAATCCAGCTTTATAATTGTGATCGCCTGACAGCAAATAATGAAACACTCGCTTCTGGCTTTATGCTTAACTCTGTGATGACTTTTCAAAACAGTTTCTTTGAAAATGAATGACAGTCTACACTAAGGCTCTACAACAAAGGCATCTATGTTAAAAATACATTATGTAACTGGCTCCTTCTAAAACCTGCATTATTTAATGCATAGATATTATTTCAATGGCTGGTCATCAGTTTGTATTTGACAACTGAGAAGCGCAAGCAGCAGCACTGCGGTAATAAGACCACTTGACAAGCTGTGTATAAGGGTGGTCTGTAAACGCATCACTAGTATGCTTTTAGAAACCATGTGGGAAATGCGCACTTGGTCTATGGCATATACCGGTCTCTGTGCTAATTCTTTTTTTGCATAAGTAAGTGAAAAGTGGTGGGTAAAGAAACATTCAGATACAACACACAGTTTAAATTAACAGTGATTGCATTCACAGAAAGTAACGCATTTCTAAGCATGCATTGTGAGTGTTGATAAGTGTGTTGTGAAATAGACAAGAAGCTATGACTTATAAAGGAAATTTAAGGAACAGATGAGTTTGCCTTATTCCAGTTAAAGGGGAATGTGAATCACAGAGAATTTGAAGAACTTCCATCAGAATGTGACACTGAAGAAATTGTAGTACCTGATACAGATCCGTTATATAAGCCACACCACTATTCACACCTGATTCAGGGCAGAATGTTCTGCT